>NC_088204.1:67467115-68078225 GCF_037126465.1 Ornithodoros turicata | reverse complement strand
TGTAGTCGAGAAACTCTGTGATCCTAGTGTAGACGCCAGGTACTCCGGGCCTTCCGCATCCTACGCCCCAGGACACTACACCGACAAGGAACCACTGCTTCCTATGTTGTGATCGGACTGTCAAGGGCCCTCCAGAGTCTCCCTGGAACAGAACACGCAGTGCATGAAGACGATCGTAGTATAATATAAGACACAAACACACAATGAGTTATTCATTTGCCACTTAAGTCCCATTTGCCGTGGCACTTGCAGTGATTCAAAACTCATTCGGAATATGTTCGGACCATTGTTCAGATATGTTCCCTCAGCAGGTACCTTATCCTGTAATACGTGGGCCGCAAGGCGCATATGAACTACGCAAGAACTGCACGGTATGAAGAACAACAACAACAACTTTATTTTCGGCCTTGGAGAGTGGGGAGTTTCATCGCAACAGGCGATACTCTACCCCAGTGCTTGGTGGAATGGGGGGAATAAAATAACGTGCCCCTTTACAATAACGATCGAAGTCCGATGGTGTCCAGAAATGTCAGAAGACCTTTGAGCGCAGAGCGTTGCTGGGCTGGATTGGGCCAGGGACCAAGCAATTTCGGTAGGGAGAAAGGGATTCGGAGAGTGTGGTTCGGGAAGGTTCGTAGTGAGGGCAATGAAGAAGAATGTGCTCCAGATCCTCAAGAGCACCACAGTGGCAGCAGGTGGGAGAATCAATTTGTCTCAAGCGGTAACGCCACTGAGCTGTAAAGGCCACATCGAGGCGGATGCGGTGGATTAATGCAGCATCCTGACGAGATGTGTTTCGTGGCATGCGGAAAGCGAGCGTGGGATCAACTCTGTTCAACATAGAGGGGGGAAGAATGTCGGTTGTCCGTTGGCGGGAAGCCAGGGGTGTCACTAGACGTCGCAGAATTGAACGGCGGTCTCCTCTGAGCAGAACAATACGGGTCCGGTTCCGAGACGAGAGTGCTGCTTCTGCGGCGCTGTCGGCCTGCTCGTTCCCCACGACACCACAATGGGCTGGAACCCACTGGAGAACTAGCCTGTGGCCTGCGGCGTAGATAGTGTGGTAAGCCATAGGTGCACGGTATGGATTACAGTAATGCCTTTCAATTCTTCGATTACAAGACCGCTCACGATCTGTAGGACAGGAACGTAGGACTAAAAACAGCATTCGTGGCAGCGACGTTTGTGTGACGACGTGGCCACGTTTCGTGTGTTTGTATATCAGGTGGTAAAGCATGCCAGTAATGAAACTTGTACAACAACGGAGGAACTCAAATGAATCTGCAGCTGTAGCACAGCTTCAGCTTGCAAAGGAACGATTCAAGATGACTCTCTCGCAGGCAGGGGTACGAAACAACCGATCAAGTACGTACTTACGAATGAAACGTTATTCCCGTGACAGAGCTGCTTTCTGTTGAACGACAGCCGCAACCGTGGTAAGGGCACGTTAACGAAACGTTGTTTCCGCAATGGTGCTCACATTCTAAGAGTAAATGACCTTGGAAAGACATAAAAGCACGGAAAGCAGCGCGAGCAACAACGCATTGCTAAACCGAAACTTTAGAGAGGATCACGTGGTGGACAGGAAGTAATGGCCCGAGCAATTTGGCACGAGCGACCGCCAGAGGGGTCCCACAGAAATGGCCGCTCCTGTGTATTCTTCCTCCGTGACTACGTCAGGTTTTCGATTTCACCTATTTTTTAACTTAAAATGTACCCGCATACTCTCAGCCCTTATCTTGTCTGGCAGAAGAAGAGATTTCCTTCAGCTCCCAAGCTTTGCTTCAACTTACCTTACAGGAATCAACTCCTCCTTTTCTGTCTCCCGCACACAGGAAGACGTCTGTTATTGGCTGAGGAAAAGCTCCTTGGCACTCCGTATTGTTCCAAATTCTTACTTCAGCTTCCTGTAACGTTGGACTCGAAGGTCCTCCTGCAATGATAATGTAACGAGGCTTTGAAAAAAAAGCTGCCATATCGTAGCTAAGAACAGCACTTACTGGCTTTTCTCGGCAAACACAACGTTTGTTACAGCAAGAACGAACAAACAAATTGATAATATTTTTTCTTACAAACAATCAAATAAATGAATGGGGAAAACCAGGGGCATGGCCGAGTGAATATAGACTTTTAGTGCGTCGTACGTTATCGCCTTTGAGTACGCAAGGGATAGCGTTGGTGGTTCAGCGCGCGCGCAAAACGTAAAGAGAGCTTCGCGCATTGCGCAGAAACGCCACGCTATTCCTTACGCACGCAAAAGCGATAGCGTACGATGTACAAAACTCTCTAATGAAAACATCCGCTGGTTGGTTGTAGCCAAAGCCGTATACTTAAGACTGGAAGGTGACGGAGATGGAATTCTACCTCAGTCTGCGCTGTCTGAGGTTTTCCTTGGCCAAACTTTCCAAAACGAATGTGGGCACAGTTCCCCCTGAAGTCAGCCCGCGCCGCATACTAACCCTCATGCAGGAATTAATCCCCTATGCATAATAATCCCCCTATCCCTCACTTCTTCCTGCTATCCTCTCTTCGTCTGTCCACATGTGTATGCTGCCCATAGCCACAGTTGCTTCGCGGCGCTACCACGTGATAAAACAAACAATAAAAACAACAAAGAATGAAGAAATTTGCCACACTGTAAGAAAAAAGGAGTATTTTACTCCTTTTAGGGACTAAATGCAGTGCCATAAAAAATAGTCCCTTTCGGGAGTAAATGCATGGGAGTAAATGAATGTCACAGAGCGGAGACTGCATATCACGCTCTGTTCTAAGAGTCCCGGGTACATAATTCGTCTCCATGCATGAAAATACTTTGAATCAAACCGTCAACCGCGATATATCGAGTGATATAAAGTCTTGCGACATACATAGGGCACAATTTGCGAAGAAAGAAGCTCTACCTGTTTCGTATTCTGCGTGGGTGGGAAATTTATGCCTTCAAATTGACCAAGAGCACACGTAGACTGTGGCATTTGGACGACCATTTGCGAAGTTCAGTGAAAATTTGCATTCCTGGGGAGTAAATGTCGGGGTTAGGGGACTAAAATAGGGAGGAACTGCAATCTAGGGAACTAGAAGCTGCAATTACTCCCTATTTTACTGCTTTCGGTTTTAGGGTGCACTTAATTTGTGGCTCATCACCTCAGGGCTCACTGTCATTTGTCGCAGCAAATGATTAATTGGCGGATCTTTTTGCCCGTCAGTTGGAGCACCCTGAATATAAGTGTGCTGATTATTAGTACCCAAGAGTGAGACGCCACACAATATCGCTGTAATTGTAAGTCAATCGTAATAGAATTCGTTTACAGCATGTTATGAGCGGTACCCATAGCGCTAAACTTGCATTGAAACGCTTCCTTACCGAAAAAGAGATGTCCCCACCCAGCTACATTGGCCATTTTGCCAAAGAATGTTTCGTCTCTGCTGGTTGGCAGGCAAATGGGACGAATATTCTCGTTGAATCTGGCCGGCCATTTCAGTCGTAGAATAGCGATGTCGTTCTCAAGGGTGTCCCTCTTGAAGCCCCTGTGTTGTCGTAGCCGTGAAACATTAAAAATTTTACCCATAGGGCTGTTAAGGTCGCTGCTGCCCAGTAAGACTTTCATGTCGGAGATCCCCAACCTGCGATTGAAAAAAAAAAAAAAAAAGGGGGGAAAAAATGGTACATGTAATATTCTGAGAGCATCGACATGCAATTACGGAGAATATTTCGTTGCGAATAAAATGAGCATCAATAAAAGGTAAAATAAGAGGCAAAATAAAAAAATAAAAAACGACACAGTTAGTCTGAATCTAATCGGGGCTGGCTACTCCAGGACGCCTTCTATTTAGGGCTCATTATGTGTAAATCAACTGAAGGGAAAGGAGGGTGGGGAAAAAGAAGAATGGGCAAACTGTACAAATCTATACACTTCGTGACGCACACGTGTCCAGACACGAGTGCAAAAAACTCAATGCACTAAAAACAAACAAAGAGCATCACAAAGTGTCAAAGAGATCCGTCGAGACGTGGAAGTGCACAAGGGCTCGCATGGCAGGTATGAGCTGATTTCCGGGCACGCCAGCACCCAAAGACCTTTGACACATGACATCTTGACACATGTCATTGCTGCAGTCGCAAGCTACAAACGGGGATTTTATGCTGCTATTTTGGTACAAATCTTTTACAAGTTGATACTGCGTTTCAAAGAGTGCACACTAGGGAGTTGCACCAGCTGGCTCAGAATCAATAAATGGCAAGCGAGTACACCGACACCTCGCCGCCAAATCTTCAGCTCAGACGAAGGCTCACTGCGAATAACCCTATTTATTTATGTATGTATTTGTGTGTTTACCAATTCTTCTGCCAGTCACGTACCTGCCCGGGGGTGGCGTGAACTGTGAACTACACAGTGATATACGGGGTGTCCCACCGAAAAAGGGCCAGGGGCTAAAGAAAAAACGGAGTGCTCTACACAAATGGAACAAACTGTACGTGCTTGGCAGTTGTGTGGTCTATCCAAAAATATTTTTTCCATCGCCCCTTGTCAATTAATTAACGGTAATTCATTTTCTAACTTTTTAATTATCGGTTTTAGCTCTCAGATGTCAATGAGGAAGTTGTAGTACATGTAGAAAAAGACACAACTGAAGTGGTTCGAGGTCGCTATGGCTTGTGGTTTCGTTTTTTCCCGGGTCTAAAAGTTGGTTTCAGATGCCGGGCGGACCGCAAATCGCTGCCCACAATCCGGCACCCGCGCGCGACGATTGCAGTGCACTCTGATAGGTGTGCCGTGAAACAGGTGAAATATCTTCCTCTTGTGTGACGTGGCCCAAGGATGGTCTCCAAGCGTTAATCTCAAGGTCAATGTACGCCGGAGGGCGCTGGAATCATCGCGCGCAGGTGCCGGATTGTGGGCACCGATCTGCGGTCAGCCGGCATCTGAAACCAACTTTTCAACCTGGGAAAAAACGAAACCACAAGCCATAGCGACCTCGAACCACTTCTGTTGTGTCTTTTTCGACATGTACTACAACTTCCTCATTGACATCTGAGAGCTAAAACCAATAATTAAAAAGTTAGAAAATGAATTACCGCTAATTAATTGACAAGGGGCGATGAAAAAAATATTTTTGAATAGACCACACAACTGCCAAGCACGTACAGTTGGTTCCATTTGTGTAGAGCACTCCGTTTTTCCTTTAGCCCCTGGCCCTTTTTCGGTGGGACACCCTGTATACCTCTGCAACATTGTTCCTTTAATTCGACCCTTCTAACTGCAGATAAATTTTAAATAACGTCGAAGCCCAGTTTTTGTTGAACGGTATCAGTAAGTGATCATGCACCGCACGAATAATCTTACCCGTCAGTGCAGTGTGCTGCTGTAATAACGTATCGGTTACTGATGAGGGCTCCACCACAGAACTGCTCGTTTGTGGTGCTGTAAAGGATTCCCGCCTGCGTAGAAACCAAAGAAGAGGAAGTAGAGAGGGGTTTGTATATTCCTTGTGGTTATATTGATATGGACAATAGACGACTTTAGAAAGACGCGCGCGGTTATGGTTTACCCCGGCAGACGCTTCCACCGCGCACACCCGGAATGTTGTTGCTGTTCTTCTCCCTCCGCTTCTGGCCGTCCAGCAATGCTGCAGGAAGGTCTAAGCTCCCATGAGTCCTCGCGTGCACCAGGTGGCGCCTGCCTTTCTAAAAAGGCACGCTAACGCTTGTCCCATCCTGCAGTGGGCGATACAAGGTCTAACTGTAGGATGGGACATATATATATATATATATATATTGGCATCATCGTGGAGGCCCAGCCATACATGCGTTAGCTTGCCCACATCATGGGAACTTATAGCGCCTTAAAGGATTACGAGACGGTGAGAGGCGGGGGTAGAAGAAGAACAACAAAATTCCCGGTTTGCGGAGCAGCAGCGCCAGCCGGGGTAAGCAGACGACGGAACAGTGTCGCTCAAAGTTCCCATGCTGCTTTGCGCCGCGCGCTTGGTGGCGCGCGCAAATTTGTAAAATCGTCTGTTGATATTTGGTAAACGATATTCGCTTACGATCCAGCCCCAGCGCATCAAGGTGGCATTTCGTCCTCCTGCAATCCGTGTTTGGGATTCGATGCCGCAAGCTGCGAAGGGATTCAATAAATCATGTTGGGGAGAGTGGCGCAACAAAAACAAAAACACAGCGAGAGATGTGAGCGAGACAGAGCGGGGCTTTAAAGGAGCACTGAGGTGATCCACAATTTTTTTTTTCGTTTTTAGGTGCAGTGTGTTCTCCAACGAATAAAAGAACGATGAGCGCAGGTGACCTACAGAGCGAGTGCGCAATGTGTATTCGCAATGTGCTGGGTGTCTAGACCCAGCTATAGCACCATCATTAAATATTGGTTGAGGGACTCCTAACCAACGTTCTCGGCCATCATAACTTCCTATGACCGTTGCCGCGATGCAGCCACTCCGTGTAATAATGGAAGGTGTCAGTAACGATCTCTCAAAGACAGTCAAGGTCAAGCTCTAGAGGACCCCTATCGAGATTCGGTTAAAATTGCAAGGTGATAATGTTCTAGAATTTGCTGTTCCCACGAAAACGAGAGATCGAGAATTACACTAAAGAAATTGTGGCGGGCTTCCCGAGCCATGGCGCACGCGCACTTTTGCAGCTTTATAAGCGCGATGACCCGTTTCCAACTTTTCTTGTAGGATCATTCAGTCATCGCTGCATCAACTCAGAAATCGCTGAAATCGCAGCATCATTACAGTAAGACGGAAGCAACATAGAAGTCAATTGCAGCTGTGAGTACTCGTTCCTGGAAACAAACAGTTTTTTCTACGCATTAGTAAATCGAAGTTAAGTGTTGTAACTGTACTTTGTGAAGTATTAGATGCATAAGTATAATAGCGCTTACTCCTTCTCAGTCTGACGAGATCGGGCGGCATGAGATTCCCGGACAACGAACTTGCACTCGTTCTCGGCCTGCTATTCTTTGCATGTCTTTTGGACCTTCCATTGACCATTGCAGTCTAATCACATAAGAACAGAAATAATAAGTAAGTTGTTTGACGTAGTATATACTACGCTGTACTGGACGTCACAGTGATTTTCCACCCAACGCAGTCGTCTGAGCGGTCTTCCAACAGCATACCACATATCATTTTGCAGTACTCGCATTGAACAGCCAATGCACCATCCCCATATCATCATCATCATGTATCTCTCTCTCTCACTCCCCATGCACTGTTTTAGAGACAACCTCCAGTATTGCTTCCAGCACCATACCCCAAAAATATTGTTGTTATGAGAAATGAGGTGGTGGTGGGCCTGGTGAAGGGCCATGCGATGAAGTTCATTTCTCAGAAATGAACTTCACCGCATAGCACGCTCATAGCCAACCATCATCTCTAACGACATCGCTATCTGAAAATGGCAGGTGTGCGCCTTTTTCATTACTATTATGAATATAATCTGTGTAACAAAAAAGGCGTACGCGTCCAGTTTTAAACAAATCAGGGCAGATAACCGTATCGTTCAAGATGATGGTCGGCTAGGAGCGCGCAATGTGGTGAACTTCATTTTTAAGAGTGTACGCGCACACAGGGGCCATTGGATTGTTCCACGAAGAACTGAACAAAGTGACAATTTATCGCCACTGGGCGGACACACCTCGCGCGTAGACACTCACCTTACGCGCTGGTTCTGTTCCTGATGCTACCTTATGTCGCGGTATTAGCGATAGCTTCCGCTACTACAGAATATGCTCATGATATGCGTCCCGGCGTGGTGGGTCCCTACAGGTACATCCCTACGCGTTACAGCCAAGAGACCTCTCCCTGTATGTAAACAAATGACGACATATTGTTCGACAGCGCCACCAATTTGGTAGAGTTGAACTACGCTCGAAGTATAGGAAGGTCGCGCTCGAAAGCCACGATCTTGAGGTTATTAGGATGGTACATGAAAGGGACGCGACCTTCGGTCCTACTTTTCTTTCAATACGAGGCAGCGAACAAGTACCCATTCGTGGAACCCAGCCCTCCCCTTTCGATTTCTCTCGGTTTCAGTCTGTCTACCAACGTCATCATGACGTTTCTCGGGTAGAAGTCTAGTCGGAGCGCCTCTCGCATCGCGTTGATTGGACACAGAAATGCGGGAAGGGTCAGTTGCCGCAATATATTTCCTCTGACAATCGGATGCGCTGGGGGTCACGTACACTTAACGTTCTGCGTTGATTCGGAGGAAGAAAAGAGAATCCTACAAATTGGCACCTTTATTGGCCTTTTTAATTACAAACAGCACCGGGTGAACGTTTCGTTCCTTTTGCATTATTCTCATGATGACGTAATCTTTCATACGGTGAAAATAAATTTTTGCACTTAGTGCCTCTTTAAAGAAGGGGAGCAGCAATACCGCGAGACGCACTCTAAAAACCGAACTTCAAAGCATAGAATACTTTGCAGCAAGCATTGCCACGAGTGATAGGGTTACCGCTTCTGATTCTAAGAGAGAGTGGACGTACACCTTTAACGCATTAAAATTGAATACAAATACAAAATTATTTGAGATATTTCTCCTTAAAATGAAGTAAGAAACGCGGACGCTACGTTGACGGTGAGTTAATGCTCCAAGCAATTCCTCACTTCAGTATTGTTTATATCCCTAATCGAATTAAACAACTTTGGCGACTAACAGGCAAAAATGGGAAAAGCCACTCGTAGCACTCGTAGCACTAGCATACGGTACGTATTTAAAGAGATTGGAACATTCAAATAGTTCATTTTTGATATATGAACATTTTTGATTTTTAAATGCTATTTTGAAGTTTTAACCGGAACTTGCAGAATCTCACAAGACAAGCTAATAGTATCTGTTTTCTCTTGGGAAAAACAGAGCTTCTTTGGACTTAATGGTTCCGCGAGCTCTTATGCTTCTCTCTCTCACTCACTCTCCCCCTCTATCTTTGTTAACCCCTCGTCCATATTGATTGGAAGTCAGCATTTCTCTTTATGCCATTGTTTTTTAACTCGGCCACCACACATTTCATTTCCTGTTTCTCCTGTTTGTTCCATTATATTTTTTCCGTCCTATTTTCGTTTGCGATAAAAGACGTGCGCTCGCTTCTTAATAATCTGCTTGACCGAATTGTGGTGTTGTGGTGGTGGTTAACTGACTATAAATCAGTTAATAGTGTCAACATCATCACCTGTACAACATACATATCACATATACAACGTACAATATCATACATAGTATATGTACTGGCAACGTACGTCCGTGTCAGTACACACGTATACGTGGGACGGACAAAACGTGGCCGCTTGGATGTCCGTTGGACCTCTGTGGCAATGTCTTTCGCCCACAAAGATCCCGTTTGTTGTGGAGGGATCTCATGCGGATCTCCGCTGAACGATCGCTACTTGCTACTTGGAGAGCGCACAATGTGAAATATTTCAGCCAATATTACGTCCTTACATACCTGACGGTTCCAGCTGCCATATCTGGTGAGATCTTCCGTGCTTGGACGGCTGATAAGTTTCCCGTTTCCATCTTCAAGATCACCGCTTTGCCATGAGCCTTAATAATGTTTAAAAGGATTTTAAAAGGATTTTACTCTAAAGCGTGCGTGTAACAAAATGATACCATTTATTATTGTAGGCACATGCAGAGCGTAGTTCTTTGGTACCGTAATCTCACTTGCGCTCTCTCATTTATTTGGCCCCGAAATGAAACTTTCATGGTACAGCTCTATCTTCTTCTGATTAGTTGCGTTTAAAAACTAATTCAGACAGCTACATAGTGCACATTGCGCGAATTCGAAATTTCAAATGCAACTGCAATAATGTCTGCGTTTGATCAGTCGATATTTTCTACATGCTTGAGTATAAACTTCTATCCATTTACATCTATTTCTGCAAGATCCTCGGCTTCGACTTCAACAACATTTTGTAACATTATTACTACAAAATGTGCAGCAGCGTAGTTGCATTAAGTTCGGTAGATTTAATTTGGTCAACTTCTAGTACCACGTATTGGTGATTCCCCAGAAAAATAACACCGGCAGAACAGACGTCTAGCATAAAGCGCGAATAACTCATTTTCTTTGAATATTTAATCTTTTGTAAACGTCTAGAGTGATACGGCTGATATCGTAACTCTCGACCATACACGCTGTCCTTCAAACTTCGAGTCACATTTTAATTCAGTTCAGTATCCTTTTCCTGTACGAGGGAAAGCTAAAATGACTTGTTCTGGCATTCTGGCATCTACAGTATAGCCGCTTACGTAAGAAAACCTTTATTCTGCATCTGCACAAACTAGACATGGCAGATATCTATCGGAAAAACAAATTGGAAATAGGAAATTTCGCTGCACACCCGTAGCCCAGGACAGGGGGCACCGGCTGATGGATCCTAGGCTTTCCATGGTGACTCAACTGGTAACAGACTACTCAGAGCACAGACTTTTTCTTTTGCTGGGTGAGCAGGACGAGTACTTGCGACAGTGGTCCTGCCGCCATGTTGCTCTTCACAACGTTCATGTACGGTTCACGGGCCGCATCTATACATAGTCTAATTCTCCTAGTTGGCTAGCTACAAGTTAATGCACTTATAGCACGTACCTTGTATTTCTTGTATACTTGGACTGGGGAAGTTAAATGACATCGTTTTGTTTCTAAAGGACAGCGGCCGTGTGGCATACCAGCCCAAGACTTTTCAGCAGTGTCGGAGGATGTCACGGGCCCATAGATATGGCCGTGTGTTCGGTCAGGTTTTGTCACATTGTGAACATTTCGTAGACAAGCGAAATAGATATTCTGTTCGGAAAAACAAAAAAAGCAGCTTACTTACCAAAATCAGGAGGAGGACGCTGGCTTCCGTTTCCACAGCTTAGGAAGGTCCATAACAATGCGCACACTAACTTTTTCCACATTGTTACGCGTGAGATGCAGTACGACAGGTCACTTTGCGCGCTACATGCGTTGCTATTTGACTCGAGGCCATACTCTTCGTTGCACGTACGGAGAGAATCCTACGCAATCCACGTGTCGCTGACGTATTGCCGCCTATCTTAGGTGGGAAAACACTGCGAACCCTTCTGAACTAACGGGCGTCTGGCTGCTTCCCGCTCCGTACACCGAAGGAAACGAAACGATGAAAAAGTTAAAAGAAAAGAGTTCCCGGACGCCAGAAAGAATTCCGTTTTGCTCCTCTTTTTGGACTTCCTTAAAGGAGACGTCACGGAGCTGCATGATACCGTAAGTTCTCGGCAAACATCTATTTCCATATCAAAGATTAATTTCATGTCGCCTTCAAACTACGGAAGAATCGTTCGAATTGGACGTACATTTCTTCATGTAGAAAAATTAGTAACAAAAACGGATCATTGTACACCGCGAACCCGCCCTCCACCAGACCTTCCTTTTTCTCTTCTTTTTTTTTACCCATATCATCTCCCCGCTCCTTACAGGGACTTCTGGAGTGTCACAGGGGGAGGGGGGCGAGCTGGGGTTCAAAGGACTGATACAGAAGGACAGACAGAAGAAAAGTCTCTCAGCTCGAAACATCGGCGGCTGTCTTCCTGAGGTACTCCCTTCACGGTAGATTGTCTCGAAGGGTGGAGTGGGGGACAGGGGGATGGTGTGCGCAATGGTTTTCGAAGAGCGCCTTCCGATGTGCTAGAACTCCCTAAAGTGTGTGATTCCGTTTCAGCGCCATGAGGCAACCATGAGCATGAACGCACCTCGCACAGACGCGGACAAATGAAGAGAGGCAGCAGGAAGGAGTGGGGGACAGGGCGGGTCCTGGGCCGACTTCAGGGGAACTGTGTTCGTCCGGAAAACACAGGGAAGACCTTATACAGCACGGCCGGTGGTAGGATTTGAAGCCACCACTCCCTGATCTTCTGCACGACCTTTGCTTCTACCACCGAGCAGACGCTTTGACACAGTCACCCTGCCGTTGGACGCCCAGAGTTCCTGCACAGCGCGTCTGACATCATATCGTTCGCGTCGTCTGGAAACGCGAACGCCCGGAGTTAGGACGTAGGCGGCGTGCTGCGGAGCATTCGCGCAAGTATAGACTTGACAGATGAGCCGAAGATGCTGCTGCGACAGCTCCATGCGCCTTGACCACTTAGCTGACCACCAAAGAGCACAGTGACTTTAAGAACAAAACATTAAAAGGCTTACCGCAGAAGAAATGCAACTTCATTTAAAAACAGTTTCCGCAAATCTTTCTGGTGAACGTTTGGCAAGCGTGCTGTCTTCTGCTGTCCACCGCAAGATAATCATGGGGGGGTAATGGCAGGATAGGCTCGTCGTTGTTGGCCGCAGAGAAGTGGGCGTCGTCACGACTATAGCCAAAAAAATAAAAAAAGAACGCAAAGCAAAACAAAACACAAAGGAAGGACGGACGGATGGAGGATAGAGGAGGTTGAAGGATACGCACATAACTGCAGTCGAGAAACTCTGCGACTGTAGTGTAGACGCCAGGTATTCCGGGCCTTCCGCATCCTACACCCCCAGATGCAGCCTGTCATCAGGAGCGGACCCCGCTAAAGCCTGTGGATGGTGGTTTCATATTTTGTACATTAATAGTATTTTTTTAAATGTGCTGTCGTTATAGTCTTCTGCTTTCAATAACGATTTTGTGCACGCTCTTTTACGTCTCCAGGTGTCGATGTCTGTATCAACTTCACCTTTTCGCTATGGGTGCCCGACTATTTCTGTCTCTTTACGAAGCCAGTCGCATTTTTTACGTACGACAGACAGGATACGTTCAGTGATTTATGTGAGTATAGTACTGAGCGCGAGTCAAGTGGACATCAACACGCTTCTCTTTCATAACGACCACGTAAAGTCGGTTCAAGCTGCGTCCCGTACAGACGCCTGAGGATTCAAGGTAAGAGGAATGTACGGGAAGACGTTCTATGGCATCCACACACATATGTGTGCCTAGCCGGCCGTGTCGGTTAAATAACGGCCGGGTTTTCAGGCAACCCTATAGAAGCAACCACAGGAACAACCATATAGCAACTTGAAATGATTTGAAGTCGATAAAAGTAGTTAGGCGAACTATAGGCAGCATTGCAAGAAAACAAATATCAGTCTTCAGTACAAAAGGAAGATTCACTTGACTGAAAGAAAAAGACAAAGAAGCCCTGATTGACTTTAGGTTGTAAGGTTCTAACATTGTGCTGAGAGTGGAGTCAACGACACCACTAATATGAATGTGACTCGAGCGAAAATGCCAGCGACGCTCCACCATGCTCCACGGACTGGTGGCAGAGTTTTACGCCAAGTGCAAATTCTAATGACTTCATTTTTTATGAGCATAAAGCTATAACAAATTCTGGCTTAATTGTACCTGAAATCATTCTTGTTTTTTTTTTCTTTCTAGAAACAAGGTGCAAGCAGGCGCAGCATTGAAATGCGGCGGTTTCAAATTGAGGACATGACCCGATAAAGCTGTGCAATATCCCCCAAACACACACACACACGATGATGAGATGGGGCTGATGCCGGCCAGCAGGCTGGGCGCTGCCCCAGTGCCACTTGTACGTGATGAGAGATGATGATGATTATGATAAGGGGTCCGGTAATCAAAGCAGGGTGGAGAGGCCTGTTGATGACAAGAAGTCCCAGAGGTGACGCATACCTTGGCGTGTATGAGCTGGACTGGACCATGGGCCCAGCACCTTGCCTATGGTAAAGGGGCGATGATCGATCGCATGCAGTTCGTGCTGCAATATCGCACGCTCCCGCTGGTAGTCCGGGCAGTCCATAAGTAGGTGGTGCAGGTCTGCACGCACACTGCATGCTGCACAAAGGTCCGAGGGCGCACGGCCAAGACGCTGCCTCATAACTGGTGTAAATGCAACATTCAGCCGCATGCGGTGAAGCAGGGATGCGTAGTGTCGCGGAAGGCGATGAGGAAGCGACAGTGAAAGAGAAGGATCCACTGCGTGGAGCAGAGAGTAGGGTGTAATGTCATGCAGCCACTGTGATCTTGTCTTGTCTGCAGAGAGAGCACGGACGAGGGCCTGACGATCACCTTTGGGCAAGATGATAGAGTGGGCTGAAGCTATATGATGACCCCGCAGGGCCGCCCGGTCGGCCTCTTCATTGCCGGGTACGCCGACATGACCAGGTACCCACTGTAATACTACGCAGTGGCCCAGGTCTAGCAGCTCCTTGTAAGATATCCCCCAAACCAATACACACTGCTTCGCATTTTCAATGCATACCAGCAGGGAACAGGATGGTTCTATGCTTAGCTTTCTTGACCGTGGCCGTTCTTTTTGCCACGAGTTCCTACACTGTCGAGACCAAATCTACCCATCACGTCGTACCCATCGTACACGGTAAGTTACGTGCACAGAGCAGGGTATATCATTGTAATGATGCCCGTGTAAATAGCAACGTAAAAGGAGAAGGTCGCACAGAGTTAGATATGTCAATAACTGATATGGGGGAAGGTATGGTCAGTCTGTTCTGGAGTGGCGGCTTGGAGCACCCAGGGGAAGGAGAAGTGGGGAGGGTGAAAGAGGGAGGAGAGAGGCGATAATGGCACGGGAGAGGCAGGGGTGTGCTAACGCTCTTGCTCAGGGACTTGGGTATTCCAAGAGAACTGTTTACCACAGAACACATGCGAGCATCCCTCAGTAGTGTTCAATGGGATGCTCCCTGTACCACGGCAACCACCAGGATTATTGGCGGAGTTACCACATGCTCTTCGCCGTACTAACCGTAGCCAAGTGTGCAATGACACCGCTGTGCACTAGTAAATGAGTGTAAGCCATAGTAAATATTCTATGGCAAAACACGTTTCGTTTCAGGTTCGTGTAAGTTCCACGGATATACAATCAAGGACGGCCAATATATGCCTCTAACCATCAACGAATGTGCGATAGCCAAGTGCAACGCCACATTACGCGTTGTGTTTCGTGAGACCTGCGACGACCCACCGCACGTTTGCAACCCACCAAATGGAGGAACCTTTCCTGATTGTTGCCAGGAGTACATTTGCTGACGCTACCACTGTCAAGCACTCAGTTTTTAAAGAAAAAAAATAGAAGAGAAGAGATTTTCCAATCATGCTGTGAACTCCACGAAATCGCATTGAACCTGAAACCGTTATGGTGAATTAAATTGAAAATTTCCCCGTTACCCGAACCGTGGCAATGTCACTGACAGCTTTGAAGATACCGCTATCCGTTTAGTGTCTGACGACGCGACAGTCGTGTGCCTAGAAGCCAACACAGTGTTTGGAACGCTGTATGTTGAACTTCTTTGGGTCATATCTATTTACTTTCGACGAAGGTTACTTTCACATTAAATGTAATTAGTAATATATTATAAAGCTCTATTTCAGCGCCGGAGATGCTGTTCTTAGGTTGCACGCGACTATAGCTGGACTACTACTAGTACTACTATAGTAGTAGTGGAGCACTACTCCTAGCGTACAAGGTCGAGCATTGTCCTCCTGTATATTTACCGATCTTACTGCTAGGCCGATACACTATGCATGTAGGTCAGCTGTCTTCGCGCAGCTCTCTAGTTTCTCTCTCTCCCCTATTACCCGAGGAGCGACGTCGCTGGTCGCTCTCGCAAACGAAGCGGTAACATTTCAAAGTTGAGTTGTACGTGGTTTCTTCCATGGACGTATGTTGGTCTAGGAATAACCTTATTCTGAGACCCTGTGGGTAGACAGACACTTTGGCACGAGGTGTCTCCAAACTGGCCCTTTCACTAATAGGTACTTTCGACCGCCATCTCCTATCATATCTTCTCATCTCATCCTGGCTACAGTCGTGAAGCCGGCCACATGACTGACAACAGGAAGTCGTTATCGGCCCCACCACCAAACTTCACCGTCTCCCTTGTGCAGAGACAGACCGTCGTAGCGGATTGGGCCTTTCAGGATAAAAATCCAACTAGGGCTAATGGAGCCCTCTCCCATAGCAGCGGCAGATTTCATGCAAACATTTGCTCTTGGAACGCAGCCATTCAATATCAGCGGTCCTGCTCACAGAATCCGTGAGACGGTCTCACTGGACATTTATAGCTTATTATTCCTGCGAAATGATTTACGGGAGTGATTGTCGAAAAGGTTGTCTATGTTTCCTCTGCCTGAGAGTCCACGCAGACGACACATGCTATCGGAAAGAAGCTTGGTCGAGTGTCATACAAAAGGCTGGAGGTAAGAATATTGTTAGCTTTTTCACTTAGGTTGCATCTGCTGCTATGATGCTTATGCAGAACATACTCGCTGGTCAAATCAACGAGGTGTTCTCGCTTCAAGGGGCCTGTAAAATGAATGGTAGAGCTGTAGGAACAGTGTGCTTTTCTGGAAGCCTGTAATTTAGACGCTTTAGATACGAAATAGCTTTTACGTACATTGAGCATCTCATCGTCATCATCCATTATTGTCATCAATTGTTGTTGTAGTTGTGAGCATCTTTCAGCAATCTAATTTCAAAGATTGCTGCCCCAAGCACGAACTCAAGACGTGGCAGCCCTGAGCCTGAGTTGGGGTCGACATATGCGACTCCGTCTTTAGGGTGGTGACATCCACAGTCGAGGTCCTTCAGGCGGCCGCCATTTGGTCCCCTAGTTTAACAGAATCGCGAAGGGTGTTGTAGAAATGAACTTCGCCTTATAGCACGCTCGTAGCCAACCATAATCTCGAATGATATCGTTATCTGCTCTGATTTGTTGAAAACTGGAGGCATGTATGCCTTTTTTGTGGCAATATCAACAGCATAATGTTGAATTCCAATGGTAGAGTTGTAGAAAGTGGCAGACTCCGCAATGGAGCGGCTTGATCTGGCCTACAGCAAGTGATCCGAATATGCGAATGGAACACTTGCGCCAAACTTGGAGTTTAGCCCTGACCGATCTCCTGGTGGATGACGGCCAGAGACGGAGGAAGAAGAAGAAGGTACTGATGTTCCACTACAACCCATGTTTTGGAACATGAAGATCATCCTGATCTCCCAACGTTGCACTTGTCTGACGCTCGCTTTCTTTAAGAAGCAAAATCGTCAACGTACGACGCGAAATACCAGTCACGGCGGGGAGGCATTGCGAAGCGGCGATGTTAGCAAAGAAGAGACAGGAAATGGGAAGCGCGAGCGACAAGTGATAGTCACGGAGAGTTCCGGCTGAATCTGCCCATAGACGACCCTCTGTTTACAAACATGTGCCGTAACGAGAAGATCGGTTTGAGGTTATATTTTGCTGTGGTGGGCAAGAAGCGTGAAAAACGCGTCAACTGATAGGCCGAAAAGGCTGAGAAGGTTGATAGGTGCCCACCAGCATGCTTTGCGCGGCGGCGTTACGTAATCAATGACGTAGTGGTGCAGGTCGTCTATTTTGGTGGAGCAGTCTGGGTTGCTGCTTTGCTCCCATCGGAAGATTCCGGCACTGTTCCCAATCTGCCAATAGAACAGACTTGCTCCTGGCGAAGCGGCAAAACCTGCTCTGGAAGCGCTCCGAATCTCCCATTGGAATTCAATATAAGCGTCACAAAAAAGGCGTACGCCTCTCTGTTTCAACAAACCCATACAATACCATTCGAGATGATGCGTGGCTAGGAGGGTGACACGCGGTGAAGTTTATTTCTAATGGTATCTTGGACTGGTTGATTCCGATTGCTCTAGAGCGCTCTTGAGCAAAGTTTTATCTTCGACTGGTCCAAACAGAGCACACTCACTGCATTCGACTGGTTCCTTCGGAGCTCTTTCCTCCAACTCGGAGCGCTCTAGAGTGCTCTCACCAACGCCATCGGAACGGTTGCGAAATCTGGTTAGGTTCCGGTCGCGTGACTGCACCAGCTTCCGTTGAGTAGTGTTTCTGTTCCGTCATGCCTGCCATGTTCTGCATTTTGTGTCCTCGTTGCTTTGACTACGAGGGAAACACCGGAAGTCACGTTAGCTAACATTCCCTCTCCACTCCTCTGCTCGAACCTGCCACGTTCGGCATCTGCACAATACCTCTGTCTCGGAGCCGGAGTGGGATGCGGTCTCACCCGCGCCAGCTCAGAGATCGGGACGACCAGTTGAAGACACCATAAGAGTGTATGCTCGCTATACCACGTCGGCCAGGGAACGGGGACCAAGATCAGTGCCAGCTTGCAACACTGACATCTGGCGAGCGGCGGCAGGCGTTGTGTCAAAGGCTGACACCACTTTAAAACGGAGTCGCCTATGTAGGCTCACTAACCTGAGGCGACCCGCGCACTATCTATTGAGAACGCGAGCAGCAAGGCTAGCTATCTGGCGGGTCTCGTGGCCAGCAGCAATGTGCGCATCGTCAGGTGCACGGTTGGCGTCATAGATATAATAAGGATTATTCTAGAGAACGGACTCGGCGCGACGGCAATGGGATCCTGCTATCCTGTGACTGCGAGCTTCAGGGCTCAGCCATCCATTGGTCAAGGAGAGTGTTAGCATAGGTGAACTTCTATCGCTGAACTGCAGCGGAGCAGCTGCATTTGCGAGCATCCTGCGAAGTCACGTGCGACAACAGAACGGCGGAACGGGTGGATGGGGCGAGCAACGATGGCCAGCGAAGGAAGCGAATCAGACCCTGTAGATTGTGTTGCATACGTACTGCCCTTCTGGTTGTGTGATCGCTGTCGGTATCGCAGCGTAGACGTCATGTATCATATCTTATCTCTGAGATAGTATTGCTCTGCCAACTGTTTGGTTTCCAGCGACAAGGATATTTACCGCGTATGACGTCTTGAAGCAGCGATGTGTGTGTATAGGATCTGCCAGTGGAATAAATAAATTGTGAACATGCACTTCCGGGGACAACAACAATCCGAAGTTGGCCACACACAGTTAACCCTGCACGCTGCTGTGCGAACCAACAACAACAACATAGATGAATGGCTGATGATGACGTGGGATGTTTCCCTGCGTTGAGTGCAGGACCCTACCCCATTCCAAAAAGGTTCACATGAAAGGATGACGAGGGAAGGAAATCCCTACAGTTCGTGAAGGAGGCCGGTGGCCCTCAGAAAGGAAAGAAGAGCGCCAAGTGCACGGCACTGGTGTCCAGGGTTACTCCATGGGCCGAGAACTTTGCAGATGTTGAATGGCCTCTGATCCAGCATTTCAAGTTGAGATTTAAAGGCCCGTCGCTCGCGTACGTACTGGCTACAGTCTTCGAGAACGTGTCGGATTGTTGCCGGTAAACCACAAGTTGTACACAGCGCCGTGGTGCTGTGGCCCAGCCTATACTGGAGTGCAGGGGTGAATGCGACGCTAAGTCGTAAACGACGCACTAGAGACGTAAAGAGGCGAGGGAAACCGCTTGGCATGTCAAATGAAAGTGTTGGGTCAACAGCATACAGAAGCGACCACCGGGTGATGTCATGACACCATTCCTGATGGGCCCAGGGCGACGTCAACGCGGACAAGAGGGTGCGCCTATCTCCATTCGAAAGTATGATGGAGACTGCTGAGCGGCGATGGTGAGCTGCAGCAGCTGCCCGATCCGCTACCTCATTGCCTCTTATTCCAATGTGGCTAGGGACCCATTGGAGGGTGAGCCGGTGGCCCCTGTCTTCTAAAACCTTGAGTGTCGTCAGGATGTTCACTACCACCGGATCCAAGGAGCCACGGATGCCCATGTTGTCTATGCACTGCAGCGCTGCCCGCGAATCTGTGTAAACCACCCAGAGGCGGGGGTGGTGATCCAAAATAGACCTTAGGAATAGCAGGATGGCATACAACTCCGCAGAGGTGGCCGAGGTGCGGTGCGATAGGCGGAACCCACGTGAAATTGACTCCTCTGGGATTACAAATGCCGCAGATGAGCCGCCTGTAGTGGAGGAACCGTCCGTATATACAGCGGTTTGGTTTCCGTATGTAGCGTCCATCCACTCCAGAGTAGCCTGCTTGAGGACTGGAGCAGGGGTTTGGCTCTTCGGCACCTTGATCCCAGGGATGTGAGACAAGATGGATGGTTTCGGCAGTGTCCATGGCGCTACTGAAGAAGCGGATGGGGCAACAGTGAAGGCAGGTATATGGTCCGTTAGTTCTTGCACACACTGCGCGATTTTGCTGCGGTTTCGCTTACGAAGCTTCTGTACCAGTGGGTGGCGGCGATGGTGAGCTCGCAATCGCAAGTAGTGGCGGAAAGTTTCTCTCTTGCGGAGGACGCCAATTGGGAGTTCCCTGGCCTCGGCTACCACCATCCTCGTCTCAGCGCAACGCGGAACGCCAAGACAGGTCCGCAAACTGCGCGCCAAGACGCAACGGAGCTTGTGTTCGGACGTCCGTGATAGTCCGTGCAACACAGGAAGGCTGTAGACTACTGAGCCACGAACAAGCGCTTTGTGGAGTGCTTAAGGAGGTCCCGCTCAGTACACCCCCAGCGCAAGCCGGCAAAGTGACGTATCACATTTCCCCAATGTTGCGCCTTTGAAGAGAGATAGTCAATGTGTCTTGCCCACGACAGGTTGCGGTCCAACACAACACCGAGGAACCTGTGGTGCCTGACCTACCTTAACAGGGACCCCCCGATGTGTACTTGGAACAGGCGCATCTCTTTCCGGGTAAACGGAAGGGTAGCACTTTTCTCAGTGGAGATGTCCATCCCTGCGTTCAGGAAGTAGGCATGTATGGCATCAAGTGAGCTCTGGAGCCGACGCTGAATTGCAGGGCGGGACTTGCCAACAGTCCAGACGCAAATATCATCAGCATAGATGGACAGATGCACCCTCCGAGGAAGGCACTCCTTGAGGCCCATCAAGACAATGTTGAATAACAGGGGGCTAAGGACACTTCCCTGAGGAACTCCGTGTGGCACAGTGATCTTTTCCGTGTCCCCCTCGCCTGTAGTGACGAAAATCTTCCGTTGACGGAGGAAGTCGGAGAGCCACGTCAGTGCCCTATGAGGCACCTGGGCCTGCAACAACCCATGAATAACACAGGGATGGCTTACGGAATCGTACGCCCGTTTGATGTCCAGGAAGACAGCCATCGCTATTTTCCTTCGCGCCTTCGCTTCTTCGACCGAAGAGACTAAATCGATCACCGAATCCATGGAGTTACGGTGCCTGCGGAAACCCGCCATTTCCTGAGGAAAAACAGGTCTTCGCTCCAGCCACCACTCGAGCCGGTGCAGTATCATGCGTTCAAGGACCTTGCCTAAGCAGCTGGTGAGGCTCACAGGTCGGAAAGACGCCAGATCGGAGGGTTGTTTTCCCGGTTTCAGGATGGGGACTACACGTGCCTCCTTCCACGCGGCAGAGACCTGCCCATCCCTCCATGACGTGTTATAAACCTCTAAGAGCGCCAAAAGGGATGCGTCGTCCAAATCGCGGAGCGCCATGTAGGTGACCTTGTCAGGACCCGGCGACGACTTCTTGTGGGAGAGTGCCAGCGCAGCCTTGAGTTCGGCAAACGTGAGGTCTGCGTCCATGTCAGGGTCAGACACTGACGGGGCTCGACTAATAGTATACTGCAGCTCCAATGCATTGCTCCGAAAAGCTGCACATGTAGCTGCCTCGGACCTTGCTGCCAGAATTTTGCAGAAGTCGTGGGCAACTTCCTTCTCACGCCTAGATACTGAGAGTGCCAGAGATCTGAGGGGGTTCCTCGCGGGAGGAGCTTCGCGGAGACACCGCGCAATCCGCCAGACCTTCGCAGGGCTTGAAAACGGAGTCAGAGACGCGCAAAATTGACGCCATCTTTTTTTGTCAACAGCCTTCAAGGCTTTCTGTACCGATGCATTCGCACGACGCGCGACTCGTGCATCTGCAAGTTGGCCGGATCGCCGAGCCTTCCGCTCTGCCCGTCTCCGAATGGCACGCAAACGCTCCACCTCCGGATCAGTACCTGCGTGGCCAGCGCTGATCTTTGCAGTTGTGGTGGAAGACGTCAGAGAGTTCACAATATGGTCGGTAAATTTGCCTGCGGTCATTCCCACGCGCACGTCCTTTTTGCACAGTTCACGAAAGGACTTCCAATTTGTTAGCCGTACGGTTCTGCGGCCTGCCCCGGATGTGTACTTGGAGTAGGAGACAAATATAGGAACGTGGTCACTACCTCTTCCGTCCAGGTCCGTGGACCAGGTCAGGTACGGAAAAACGTCCCTCGAACAAAGCGAAATGTCTAATACGTCTGTTGAGTGGTCCCGGCAGAGGAATGTTGGAGACCCGTCATTTAAGACACAAAGATCCAGGTCTTCAATGATGTCGCACCACAGGGACCCCTTGCTGTCTCGTCTGCGACTCCCCCACAAGGGGTGATGAGCGTTAATATCTCCAACAACAAGGAAGGGATCACCCACCCCTGCCAGAGCTAGTGTTAGGTCATGGGCTGTCGTCTGGACTGACGTCGGCACGTACACGCTGAGAACAGACAGTGAAAATTTCCCAAGAAGAATCTTGCAGTGGACACAGTCGAAAGGCAGCTGACTCGCCGTGTGTACTTGCGTCACAGCCAAGTCTTGTCGCACACACAGCACTGTCCTCCAAGATGATCCCCCTTGCTGACCAAAGACGGTATATCCACTAAGTCGGAAATCTTGCTTCACGTATGCTTCACAGATGGCCAAAATTGGAGTCCAGTACTTCAATAAAAACAACTTGAGGTCTGGCAACTTCGTACGCAGACCACGCGCATTCCACTGGAGAATAGTAGCTCGCTTATACAGATGATCCATGACCCGCGGTCAGAAACTTTTCCGCAGCGAGCAAGGCCTGGACCTCCTGGAGTCCAGCGGCGTCCGGGTATGCCGCTAAGATGGCCTTGAGGACGGCCAGAATCAGGGGGACCAGCACAGCTGCCGGAGCGCTACCGCTCACTTGTCGCTCAGACTGCCTCAGTCGCGGAGGGAGCGGTGTGCTTGTCTGTGCACCAATTTGTGGAACCACAGCAGCCCTTTTGACGACATCCGTATAGGTCTGGCGCAAGGGAGGCGAAGACGTCAGGGGGTGCTGGGCATCCAGGCTAAGCGTTGGCTCTCTCAAGGACACTCTTGTGCGCTTTGGAGCCCGCTGAACCCGATGTGGAGGCGGCGCACGCTGGGGGGGCGACACCACGTTTGTGGCGTGCCGATTACGAGGATCGCCGGCACTGCTGACCCCCGGGCCCACAATGCTGGGGAGTACCTCCATATGGAACCGTTGTATCGCTGACCGCTTGCGCGGACACAGTGAGTGGGAAGCCGCATGTGGACCTCCGCAGTTGGAGCATCTTGGTTGCCGCCGCGCAGTGCACTCCTTGAGGGAGTGCGGTCCCGAACAAATCTTGCACCGTGTGGGCCAACGACAGTTGCGCGAGAGATGCCCGAAACGCTGGCAGTTATAGCATTGGGTTGGACCCTCCACCTACTCGTAAACATTGTGTGTGCAGAATCCCAAGTGTACCTTCTCAGGGAGCTTCAGGGTGGGCTTGAACGTGAGGATGACACTACGAAGAGGTATGAAGCTGTCCGTACCGTCTTCATGATAGACGTGACGAACTTGGCGGCGTGCCGCTATGACGCCTTCTTGCGCCAGGTACGAAACAAGGTCACTGTTGTCATAGTCAAGTGGTACGTCATTGATTTTTCCCATGTTATTCACATATGATGACGGGATTGAAGCGGAAACAGCCATACCCGCCACGAATTCAAGCGCCAAAAGGTTGGAAACCGCTCCTTGAGATTTCACGAAGACGCACAAGCTGCCATCCTTGCTAATGCGATGGTGAGAAATTGACTCCTGCGCCGCAGCGCATATGTCCTGAGCCACAACATTGGGGTTAACCTTCCAGAAGGAACGGGAGACATCGATGGGTTTGAAGAGCACGGGAATTCCTTTCGGCCGGTTCTTTCGATATGTCACCAATGTGAAGCGGTCCGCTGCACCATCATCTTCAGGGCCCTTACTGGGGTCGTACGTCACCGTATCTTGTGACCAGTCACAGTGCGGCGACGGAGGGGGAGGAGGTCCACTTGCATCCGACATGTGAAAGTCCACAGGAGGTTCATCAGTTGCTCGGCGGCCCACAGGTGACCTACTCCTGTCACGCCAGGACGACGGAGGCTCGGGCTGTGGGGCGGGACGGCTGTGGGGCGGGAATAAGCGTCCGTGCCGAACGAGACACGCGAGGAAAACATCCTGTGCGAACCAACGGGACCCAGAAGTAGGCAAAACCGGAACCACCCTCTATTCCTTGCTCCCGAGTCTCTCGAGTTTCCGCAAAAATAAAGTGTGTACGAAGGGCTGCCCACAAGCAAGTGATGCAGCTGAAAATAAGCAATAAAATATTTGTTTAACGTAGAGACATATGATACGCACATGGTATGCCGCATTTAAGATACCAAGCAATGAATTTGGGAGAACAAGACAGTCAAGTTTAGCAGAATGAAGCAGCCACAGGAACACACAGCTTCCGTGATCGACGGATGGCAGCTACCTTGTGGTAACGCTTCTCTGACCGAGTCCAACCACCCACCCTTCCCCTGGTTGGCGCATCCTGGAACACCAGAACGTGTACGATACATCAGTATAAAGCGCCTGGATGCGAGGTTTCGCACGCAGCAGTGATACCAAGTGACCTTCACAGCTTTCATCTTATTCTTACGCGGCCACGCCGGGACCGTGGGTGATGAATGACAGAGGAGCAGACGACACCGAGACGAGGAGAGAGACAAAGGCCAACAGATGGCACACGTCGCGCAGCTATTCTTACAGAGAATATTCTGACAGGCAACAACAGTTTAAACCGAACTTCTCAAGAGTTGCTGTTTAGTATTGCAATATCACGTGATACCTGTCTGCCAATTAGGAGTGAGCTCCCACTGTTTTCCTCGGCGAACGTAGAAGGTTGCCACCGTTAAGTTTCTTACTAAAAGTGTTCAAAATGAACTAGTACAAAAAGTGTGTGCAAAGCCATGCAAAGCCATCACAAAGCCAAGCTCTGCATGATGGCATCTTAAAACATGGTGGTTATGTTTCACTTTACAGTCGCTTTAAATTGCCAAGTATTGTCGATATATGTATAACGACTAGAAAAGACGAAAAGCAAGAACTATATGGAATGAGTGAATGGCGGAAAGCGTTATCTTAACAACCGAGCAGTCATGATAGATATGCAGATAGGATGCGACAATACCCGTACGCTGTTTTCATAAGTCGGTGCAGAAGCTTGACACGGTGCAGCCCCCGGAGCCAAAACTCAAGGGAGGTGATTTTTCTCTCTCGCCCCCCGTCCCATCTTCCGACGTCCCTGCGTGGGTCATGCGCGCGCATGTCCTGCAGCTGAGACGCGGTTGTCTCCGCGGTTCTCTCCACAATTCTCGCCACTCCGCGTCTGAGAGGGGAGTGATGTGGCGGCCCGTGGACTACGACGCTTGAGTTCCATAGGCAGCTCCCAAGAAGCTTCAGTTCCGTATAGGCAACGTCCCAGAGTGAAGCCAAGGGTTGAGGAGATCCCCAGCACATCTGGCCCTCGAGACATTCCGATATGAACTCACGTAGAGGAACAGCGTCTTCTCCGTTATTTTTCCTGTAGACTCTTCTCTCATGATGATTTCTACTGAAGCTATCGAGAATGGATGTCCGCAAAGATACGTCGTGAACATTGCCCATATAGGACTACAAAGCGCTCTTCCTCTGCGAATTTCTCCTGTGCTGAAGAAAGGGTGCGGCTCTGTTCAATTGACACTCGTTGAATGATAATTGAGCTAAACTAAACTAAGTCTGTGCTCGATACAGAGACGTGTGTTATTGTACATGGCTCAGGCCGTCAGCGAGAGCATGAGACGAGAGGAGAGATGCTTCGGCAATTTGATCTTAGGAGGTGCTGAGAAACGTGCATCCATGGTCAACAGCTGCGTACGTTGTGTCGTGAGCTATAGGTGGTTTTATAGCGTGATGCTCTGTGCACTTGTAGGCACTTGTTAGGTATTGCATGTAACTAAGCATTATATGTACATACCGTAGCGTCCCATACAACAAGTATGTGGTGGTCATGACATGGGATATTTCATCGCTAATGTGCGTTACCCAATCCCATCACAAGCGAGACATCCTCGCCATTGCTTATGGTCGTATATATAACAGTAATTAGCTGCAAACTGATACTTGTAATTGATAAAGTAGAAAGCTGCTGTTAAAGGAAGTGGTCCATTCGACCAGTGGCCAGGGTGATCGCTTTCCATGCCGAAACTAGGAGGTGGCCTTCGTTCGAATTGTATATCCAATATCCATGTACATATAATTATTTCATTGTGCTATTTTGCAATTATATTTATATGTCTGCATATTACATTTCAGTGCGCCCTACATTAAGAAAGTGTAAGCAGCATGTCTCCGTGGAATCTGTTGCTGATTACGCTAGTGCTACTCGGCACCAATCAGCCTGTCGAGAACGCGAAGATAACTCCAGAACCCACTGTCGTCACTGGGCGTGAGTAAAAGTGTAAAGCAAAGTACTAAGAAACATGCGCGTTTTGTTCACAAATGACTTGCAATGCGGGATGTTCGTCTTCATGCAGTGAAAAGGAATTCCCCTTCTCGTAGGAGTGGATACGTGTGTCTCTCCCTGAACTCTGACGCCCCATTGCTCTCATGTTTTATATGTAGAATGCCATCAACATGATTGTAATATTGAGTGTATACATAATATAGATGTACATTAGATGGGTAGAAATCCAGCGAACCGGTAGAGATATAGGAAGGGAGTTGCCTCAGGACAGAAGCCACCGATATTTCGAACAGAGACTGTTCTTCTTCTTCTCCCAGAAGAAGAACAGTCTCTGTTCGAAATATCGGCGGCTTCTGTCCTGAGGCAACTCCCTTCATAGATGTACATTAGGTTTACACAGACCGTTGCGCTTGTTCTACATATACAGGTACGTACACATGTAGTCACAACAGCAAAACTAGCACAACCGTAGCCCAGCTGGGTTCAATTGATGGCTTGTAGCTTTGAGAAACTTGCTGAGAACGTCAGATGGTGTCCGAGAAACTTCCAAAAGTGCTGAGAATGTCAGGTAGCGTGAAGTGAAATGAGAGAACTATCGGGCTTAGGTTTTGTCCTTCTAGGTCGTTCTCGGATCGTGTTCTCAGAACTGTCGGAGTTCGTGATCCCACTTTTTCGCGAATCAGACGCATACTTCGCGGCCACTAAATTTCGCGAATTCTGTTCGCGAAAATTCGTGTCTTGATTTGTTCATACGCCTTATTAGTAAAAGCGGCGTTACTCATGCTTGTGCTGTCACAATAAATAGATCCCCCCAGCCTAAACACACACAAGTAACCAGCAGAATGAACTGAGAAAATAACTGCTCGTAGTAGTATAGTAGTAGGCTAAATTGTGTGCCAATAGACGCGCCGCCGGATGTGCCTCAGGAAAAGAGCCGTCGCCAGGTTTGGTCCTATGAGGCACTACAGTCACTAAATAAGTTACGCTTCAGAGTATCGACACTAAGTTCCAAGAGCGAACATGCGCCATCTTGTTTCCGGGGCGCTCTACCCGCACACACGCGTACTGCGCACCTTAGCGCACTGTGCCATCTATCGTGCGCGGGTGAAATGTTCCTTTCATTTACAAGCAGCAGCTAGTTGACGGCCTTGAGCTCACCCTGACATCCTCGGGATGCTCTGGTTGACAATACATGTATTATTGCACAGCAATCATACACGCTTCTCTATCCCACAGGGAGCATTATGTTAGCCGTCTTTGATCCTCAAATATGGATGGTACCGGTGTGGTGCGGAAACAAGATGGCACTCCCGCTCTCCCTTGGACCGCAGTGTCGATACTCTGAAGCGGAGCTTATTTAGTGACTCTATTGAGGACCAAAGACTTGCTAACAGAATGCTCCCTGTGCGATAGAGAAGCCTGTGCGATTGTTGTGCGATAATTGATGTATTGTCATCACAGCGTCCTGAGGATGTCAAGGTGAGCTCAAGGCCGTCAACCTTGATGGGCTGCTTGCAAACGAAAGGAACATTTCACCCGTGTACGATACATGGCATCGTGTGCTGTAGTGCACCAGAAGTGCGCGTGCGCGTGAGTAGCGTGGCGCGGAAACATGATGGCGCATGCTCGCTCTTGGAACTCAGTGTCGATACTCTGAAGAGTAGCTTATTTAGTGACTCCATGAGGCACTAACCTTCACATTTCCTTATCCGTTCGCTAGATTCTGCCCTCCATGTAGGGCTGGATAGAACTTCGTGACTTTGCAAGTTTTCTTCTCTTGATAAACGCATTGCAGTGATTCTTGACCAGGCGATAGCCTTTGAGGCCTGGCCTCTATACGTAGAAAATCTCATTCTAGGCCAATGCAAGTTTCACGGGTATACTTTCAAAGACGGGGATATTCAGGCTCTGGTGATCAACGAGTGTGCTGTGGCCAGATGCATGGTTGACCTGAAGGTCGTGATGTACGAAACGTGCGACGACCCACCAGATGGTTGCTTGCCACCAAAGGGGGGCTTCTATCCCGAGTGTTGTACTCAGCCTATTTGTTGACTCGTGACTGAAGGCATCAGCTGCTCTCACAAGACTTGAGAAGAAAAAAGAAGGAACGGACGGAAATGAAGTAAAATTCAAATAAAAACAACTTCCACAACAGAACGCTGTCTTGCAAACTACCCTCCGTGGTTTTGATAATGGATCTCTGGAATTTTCAGAAGTGTTTTGTGCTACATATAGTGACATGAACAATTCTCGTTATGAGTGTTGTAGCTGCAGAGTGCAGCAAGCTTGGTGAATAACAAGTATGCACAATACAGACGTTTGTAAATGGGCGGCTATGGTGTTGTGATTGCCTTCTAGTGGGCTGATGCAGTACACACATTATACATTTCGCTAATAGGACATGTATGCGGCGGAAACCGCCAATATTGAATGCAGCACACCGGCGTTGTCTTCACGTTTCCCGCTTTCCGTTCAATATACGACAACCCACTAGTGCAACTTTCCACTATAAGGACATTAAAAAGCAATGTATACGACGTGCAATCAACATAATCAGGTATGATAGACAGAGATTCTTGTTTTCAGTACTTACTGAAAAGTGCCGAAAACTACCCACCGGCAACTTTTTTCAATTGTTTGGAGAAAACGAGTTTGGTTATAGACAACTGTCGCAAGAAGAGTCTGGGATCCTTGCGTCAGGAAGCCTTGCGATGCCCCCGAAATCTCCCAAAACGATGACCAGCAGGTGAGAATGTGACTGAGGACGCCAATGATGAACCAGTGCAAATAAAGCGAAGCCTGCCTGGGCTTGCTCCCAATGGCTTTTGTCTACACTCTTAAAAATGAACTTCACCGCATAGCAGGCTCCTAGCCAACCATCATCTCGAATGATGTCGTTATCGGCCCTGATTTGTTGAAAACGGGACGCGGACACTTGTTTGTGACACTTATGCTGTTCATAATTATCACATAAAAGGCGTACGCCCCCCGTTTTCAACAAATCAGGGCAGATGACGATATCATTCACAATGATGGTTGGCTGGGAGCGTGCTATGCAGTGAAGTTCATTTTTAAGAGTGTAGCGTTGCTAATCGTTAACGGGCACTGAAACGCTTAAACAACTTGTCCCCAAATGAAAGTCCCCAAAGTTTCAATTAGTATGATGCACGCAAAATTTGGTTGACACAGGGCTACCGTTTAGAAGAAAAACGCAACGAAAACAGTGGCGTCCTTGGTTGCAACGAATGGGATCCCCAGGAAGCATGATTGGCGGCATCCAATCAGACAGCTGGAGAAGCGGGCGCATGCCTATCGTGCGCGTGTGCATGTGGAACCCGTCCTGTCGTAGCGTTGTGTCCTTGCGCGGCACGATGCGCATTGCTGCATTTTTCAATACTGATTTGCTGAATTGTAGCCCACAACAGTAATCGCAAATGTTCTAGTGACAACAATTATATTCACGTATTTCGGACGGCGGCACCAGCGTGCTACTAGATCGCGCTATGGCTTTTGCCGGAACTTCTCCATGGCGTGGAAGGTGCGTTCACGCGCATATGGACTAAAGGCACCCGACGTACACCCGATGCACGAGCTAAAGCGGCGTTCACTGCGTCGTGCCGAGGTAAGAAAGAGTGCGGTATAATTCTGATTGTATAGCTTCGTAACGGAATCGCAGCCTTGAATTATGACAATAAGTGCGAAATTTACATAGCGCGTAACGTAACTTGAAGTGAACTTGTAGAGGCATTATATGTATATACCGTAGCATCGCATCCAACAAGTATGTGGTGGTGATGACATGGGATGTTTCATCGATAATGTGTGCATGTAAATCTTGTAAAGAGAGGCTAGAAGGAAAGGCGGAAAGGACGATCGGAGGACAGCAAATAACGTGAACAGGGCTCTTCCTTCTCTGAATGTATGTGCTCAGAGGCAGCCATATTGAATCAGCCGAGGAAATATCGCGTATTTTTAGCCCGTGAAAGCGGGCGCAATTCCGAAAACTGTTGGCAACACTTGCTCTACAGCTGCAGTTGGCTATGGATTTTGTCACTGTCCGCCCCTATCCAGGCTTGTAGCCAAGGCTGGTTCAGCTGGCCGAGGCAGCGCGGCAGCGGTGATGACGGTGTGCCCATGTGGCGTCCGTGTCTGTTTTCTTCTGTTCTGCATCTGTTTCTTTTTCTTTCAAATCTTAGGGTTTCATGGATTAGGGCTGTATGTTACTGTTCCAAAAACTGTTGTGGCATTATGTTTGGTGTATGCTCACCGGATTCTTTTTTTTTTTTGCATGCGCCCCTCCTGTAGATTGCAATCACTCCTCATTTTTGGTCCCCCGCCCTGAAATTTTCCCCATTTCAATGATGGCAGTTGAATAAAGGCATCAGCAATGGGTTCTTCATTGCTATCAATCATTCAAATCAGGTGTGCAACTGGGCGTTGTGAGGCTTGTGTTGTCTTTGTCCTTGTGCGTTTAATGTGCCTCGTCCACTGCGATGTCACTTATGGCCAAAGCATTGCAAGAAGTTCCTAACCTTCGCACTCTGTAAGAAAAAAAGAGAGGGAATTTAGTCCTTTGGGGAACTAGCTGCATTGTCAGACCCATCAGTAGTTTTCAGCACAATATGCACGGTAGTTTAGAGACTATTTGCAGTAAATATATTAGGGTCAGAAGACTAAAACGGGAAAAACAGTGAAAACTAATTGTTTCGCGGTTTACTTCTATTTTCTTGGTCTGCATGAACTTCTGTGCATTTAGTCTCGAAATGAAATAATGGTTCTGAGAACATGGAGTTCCAGTTAATCGTTTTCACTCGAACGGTTCGCGAAGGTATTTGCTGCTGCCCAACCAGAACATTCCATTCTGAGTCAGTCGTTAGTTTCATTGGACCTCCGCGATACCATTTCAAACCGTTTCAGTGAAAACGAATCACTAAAACTAGCTCATACATTTAGTCCCCAAACAGATTAAAATTACTGCTTTTATGCTCGGAGTGCAGGTGCGGTGTCATGGTGCGGCGTTTTGCTACCTGTCTACAGCGCGGATGAGATGGGACAAACTGCATCTAGTTTTTTTATCATGCATCTGAGTGACGATGCCCGGCTTAGACATATCAAGCCATAAATTACTAGGTGGGCGTATATTCTTGTGAATACGTCAGTGCGTGTAGGATCATCGTTAAGCAACTGGCACACTTCACAAAGTAAAGCTCGGTGGAAAATTCCTGCATGTTCGTTCCAGCATCAAGTATTTTACTGCACGTATGAGTAATAAATAACGCGGCAGCAGATGAGCTAGGCAGTCCGGATTACCACAGGACAACAGCGTCGCAGAGATTTATGGCTATCGTATTCGACACCCGTGAAGGAACCGATGATACATGATGAATGATGGATGATACATGTTGCTCGCTCTCGTCTGGTAGCACGCACATTCGTATATCGACTGTAGCCATTTTGATCTGGTTATTTGGAAGATTGACTACTGAAAGAAGTACACTGTCAGGTAAAAGACTACTCTTCGTCGCATGTATTAGGCAAGTAGGGCGTGTTTTGGACCATCGCTATGCGTAAATCGTGTGAGCAGGACAGCAAGGTGATAGCAGATCATTGCAATAGACTCGTCGACGGATCATAGCGGGAGGCATTTGAAGAATCGGTTCTCGGCTTTGGATATTCAGTGAGTAGGTGCACAACTGACCGCGATAAGCTACTACTAGCTTCCCAACAAGGAGGCCCGAGAGGAAAACAGTAACACAAATGCAGGATCTCAGGTTCTAGCTCTTCATTTGCTCTAGCGTCCCGTTGTTGGGAAGCAAGTTCTTGCGCATTGCATCCAATAATATGTTTTTTAGCATAATGTAGAGAATCATCATTTCTCTATTACCTATGGAGGTGCACCGCTTCAGAGAGACAGTAACTTTTTTATTGAAGACTATAGTTACTCTAACCTACGCAAGAGCAATGTACGCGTTGAATCTACAACACAGAGGAAAGCACACTTGTACAAGGCATAGTACCACCTTTCCTACACGCACTTCCATGGTGTCACAGAAAATCCCTCTTCACTGGCCAAACTCTCTGCTTCTTTACGTGTTTTCTCTGACAGGTCACGGGTTTCACGATTCGGAACGACAAGATCACTAGTGGGCGTGTTGTAGCCTGCATAGTGTTATCACAAGGCAGCATTACTTAGCATCAAAGCTTTGGCTCATGGTGGAAAAGACAATTATGTCCGTAGCTCATGAGGCAAGAATTAAACGCCGCTTCCATCAAGTGTCACCACAGAGTTAATTTCTGTGTGAAATTTTTGAACTTACGGGAGACCCTCTGGAAGCGACCCACAGGGAGTATACCCGCGATCCTGTAGACTAGCTGTACAAATTTGCAAATCCTACTGTTCTTGTCAAGGGCAATCACAGGGCTGGCACGGAGAGCGCAGCAAATGAGCGTCGAGTCCCTGATTGTGACCCCGAAAGCAAACAAAAAATGTCAGTGCCTATCAGACATTAAGGAACTACAAAGTGACCAATCCTATAAATAAGATTGTCTTTATGTTTTGAACATCTTTAGAACCTTTACCCGCATGATAGTGGGCCGTAAGCAAGCATCTCGAGCGAGGCTGCATCAAGCATGCAACACGCAGGGCATCTTCTCGCTCTGATCATGGTTGCTATGGATCATAACAGACCTGGAAGTTCTCAGGAGTATGTACCAGTAGACGTTGCATACGGTAAGTTAAAATCTTCAACATTTTGTTTTCGAGGAAACAAGACATCGTTGTTGTTAGTTGCGATGGTGTTGTTGCTGTTTTCCGGTATGTGATTGTGCCATATGAGTCTGTGGTCGTTCCAGGTAGCTGCAGCTACAGACGCACCTCTATTAGAGATGGCGAGACGCGTCAGATGGTCGTTGGAGAGTGTTCCTTAGCCACGTGTTACGCGGATGAAGGCTACGTGGAGGTCAGAAAGTGCACTAACCTGCCACACGGGTGCATCAACCCGTCAAGCGGACTCTACCCAGATTGCTGTGCCAATCCCATCTGCGGTGATACAGGCAACCCCACACCTGAGGACGCACAACAGCCTTCCACTCCACCTGTGAGCGAATTTTCAACAACCACCACGCTTTCCACACAGCCTTCCACTCGAAGCGCTAGCACGTCGTCTAATGAACCTACAAGTACTTTCCCGCCCTCTGGGTCTCCTGTAAGCTCTTCCACTTGGCTATCGACTACCACATCTAACCCTGTGTCCTCCACTATACCGCCTACAACTTCGCCTTTTACTACCCTGTTTACCACCGAGTTCTCCATTACGCCGTCCACCAATTTCCCTTCCACTATCCCGCCCACAACTTCTCCTTCTACTACCCCGTCTACCCCCGAGCTCTCTACCACACCGTCCACCAATTTACCTTCCACTAACCGGCCCACAACTTCGCCTTCTACGACCGCGTCTACCACTGAGCTCTCCACTACGCCGTCCACCAGTTTCCCTTCCACTATCCCGCCCACAACTTCTCCTTCTACTACCCCGTCTATCACCGAGCTCTCCACCACACCGTCCACCAATTTACCTTCCACTATCCCGCCCACAACTTCGCCTTCTACTACCGCGTCTACCACTGACCTCTCCACTACGCCGTCCACCAGTTTCCCTTCCACTATCCCGCCCACAACTTCTCCTTCTACTACCCCGTCTACCACCGAGCTCTCTACCACACCGTCCACCAATTTACCTTCCACTATCCCGCCCACAACTTCGCCTTCTACGACCGCGTCTACCACTGAGCTCTCCACTACGCCGTCCACCAGTTTCCCTTCCACTGTCCCGCCCACAACTTCTCCTTCTACTACCCCGTCTATCACCGAGCTCTCCACCACACCGTCCACCAATTTACCTTCCACTATCCCGCCCACAACTTCGCTTTCTACTACCGCGTCCACCACTCAGCTCTCCACTACGCCGTCCACCAGTTTCCCTTCCACTGTCCCGCCCACAACTTCTCCTTCTACTACCCCGTCTATCACCGAGCTCTCCACCACACCGTCCACCAATTTACCTTCCACTATCCCGCCCACAACTTCGCTTTCTACTACCGCGTCCACCACTCAGCTCTCCACTACGCCGTCCACCAGTTTCCCTTCCACTATCCCGCCCTCTACAACCGCGTCTACCACTGAGCCCTCCAGTACGCCGTCCCCCAATTTCCCCTCCACTATCCCGCCCACAACTTCACCTTCTACTACCACGTCTACCACTGAGCCTTCCACTGCCCTGACGTCCACCACGTGGCCTTCTACAACTAAATCTAAACCACTCACTCCAATATACCGTCCACGAATGCGCCTTCGGTTATCCCGCTCCCCACTTGGCCTTCCACTGCCGCACCTACCACTTGGCACTCCACTAATAAATCCACTAAATGGCCCTTAGTTGCCACGTCTACCACCGAACACGTCCCCAACCAGTCCATCTCTGTGATCCCCAATGCACCGTCTACCGCTCCGTTCTCGCCTCCATACACCACCGAGCCATCAACTGATCCGTCTGCCAATGAGTTATTTAGCAATCCGTCCATCTCTGTGCTCTCCACTACCTCGTCTACCAGTGTGCCTTTCACTGTCTCGTCCACCACCTGGCTTTCTATTAGTGCATCAACCACCAATCCACCACCATGTTCTCGTCCATGGAAGGACAAAAGGGATGAATTGAGACCTCCCTCCCACCACCGAAAAAAGAGCAACAAAATAAAAAGAGGACTACGACGCCACCCCACCAATGCGCCTCCCGCCCCGTATTTTCCTGAAATACGTTTGTTCCAACAGTAACTGCATCCGGTACTGCTGCAACGAGACACAATAACGCACAAAATATGATCGAAAGCATTGCATACATTCTAAAAAAATAGACTATGAAAAGAAGGAATAAAGCACGACCTGCTATAACACCAAACGCACGTTTTTTTTTTGTTTTTTGTTTTGCTATGGTTACATAAACTTATCTATGCGAGACGGGCCTGAAATACATGAAGGGAAATATGCGACGCTATGAGGACCGGCTATACCCCTCATTCGCCACCTGTTGCAGGTAATAACTACAAAACACAGGCGTCTGTTCTGTACGCTCATCTTGTAGTCGCTCTGTAGTGGCGTTAAAACATGTAACTATTGCCATATGGTGATCGAGAGAACCATGCATCTTTCGTTGCTTCGCAATGTTTTCTCCTCATGAAGGCAGGAATGATGCAGTGTAGTTGGTGCCAATTCATAACAACCATTAAGGCAGCAGCTAGGGAACACAGACCGGGTTAGGAACACAGAGCCAACAGTTATCCCTGTTGTGTCTGTGTTTCTAGCCCGGCCTGTGTTCTCTAGCTGCTGCCTCGATGGTTGTTTCTTCTCATGCCTTTCCCGCGCCTCGCTTCAGAGTCTCATAAAACCGGAACAGCTATTGGGAACATGCTGGGAAAGTTTGGGTGTAGTATTCAAATACCTAATAACAACAACAATAACTTTAGTTGAAAGATGACGAGTGGAGAGTTTCATCGCCAGGGGGCGACACTTCAAGTACCTACTTCCCAGAAAGTAGTACTTCTTTCTCAGTGTCCACTGTACGTATTTCCATGTATGGTATCATGTGTGGTACACCATAAGTAATGCAGTAACAAAAGATTTTATATCGTGGCAAGCTCCTGGGTTTCAGTGTCACATTTGTGCACTGGTTATGCGATGACCTCAGCAAAACGTGTGATGTAACTCGTTTCCTAGGCAAGGATTGCGCGAAGAAGACCACATTACAACTGTACTCAGCACGTTTGGGATATCTGCAACTGGAATTGTGCTACTTTCATAAGCCGCCAGTGCTGTACGTGAAGGATGCACGTGCAGCAGCTCGCTGCTACTGTTCCGGCATTATAGTTACCGACAAACCTCGCGGGCTCCGAGCGTTCACGCTGCATACGACTGTATTTACGTTTATATGTGAATTGACTGGCGCATGTACATACATTACATACATTTATGGCGAAGGGTACATACATGTATACATGCATACATGAGAGAGATTTATACATGCTTTGTTTCTTCGTTTTTCTTGCTTTCTTGTGAATGCGCTTCACGGAACACTTACCATAAAGCAATTCATTGACAAGCCAGCCTTGAATATCGCGAAAGATTTTTTTGAAAGGTAATCTTTAGGCATCTATGGTTTCGTTTTTGTTCTTTTCTAAGCGCTGTACAACATGAATTTCCACCTGGCAGATCCGTTGAAATAAACCTCGTTACCTGTACACTAACTCCCTGAGCACGCACATTGATAATCGAGAGCAGGTTGAGTCTGTGTATTTTGATCTAACGAAGGCGACATTTGGTGGTTCTACGTGTTGTGTTCATCCCTAGGTGGAGCTCGCAGCGGCACGTTTGTTCTTCTGGAACGAACTCACTCTCAAATTACCATACTATGGAATGGCACCTGAACTGTGCGCTTGGTTTTCATCATATCTTCATAATCGCTGTAACTATCTCTTGCTAAATGTATGGAGTTGGAATTAGGAAAGAAAACTATGAATATGGAGGCTCCTACAGAATAGTTCGTGCCGTCGCCGCTTTTCGTGTTGTTTGTCATGATTTTTTTTTCATATTTAATTTTTCTGCTTCATGTCTAATATGCTTCATGTATATCTCTCTTTATATTTTCCTTGTATTTTGGTGCATCTCCCAGATCCTCGGGTTGTTTATGGGCACTGAATGAAACCGAAATTAATAATAGTAATAATGATAATAATAATATTATTATTATCGTCATCACCATCACCACCACCATCAACTCGCTCGCTCTGGCAAAGACGTTGATATACGTGTTTCAACTGCCATTCAAGTTATTCAATGAGCTATCGATTTTGTACCAATTACCTTATTTGCAGTAAGAGCGTTTCAAGATGATCAGGAAGTTTCTAGGATACACATAATGCAATGCATTTTTAGGATATCTGGCGCCATGTCTGATGAGCACGAAGCAATCAGCTAAGCTACATTATTTAAAACACACACAAATTTGTGGTATACAACGAATTCGACGAATGAAACGATAGAGCTAATGTGTTTGCCCAGGCACAAGAGGGCGAATCTTTACCCATGAATTTTAATTGATCTCATTTTACATTTTCACCTATCACAGAGTAGCAACCTGTTCCACAGAGAAACCCTCAGACTACAGTCATGTGAAGACGGATATACGCTTTCAATCCCAGTCTCGCCAAGTGTACCAGAAACGAGATGATAGGAAAACCGAGGAAAAAGTACATCCACTCCAAAAAACACGTTTCCAAGTTACGCCGACGAATTGCCTTCCTTAGCTCAGCCCCGCGAAGATGGTTGCGTCGTTACCAACATAAATAACCGTCTTCGACAGAAGCGATCGTACCAACACTCCGGAGCACTCACATCACATACTGCATCACTTCTACCAGTCGCTACAGGGAATAATTTATGTCAACCACGCGGCAAACGGTTCCATTTCATGACTGTTGTGCTCCCGTCACTCATATCTGCGCTCTGAAGAGGTTCTTCAAAAGTACGGCGACACATATTGAAGGAACGACAAAACTGCTGTGATAGCCTGAGTATATGTTTCTACCGTGTTGGGCTCATTGTCGATCATGTCGATCACGAAGGCTCCTGCAGTTCAAACTTGCACATGTTTGTAATTCTTTTCTTTGTGTGGGTTCACGTCAACATCATTTCGAGGGGCACACGTGCAGATAGATTGGGTTAGAGGCCCTTGCCCTTCCTCCTTTCCGTTCCCCTAAACAACGTGTCGCCAGTCAAGGCAGGTGGATCGCTCGTCTACCCAAGGATGACTTCTTCCCATGCTCACATCGAGACAGTGCAAGGACAAGCATGTTAGGAGCTTCACTTGCGTTCGCACAGCTCCTGGTTTCCGTGATCTATCTTGTTCCTGCTAAGGCTTTAAAATACCCCGTAAGCGTGGAAGTTAGTTACGGTAAGTGCGTCTCGCTGTGGTGGCGATGTTGGATAACTCATTATTGTGGAGCACGAATTACCAATGACCGCCTGATAGCATGTACCCCTGATTAGGCACACACGAAAAGTATTTAGGTCGTATTTGTGGGATATAGGTAATGATAAAAGAACGGGACAACGTCAACTGTCCTACTTCCTGAGAGACACAGAAGTTGCGAACGGCCTCTGAATAGGGTGTATTCATTTTTCTTTCTTTTCCAATCCACAATCCAATCCAAGGGTGTTCCAATCCAACGAACGCGCTTGGCCGCCACGGTGGTGGTCATTTTTGTGGCGCAGCTGCTGAGATTATCTAGCGTTTTCTCGAAAACGAAACCTAGAATGGTGTTTTGAAATCCAGTCGCGTCCATCCCCTTCTTTTATCCCGAAGACACTTCGTCATTGTCGTTCTCACCTTTTCTTTTACGAAAACTATGGTTGGCCGCATTGAAAAATCGCGCAGTTTGTCATCTTTCGATGCTGCTAACACGAAAAATAACCACCAGTGGGAGGAGCTTATGCGCGTGCCACGTCACAACGTGACGTAGGTGAATATAGAGTCACTAAATAGGGGTACAGAGTATCGCGTTCTTTTTCCGCGCCAGAGACGCCGTTCGGTGTCCGCGATTGGGCCCCGATCGTGTCACGTGGTTTCTCCTTCCAACAACTCTCGGAGTGTGCCGTCCATGTTGAGTCCCTTCCATCCAAAACCGGTTTCCTAGGTTGCGAGCTGGCTCGACTGCGCGCTGTTCTCCAGGGGAGAAGGGGGAGATTGGTGTCTCATTGCTAGGCGACGCAGCTGCGGCTGACTCAAGATGGCGGGCGCGCTCGCCGGCGTGGCTCAGTGTCGCTACTCTGCTCCCTATTTAGTGACTCTAGGTGAACACACTCTGTGAGTGAACCACATGAGCGAATCAGTGACAAATAACCACGGAGAGTTACTTTTTCTCCCGCCTCTTTTTCCTTCTTCACTCTTCTTTTCCTTTCCTTGTTTTTCTTCTCTCCTTGTTCTTGCCCACAGGAATACCAAGTCGACCTCGCGTCTCAAAACGACCTTCCCCCTTTTTTTTTCTTCCCTTCCGTTCGCAAGAAAAAAAAATATTTACGGCGGGCTAGAGTCACTAAATAAGCTTCGCTTCAGAGTATCGACACTGAGGTGGGAGAGCAGGAACGCCGTCTAGTTTCCGCAGCACGCCTGTACCATTGAGGATCAAAGACGACTCACATAATGCTCCCTGTGGGATAGAGCAGTGTGCATGATCGTTGCGCTATAATCCACGTATTGTCCACCAAAGCGTCCCGAGGATGTCAAGGTGAGCTCAAGGCCGTCAACCTTGATGAGCTGCTTGCAAGAGAACGGAACATTTCACCCGCGTGCGATAGATGGCATCGTGCGCTCTGAAGCGCGCTTGCGCGTGCCTACCGTGGCGTGAAAACAAGATGGCGCATGCTCGTTCTTGGAGCTCAGTGTCGTTACCCTGAAGCCAAGCTTATTTAGTGACTCTAGGGCGTGCTCAGTCGTGTCCGAGACGCATTGCTATAGATGAAAACGTCGTGATCTCCGATTCCTTTGCTCCTTGCGGCATTTTAGTGAAAGAAATACACGTCTTTATTCATTTATTAAAGAGAGTAGGGGCTCGCTGTGCGCGCCAGCAGTTAAATTTGCCTCCGCCGCTAGTCTTCTTCGGTGTTCCCGTATATCCCTCGATCGCTTTGTGCTCCACTTTGGGGGCTTTTTGGGTTCCTCTCGAGCCGCCCTTTCTTCTGATTGGAGTTTCTTTCGATTCTGATCATATTGCAGTTTCATATATGCCGACAGTCTTGCAAAATTTTGATTTTTCCAAATTTATAAAATTTAGGTTATTGTTGTTGAGGCCGATATCGCTTAAGGTCCAGGTAGAACCTCTTGTTGAATCCATCGCTGAAGAAGACAATGACAAAGACGGTCATTACCTGCCTCTCCCTCAAGTGACGAGCATCTCGTTCATATCGTTCATACTTACCTCTTTCGCGGCAATAAGCACACCGTCAACCTGCCTCGCTGTCTCGTCTTTCACAAATTGGTTCCGAAGCGCTTTCCGACGATATCCCAAGCAGCACAATGTACTGAAAGTCGAGTGCAATAGGGGTGGACGGTATGTGTCTTATCAATGTTCTTTAGTTTTACGAGTGTGTTCAAGGCCTTCCACCTACCCGTCCACCCCTATTGCACTCGACTTTCAGTACATTGTGCTGCTTGGGTACCTTGATCGGCGCCCAAGCTTCACGCGTTCGCGAGATAGACTGCCCGCAAGGTACGCGTGCCCCTATATTTCCGTCTCTCTCACGGGCGCACGCCACGCCCGGAGATCGCGTTTGCCGCCGCAATGACCTTGTTGGCTAGAATCTTACACGTGTAAGCTATCTGGATGTAGCCGGTTGGTTGCCATCGATTTATTACTCATCGAGATATCGCAACATGAAATTCGGTATAATTTCGTTGCATCGTAAATTTTAATCTGGCTACCAAACCGAACTTACAAGCGTTTCCACGTAAAAAAAAAAAAAAAAAAAAGGAAGAAAGAAAGAACACACACATATTCTCCCTGAATAGTTCACAAAAGAACCGTGCCGAACTACGTGAGCGCCACAAAGAAGGTGCTGCGTGGAATAACTTCATAGGAGTGTTCTGTGTAGCGGAGACCGCGCACATAAGTCTTGTACCTTGTAAAGTATCTTGGTTGGCATCGAATGCAGAAATACGTGATAGTGTAAAGAAACAGAACAAGAGGCGCCGACATCCTCTTATAGCATTTTCACACGAAGATAACACAAGATGGCAATCGAAATCGCCAATTCGAAGTTGCCAATTTTGAAAGTTTTGTCACTCATTGTCGGTCAGTGCATGCACTTGCTGTTTTCTGTTGTCGTCAATCCAATTCATATGTTACCTCTGTGAATACGTGCACAATAGAGGAGAATAGTGAGAATAATGTCACTATCTTGAGAACAGTACTACGCATTATATAATATGCAGACATTCTAAGCTCGAAGGCATGAGACATTTGCACTAGTAGGATATGTCGTTGCACAATATTTCGTGTAATCATTGCAGGGAGCTGCGTATACTTGAAGACATCTATTCCTGACGGTCAAACGCAGCAGATGTTGAGGAACCAGTGCGCCCTGGCCACGTGCAACGCCACCTTGTCGTATGTGGAGATTGAAACATGCGACAAGCCTCCAGAGGGATGCTTCAATCCCTCCTCTGGATTCTACCCTGCTTGCTGTGCTACACCGATATGCAAGACAAGTTAAGCGCGAGGGAAGCCCCGACTGCGTATGCAATACACTAAATGTACGGACTATACGCCAGCATCCATTTCGTTCTACAATCAGAATAAATTACCTTTTACGGTAAACAGCATAGGTATATCAAGCCGCTTGTATCAGGTAAACCTTCAACACTTCCTCACATCGGCTGCTACTTATAAGGTCCCAACTAAATCTCATCAATAGCAAGCCGCCCAGCCCAAACTTGTACGTATTTGGAGTATTGTATTTAAAATACTGTATTTTAAATACAATTTGAGGTATTTTTGTACTCTACTCAATACTTTTTGTTTTGTGTGTTTGTACTCTATCTAAAATACATTTTAAGGTATTTTCTACTCAATACTCTAATTATATATTTTGTATCTCCCTCTAAAACTCTCTGTGTCTCGTCTTTCCATCATCTTGCTTGTTCAGTGGAAATTTCCTGAGTCCCTCGGACTTGACCTGGACATTGGCCCTTCTTGGAGGTCTCCATTTAGAGATCCCACCGCGTGTGTCCTAATCCTTGGCCGGTGAGGGTTCTATTATGTGTGCCATGACGCGGTGACGCCGAATTCTGACCTCGCCGAGCAGGCACCTCCTAGAAGTTTGCTTTGTTCTGGGTCACATATACTTAGTGGAGTTATGTGGTATCTCTTTGTCATCTTTTTGGGACTTGTGTTTAGATGGCTCGTATCACACAGCGGCGGCTTGCGTAGTGCGCGGGGTTTAGGTGATTCATGTCACATAACGGCGACTCGCCGCATTGACCAGTGACTTTTAGCGTTCAAGGATAAATAGTATCTTAATTGTATTTCAAATACTTTTTGAAGTATTTTGTACTCTATTTTAATTACTTTAATTTTCATGTATTTATATCTATCTTAATTACATTCTAACGTTAGTATTTATTATCTTATCTTAAATACATTTTTGAGTATCTTGTACATGTCTGGCCCAGCCTTGCTGCAATCTTAGGCTGTAACCCTGCGCCGCACCGTCAATGTCTGCCCTCACTTCACCTGTTCGTGACGTCCACCGGACCGCCTCAGCCCCTGTAGCATCAGTGCCTTTTGCAGGAGTGCGGAAATGTGATCTGTGGGACTTCATCGTACTACTTCACATGTGGTCTACTGTATGAACTTCTATCTACGACAGTGACGGCGCCTCTGCACGTACATAGTATCTCACTTGCTATGACATGCGTGTGTGTGTCTCATCTCCGTTAACTCAGATAGACCTCTTTAGAAAAGCAAGCGCCACCTGTGGCACGCAAGGGTTCATGGGAACTTAGAGCTCCTTGAAACATTATATGAAAGGGCAGGATGCGGAGGTACAGGAAGAACAACAACACCCTGGTGTGCGCAGCAGCAGCGCAAGCCGGGGTAACCCATAACCGAAGCAGACGAGAGAGCAGTGTCCCTCAAAGTTCCCATGATGCTTTGCGCCGCGCGCTTGGTGGCGCCAGCATCTTTTTAAAATCGTCTATTCACTGAGGTACGGTATCGCTATTCTTGCTGTGGAACACCTCATCCCATCGTCATGCATGTAGCTGCTGTTGTTGTATAAGAAGAGCACTCTTACGTACCAACTGACCCTCCCGTGACCTTCAGATTTGGTGAAGGTGTCTGGAAATTTATTTTATTATTTAGTTAATTTATTTATATGTACTGCTCGCGACACGTGGGAGGCAAGACAGAAATGACCGCAAAAATTTCATATTGTTTACACTGGATACATTTAAAGCAATGTAGTACAAAGTCATTTATGGACCAGAGCGTCCCCTGTCCATGAATCAACGACATTCACCAAGGCGTCCCTATGGAATGTATGTACTTTGAAACAAAGTCAAACGAGGTCGTACGCATGTAATGGTACCCTTTGTTTGGTGACACGTCCATACCTTGTCGTGTAAGGTGGACTAAGTGTTTCTTCGGTTTCAGAAGGACTGTCTTGATCAGCAGAGACATTCTCGTCACTGTCTATATCATGAAACGTAATGTTAGGATACCAATCTGGTTGATCCTTGAACAATTTCATTTGAGAAACATGAATTGTTTTTGTTATTCCTTCTTCCAGACTTTGAACAGCACAAATGTCATGGGGATGAGTGGAAATAACTTGAATACCTTGTCCGTGTACTTAGGATCAAAAGGTGAAGTTGAAAAGGATTCTATCCAAACTAAGTCACCCACAGAGAACTGAGATGGGTTTCGACCGTAGTCGTAACGTCTCTTCTGAAAAGATAGAGCTTTTTCTAGGTTTTCGCGTGCTTCTGCACATATGTCATGTTGCATTTCAATGCTCTGAAGTCGTGACATGTCGTCAAGGATTACACCAACATGAAACTCGTTTTCAATACGAGGTCCAAATCCAAAGAGAATGAAATGTGGTGAAAATCTAGTAGAACCTTGTCTTGAAGTGTTTATGAAAGAAGTGGTGTTTGCAATGTATCCTGTCGACTGCGCCATGTGGGGCAAGATAGACCAAGGGAAAGGGGTGAAGAAAGGTGTTAATGTCGGTGTTGGACGCGATGTCCCTGGCTATCTGTCAAACTCAAAATAAGATTCAGGAATACGGCATTTTGGATAACACACAGACAGTTTACTAGCACCCTGGTATGATACATACAATGAAAATGAATAAACGATATACCTAGCAATTTGGGTGATGAAGGGCCAAATGAGCTAAAGAGAGGATCCAACAGACTAGCGATGCATGATGATGAACGTCGTACGATGAAAGAACGCACAACAGCACGTGGCGCGCACATATAAGCATGTAGCGGCGCCACTGCTGGCTCATGACAATGACGGTGAGGCCGAACTGAACAGATTTGCTCTCACACGCGGTTGTGTGAAATTAACGTCCCGATGCCTATCCCATCTTAAATCTCCAGGTGTTGCACGACAATTCGTTTCGGGTAATAAACATGTGCAGCAAATGGCCTACCTTTAGATACGATATTGACACAACGTTTCCCAGGGCAACAAAGGAAGCGCGGGCTGCGGATCCACTGATCGGCGATTTCTAGCAACCGTGTCGCGAACAGTACCTCTATAGGAGCATGATGCCACGGAAGGTGCGAGCAGGATATACAGAATAAACACACAGCACAACTGCCAAATTATATTAATCCTGGTGTTTTTACGTCATTTCGTATGTAAGAGACTTCTGTGCGATCAGGTGAGCTTCCGTTGGGCGAAATCACCCTCAGGGGCCTTCCAAGTCTGGCTGGCGTAGGATCACTGCTGGTTATACCCCTGTCACATGGACAATTTCGATCCGCATTGAGCCAATGCTCATCGAGCTCAATGCTGATCCGGCGCTGCTACACGGACACGTTCGAGCAGGATCGAACTCCGATCCTGCTTAATCCGATCCAGTTTGTTAAACGGGATTGAGATTCTCAAGACGGCTTGAAGACCCTCATTGGCATCCTCAAACTCAGCGAATTTGTAGTAGTCAACAAGAACATTACATTAATTTGCAAATGTTCCTATACAAGCCCATGGAATTTCACGGTTACGATTTTAGTCTAGATATGACGGGCGACTGCGTTTGCTAATTTGTTTAATCTCGGCCACTCTCGACATCGCGCCTCTCGTAAAGGCTTAGTAAACACCACAAGGCGTAAGCGGATGCGGTTATTGTCGACTTTTCATGAACATATTTGTCAATCCCAGCGTACTGCCTCGGGGTGCTAGCGCAGCCTGTCGACAAGCCAACTTTTCAAGATGCATTGAGTTGGACCATGTAGCAGCATTGTGCAGCGAACGCTCTTGAGAAACTCGATGCGGATCGGATTCAATCCGCATTGAAAGTGCCGTGTGACAGGGGTATTAATGATGCTCAGCGGTTGCTTAGATCTGCGTGTCGTCAACAAGATATATTTTTCCGCTTGCAGTTCTATATATTCAATACAGTTCTCATTCAGATACGAAAGACCGTTCAATGGCCATTGTATCGTACTGATGTCACAATGTAGGAAGCATGTGTCATCCGTGTGACATGTTTCTAGTAACGTGTTACCTGGTTCGCCAAGTTTTGAATTACCCTAAAGAACAAGTTGTAAATTCAGGATTCGCAAGTCAGGAAAGAAAGCAGGAAACCAAGAAAGATTACCTGCGTGCTTCATGCTGAAACGTGTGCGCTCAGAACACATGCGCAGTGGTGTGCGAGCCGCAACCTGAAAAAGATACAATTTCTCATAAAAAGTGAAACATCAAAAACAGCCTTCTACAACCGCGATACCCTCTCATACGTTTGGTTTTGAACACACAGAAAAATAAATCATATCAGGTTTACTTAAACATATGAATTCGAAACACGAACAGTTATCACAGATTTTGACAACTCCAAACAAAGGGCATCGTGATGACCACACAGAAATTAGGAGGGTTCACTCATGTCCCATTTCTCACCTATAGAGCTGTACGTACACGTAGTGACATAGTGACTAGACGTTTGCATTTATTGAATGAGTGGACATTATAGGCACATTGCAACAAAACATGACATGTTGGTGCAGAGCTGATTCCTGCTAAACTCACGCCATCATGGGAGCTCGTCCCATTTTTGACGAAATTTTTGTTCGCGTGGCCAGCAACAGGAGATGCATTGTATTCATCTGTTCACACGTGTTAATCTTGGTCTACAGCTCAGAGATGTGAACGACGCTTCCCAAAGAGCACAGGCGATCCTCAGGACGTCCTCAAAGTGTCATCGGGTCCTTGACCTTCTGAGGTTGTCCCTAGGACACCCCAGGGTGAAACATTTGGAATGTCCGCGAGGACTCCGGTGAAGACATGCTGCCGACTGGGAAGCGACATCTTTTCATACGGGTTCTACGAAATATTTTCATAAAATTCAAATTAGCGTCAGTCATTTGGGTCACCTGAGGGATCCAGTGAAAGGGTCCGGTACGAGTGATGGAGGCCATCGCTTTTGAACTTGTGTTTAAAAATAGGACAGTGCACTAACTATACTGCAAAAGCCTTTTAGAGCTTCCATACCAAAGTGCCTTATCAAAGTCTGCAATCTGCATACCTCAACGGACGTTCGTAAACCACACCGATGTACAAGCAGAGAAGTAAGAGTATTTTTTTCTAGAATGTTTGCCTCACAAAATAACGCGTTGGCCTCACAAAGTAGCATATATAGGCTACTGTTTTTGTTTGTTTGTTTTGTTTTTGTATTTTTGCGAAAGTTTCTTGCAACTTTTACACCAGCTCGCGTGCGCACTTCCAATATGTTCATCAACATGTGTATGTTGTTTGTAGCCCCGTAAAGAAACATCGGAAGGTGCTTTACTTTGTAGAACGCCTATGTATATATATGTGTTTGTGTTTGTGTTATTTTGGCACTCATAAAATAAACGCTGGAAGCACTATGTACCACATATACATTCTGAGAATACTTAAAGACCAACATCCCGACATCCCGACGTCATTGTTCGACGGATAAGGAGGCAGCCCAGTCACGAAGAAGGGACCGTCTATCCCCCTTGGGAGTACAATCGGTGTGGTCGTTGGCAGTTATGGACTTCAGTAGGCGTAGAATATTTGCCACAAGTGTGGCCAGTGAGCCGCAGAGACCTACGGTTTTCAGGCATCGAAGAGCTGACTTGGAGCCGTACAGACTACCCATCGCCGTGGGTCGCAGTTGGTCGCATATTGTAAAAACAGAAAGATTCCGTACAGCTCGGCTGAGGTCGAAGAAGTGCGATGGGACAACCGACAGCCCCGGGTGAGCGGTATCGAGAGTATAAAAAAGGATGAGGATGACGAAGTTTTCGTTGAGGAGTCCAGACTTGTACGTATTTGGAGTATTGTATTTAAAATACTGTATTTTAAATATTGCGGTATTTTGGTACTCTACTCAATACTTTTTGCTTTGTGTATTTGTACTCTATTTAAAATACATTTTATGGTATTTTCTACTCAATACTCTAATTACATATTTTGGATCTCCCTCTCAAACTTTCTGTGTCTCGTCTTTCCATTATCTTGTTTGTTCAGTGGAAATTTCCTGAGCCCCTGGGACTTGACCTGGACATCGGCCCTTCTTGGAAGATTCCCTTTAGAGATCCTGCGCCGAGTGTCCTAATCCTTGGCCTGTGAGGGTTCTATTATGTGTGTCCTGACGCGGTGACGCCGAATTCTGACCTCGCCGGGCAGTGAAGTTTACGGATGAGCGGGTGGTGGCGATGGTGTGCGATCAGGCGGATATACTGGCGTACAGTTTCTGTGTTTCGGAGAACTTCAGAAGGGATGTCTCGGGCTTCCGCAGCCACTAACCTTGTCTCGGCCCCGCGTGGGACACAGAGGCACACCTCTAGGCTCCGTGAAACGCATAGCGCGGATTCTCTGTGCTAAGGTGCTGGGGAAATCGTAAAGCACAAGGAGACTGTAGGCGACTGTGGCCCGAATCAAGGCGTTATGCAGCATCAGGAGGTCCTTCTCATCGCGTCCCCACCTCATTCCAGCGAAGTGACGGGTGACAGCGGTCCAGCGCTGAACTTTCTTCTCCATGCCATCGATGTGACGTTTCCAAGAAAGGCTTAGTGGTTAGAGTCACGCCGTGGAATTTGTGGTGCTGGACATTTGTAAGTGGCCTGTCCCCAATGTGCAGACGGCATGGCTGCATGGATTTGCGGGAGAAGGCCAGTGCCTCACTTTTCTCCGCGGATATTTCCATCCCTGCTCGGAGCAGGTAAGAAATACATATGAGACATGCACATAGTACGCCGAATTTAGATAGCAAGTGATGAATTTAGGAAAACAAGCGCTTCAGGTTTTATCGGAATGAAGCAGCCAATGGAAGGCAAAGCCTTCGATGACCAACGGATGGCAGCTCGCTTGTGGTCACGCTTCCCTGGGCGAGTTCGACCACCCTGGCGCCATCCGCAAGCACGCCGCCAGTCAGCGCTGAACGTCGCTGCCGATGACTATGCCGCCGGTGCGCCGGTTCACACCGCCGACAAAAAAAAAAAAAAAAAAAACGGCATCGGCCCACACGTCTGGGCGTGGGGATATGAATGAGACACCGGCGGCCGTAATCCAGTAGTTTAACCAGAACCGCAAGCTCCAGGTGGGGCGAAGTTGAAAAAAATGGGGACGCAGTTACCTTGTAACAGTAGTACACAGAACCACTGTTGTAATGAGACGCCTTCGGCCGAACTCAGGTTTTGGCCGAAATGACACACTTGGGGATTAAAGGATTATTGGTCGTAATGAGACCTTGTCGCCTTCGCAATTCGCGCCTTCGGACTTCGATGAAGCTGACGTTAATTGGTCTTTTTCAGTTTCCGTACAATTGGAGTAAGCTGACCCGACATGACCTTTCCAGGCACATGAGCATAAAAGTCCTGCCCTATATGTAAACCGACCGTCATATGGACAGCTGTCTCCTTCTTATTAGCACCTCATCAGCGCAGAGCTTATGGAAGCAAGCAAAAACAAGAAGGAGAAAAAATAGAAATATATGTTGAGAGCTGCGAAACAGACTTGGATGTTGGCCAGGTCTGCAGAAGGGCACATCGTGCGCTGCAAACACCCTTGCAGGATAAGTCTGGAATGCACAAACCAATGAACTCACGGCAAACGGGCGGCTCAGAACATAAACCATGCCAAGATGCAGAGTAAAATGTCCGAAAAAGAAACAGCGCCGAACGGTGTGAGAGTATAGCCCCGAAGCCCAGGCACACATCTATTTATCTATTTACTGTTATTGCCCCAAATGCATCAATGCATTACAAGCACTAATATGATGGACTCTAATCTACGCTAATGTGATGGAATGTAATTGTGTAGCTAGCACATTAAAATCAATCAATCAATCAATCAGCTAGCACATTAATACTACGCTGCTTTTGAACGCTACGCGTACTTTACACTCATTTCTACGTACTAGTTACTTTTCAAATTGTGCGGAAATACCTTTGTCTGTTACTTACCATCGTGCATTAGGATGAATATTGCGCGCATAGCGCATTTTACAGTCGGTGGCCTGTACTCTACAGTGCCTCGGCCGTGGCGCACATGCGCCATTCATTTCACTCCCATCTCAATCACATAACCACCGCTACGTCATGGTCGTCACCTATCTGTTTTTGTGGTGATGGTGATGACATTTTGTCGTTTGTCTGTTACATACATAGTGTATGTTGTTGTTACGCTTTAATTCTCTCTCGTATTTTCGTCTTTCCTTAATCATCCTCATATAATGTTTTACCAGCAATGGGGTAGGGTACCGCACCACCGCGGTGAAACACCACATCTCATCGTCATCATCTATTGTTGTTGTTGTTGTTGGACAATAACTTTCGAAGTCTGCTGCGACAGTCTACAACGCGATGCCTCGACCACTCAGAAAGCAAATTGCATACAAGGTGTCTTTATCTTCTCTTGTTCAACGTTACTATTGTGTGCAACCTACCAGACGATATAAAAAGGGGATACCGAGGCGACGAATGCGCAAGTAGGACCGAGTTCGTGGAAGCCGTACAAATTGAGCCCACGGCGACGTCGCTGACCTGATTGTGAATAAGACCATTGGGTCAGACCCTCGCAACAAGGTGAAAGTGGAGATTTTGTGTGTGACGTTCACAGACGTCGATATATGACGTCGAAACCGTATGTCATGTGACACGTGAACGTGATGACAAAAGGCACAATACTCGCCATGTGTCATTTTTTTGTCACACAGTATGTAGCGCATGTGAATGACACGTATGTTTCGGGGCTGATTGCTGCTTGTCTCGCTGCCACTGCAGCAGCTGTGCGTATTTAAATGCGCGCGCTTGCGTAACTAAATGTACAAGCAAACGTGCACACATAATTATTCTGCTGCATAACGTGTGTCAATGACTGTTAATGTCATAGTCGGGTCTGTTGCAACCCGCTGCCTAGGCACAATATTCGTCATGTGTCATTTTTTAGTCACACAGTATGTAGCGCATGTGAATGACACGTATGCTTCGGGGCCGATTGCTGCTTGTCTAGCTGCCACTGCAGCAGCTGTGCGTATTTAAATGCGCGCGCTTGCGTAACTAAATGTACAAGCAAACGTGCACACATAATTATTCTGCTGCATAACGTGTGTCAATGACTGTTAATGTCATAGTTGGGTCTGTTGCAACCCGCTGCTTAGGCACTATATTCGTCATGTGTCATTTTTTAGTCACACAGTATGTAGCGCATGTGAATGACACGTATGTTTCGGGGCTGATTGCTGCTTGTCTCGCTGCCACTGTAGCAGCTGTGCGTATTTAAATGCGCGCGCTTGCGTAACTAAATGTACAAGGAAACGTGCGCACATAATTATTCTGCTGCATAACGTGTGTCAATGACTGTTAATGTCATAGTCGGGTCTGTTGCAACCGCTGCTTAGGCACTATATTCGTCATGTGTCATTTTTTAGTCACACAGTATGTAGCGCATGTGAATGACACGTATGTTTCGGGGCTGATTGCTGCTTGTCTCGCTGCCACTGTAGCAGCTGTGCGTATTTAAATGCGCGCGCTTGCGTAACTAAATGTACAAGCAAACGTGCACACATAATTATTCTGCTGCATAACGTGTGTCAATGACTGTTAATGTCATAGTTGGGTCTGTTGCAACCCGCTGCTTAGGCACTATATTCGTCATGTGTCATTTTTTAGTCACACAGTATGTAGCGCATGTGAATGACACGTATGTTTCGGGGCTGATTGCTGCTTGTCTCGCTGCCACTGCAGCAGCTGTGCGTATTTAAATGCGCGCGCTTGCGTAACTAAATGTACAAGCAAACGTGCACACATAATTATTCTGCTGCATAACGCGTGTCAATGACTGTTAATGTCATAGTCGGGTCTGTTGCAACCGCTGCTTAGGCACTATATTCGTCATGTGTCATTTTTTAGTCACACAGTATGTAGCGCATGTGAATGACACGTATGTTTCGGGGCTGATTGCTGCTTGTCTCGCTGCCACTGCAGCAGCTGTGCGTATTTAAATGCGCGCGCTTGCGTAACTAAATGTACAAGCAAACGTGCACACATAATTATTCTGCTGCATAACGTGTGTCAATGACTGTTAATGTCATAGTCGGGTCTGTTGCAACCGCTGCTTAGGCACTATATTCGTCATGTGTCATTTTTTAGTCACACAGTATGTAGCGCATGTGAATGACACGTATGTTTCGGGGCTGATTGCTGCTTGTCTCGCTGCCACTGCAGCAGCTGTGCGTATTTAAATGCGCGCGCTTGCGTAACTAAATGTACAAGCAAACGTGCACACATAATTATTCTGCTGCATAACGTGTGTCAATGACTGTTAATGTCATAGTCGGGTCTGTTGCAACCGCTGCTTAGGCACTATATTCGTCATTTTTTAGTCACACAGTATGTAGCGCATGTGAATGACACGTATGTTTCGGGGCTGATTGCTGCTTGTCTCGCTGCCACTGCAGCAGCTGTGCGTATTTAAATGCGCGCGCTTGCGTAACTAAATGTACAAGCAAACGTGCACACATAATTATTCTGCTGCATAACGTGTGTCAATGACTGTTAATGTCATAGTCGGGTCTGTTGCAACCGCTGCTTAGGCACTATATTCGTCATGTGTCATTTTTTAGTCACACAGTATGTAGCGCATGTGAATGACACGTATGTTTCGGGGCTGATTGCTGCTTGTCTCGCTGCCACTGCAGCAGCTGTGCGTATTTAAATGCGCGCGCTTGCGTAACTAAATGTACAAGCAAACGTGCACACATAATTATTCTGCTGCATAACGTGTGTCAATGACTGTTAATGTCATAGTCGGGTCTGTTGCAACCCGCTGCTTAGGCACTATATTCGTCATGTGTCATTTTTTAGTCACACAGTATGTAGCGCATGTGAATGACACGTATGTTTCGGGGCTGATTGCTGCTTGTCTCGCTGCCACTGCAGCAGCTGTGCGTATTTAAATGCGCGCGCTTGCGTAACTAAATGTACAAGCAAACGTGCACACATAATTATTCTGCTGCATAACGTGTGTCAATGACTGTTGATGTCATAGTCGGGTCTGTTGCAACCCGCTGCTTAGGCACTATATTCGTCATGTGTCATTTTTTAGTCACACAGTATGTAGCGCATGTGAATGACACGTATGTTTCGGGGCTGATTGCTGCTTGTCTCGCTGCCACTGCAGCAGCTGTGCGTATTTAAATGCGCGCGCTTGCGTAACTAAATGTACAAGGAAACGTGCGCACATAATTATTCTGCTGCATAACGTGTGTCAATGACTGTTAATGTCGTAAGAGTAGGGTCTGTTGCAACCCGCTGCTCAAACTTAGGCACCGCTCCTATAGCTTCACAAAACGTGTGGACGAAGCTCATTGGATCTAAGAACTTACGCGTAACAGAAACAGATAAAAGTGTCTATGCGTAACTTTTTTGCCTCTGGGAACAGCCTATAAAAGAAAAATGAGCTGCCTCCATTTCAAATTACTGCGATAGCGTTCTGTCAATGTTCTCTCACTGACTCCCCTGACTATCGAGCCCTATTTAGCATCGTTCATCATCTCATCATCAGGACACATCTCGTCCTGTCCATTGTACCTTGGTGGAGTGGGCCGCACCTCATGTGGAAAATTTCCCCATTTCTCATCATTAATTTATCTGTTGTTGTTGTACAGTCCTCACTTCCTGTAACCCACTCCTCCCATGTAAAGCTCGTATGGAACTTTTGGGAGAACAGTAAACTGATTGATTTATTGACAGTCAGTATAGCCAAAACTATACTGTGCTGGTTACCTTGCTCTGACGACGCAACGACAGCGATAGCATTGATGTCGTCTGGGTACCATTACCGTTGGGTTAAAAAAAAAAAAGGTTCGAAAGATACTTTCAAAAATGCAGGCGTAAACAGTGGACTGTGAAAGGTAGAGCGGCGCTTTTGCACTTTTTCCCCTTCGTTAAATGGTGCTTATTGTGCACACAAACGTTTCTATCTCACAATAGTGCTCATGCTTCGGTATGGCTGCGTACTGGAATGCCTACCGAAACATAAATATTGGTCCCTTCACTTGTCGCTCTGTTTCTCACTTTTCTTTCAAAAAATCATATGGTTACGGAGCAGCTGTGGCTACAAGCGACTTACAGACGTCAACAGGTGGAGAGAGGGTAGGGGCAGCGAGATGGACTATACTCAGTGACAAGTCAAGAACTGCAGCACAGCGGTACACATCCGCCAGCGAAGAACGTAGTCCGTCAAAAGGGAGGGCGGACCGTACGAAAGACGCCGGCCGCCGATGGATGGTACCACTCCTATATTTGGTTTCTGCCACAGGTATTTTCGAGATGGGAGGGAGGGACGGGACGGGACAGGATTCGGTTTGCGTGCGTGCGGATCCGACCCACGTGTTTTTCCAACGCATTTATTTCATGTTTGTCTGGACGCAAGCATGTGAGCTTAGTTAAAGTGTAGCACCATTCATAGGTATTTTCATCAAGCGGTCAAGAATTAATGAGTGGCTGTAAACACGCGTGCGAACTATTTTCGCAGCTCGGGAGTCGTGAACAGCACGCGTAAGCCAATCGCAGCGGCCGTGTGATTTCTGGGCGGAGTTGACCTGCGCTTCTTGACTTGTCACTGAGTATAGTATGCGTTTCCGGCGGGGAAAGGTAAAAGAAATTGTGCCAGAAGCGGACACGATATTATACCGGAAATATAGACGGTAGCGGTAACAGAAACAGAAAGGGATATCGCGCACTCAAAATATCCGAAACAGAAACGTAAACGAAAATAACTTACGGTAATAAGTCGGGTACTGCAGGACTCGAATTATTTCAATACTATACCGTATAAATTTGTAAATAAATTTATGAAATAAAGCCGAGTGGAGCCAACCAAAATAACTGAGGAACTAAAACTAAAATGGGCTATCACACTAGAGCATATAAGTATAACAGAAGAAGAAGCATAGTTCTTATACACTGACTTGCAAGTCGCAAACGTGAACAACACTCGGGAAAACCATGTTCATATATTAGATGTTCAAGGAAACCCCGTAATATATTTTTGTATAAATGTTGTCTGTTTTGTACAGGTATCCCTAAACTCCTGAAAATAAATTCCAGAAAATATACCTACATGTATTAAGCTTTGCCACGGCCTGAAACCTTAAAAAAAAAAAAGAACAACAACAACAACGAGGAAGGAAGGAAAACAGCAAGCAAATGTGGCGGTACCGAAAATCGAAACTGAAACATAATGGAAACTAAAACAATAGCGGTTATATAGATAACTGCAACAGAAACAGGTATGGGACAGTAATGCGGCTGACTCTAGTGGGAATTGGGTGAATATAAAGGGTAAACTTTTGGTTACGTGTCCAGGGAACACCTACGGTTACGAATGCGAGGGGCTGCTCACAACGAGCAGAGGCCGAGTTTAAAACAGAGGTTTTTTCATGAGACAAAACGGTGAACCATCAACTGATACAGACTGAAATCTACTTCTCGACCACTAGTCGACCATTTTCCTTGTGTTTAGCATAACTTAAAAAATATCTCTTTTCACTGTCTAATATTTTAATGTCTAGTCTTTTGGTCGTTTGTCTTTCCATTAAATATACAATAAAGTTCTGCGGCAAAAACGTATATTCAAATAAATGTAATCCAGTGTGACTCAATTACTTATTATAGTTAACTGTATTATTATTAACAATGTTAATAATAATAACAATTATTGTAACAGTAACAACATTGTAACTGCAACAATTATTATATAGTTCACTGTAGTTGTAACTCAACTAGAATTTTTATTTTGTAATTGTAATTTAATTATGTCTTGAACATGTTGTTGTAATCGAAATTGAATTACCTTTGAAAAGTAATTTTTTCAGGTCTGCCTGGCACTTTAGGCATTGTTTTTTGGGCAGCATACTTTGCAACAATATGTGCTGCTCGCGACATATTTGTCTGAAATCGACAACTCGCGGTCTATCCTATCTGAAATCTCCATGTGCTATTATTTTTGCTGACTAACAGAATCATTTGGCACACGGCTCACCTTCAAACAATATTGGTACAGCACACCCGAAAGCGACAAAACCAACGCGGGCCGCTGAGCAACTGATTAAAGATTTCAGATAAGCATGTCGCAAGCAGTATGTGGCGTGATATGCATGTGATATGCATGTGATGAACGGTAGACAGGACATGAATCAATAGAATGGAGCCCCAACAATTGGTATTGCGACGACAACAACATCGTACGATTGGTAAGCCGGAGCAGGAGAATACCTATTATCACTCACACGCGTTATAGATAATCAGCTGACGAGTGACTAGGCGTGCGATATCGCCGTCATGCTCAGAGGTCGAAGATAAGTGCATCATTTCCCACAACGCCCACGGGTACATTTCCCAATATTCTCTCACCCTCTTCGCAACGGTGTACACCCTCAGGCAGTCCCCGCAATCCAACGCGCAGACTGATACACCTAGCTTTCTCCAACCTACTATCATAGCGTATTTATTATTTTTTGCTGCATCATTCGTAGGTCACATACTTAGAGGCCAACCTCCGCCTGGGAAAGGACACCCGTGAAGCTCAAGAGTGCACAATAGGCAAAGATACAATTCCGATCACAGCATGTATCAGCAGGTCAATGTAATAAAATGTCGTATTATATTAGCATGCGTGTCGAGATGTGTTCATACACGTGCTTATAAAATGTCGTATTAAATTATAATTCGTTACAGTTATACTTCGTTATAAAATGTCGTATTATAATAGCACGCATGTCGAGATGTGTTCATGCACGTGCTTATAGACCGTGAATGTATGTGAAAACTGTGCAGAAAAACCAAAGGAAGGACTGACCACTACCAGCGGTGGGGAAAACCCCATCATTAGGCAGTCCCTAGTATGGCCTTGGGGTAACCAAGGCCGAACGAAAGATGCCTTCACTCACTCTCTCCCTCCCTTGTCTTTCGTTCTTTACGAAAATTCTCAAGTTCAATAAACTGTATACACTGACTGGGTCAAGCGGTCGGTTACACCCGTGTTCCTGACACATTCACTTTGTAACACTTGCATCTATTTAACGTGCAAACCGAATACGTATTTTCTAGATCGGGTTTGATTTTGTCTAAATATGCTACATGGCACCCCTCCTCTGCACGTTAACTCTACATTTCCATAAAGCAGCCAATGCACGAATAAATTAGTGGGGACGAGTTCCGTTCACGCGCTGAACACAGTATACTCACGCACTCACCCTTTGAAACAGGCGCGGACGTGCTGCTATTATCGGCATGCTGCGACGTCACGTATCACCTGATCCTGCGTCACTCCTTTTTTTTTTCAGCCCCATCCTCTCCCCCATAAGCTACGGGCGCTCTCGCATCCCCCTCCGCCGTTTTTGTAGTCTGGCCCGGGATCTTCTTTGGAAGCGCATTCTCCTTTTGTTACTGACGCAGTATCGGACGTGGGGTTCCCGACCGAGGCAAGGCATGCGACTCTTTCTGTGTGCCGTCGTCGCGTTTGTGTTCGGCGTAGGTCACGTACATGGATCTCAGCTGCTTGAAAGGTTACGGAACTCCGTTTTGCCAACCGCAAACCATCCCATCATTCTAGGTAGGTGCTCTTTTCGTCATACTGCAGAAGTGATACTTAAAATTAGGAATAAAATTAGGGATAAGGATACTTTCTTAACTGCAACAACAGCAACTTTATTTAAGTGCAACTACACTGACGGTCTAGTTTGTTGCGTGTATTCTACTTGATGTCAAGTAGCAATGCAGTCTGCTGATAATGTCGATAATCTCCTGTGGTGTTTAATGTTCGGTATTTATTTTGGTCTCTATTTTCGGCGGTGGCCTATTGCTCAAACGTAACGGCTGTTCATTGTTAATGGCATGCCTGCGAAATATATATTTATCATGACTGTTATTACAAAAACGTCCAGGTGTAGCTCTGTGTCGAGTCGATGAAGTCGTATTTTGAATAACAATCATTTCAGGCATCAGGGCTTTCGTTATGTATCGTGCTGTAATCGGCGAAGATTCGAGAGTGTACTGAGAAATAGTGAACGAAGTAGTGGTGATAGAAGAGCCTTCAGGCAGGCTGTCAGAACACCGGCGCAGTACTCTGAAGCATCCCTCGACCGACACGGACCCTCCTAGTAATTTCCTTATGATAAAATCTCAGCCACCTCACAGGCGCTGCATGTGTTTGAGACGCTGTATAAACACAGAAAGCGTCGCTGCCGGATAAAATTACGCCTCAATTTCTCACGCAAGAGAGTATATTATACCATTGTTTACGTTGTCGCGTCATTTGCAGATGATGTTTCTGCTATGGTATTTTCCTTTTTATTCTGACTCAGAGTTGTCTCCCTCCCCACTTTTTCTTCTAACCATCATCATCATCATCATCGTCAGAGTTGTCTCGTGACTTAAAACACCGAACTATTATCGCTAGTATATTGTCATTATTATTCTGCTTCGGCCTCCGCGCGCCCACTAGCGAAACAAAAGCGAGTATCCTAACTTTAGAAGGAAAATAACTCGAATATGTTGGGGGTCAGATATAGGAGACTGTGTTAGGGTCGCACGGAATGGTAGGAGAAAACGTGTGCGTACTTGAATGCTGAAATAATAACGTGAATATATTGTCACAAAGGTATCTGAGTAGTTTTAAGTTTTGAAATTGAGCCATTTTACTATGCGCAGAGCAGCGCAAGAAAGGTAAAAGCTAGCGGACGAGTTACAGTTTGACTTAGAACCTGTCACGCAAACATCTTTCACGAGCGACAAATCTTCAGATAAGAGATAACAGATACGAGAGCTGAGAAAGTAGCAAGACCGTACAAGAGATGAAGGCTATACACCGCTTGAGTGTTAACAACGCGTATACACACTCAACGGGAACAAGAGACACTGAATATTGATAACAGAAACAAACACTGCAAGTTAATTTGCGTTCCATAAGCGAAGGAGGAAACGCTTCCTTTATAATGGGAATTCGTGTTCTTGCATGGCGAGACAACTATGAGCATGAAGTGGACGATTTTTAAAATTGGATTTGTTCACACGTGGGCCCCGTTATCAATGTTTTATCCGTTATATACCCTTTATCAGTTATCAATATTTTTGAGTCTTGCGCACTCCAAACGTCACGCGGTGGCACGTGAAAACCGTTTCGGTAGGCCGCGATTTCAAATAAAGTCTGCTAGTGGCCCTCGCGCAACAGCTCGTGGTTAATCAGCGGCGAAGTGATGCATTTAACGAAGCCCGGTTCACACTATTGCGTTCCAATCTGTGCGAATGCGTGTGGGTTGCCATGGTAACCAACCTGACAACCAACCCGCGTTGACACTATTGCGGGGAAACGAGAAGTTGCAGATCGGGCTCCTGTTGCCGTGGCTTAGTGGCTATGGTGATGGCATTCCACATCAAGGTTCGGATCCGAGCAACGGCTGTGCTGCCTGGGTGTTTTCCCTGGATTTTTCTCAGATGCTTAAGAGAAATGTCGGCACAATTCTTTGTGAAGTCGGCCCAGCACGCACGTTCCCCCGCCGAGCAACATGCCGCCAGGCAGATCACTCGGAAATACCACGCCGCCACCACCGTCACAACCCAAGTTTGCCCAAGCTCTCTGACGTGTGCAGCAATCTCACACCATCACAAAAGAGGACGTGTCTACGCAACTTGTGCCCTGGGTCATCTGCCGTTCTTGAGTACGCAACATTTGATATCACTTCGGCGAAACGTTTTATTAATTTTTTTGTTACCCTATTCACTTGCAGTGATACCGTTATAGAAATATTGGTGAAGTCAACGTGTAAAACTATAGCGCAGCTTATCATAATCAGTTCGGGAATTGTCCGCTTATCAATTCCGCGGAGCAAGTGGACGGATTGCAATATGCGTTTCTGAGAAAGCTTTGATACTCTGTGTTCGCGGATGTTATGCAGAGGGAAATCTGCAGGGGTGCATGTTGAAATTTTGGAAAGGCCTCATGGTAAAAATAATTCTACAGTCGTCTGTAAACGTAACATCCTGGTAATATAACGAACTATGTTATTTCTCAATAAGAACAGCTTATCCAGGTTAGCGACCTCGTAGTTCCCCCATCAAGAGTGAATGAGCTAATCGTGACCGAAATAAAGCGAAGTAAATTAATTTCCCCTGAATCGACGCAGCGCGCATACTAACCACCCTTGCTAACCACCCCAAATGCTCCTCGCTGTAACCCACTCGTTTTTGCTGCCCTCTCTACATCTATCAAGGTCTGCACACCGCTCTTCGCCATGACTGCTTAGCAGTGTTGCCATGGAGTGAAAGAAGAAAACACCCAGTGGTCCCTCATTTCACATTGCGCAAGAAGAATTTCCCTCCCTTACTTTCTCTCCCAGAACGGTCGGCACCTCACTATAGGTTGAATTTCACGTTCTGTGAACGTTCTGTGCTATATCATTGCACCAGAATAAAAATTAAAAAAAAAACGCTCATATTGTGAGTGTAATAAACCCGACAAACGTCATCATGACGTTGGTAGGCAGACCGAAACCGAAACAGATCGGATATGGAGAGCTGGTTTCCAGGAATGGGCAGTTGTTCGCTGAAAGAAAAGTAGGACCGAAGGTCGCGTCCCTTTCAGAGACCATCGTAATCCCCACAAGACCGCGGCTTTCGGGCGCGACCTTGTTCGCAACTAGCTTTGAACGTAGTTCGACTGTACCAAACTCGTGGCGCTGTCGAACACTATGACGTCATTTGTTTACAAACAGGTAGAAGTCTATAGAGAAATGCATTGCAGTGCAAACCAAGGCCCCAGAATGTCACAAGAGACTAAAAAAATATTTGGAATCCCCAACCCCCAACTACAAAAACAAATACATTAATGATGATGAATGGGGAAATTCGCCACATCAGGTGCGGCCCACTACCCCAAGGCACAATGGGCAGGATTAGATGTGCCCTAATGATGAGATATGTGGAGTCAGTGAGACAACATCAACAGAACGCTAGACAAAAACACACACACAGGTACGCAGGCACATCATAGGGTAGAGAGGAGACCGGTGTCCCGGAGAGAAAGCTGAAAGCACTCAAGAGCTTGGCGATGGTCGATCTGGTTAGCCCAAAGGCCGAGGATGAACCCCCACTATATGTGCATGGCCCCAGCAGTCATGCAATCACATGTACTACATACATCTGTACATGTCATCTCGTGCACTTCTCATCGGAATGAATTCTAAACAGTACCTGTCTTCGATTCGCTAAAAAGTGCAAGAGGAAGTGTAAAGGAGTGCAAACGAAGTGAACGACAGGTGCTGCTCTCGTGCAATGTACACTGAGCCCAATGGAATAGAAAAGTGTAAGCCTCAGATGGTCTCAGAGACGTCTGCACTGCATCGCACATTTCTGATTACTGACTATAAATTGACTCGAGGAGTAAAAAGCAGACTCATCTTAACGACATTGATTGTCAGCATGTTCCACATCGATGATGAAACATCGCCAAAAACGACAGCTGCCCTATTCACGTCGTCTGCTCCACTGCGCACGAAACGTTGCAGGGACTTCGGAGACGGCGCAGCATTTTCGTGAACACGTGTTGCACTCCCGCTGCACTTTTTCCAATGGAATGGTCGAATGTAGTGCAAAGACTGCACCACCGCTGAATCGAATGCGGGAACTTGCACCGTTTGCACTAGTTCAGAAAGTGCAGCCCAATCGAAGACAGCTAGTATTATTGACGTCACCGAGATCAATGTTTCCTGTATCCTAGCAGCAGCCAGCCCCCCCTGGAGATAATGTATAATCGCTTGAGTGGTGGTGGTGGTGGTGGTGGTGATAGGGCTTGCCGTTGTCGGCCTCACGTATGTGGGCAACGTCACGACTGACGCCCTGGGGAAATGTGCGTCCTGGGCCGACTTCTAGGGGAACTGTGACGACATATGTCTGAAAGCGTCTGAGGAAAACCCAGGAAAAACCCCAGACAGCACAGCCGGCACCGGGATTCGAACCCGGGTACCTCCCAGTCCCAGCGACGTGACGTAACAATTGAGAGTCCGCCAATCACGACGTTGCTTTCGGCGGCCGTAGCTATGGAAACGAGCCACCTTCAGCCGTACGGGCAGCCAATGGCAGTCACAGAAGGCCTGTGTTTCGAAATCGTCTGCGGCGACTGGCTAACATCTTGGCTGGCTGCTGCGATTGGTGGACTTTTTGGCGAGCCCTTTCACCACCACCACCACCTTGGCGGACTTTGTGTGTCTACACGCGAATGGGTGAGAGGAGGTTAAGCGGGCTTTCTATATCTAAGTGACGTTGCAGCAGCGCCCTCTCAGTGTGGGTACAGTGAACTAGAAGAGGGCAGTGGAACGACCGAGCCCTCCGCGTGACTATCGCGACGTCGACAGCAACCGGCGGCTCTGCAATCAACGACGATGGAGACGCAATAGAGTTAGTAAGGAGGAGAACTAGCTCAACGTTGTTTGTTATTAAGGAGGAGACGCAGAATAAATATGCAATTATTGCAATTACAATTAATTACAAGTTTAATTAATTGTTCTCAATACAACAGAAGAGAACAAAAAATCTGAATTCGTAAAATTGTTGAGACGCAGACGACACGCTTCGCAAAGCATGCCCGCACACTGTAGTTATTGCCCGCACACTGTATTTTCGCCACTTGCTCCGACAGCCGTCCCAAGGCGCAGACCCCTCCGTTCGTTCCACTGCCCTCTTCTAGTTCACTGTAGTGAGGAGACGTAACTCGATCTGCGAGGAGCAATGTTGCCAGACGCGTGGCAGATGGGGAACCCCCGTGACGTCACACTTCTCAAAGCTAGAAATTTTGGTACTTGCGCGTCCAACACAGAGAAAGAAAGTATTTTGGGAGAATAGAGTGAGGCACATAGATTGTAATGACATAAATTGGGTAGGAATCTGAAGACGCGAGATTTAGACCGCAGTGACACTTTAATCTTGACCATAACTCTACCGACGTCCGTTGAACTCTTCATGGTTTTTTGGGCCCTTATTCGGCTGTACATGTATTTTGTCTTGTCCATCTGTGTGTTGTTTTGCGTCACGAAATCTCTTTCATTGCAAATAACAGACAAATGCTGGGAGAAAGTGATGAACATAATAACATTTACGTTATTAGTAACATAATAACATTTACGTTATTAGTAACATAATAACATTTACGGGGCAAATGTGACACAGCTGTTCTTGGAACACCTCATTCTCAGAAAGGAATGGATGTTCCTTTCGGTAAAGGTAATCGTTGAGGGCAGAAACGATGCAATTCTGTTCTTCCGCGCAGTTGTCGTTGTTGCCAGCCAGAGCCTACGTCTGGTTACACGTCCTGTTTTACGATCATAAGGCTTCAATTTTAACTTTGACTACTACAAAGTTATGCGCTATCCCCTATTGGTCGTACCGCTCAAACTGAACGATATGATGACCAGAGCGCCATCTTTCAGGGGGTTGACCGCCGTTACCATTGACCTTCCGTCTTTCGGGAATTCATCAGCCTCTCATGTGGCGGAATTGAAACAACCCGGTATGCAGTATGACGAACAAATGACACACGCACGACACATTTCATATTTATGCGATGGAGGTGCCAAGGCTTTCAGCACTTCCCAACAGTGTCCTTGCACCGACATACGCCAGGAAAGCCCTCCTCTATTTATACGTGGCCTACAAAGGCCAGCTCAGGAATACGGATGCGTGCTAATTTGAAAACTAAGTAGACACCGCATAGCAAGACCATATGCTCTGGAGATGAAGGCTCCCCGACTCATGGGGTGTTGCTGATGTAATTAGTCAATGAATCTTTAAATGGGGATACCAGTGAGGCGCTGTCTGCGACTCACGATTTTTTCCAATGTAGATGGCGCCACACGCTTATCTGAGTCTGATCTGAGTCTCAGCATGGTAAGTGCTCCATCCTCCGCGAGGGTGTGTAGTCCCATAAACGCGTGACCTCCTTGGCTTTTAAGGAGCAGAAACCTCACGCTCCTGTTTGAGTTGCCAAGGTCAACTGAGCTAAAGAATAAAGAAGATCCCAAGGAAGGCTATCCTTATTGTTCCTTTGTGGGCTGCATGGCATCTACTCATTTCTCTAGGTTATGTTGTTATCCTATCCTTTCAGATTTGACTTTCTGGATGGAGAAGCTAAATGTTATGTTTCGCTTACCCGAGCATATTTGAATCTCGTAATTTGACAGTTTGGCTTTATTTATATTCACGTAACTCATTGTCAGTTCACTCAGTAAGTCCACCTAGAGTCGCTAAATAGGTGTACTTCTATTCAATGCCTAACAATAAACTCCGGAGCATACGATAACAGGAGGTTTAATGACTTGCAAGATTTTTTCTTTGTCTCGGAGTTCTCACACTAAAACACTAACTAAAACGAAAACGGAATTCTTTTGCAAAGTCAACTGTGGTGTAGTGATAAAAAAATGTGTTATGTGCAGATTGACTGAACATGTGCATTGATTGAAACAGAAGAGATCGCAAGTTTACAAAACCTGCACCACGCAAGTGAGCCTATACGCTTGATATTACGTTTTCCCTTCTATTACGGTGCTGGGGCTACTGTTGGCCCGTCGCTTGCGAGTAAGATAGTATACGATCGTAAATGGAATGTTACATGGAAATCCCGGACAATTGCTCACCGGACATTTGCGCAGCCCCCGCAGGTTCTAGGCAGCCAAATGCTCACCAACGGTACCACCTAACTGTTATGTTTTCACTTCATTTGTCATATTCCGTAGAATATATAGCACGGCATATTCTGGATGTAGTACCGTAGCAGGGCTTATGGCTTTTTTTAAGAAACGGAAATAAACGTCAAATAACAGATAACTTGACGAGAAAGAAGAAAAAATAACGGATGAAATGAAGTAAGAATCAACGTCGTATGTCGTGCGATACGCATCAAATTGAAATTTATCGCCGGTTTCTTCAAGATGATCCGCCATGTTTACTGAGGTTCCCAGGACCCGACCGGCGGCACAGTCTCATGCCCGCACCGCCTAGTGCGTGCCTTGAGGGAGAGGGGGGCAGACCCCCCCAATCTGTCAAACCCAAACTGACCTAACCTCACGAAAGTGAGCTGAAATAATCCAACCCAACGACCCTACCTTTTGCAAGATGGCAACCTCAGAGTCCGTTAGGCTTGGCAGGCCATGTTTCTCCTGCGCTAGAGTACTGTTCAAATGCATATGAAAAAACCTTATAGACTACACATTTTTATAATTCTTAGTTTTTTTATATATTCCGTATATAGCCTTCTTTCACTTCAATACATTATTTCGCTATTAACCACGCTGGCTACTTTTTAAAAGCCATAAGCCCCTCTACGGAACTACACCCTATATTCCTGTATTGGAAATAACTCATCTTGCACAATCCATTTCCTTCTGATGCGGAGCTGGCTTCGTGAAACTCGTTTCAATTCGTTTCTGTATAGTTTTTACACAAATGCAAATAGTGCTGGTGTAGCGACATTTGGCTACTTATAAACACATAACGCGTGCAGCCAAAGAGCTTCGACTTCTTTTTCCTAAATGCGAATACAGTTGTACACGCTTAGTGCAAATTACGATTATCATGATTTATTAGCGAGTCTAGAAGCGAGAATTATTAGCGAGAAGGTAGAAGTTTCACTATAACGTTTCCGAAAACATAAGCCAAACGCGTGATTCCTTTAGAGTGGCTGGCATCGCGTTGCTGATATCTGATTAACTGAGAGCGATACGAAGTCGGAATCGGGAGTGCTTACGATTCCCCGAAGCTCCCTATTGTTTCACATATATGCACACACATATGTCAAAAGTTCGCTAACAATGACTGGATTCCATGACAGTCCACCAGCTCCCGTGGCATAGTGGTTAGGAGGATCGCTTTCCACGCCGAGACTGGGAGGTGACACGGGTTCGGCCCCAAGGGTTGCTGTAATCAGGGAAGGGCGACGGACGTATTTTCTTTACCGTTTCCATTTTCGTTACAGCTATATTTTCGTTTCTGTTATCCGTTTCTGATACCAGGTTTTAATTTCGTTTCCGTTACTGTTTCCGTTAATGGAACGGCTGTTACAGAGCTGCGGGAGGGCAGCACGTCCGGCTCTGTCAGCACACAGTTTTGCCCAAGTGCTGCCTCGGTGTCGCGCGTACGCACTACGCAAGTAATTTTACGTCATTAGGATGCGCGCATCCTGCAAGATTTTTAAAGAAGTGGAGAAACATGTCTTTAGTCAGTCTTCTGTCTTCAGTCACTCTGAGTCCAGCAACCCAAGATGGGCGTAACCTTCATCCAATGTCGCGTACATAGGCGGACGCTCTCAGCAGTAAACAATACTGCCATAGCCACGATGAAAAGAAGAAAGTAAATATTAAAAACTAAGAAAAATATATATGCATCCTCGTGCTATGGGGGAGTAGAGTGCGTGGAGATATTTTCAGGGAATGGAGTCATCAAAATACAGAAATGAAAATTCACTGAAATGGCTGTTGTGCGATGACATTACCCGAATTCAATACCGGACGATAATTTTCGTTTCCGTTTCTGGTAATGGAGGGCAGTGGTACGCGTTTCCGTTTCCGTTATCGTTACCATCTACAATTTCGGTAATATACCGTTTCTGTTTCCGTTACCATTACCGTTACCCTTCCCTGGCTGTAATCGCGCTCGGGAACGAGAGCACATTTTTTTTTCCTAGTATTATTATTAAGGTTGACGAGAGCTGTACAGTGAGCTCCTGTCCTCCGGCCACACATGTCTGGTTTCAATGGGTTCCAAGCCACGTCGGCCTCCACGGCAATACCTGCGCTGACGCCGCGGCGAAACGTGCCCATGCGTTAGAGCAGATTGGTAGAATACACGTCTCGACATCGTTGAAATTATAAATCATTTACCAAGGAATAGCAAGCCGTCCTTTCTGGCTGACTTTTCCTGTCAAACTAAATAGACCCCCCCCTCCCCCCAAATCAGCATCGCAGGGCTACGACGACTTGCTTGCCGTTTCTAGACGGGATTTTGTCACAGTGATGGGGAACGATACCATTTGTAGCAAAAACACTACACAACATATAGAAAACATAAGCTCACGACAATAACTGAGTAAGTCGCAAACAAAAATATGCGCAATCTATCTATCTATACCTAATCTCCCAATATACGTGTATCTATTCCAAGCACTCAAGGTTTGAACAAAAGCCTGCTTTAACATTCATATTTTATCGCGAGAACGGAGAACCGGATGCAGGAGATATGGGTATCAAAATTCTATAGAAAGACTTTCGCTTTGTGACTCCATCAAAGTTTTCGGCTTGCGTCCGTATTTTTTTCAGTGGAGTGCTTCGCAACTTTATTATCCAATTTCGGTGACTTTCTGTACTTCCGTAACGCGCTTAGAAATACAGACTAGGAAAACTTTTCATCGAAGAGAGAAAGCGGATTTCGAAAAGCTATCGAACAAGACCAGTGTCGTGAAAATCAGTCGTGAAAATCAGTCGTGAAAATCAGTCGTGAAAATCTGTTGACCGAAAGAAAGGGCAAAGTGTGTCCCACAGAAAATACATCGGGACGCGCAGGTTGTATCCCCTCTTAAGTTCGTGAAACTCGCCGGCATCCATTCATAACACCTGATAACAGTATCGCAGTGCATCACGCGTGCGTCATTTGTCATATGTCATCATGGCGTTACGTCGCGAGACAACCATGATCATGAGGAACGCCATAGTGGCCGGCCTACGGCACACCGTATATGACGTCCCTCACAGAGGACTGCGTGTCTATAAGCCACTTATATTCTGCAACAAAATTGCTGGCGTCCTGGGCAAAACCTGCAAACTTGTGATCAATCAATAGGCGGACGTGTTGCCAACTGATCCACCGAGACCGGTAATGTCAAAGAACGGGGACTCGATGCCTCACGTACCTTTCAGCATGCGACCAAAGAGGTTTGTGGGCAAGGACTGTCCAGGATTATAAGTGGGGTGAAGCACCCATGCATCGCTGAAGCTCAATCACGCACCTGCCAGGTGTGGTGGTGATGGTGAAAGGGCTTGCCGTTGTCGGCCTCACAAGTGACGCCCAGGGGAATGTGCGTCCTGGGCCGACTTCTAAGGGAACTGTGCCAACATATGTCTGAAAGCGTCTGAGGAAAACACAGAAAAAGCCCCAGGCAGCGCAGCCGGCACGGGGATTCGAACCCGGGTACCTCCCAGTTTCAACGTGACATGGCCAGCACGCTAACCACTGAGCCACTCCAGCACGCTAACCGCTGCACCTGCCGGAAGTGATAAAATACAGCTGGTGGATACAGCTAATCAGACAGGTGGTCGAAAAAAAAAAAAAAGAGAAACGACAGAGTGAGCAGTCAGTCTCTTCTACTTTCTCTTGTAGTTCTCAAACATATATCTGTATGTCATCAACCGTTTGAGGAAGTTCGTCGGGTTGGGTAGGTACCAAGTTGTGTGGAAAATCAGCCCGAAGCCACGCTGGAAGGCTGCCGACAGTCAGAGGCACCGGCATTCGGGCAGCCACGTGCTGTGCTGGTGGCAGCTCGTTAAGAACCATTTGCCTGTCGTTCTCCTAATAATACAAGGACTCCCGATGACAGCAGGGAACACAAAACTGCTTGCAACGCAGGGAAACTAGGCTGAGATGGAGTTGGATTAGGTGCCAAGAAAGTCAAACAGTGATTGCCGCAAACTGCGCTAACTTTAACGGCGGAGGTATAGCTTTGCAGCAGATCGCACATCTCGACGTGGCTTTCAACTTTGACGTTGCGATGTAGGATGCCTTTTCACAAATCATTGACCTTCCCCCATTTTTCTCCCTTACATGGTTGTTCTTGTAGCCCTATCGCGATTTTTATGGTCCATACATTCATGAGAGGTTCGCAGCGTTTTCTCTTCCTTTTCTTTTATTTTTTACCTTCGTGAAGCGCGGTGGGGGGGGGGGGGATATGTTTATTAGACGAAAAGGGAAAAAAAACGGGGAAAGGTCAGCCAAACGGGACGTCGGCTTGCTATTCCAGAAATAAGAAATAATAATAAATAAATAAAAAGAAAAGAGAATAATTAAAGAAAGAAAGAAATAAGAAGGAATAAGAAATAAATAAATAAATAAAGAAAATAAAGAAATAAGAAATAAAGAAGTAAGAAAAAGAAATAAATAAAGAAAGAAAATTAAGAAATAAGAAATAAAGAAAAGGAAAAAGAAGTAAGAAAAAGAAATAAATAAATAAAGAAAGAAAATTACGAAATAAGAAATAAAGAAAAGGAAAAAGAAGTAAGAAAAAGAAATAAATAAATAAAGAAAGAAAATTACGAAATAAGAAATAAAGAAAAAGAAGTAGGAAGAAACGAAAAACTACCAGATGATGAAAGAAGGATGAGGTAGATTAAAGACAAAGATGACAAAAAAGATGACTACCAAACGGTGAAGGAATGATGAGATGAATCACAGAAGATGACTTTAAAAAGAAAGCATGAGGTTAAAGAAGAATGAGATTTCACGACTGGATCACGCGGTGGATCACTGCTGGGTTCCGCCTTTCTTATTTGTCACTCATCCATCGTCACCATGTGGACAGCGAAACACTGTGTCTTTGTCAGAAGGGCTGACAAAGCGTCGTGTCGACGTAAACCTGAAGTATATACGTGATTGAAGGAAATCGACGTATTTTTTGCCACTTTACGTTTCGCATAATGTCTCCGTCTAGGCGTCTGTTCCTTCTTTTGCTGTAGATAATCGTTTTTTTTTATGTTTACTCGACATAACTTCGAGTACCAACGGCATGGCCGAGCGGGATAACGTGTCGCAATGGTAGCCAAGCTCGTGGCGAAGACTGGGAGGTGGTGGGTTCGAATCCTACCGCCTACTTTGCTGTCTGAGTATTTCCCAGGGTTTTCCGAAGATTTTCCAGGTGAATGTCGGCACAGTTCTCCCTGAAGTCGGCTCAGGACGCGCATATTAACCCCTGTCCCCCCACTCCTCTCTGCTGTCCTGTCTCCATCTCTCCGCCACTCATAGCTACAGTTGCTTCGCGGCTCTAAAACAGAATAAATAAAAAAAAGCTTCGGGTGAAGTGTCGAATCTCCTTTCGGATTGTAAAGTTCTCGCCCGAAAGTGTCATGTTTTCGTCCATTGATTCAGTCTGTAGTCACTACCCGTCAGTCCGTGATTGCTCCTTCAGTCTTTAAAATCACATGTTTTCTGCGGTAATGTGTTCTGAATAACTAGAACATTCCGCGTGGTCAAAGGGATGGCATGGTTACCTTGTTTGCCAGCAGCGTTGTTCCGGTTCTAACTTATCTCAGCTTGAGAATTGCACTCGTTGGTCTTAGTCGATTAGACCTCCTTCACGTAAGAGAGTGATAAGTACTGCGTAGACAGAAGGCAAAAAAGAAAGAGAGAGAGAGAAAAAAAAAGAAAGAGGTGGGTCAGACTTGTCAACGCGAGCATGTCCAAGAAGGAACTAGTTATCTTTAGTTATCAGTACGAAAATAGCTTGCTGTGAAGAATTTACGAGTAAGGTATGCGGACTTTTGTATGTTTCGCTCTCGAAACACCGAAAACACTCCACCTGCATCCGCAAGCGGGTACGGTGGGGCGGTGATGAGCGTAGGTACCGAGAGATCGTCCCTGAAAGCGACACTTCAGAGCCAAGCAAGAGTTAAAAATGCTATCACGTGATTTTCCGTGACACTTAGGGCCACCGTGAGAAGTATTTCAATTACACGAAACAGCTAATTACGTCTAATTAAATTTATAGTCAGCGCTTTCGCTGTCCTGACATCATTCTGAATAGCTTTCGGTTTTTGTCCTGCCAAGCACTCCGACCACGGATTAAATTAGATTATTACATTTTATCGTACCTCAAAACAGTCCCCACTCTGGCAAGCCCTGGTGAAGTCTGTAGCGAAGTGCTGCATCTCATGCTGACGCCACTGTGAAACCGAAACAGGATGTGAACGTGGCGGTTCTATTCCTAGTTTACCTCAACAACTATGAGGTTCTCCCGGGTGAAACTTTGCGTACGGCATCTGCAGGTAGCCCGTAGTACAGTTGAGTACAAATCTGTTCTCAAATACAGTTGACCGCTTCAGGCCCGCCTATTAAATAAGCTTCAACCTGAAAAAAAAGCTTCAAATCGACCTGATCCTTACACTCATGTGCAGTGATCCTATAGTGACGTAAGGAATATTTATGCGTTGCAAGAAAGCTAAGGTTGACGCAAACCTCGGGAAACGGACTGCACACGACAACATCCCATCCGCCCACCCCGCACCTGCATTTCGTCTTGGGAACACTCGGCACGTGGTGTAGGCTTCCCAAGCTTGTGCTCCTTTTTCACAGTAGCAAGGCTTCTTGCGTGTCTGCAATCGAGCTGTGAGCAATGACGTCGTCAATGCGCAAATGCTTTTCGCAATGGCTGCGATTTGTCGTATCTTGCTCACGTTCACGGGAGCTTCACATGACGGCCAAGTACGTGTACAAAAGAACAATATCTGAACTTGCACGATGTCCCACCCAGACTGATACGCAATACGATGGCAAGTACTGTTCTGAGGCTGAGACAAACAGACAGACGAACACAGCACGAGCCTCAAGGTGCCTAAGAACGTGAACAATTGAAGTATGGCAGTCGTCGAAAAAGACCAACCACGCACCTCTCGATTGGTGGTTAGCAATGCACGCGAAAAGAAGGTGGGACACACACTCACAACGGCGAAAAGGGAGTACCGTGAAAAAATTCCCTGACGTAAAAGCCTCTGAGACCCGACGGAAAGGGAAACGAGAGGCGAAGGAGAAAACATGCGACAAGATTTCAAGATAGCACAGCTTGGTTCAGCGCTAGCACAGTCGTCATCATACCTGGGTAATTTACTTCTAAAATGTAATTAAATTACATTACTCATTACTCCAGTTAGAACCTAATTAAGTTACATTACAATTACTACGAAAAAGTAACAAAGTCATTGCTGTGAATTTAATCCTAACGATATTGAAGATATGGAAATTGTCAGACAACATTACGTGGTAGAAACAAGACATACTTTATTCTGTGCCGATTGCGAGCGTCACCGTTCATAGTGGACGTTGGAATTCTTTTCACTCGCCAGTCGGCAACTCTCTTTCTGCCAAGTGCCAACACAGAACACACACACTCTTAAAAATGAACTTCACCGCATAGCACGTTCATAGCCAACCATCGTCTCGAATGATATCGTTATCTGCCCTGATTTGTTGAAAACGGGAGGCGTACGCCTTTTCTGTGACAATTATGAACGGCATAAGTGCCACAAAAAAAGGCGTACGCCTCTCGTTTTCAACAAATCAGGGCAGATAACGATATCATTCGAGATAATGGTTGGCTAGGAGCGTGCTATGCGGTGAAGTTCATTTTTAAGAGTGCACTCGATTGTTTTGTAAAAAGTAATGAATAATGTCATTAAAATTACTGCACAGATGGGATTAAATTACATTACAAATTATATAATGTCAAAGTAATGCATTACGTTACAAATTACCAAAAAAGTAATTCATTACTGTAATGAATTTCTTTTTTGGTAATTACTTTTTTGGTACTGTAATGAAATTACAGTAATGACATCACTACGCAGGTATGGTCGTCATGACGTATGAGCGTTTCTTTGTCTGATGAACATTTCGATTGCTCATGTGTACCATAGCACGGATTGGGAACGTTCTACCGATTTTTGCTTATGTAGCAGTTCATCTGATATGCAGGGTGGTGGCCTATGCAAATGGACAGGTGCCGGCATGCAATACGCAGAAACCACTCCTGTTCGAATGCGTTGCTCAGTCATTTCGAAACCTGCCAGGGATCCAGATCGCCATCAGCGCTTTATATGCACACAACGTCAAGTCTCATCTGCATTGGATAATTACTACGTACGCATGCAGACACCGACGCGCTTTCATAGCCTGTCAGCCTGTATTTACTGGAGCCCAACAGTTTAAAGACAACCCCCCTGTCGTCTCCACTTTCCTCCTATTTGTAAATGGGCTCTTCGTCTTGTCCAACACTTTCATGATAATTTTGCCAGCAGCGTGAACTGCCATGTTTCGGCACCTTCGCTCGGAGAGATGCCTTCCCTGTCACAGGCCTACCCACTTATTTTTTCAACGCTATAGCTTCATATAGGCACCGAGCAGAGGCGGCGGATGTGGGGGTTATACAAGGGTCACTGTAGACCCCCTGTATTTGTGAAGGGGGCGCAAAATTCCCATGGAGGTGAGGCGACAGAGTGTTATCTCAGATGCCGCATGCGAATAAAATGCCCCTTTTCCTGAATCGATGAAATGGACCTCTACGGAAGAAACGTCACCGTGACGTTATCATGGCGTTGGTAGGCATAGCGAAACCGAAACAGCTCGGACGGAAAACACCGCCGTTTCACAAAGCCGTATTCCTTCATGAAGGTCAAGGGTCGCTTCTTTGTATAAGTGGTACACACAAATGAGGTCACGTTTTTAGTCGCTTTTGTGTCTTCACACGCGTTCCCGGTCCACCGCGGAAAGAAAAGAAGGCCCAACCCAAGGGTTTGTTGCATTGTCACCAAAGTCAACGTAGTAATCTTGTGCGGAATGTGGATTGTTATTATGACTTAGTTCCCACTTGCTTTGTATAGAGACACCACGTGCACTCCGAGAGAAACTCGTGCCCTTCAGGCTCCTGAAGATGGAAAAGCCCGGTAGCCATCTGTAGAAAGGGCTACCGAAAAGACAGGGCTACCGGTAGAATGGAGCAGAACAAGGCCATACAACTGTACAATACATACAATATGTAAGGAATAGCATAAAAGCCTTACAATATGAAAGACTATATTCAAACGTGGCTCCAACTCCATCGGGACTTGTTGGTTTTTCGCTATAGTAGTTCCAGTCTACCAAGTTGGCGGCGCTGTTGTACCATCTGACGTCATTGCTTTGTAAACAGGGGGAGATCTATTGCCAGCATAGTCAAGGCATTCGTCTCGCGGAAGAGTTTCTACCCCTGCCAGAACGGCACGAAAAATGACATCATGTGCTTACTGAGATAAGGCTTACTGTCATTCGTGCCGTGCTATACGGAGATATTTAATGGTATCCATCCGAATGACATTTTCCGCGTAATGAGATCGCCACAGCTCATTCGCCCACGAAATGCTTACTCTCGTTCCCTTTGCCTGAGCAGAAGAGGAATTTAAAACTTCCGTAAAGCCACTCTGTACTGCGCACCGCGCAATTATTTTATAAATTTCACGAAAACAAGCACAATTTTTGGCAAAGTGCCTGCACATATGTATGTATGTATGTATGTATGTATGTATGTATGTATGTATGTATGTATGTATGTATGTATGTATGTATGTATGTATGTGTGTATGTATGTGTGTATGTATGTATGTGTGTATGTATGTATGTATGTATGTATGTATGTATGTATGTATCTTTTGCATATTTGCTTTTTGCGTAGACTGCCACCTGGCAGGCAAGATGACAACAGTTTTTCAACATAGTGCAGGTCCCGACAAAAGTTTACGGAACCCGCGAGCGGTGTATTTTCTCCTCGGTGCGACACCCTACCGGCGAGCGGAAATGGGCTCGTTTACTCGTTCAGAGGGGTGGGCGAGGGCGCTGGTAGCGACACACCGCGGTAGTTTGGCTTGAATGTGCTCGAAAGGTGGTTTGAATCGGTGTTGCTGCCGGTGCTCTCGTCTACACCTCTGAACTAGTGAACAAGCCCTCTGCTCTCACACTTCGCATTACAAACGAAATGCTTGTTTGTTAAAAGCTATGAAACAGCCTGACAGTAAATGGTGTGGAGAAATACGAGGGTGGTCCCAAAAGTTTCCTGCCCGAGGTAGAAAATGCGCGCGAATTTGAAAATGCGACTAAGGACGCGTGGCGCCATCTGTTTGAGGGCCGGAGCACCACCCTCAACCCTCTCCATGCTTTTGTCGGTTGGAGAGCGGCATTTCAAACAGCCAGGGTGCACTCTTCAGTTAAAATGAAAAAAAAAAAATCGAGTACCGCGATGTGATAAAATTCTTGACAAAAGAGGGACTTTCGCCTAAAGAAATTAAAGCGCGACTGGACAACGTGTACAGGGAAGCCTCTCCGTCGTACACAACGGTAAAAGACTGTGCTAAGCAGTTTCGACTGGGGCGAGAATCCTTTGAAGATGATCCACGCGATGGTCGTCCAGTGAAAGTGGTGACACAAGGAAATTTGTCTCTTGTCGAGGAGGAAGTTCTGAGCGACAGGCGTCTGAAGGTGAAGGAAATCTCAGAAAGGCTGGGGCTTTCCAAAACAACCGTTTCTCGCATCATCGGCGAGGGCCTTCACATGAAAAAGGTCAGTGCGAGATGGGTGCCACGACTTCTCTCGTCAGTTCAAAAGCAACAGCGCGTCGTCTGTGCCAAACAGTTTTTGGAGCTCTGTCAAGAGAAAGAAGAAATATTGAAGTCAATTGTCACAGGGGATGAGACTATGGTGCTCTACTAAAATCTCCTTTCGAAAAAGGAGTTGATGGAATGGCGCAAACCAGGAGAAGCACCCCCAAGAAAAGCCAAGGTCACACAATCCACAAAGAAGATCATGGCAACAATATTTTGGGATTGTCACGCGATCCTTTTCATCGACTTCAAAGAGAGGAACACCACATTGAATGTGACTTATTGTGCTTCACTCCTGCACCGACTGCGAGACGCCATCAAGGAAAAGAGGCGCGGCAGGTTGAGTCGAGGTGTCCGATTGCTCCAGGACAATGCCCCTGTCCACACGGCTTCTGTTGCCAAGGCTGCACTGAAGGAGTGCGGCTTCGAAGAAATCCACCACCCACCCTACAGTCCAGACTTGGCACCGAGTGACTACTTCCTGTTCTCAAACTTGAAGAGGGATCTCAGAGGACGGAGATTTCAAAACAATAGTGAGGTGCAAGATGCAGTTTTCCAGCATTTTGCGGACAAAACTTCGGACTATTTTTTCAAGGGTATAAGAATGCTGGTTGAAAGGTGTCAAAAGTGCATCGAAGTTAGGGGTGACTATTTCGAAAAGTGCTGCACTTGTTTCGTGTCTATGACTACTAAAAGTTGGTCGGGCCGGAAACTTATGGAACCACCCTCGTACGACGTAACCATGTCACGTAGAGAACGAGTTGGACTCGCGTAGCGGCTCACTTGTTTTCTTGCACATTTTTCTACGGAACACGGTAAAATTTTGCCCACTATAAGTTTCTATCAATCACATTGCACCCAACTAGTTTTTGTTATTTAGCTGTCTGCACAACGAGCGCAATGCAAAGAAATCGCGAACACCGATGTGTTAGACTCTCTCCTACCGCCGCCGATGAGCGCTACGCAAGGTGGCACTTCGTTCGAGGAGAAACACGTTGGGTCGGTCCCTATAGGACCGTCTGCGGCGTTATAGTGCCACGTGACCTGTCACGTGCCTCCACCATCGCATACTGATCACAGGCTGTAATCATCACAGTAACAACGCAAGATAACAGAACATTTTGTAGAATATTAAATTACTTTCAATGCAAATTTAATATAATTTGAAATATAATTTAGTCAACGCTTTACCGCCAACCACGTCCCATAAAGCAGCTGCATTTAAACGCATTTGGGAAAATGCCCATGCAGCTAATTTTTTAATCTGAGACTCTGCGTAACATTGCATGCGCATCGCATCGTATCCGCAAATTATCGATATCGTCGGCGTTGACGCAAGATAAAGTAACTGGTATCATATATCTCCAGGTCGCAAAAGCTTTCCTCCTCCTATGCTGTCGGAAGCTGTTCAAATACCTCTTTGAATGTTACAAAGTCGAAGGACGAATAGCTGAGTCGAGCTTAATTTGTTGGCATGTTCTTGGCGCCTAGCGGTCGCTTCGAATGAGTCGGTCAAGGGCGGAATATGTGAATCGGACTTCCTTCTCTAATGCGCAGAATACACTTTTGAACAGAGTACACTTTCTGCACACTGACTGTGAGCACACTACGCCACGCCGGAACCCGTGATTCGGTTACAGTTGAAAAAGTGTGGAAGGACGGGCAAGCTGGTGTGAGTCCGTAGTTGAATAAAACAGCACGCACGCACGCACACACAACGGACAGCAAAGCACGGGTTCAGGTTAACAAGTGACGTTTATTGCACACCACAAGTGAGGCTATGGAGGGAAGAACAGGTAGGGAAGAGGTACGAAAGGTGAACGGGTACGAAGGAGGGAGAGAAGTGATTTACAAGTCACAAGACCCCAAGGAAGAGAAGATCATCCAAGGTATATTTAAACGGGTAGCGTAACTCCCATAGGCCCCTGTGTCTTCAGAATGACGCCATGATAGAGACGGTCAGCGCCATCCATCCGTTGCGCGGACTACTACGATCGTAAATAAATGACGTCAGAGACGACGTCACTAGTATGAATAATAAGTAGTGCATACTTATCCATGCACGTTTACCTTGGCCCGGCCCACTTCGCTTGCCTTGTATTCCCTTTTTCACGCCCAGTCAACAATACCAGACGAGAACACAGAAAAATAAAGCATATCAGATTTAATGAATCATATCAATTCCAAATACACAGTTATCACAGATTTTGACAACTCCAAACAGAAACGCATCGTGATGACCATAGAGAAATTAGGAAGGCTCACATAAGGCCCATTTCTCACCTAGAGCTATACGTATACCTAGTGATTAGACGTTTGCATTTATTCAATAAGTGGCCGTTATAGGTCCACTGCAACAAAACACGACATCGTTGGTACACAGTTGGCTCCTGCTAACACTCACACCATCATGGCCGCTCGTCCCATGACGAAATCTTTTTTTCGCGGGCCCAGCAACATGGGATCATTGTATTCATCTGTTCACTCGTGTTAATCTTGGTTTACAGCACGGAGATGTGAACGTCGCTTCCTGTTTAACCCAAAGAGTGTATACGAACTCCGTATTACAATGCACGGACACACGGTACGGATACAGAGACGCACGGATAAACAGACCCAACTGTGACACATGCGCAAAGGAGCAGGATACGGAAATGTACTGGAGTGGTAGATGATCTCGTATATGTGCACGAGCGGGCAACAGAAAGCTTTTTCTACATTGAAATTATGAATAACCTATTAGTACACACACAAGCCACGCCCATGTTGTAAAGTTTTTCTGTTTACAACCGTGCCTCTACTGTCAACACCCAGGATCGCTCGCGCCTCTTGCTGGTGGCCTTGCCGATGGGTCTGATTTGGTATTTTCGCTTGTTTTCGCTACCAGTTTAGATATACCTTGGATCATCCTTCTACAGGCCCGCAGAAGAATGTCTACTACAACGGTAGCTCATCTGATTAATCACCCTATCACAAGAGCAACATCCAATGATAATAAACCTCTATCCCTGAAACGTCATCATGACGTTCGTAGACTGACTGAAACCGAAACAAATATGAAGCGGAGGGCTGGGTTCCACGAATGGACACTTGTTCGCTGCCTCCAATTGAAAGAAAGGTAGGACCGAAGGTCGCGTCCCTTTCAGGGACCATCGTAATCCCCTCAAGACCGTGGCTTTCGGGCGAGACCTTGTTCGCCTCTAGCTTCGAGCATAGTTCAACTTTACCAAATTGGTGGCGCTGTCGTATTTGTTTACAAACAGGGAGAGGTCTGTTGAGACTAATGACCAGGAAAAAACGTGAGTGTACAGCCACCTAGCATATAACGCGTGAACTTCTCAAAGACCATTAGATCTAATACTCCCCGACAGGCTGACACGTTAACGCTAGGTGGCGCTACGCCCACGTTCAATGGTCACTAGTTTCAATTATCATTGGAGACTGTCCCTGTGACAGGGATACAATCCTGAAGGAGTAGCCAGAATAAAGTTCAAACGCTTATAGGAACGTCAGATTTTAGTGACAAGATTGCGCGCGGAATTTGCACTTCTCCAGGTCAAGCAATCGACCATATAATACTCTGGGTCATTGAACAGTTCAGTTCAAGAATGGCGTTGCTTTGTTCTGGTTGGTGGCACCAGCACCGCTGGTCGAAACAGTGAACTGGGCGAGCTCCAGGAGTCCTTGAGGGCCGTCGCACCAATGCTTCTTTCCATCTGATCTACGCGGTACACCAGGAGCTCTGCTCCATACAAAAAGGAGACTCGCACACAATATTGACGATGGAAATGTGTCTTCACATCTTCGCTTTTTTCATTACTTCGCCCAACCGAATTATTAATCAAATTATAATGTCGCTAGATTACATTACATCAGAACTCACTAAAGTAAATTGCAAGCCTAAAACCTTGCGGGACTCTCCAACAGAGAGGGCGTCTCTAATTTTTCTCGTTTTCGATCTTAGTTTTCATGCATAATGTAAAACCCCGAGACTAGGGAACACGAAAGGACAGACACAACATGAAATCTCAAGAATCTCTCATGCTCGTTGCATTCTTTTGATGTACTGTTGCTGGCACATGCAAAATATGCCATACTTTTCATTGCACAATCGCACTGACCTCTCTGCAGTACCCGGCGATGGAGGCAGTCAGCTGGAGGCCAAACTGGACAAACCATCAGCGGTTCATTACTTCTGTGAGCGCAAGAGCGCCACATACTTCGACTTGTGGGTGAACTTGGAGCTCATGGTGCCGTACGTGCTCGATTGTTGGGTCGACAACATTAGGTGCGTGTTCCGTCACCCGACAGGCTACGTAAGCACGTTTATTGCATGTCCATATGTTGTATGTGTGCATCTATTTTAGGCTGGTGTACGATAACCGGACAAGACGGACCCGCAGTCCTGCAGGCGTGGACATCCGAGTACCAGGTTTTGGCAACACCTCCACGATCGAATGGCTGGACCCCAGTCAAGTGGCTCCCAGTGAGTAAAACTTAACAACTGGGAATGAGCTGGGGCATTCGCTGCGTTCTGCAACTCGTCTTACTTCCAGCCGCCTACTTCACCAACATCGTGGAGGAGTTCATCTTGCAGGGCTACCAGCGCGGTGTTAACATACGAGGAGCACCCTACGATTTCCGGAAAGCTCCCAGTGAGTAGCATTCTTTTCATACCATCAACTTCCACATGCCGCAGTGGCCGAACAGAGGTGCCGAGCTCAAATCTTCGTAAGAGGGGGGAGGGGGGTTATGTTTATTAAGAAAACAAGGAAAAAGAAAGGAAAGGTTAGCCAGGCAAAGAGCCGGCTTGCTATTCCGAAAAACAAAGGAAAAGAAAAGGGGAAAACGAAAAAGAAAAGGGAGGAGAAAGAAAAAACAAAAGGGGGAAACAAAAAGAAAAACGGGGAAACAAAAAGAAAGGAAAAGGAAAGCAAGGAAGAAGAAAATCAACACTAGCACGCAAGAGATGTTGCGTGGTACCTGGTTGATACAGCGCTATTAAAGAACGATACACCAGCAGTGCATGTGCACCAACACCCACCTATTTCGGGTCAGAAATGCTGCCATTGCACCATTTTTAGATGCCTTTTCGTTCCAAATTGCTTTAATGGACAAACGACTTATCGTCAACTTTTTCATCAATACACCAAGGCTTGATAAGAAATCGTAACGTACTCTCAACCTACACATAATCTTCTATGTAGTATGTAATCAATGTAGTCCTTATAGTGAGAGTCTTATTCACTGCGAACACATCGCGGCGGGCGCAACCTTTCTCCAGCAGTTCTCTCTCCGACATTCCTCCGACATTCTCTCCCCATCTATGATGAGAAGAGTTGATCCAACCGCAGGTGTGACTAACGTTGCTCCTACTACTATTATTGCACACGGAGACAATTTTAAAAGAAGTTATCACACGTCTGAAAGTCCTTGTGACTGAACGACGTGTTCGGCATGTGATGTATTCGAAGTCACAGAACTGTAGTTATCACTATATTCCTTGCAAAGATAATTTTATCTATTGCGCTACTCTTAGCTGTGGTGCTCAATACGTATAGCAAACAAGCACGTGCGTTAACAGTCATTCAAAGGGCCATATACCTCGAATGTTCAGAAGAACGCCCCTTCCCCGGAATAGCCAAACAGTTTCTTCTTGTATTCGTTGCGAGCCACTCTGATCCCAAACAAGAATTGTTCGTGCGGTCGTAAATGCTTGCCCCGCATTGTTCTGGAAGCCTTAACGATAACCCCGACGCTGTTCTGAATTGGTCATCTCTGAGTTACCGCCAAAAACTGTAGCGTTACACTCTGCTCTGGTCTCCCTTCAAATCCACGTAAGCGGTTGAGGGAGGCAGAAAGGCCTCCCGGGCCTTCATATACTGGAGAGGGGACCCTTGATAACGCGGTGCGCCTCCGGGTGGGCCGTGCCTTTGAATGCGCGGTCGATAAAAAGGTCGTCGGGGCGGTATCGCTTGCGGTGCTGCTCCGGAAAGATTTTTCTTAGATCATCAATACCATTGTACAATTTGGGAAAAGAGAATGTCGCCCCGCTTGTTTTCAACGGAACATAATGTATGGAATGATTGAGAGCGTATGCCAAGAGCGAGATCTGTCGCGACTCGAACAATTCGATCACTACGACTGAAATTACAATACGCTGTTGCTCTTTTGTCTTCCCCGCCAGATGAGCTGTCAGACTACTTCGCCCGGCTTAAGGACCTGCTCGAGGAGACTTATGCCATCAATCAGAGGTTGCCTGCAGTACTGGTGTGCCACAGCATGGGCTGCCCAAACATGCGCTATTTCCTAAGCCGGATGGACCAGGCCTGGAAGGACAGGCACATCAAAGCGCTCGTATCCCTCGGAGGGGCATGGGGCGGCGCTGTCAAAGCGCTCAAAGCCTTTGCGTCAGGTATGGTACAGTGCCGTATGAGCAAGGAAGTATTTGGGATTGGCAAGCTGTTAAAGGGAGGGTCGCATCCGGAAACGCATCTGTGAAACCGATAACACTATGTTCGGCATTTCGCTAATATTTTTGTCCGAAAAGTGCTTAGGTACATTCATCGTGACTAAGCAGCACAAGGACACGGACAAAGATCGAAGGCATGACGACTGCTAACTCTCAACTGACAGTCTTTACTAATCGAAACATGTTTATATGCACGAAAAAAAAAGGGGGAAGCCTGTTCCTAACAAACTGACATCCTTCGGCAACCACGGTGGGTGGGTGGGGGATATGCATAATAGAAAGAAAACAAAGGAAAGAGGAAATGTCAGTCAGGCTTATGCCGGCTTGCTATCAAAAAAACAACAACGAAGAACTCAAAATAAACGCAAAACAAGAGAGAAAAATATTTAAAAAAAAACAGCACGGTCGGTGAAAACGGTCGGTACGGCACAGGCACGACATGGTGCGAGAAAGCCCGGTCAGAGGGCGTACGCAAGTCCCGTATGTTGCAGGAAGCAGAGCAGGGCTGTGGTGACAGGGCTGGGAAGGCCGAGGGACGGGACCAAGGAAGGTGGCCATGAACATTGTGTTGCACCCAAGCTGAATTAGACGACGACAAAGGGCTTGCCGTTGTGGAAGGTGCTGCTGGCAGGGCAGAAGATCATGAGAAATATCGCCACCTCGCCACAGCTGGAACAAAGGGGGAGCTGGATCAGTGATTTCCCCAGAAATTCACTGCTGGGGGGGTGCCGAGCTTTCAAGGGGGGGGGGAACGCTTGGTGAAGGTTCCACTTACGGAACTTTTCTTAGACATGGAAAGAATCGTGGCACAATGGTGAAATATCTGCACAGCTTTCCCGTTTTATTTGCACATGATATTACGTTAGAACTCAGTACATTAGAATGCAGATTCATTATGAACGGCATTTCAAGATTCACATATAGTCAACATAGTCACACGTCCCACAAAGAAAAAAGACTAGCACCTTATCTCACGAAGCTCAATGAACACCTAGCAACCAACGGTGAAAACCTTAGACGAAAAAAGCAGGGTACCTCGCTTGATTGAGTTGGGCGCAAATGCTTCTCGATGATCCACATTGAGTTTGCGTGCCCGCACGCATTTTTGCTCGTATACGAGCGCAATATATGCATTAACAGTCTCTTTCAAATGATTTTGGACAAATGCATGGTACGGTCATCTGCATGACTGTGGTCCTGCAGCTCAAGGTTGACAGTACAGGATGTAACTCGTTGCGCCGGACTCACTACCAGAACGTGTTGGTGGCCGAGCTGGGTGGGGTCACCTGAGCAATTTCAGGGGGTGTTGCAAAAATTCAAGGAGGGTGTACCCCCCCCCCCCCCCCCTGGGGGTGTAGGGAAATTCCTGAGCTAGACTGACCCATTTTGTACAAGCAATGGAGTGCTGGCACCGTTGAGACTGAGGAAGTGCACAAGTGATTCCTCGTGGTGAATGCAGTGGCACGCAATGAAAAAGACAACGGAGGTGTTCGTGGACTGCATGTGACTGCTGCAGGAGGGCGCCAGGCGCACGGCAAGGTTCAGAACAACGGCGGCGAATAGATAGATGGCATGCTGTAACTGCAAAGGGCTGACGTGCAATGGCAGGAGTGGGAGCTGCGGCAGCGCGTCTTGCAGCCGCGAGTGCGCCTATGTTAGAGGTCAGACCCACGTGACCGGGTACCGATGGAAGGGACAAAACAGGACCATTGGGGCGGAGCCTATTGTACGTCTGTATGACCAGACTGGGTATATCTTGTACGAGGTAGGGGTGGGACAACATCAAGAGGAGGAGGGACGCCTTGCTGTCGATGAGGACGACCCATTTCCCAGGTGGCAAGTCAGCAGTGTATTCAGGAGGGGTAAGGATTCCGAAGAGTTCAGCCTCGATGGATGACATGGTGTAGGGCAGTTTGTAGGCCTGTTCGTGCTCTGTATCGGTGACGTAAAGGCCGCGCCCGAGGCGTCCCGTTCATCTGGCAGCTATATTTTTCTTTCGTTTTCGCTCTCGTCTGGGCCTGTGTCCTCGCAAAATGGCATCCTTCTCTCTTCTCTCTCTCCAACCCTCTCTTTCCTTCATTTATTTCATATAGTGAGCCCTAATTAACGCCCCGAGTGTCTTGGGACTAACACCTTCGGCAGAGTTTGTGTAGTGTCCCGTGCTGAACCGGTCAGGGGAGCGTTCATTGATTGAACTCGAGCGTTAGTTAGTAATAGACGTTTAATAGATAATAGACGTAATAGACGAGTAAAAAACGTTAGTACTAGAGAGCGGCCTCTCGGCGCGGGTCTCGCGCCCATGACTCCCGTTCTAATTCGAGATAGGTACACCAGGTGCTCGAGAGTCGACTTCAGTCGAGAGTCGGCAACTCTTTTCTCGATGCTGGTTGCTGGAGTCGGTAACGCTCGTACGTAACGACTCTGACTTGCGAATCGCGCGCGTAGAATAAACGAACACAACCAGTGTACAGTACCAGGTCGAGATACACTATAGCGTGTCAGTCTGCCATCTTCTAATTATATCGCGGCTCTTATAAGGTTACCAAGAGTCTCGGACTTTGACACCGCAGCCTTGCAATGACTGCCTGGTCAGGCAAACAAGAAGCCACGAGCGAGGAGTACGTCGAAGGAATGTTTTCACTCTGCTCGAAAAATACCTTTCCCATGAATCTCCCGTCACAGCGACAAGGCGAAAAACAAAAGCCCTACGCTTGTAATCTACTGTTCCCTCTGCTCTACCCCGATGCAAGATCCCGAAACAAGAGCCAGGGTCCCTTGAAGCACGGAAATATAGAAATAGTACATCTGAGGACACAACGTTCGTAATCTGGATATCACAATGGGCCTCATGCTGGGGGAGTTGCGAATCTAGGTGATTTAAAACATCGTAACTGCAGTCCTGCAAGTTGGGAAATTTGTACGGGGACGAATAATGCCATCAAGTCCATTTGGATATTCTGGTACGTGTGTCGCAGTTTCAATCATCCGTCGAATTTCTTTCGGTGAAACGTGAAAGTCATGGCCTGATAGTCGATAAAATAGAAACAAAAGTGGCGGCAAGCTGGTGGGGATACATGACAATGGCACCTTGGGCCTGAGGATGCAAAGTGCATGCAGTTGATCGCATCTGCACCAAAGCAACTCATCACATTCTATGAACACACCCGCGGGAGCGAAAGGACAGGAGATGGAAAGGACAGCTTTAATGACAAATTGGGAGTAGACTTAGAGACAACTTCCTACAATGCACTTATGATCCCATCTATGTGCACACTGTTGATGTTGTCCACCTTCTTGAAGGCAGGTTGTTGGAGTACTTTACTGTCCTTATGTTCTTCGTGTTGTCAGAGAGGTTACAGTCGCCAGTTTTAGGAACGCAGTCCTTGACTTCACGAAGCATTTGAGTGTCATCAGTTAAGGAACAGCTTGTGTATTGTCACACAGTAGGAGAACTACCTACTGCTTTCACTTAGCATATGTGCTTCGTAACTGCGCAACATAAACATATTTACTTTCTTCAAACTCGATAACGCAAATATTGCAAATTTTGCAGGTGAGAACCTTGGCGTCGTCGTCATCAATCCACTGACCGTCCGTGCTGAGCAACGATCTGCGCCCAGCCTCGCATACATGATGCCCGACCGTAACTACTGGGCTCAAGACGAAGTGCTCGTCTCAACGTTGAAGCGGAACTACACCATTGCAGACTACCCGCAGTTCTTTCATGACATTGACTTTCCAGAAGGCTATGAAATGTACAAGGATACCAGGCCTTACATGATGGACCTCACACCTCCAGGTGTTGAGATACACTGCCTCTTCGGTCAGAACGTCAGCACAATCAACAGGTACGTCGAACTTCCTGTTATAGGAAATTTGTTTAACTTGACATCATGATTAGCCTTATTCACAGCCCATCGCATCAGACCAATATGATACTTGATATCATTCTACTTGAGCTTCAAAACGCGTCATTCCAGTTCAACATCACATCGTTTTTCTCTGAATGATGGCTTTTATGAGTGAATTTGCCGGCCTATGAGAACAGGAGGAAAACACAACCGCTTGTGACTTTGTACAATTATCTTTCCAGCATCGCCTACCGCAAAAGTGGTTTCCCTGACATCCAGCCAGAAATAGTCTTTGGTGACGGAGACGGCACCGTTAACATCCGAAGCCTCTTGGGCTGCCAGAAGTTCAGAGCTCTTCAAGCTCAACCAATCAATGTCAAAGCATACCCTGGCGTCGACCATATGGGCATTCTGTACAACAAGGAAGCTATCAACTACATCAAGACAATAGCACTACGTGACTGAAATAGAACCTCAAATGAACTCAACTTTTCGTTTCACTCAAACAGTGGATAAACTCAGGGTCAAAGGCCGCCAAGGTGCAGCTTGGCAGTGCTCCCGGGTTCTTAACTGTGGCGGTGGCCTCGTGCGAGTCACGGGTAGTGCATTGAAGAACCTACGTGCATGCATATGAACAACTGTACATACACGACTGCTGACAGAAATTTAAAAATGATAATAAATTATGTGATATTATACGGGTGCGATTCAATGAATATACTCAAACTAGGGTTCATGCGTTTGTCTTGTACATGGTATGAATTCTTAAAGGTGTTGTGACATTTGGTACATATGCTTAATGGTTCGAAAAGGAAAGGAAAAGGTGAGCCATACAAGAGACTTGCAATTCCCCAAAAGAAAGAAGAAAAACAGACAGCTATACAGAGGTTTTGACGAATACAGCTCCTGTGCAGGACGTCGACCAGGTGTGTGTGATGAGTGATGAGCTTAGCGGAGTAAGAGGCCAGCGCCTCGAGAGCCACTTTACTGTCGGTCAAGATCGCCCAAGCCCTGGGCGCCAATGGGGAGGCGTGTCTCAGAGCGTCCAGTATTGAAAGAGAGTCATAGCAACCAGGGTAAAGCACACATGTTCGCCCCTGGTTGTGCCGAAAATACCGGTCATCGTCTTGTAAACAAAATGCCATATTAATGAAAAAGAGTTGCATGTCAAGGTCATTGGGAGGGAACGCCCATCACCACCAGCAATGGGGCAGAATATTACCCCTGGCGATGAAACAACAACTACTGCTACATGAACGACGATGGCATGAGGTGATTCACCGCAACAATTGCAGTACCATACCTCAGTGCATATGGGTTAAGGTATGAGTGGGATGACGATGAAAAAGATGAGGCATACACACTCGCACGCACACATGACACACGCAAATGAGATCACACACACGCAGGTGCGTCGTAACTGATTGGGATAGTAGTTCATCCGGATCCGGCTTCAACCGACTTCTATCCTTTGGTCATAGCCTGTGTTTCCAATGGGTACCCAGTCACACCGGCCTGCACGGAAACACCCGCGCAGACGCCTTAGCACGTCGGGCACATGGGGACGGCACCTCCAATAACTGTCTCCTACTACTTTCAGCCTCATCGTGTCGGTTACAGACACAGCGACTCCGTTATAACGGCACTCGGCAGTTTCAAGAGGACGCAGTCCGACTGAACGACCATCTCCGGTCTATCGACCCGTCGATGGATTTCGTTGCCACACACCACTGCTCGCGTCAAGAAACGTCCATTCTACACCGACTACGCCTTAATGCCGCCAGGACACCTCTACTCCTCTGTAAAATGGGTCTTCTCCAGTCGCCCAAATGCCCCACTTGCGCTGTTGTAGCTGATGTGCCACACCTTCTTCTCGACTGTCACAGATTCGACACCCCTCGAGCCACGTTGAGACGACGCCTACTCGAGCTGCGGTGCACGGGCTTTTCTCTGGCCACTCTGCTCGGCCCAGTACGAGATCACACACAGCGGTCTGTGACCAAAGCCGTTCTGACTTTCTTGAGAGATTCAGGTCTGATGAACAGCCTGTGAACTCAGTCGTGAAATCTCATTCTTCTTCTGTGATTCATCTCATCATTCCTTCACCGTTTGTTAGTCATCTTTTTTTTTGTCATCTTTGTCATTAATCTACCTCATCCTTCTTTGATCATCTGTTAGTTTTTCGTTATTTCCAAATTCTTTTTCTTTATTTCTTATTTCTTAATTTTCTTCCTTTAATTCTTTCTTATTCCTTCCTATTTCTTTCTTTCTTTAATTCTTATCTTTCCTTTTTATTTATTTATTATTATTTCTTATTTCTGGAATAGCAAGCCGACGTCCCGTTTGGCTGACCTTTCCCCGTTTTTTTTTTCCTTTTCGTCTAATAAATATATCCCCCCCCCCGGATCCGGGGATAGTAGTTATTTACCCCCCCCTTCTTATTTCTTAATTTTCTTTCTTTATTTATTTATTTCTGGAATAGCAAGCCGACGTCCCGTTTGGATGACCTTTCCCCCGTTTTGTTTTTCCTTTTCGTCTAATAAATATATCCCCCCTCCTCCCGGTCGGCCACTGGAGATGTATGTAGTGCTGTAAAGATCACATCTCCGCATTCATAGCAAAAGCTGAGGCCAGAGGAGTTCAAGCAGGCTAGTAGATGTCAAGAACAAATAGAACGAGTGCAGGCATTGACGGTCCTGCACAGGGTTAGAACCTGGCGGTGAAGCTCCGCATTAATCGTCCCAAAATAAAGTTGTTTGTTGTCGCGAGCGAACGGTTCCCGAGACAAATGACCATAAAGTGGGGATGTCGTATTAAGTAGTGTCGCATTAGCGAGGTTCGATTGTGGTTCCTTCGTGCCCGACAACACCCGATAGGGATTCTGCTCCACCGCCAGGCCGGATATTTCAGAAAATCGTCTCCTACACAGTACACGTCTATTTCCCACTATGCTGTGAAATTCACCTTCAACAGTTTTTTATATTTATTTGGCATAGTGTGTGTCACAACTCCTGTAGTAGAACTACTCTAATTTAAATTGAAGTGCTTGAGTGTAGAGTGCGTGGCTATGATATTTTGTCACGCACGTCATATTCTGCTTCTCTGAGAGCTTGATTATAGTGTTGAAGAGGCTGTCTACACAACGACCGTACGAATGTGATGGAGCGTTTTCGTCAAAATAATGGAAGGCTGCGGCCTTTCAAGGGGATGAGGTCTGGAATGCACGTCTTGGTAAGGCAGTCGGCATGCGACAAATATCCAAGAAAATTTAGAAAGGTAGAAAATCCAACGAAGCAATAAGGAAATGTTGAAGGAAGAGCATGAGGAGGAGAGCCACGAAAACTTCGAACAGAGTCTGTTCTTCTAAGAACAGAATGTGTTACAAATATCGGCGATTCTAGTCCTGAGGCCTCTTCCATTAACATACAAGTTAATCGGATTTCCGCAGCATAACATGTAATCAGCACACCTTCTTTGCGGTAGAAGAATGGTGTACGTCACAGGTGCACAGCAGCGAGGTGCTATGTAGTGAAGCAAAGCAATGTTATGAAGACGCAAATGCATATCGGTGGGCGGGTAGTTCATGATTGTGTTTTCTTTATGAGGCAAAGTGATAAGCACTGCAATGATAAGATACCCGCCATCCGTCCCCACGCATCTGAACATTCTGCACTGTTTACCAGGGCAGAGTAATACCCCTGTTACAGGGCAAACCGAATAGCATTCCCAGAGAATGACAGTCGCACCGCACATCATTCGTTTGTCTTACATTGAGCTACACGAAGAAACAGAATGTCATTCGCAAATGATGTCAGTGTCGATAATTAAGACATCAGGCCTGAACATATGAAGCATTATACAGGTACATTCGGTATATATATATTTTTTGCTCGAAACTAGCAAAACATTAGATTATTTCACAAAATCGTTGCTTCTTCAAAGACATGGCTGAGTACCACAATCAAAGACAACTAAAAAGCCTATCTGCACCGCACTTGGCAGCATGGTGACTGGGAACGAGGGTAGTTCTCCGAAAAACAGTCTTCGGCCTTTCTACCTTGGTGTCAAAAGTGATCAAATTCGTGAAAAATATTGGAGTACAACTTTTCATCCTTTTTTCATTTCTTCAAAAGGTTTACCGTGGTTGCTTTTTGCTACCTCTGTACTGCGAGGGTACGCTGTCGGTGCGAGAGGGAAAAGCGAATGGGTTACTCGAACTCATTCGCTGGGCGAACATCATTCCCATGTATTGCCATTTGATTTCATTGTGTGACACGAAAGGAATGTCATTCAGTGCGAGTATCATTCGCTGGGAATGACATTCAATTTGCCGTGTGACAGGGGTGTAAGCGCCCGATGGGAGAGCAGGTGACCAAGCCATTTGTAATCAGATGATATGTGATAGGACGCACTTGCGCCCTATCACATATCATTGCACATACGATAGCGTGCCATGTGGAAGTGATGTATTTGATCAGATGTATTACAAACGCCGCCACTGACAAGTGTCTATAGCCATGGTGTCACCAATAGTCAGATACAAAACCGTTTCTAATAAAGCGTAATCGCTGTTCTCTGCGCAGTTTTGTAGCTTTTCAGCGTCGCCAATTAAATGAAAATATCCTTGCAGTAAAGCGAGTCAGGAGTTCAGAGCTCCGAACTTTAACTGTCATATAGCGATCGTTGTCGTTATATTTAAAGTTTGCGCGCTCCACGGTCACTTTGGTAGGCTCCCGCAAGAGCTCGTGGCGGATCACGGGCCGGAGTCGGCCCAGGACGCACATTCCCACAGGGCGTCAGTCGTGATGTTGCCGGACTCTGTGAGGCCGACACCGGCAAGGCGCTTTTCAAGCCCTCAGTTTAGCTTCGACTTCCACCATATGTACGATGGAAACAAATAAATAAAGCGTAGCTTCAAGAAAAAAACGCGAGAGAGGCCCTATCGACGCCAAGACTCCATCCGATGCGATGCACTCATACTTCGGAGGAACACGCTAAGAAATCGCTTAAGAAATACCGTACAATTTACACTGGCAAAGTATGTTTGTCTGTTGAGTTGATGCTCATGGGACTGTCCTGGGAATGAACGGAATTCATATAATAAACGTCACATGACTTTGGTCATGACCGTATGATGACTATAAATTATGTTGTCTATGACGCATGACAAGGTGGTGATAATGCCGCAAGCGATCGATTGAGGGTAGTTACAAAAATGGCTGGTAAAAGGCATCCTTGTAACGACGCGCTCGTGGACACGCAAGCATATGTCTTATACATTTCTACGAAACATAACATCTGATCACAGTTCTGATCACATGACATGAAACGCCTTTTATAACTGTAACGTGGTCTAGAAACTTCAAGAGGAGAACGACATGCTTGCCGTGACCTGAACCATGTTCTTGTTGCCGAACTGACTGTAAGGCTGACTTACATAAGGCTGTAGACATCAGACATAAGGCTGAAGACATAAGGGTGTACTTACAGCATTATGGAGTTGAACGAACAGTACCTTGATGCAATGTACAGGTGTGCCTATAATGCCCGGCTCGTCACTTCCACTGAAGAGGTACAAGGGTTACATAGTATCCTTAATTCCCTATGTAGCTGGGAGTTCCAGTGAATTTCCATCATCTTATCGCGCTTGTCAAACACACACGCTACAAATGTCCGTCTAACACTACGCGTGAAAAATTGAACGAACCGCTTCTACTGTCAGAGACGCCGCACTTGTGCTGCCAGATAAGAAGTATGTAGATTGCAGCACACCTACAGTCGCGCTTATCGCTGAGGTCAGCAACGCCTGCTACCACGACTCATGACTAGCAGGGCACAAGGTGTTCATATTTTATCATATTCTACCACAGAGTACACAGCTATTTATTATCTGCGACTGGTGCCGTCAACCTGCAATGCTTCTTGAAGTTTAAAGGGGTATTGAAGTGTCATTTAACAGCACTCGAAACCCTGCTACATCTGTGAAGCTGTCCACCAGGAGTCACCATGCAAAATATTTTCGCACTGAGGTGTATTGTCACCGCGCAATAAAATTTACAAAAGGCAGTCGGAGAGAGCAGTTGCGGACGAGAGACACAAGCCTTGCGTGACGCAGAAACTGCTCAGTGCCTTCTTTGTTTGTTTTTTCTTCGCAGCTCACGCGCAGCTTAGACATGCTTGAGCTGGTTGGCCGTCACTCGTAACGAGCCGGAGCCCATGATATGTCAAGACCCGTGGTCACGACGTCTTCTCGTTCGCCGATGCGCTTTTTGCACGTGAAGGGTTTTTTAAAGGTGTGCGGAACAGAGCCTTGCGCGTGCTCTGTAGGTCACCTGCGCCCATTGTTCTTTCTCAGGAGCTCATTTTATTCGCTGCCGAAGACGCAGCAGCGAAAAACAAAACAAAAGGAAATACTTTGGGGTGACTCCCATGCTCCTTTATTAAGCTTTCAGAGGACAAAATATGCGTCAGAACCGAACGCTAGACTCAGATGATATGCTCGGCAAGTCCACGAGGACAATGCACAAGACGTCACGGTGACGTTTCTAGGACGCTTCTGATTGGCTGGAGCAACCATGTGCGCGCTCCATAGAAGTAAACAAAGGAGCGCTCAGTGCGCAGTGTGCCTCTAGGTGAACACGAACGGCTCTGAATTCTATATTAGAGGTTCCACTTTTCGCTGCAGGTGATCTTGGTTCATCAACGAAAGACAAACAGAAGTTTAACACAATATGTATGCTGAAGTTTGAACTATTCGGCTCTTGTATAAGTTTGCTCGTATGAGCATCCTGGAAACGTTGTTCCCATTGTGCGTGCATTGTGCAGTGTATGGTCTCACCGAGAAGGCAAATATCCAGGGCGAACTGCGGGTCGTAGAAGTGGCAAATGTAATCACATGGCAGCTACAAGGCTCAACGCTTCCGTCCACGTTACGTCGAAGACAACCATGCCTCAGCGTACGAACTGGTTGCATCTTACACTGTGAGGTCACGGGAGCCTGATGGTGTGCCAATGACACCCGAATGGATGAGGCTTCTTTCTGGTAATATGCGAGACCCCACTGTTATTAGGCGTTACAACGTGCACGGGGTTACTCAAAACAGCTCATTCAAGTGTGACCTGCCGAGTTGTTGTTCTTTCTCTCCGCCACGAAGGCAGAGCCTTGGTAGTTCCCCATGTTTGAATAATTTCCCCTGGCCGCCATAAAGCACAGCACAACACACAAGCACACAGCAGTATGGATTGATATAGAGGCTTTACACAACTTGGGTATACGTTACCCGCCAACAGCAACAGTTTATTTATTTATTGTTATTAACCCAAAGGCCAGAAGGCATTACAACGGTGAAGGAAATACGAAAGAAAATTATTACAACAATCACTGAATAATCAATGTGGCTGGGAGGCCAGACAGCCTAGACAAGCGTCCAAAATGAAAATACAAAATAAGAAGTTGATTATATGCGCTGCGAAGTAAGGTGGTGCGCTGCTGCCGATTTGAAGGATGAATGATCATGGATGTATGCGATATATTCCTTCGGGCAATTAATTTCAAAGTTTGATGGCGCGCGGGTAGAAGGAGTGAAGGAATGCGCTGGTGTGACAGAAAAATGGTTCGCAATGATTGACACGCCTGCTCGTGTAATGAGCTTGGCGAATGTAGCAGGTTAGAGACACAGAAGAATGGAAAAGGTTGTGAAATCCCAAACAGCACAATGTACTGAAAGTCGAGTGCAATAGGGGTGGGCGGTATGTGTCTTGTCAATGTTCTTTAGCTTCACGAGTCTGTTCAACGCCTTCCACTTACCCGTCCGCCCCTAATGCACTCGACTTTCAGTACATTGTGCTGCTTGGGGCCCTATCCTGGTCAAAGTAATCTACCTCGATTACTTGAAATTTCTTCTGTCATTGGTGCACAATCGAAATAGGCGTGAATATTAAAAGCGGTTGATACCTTCTATCAACCAATCGCCCCACGTGTTATCTTGGAAAGCGACCCGCCTTATGGGTGTTTCCTCCTGAGAATCCGAAGGCCACACCTGTGATCTGCCCGCCCTGCCTTGTTGCTTCGGTTGTAGGTGTCGGAAACAGAAAGCTCTACCGGCGTAAAACTGAATTTCATGGAAAATGCGTGGAAAAGCACGCTCGTAATTTCCTTTTTTGCTGTTTGTTATTTTTTTGACGTACAGGTGTGCAAGACGGCAATGTTTGTGTGACACTGTGATTGTACTTTGCATTTATAATTCGGTATGTGCCTGTGAGATGGCGCTGATGTCAGGCAACAAAACGATAAAAGCGCGCGAAGGATCATTGCAAAGTGTCCAACGGACAGTGTAGCGCGAGCCGTAAACGCGTTTATGAGAAATCGGTTCGTGCTTTAAATCTTGAGCTTTATTTATGAGCTTTTCTTTATATTTTTCTGTGTGTTCGTGTGCTTGATACGCGAAATGATAATTCGCATTTCAATATGCTTCTTTTGCTCGTGAGCTGTGGGGGTGGTAATGATACCGCAAATGAGCATTGATAGTTTTACTCAACAAACAGTGAACTTTGATCGATGAGTTTTTCGTGTGGACACCGCTACGTTGCAATAACATTGATTGTACGACGTACGGCTCAGACGACGCTTCGAAAAGCCCGCCACTTTCACGCATACGATGCCGCGATCGGCGCAGAGAAATGGTGTTACGCGGTGATTTTCTATCATTATTAAACAAAAACGAAGGCAGGTATGATTTTTTTGTTGTGACGAGCGCATACAGACTTTATACAACACAATAAACGGAAATGCACATGTGGAGCCATCACGAAACCCATCGCCGCTCAAAGTAATCGACCGTCTTTTGCTAGATTACTTTTCAGCTTTGAAACTAATCTTTTACGTCGTTGTTACGTCAAAATGTCGTAGGGTCACGGTTCGAGATTAGGGCCGAGAGGCTGCGAAGGAAAACTACACTCTTAAAAATGAACTTCACCGCATAGCACGCTCCTAGCCAACCAGTATCTCGAATGATATCGTTATCTGCCCTGATTTGTTGAAAACAGGGGGCGTACGCCTTTTCTGTGACAATTATGAACAGCATAAGTGTCACAGAAATGGCGTACGCCCCCCGTTTTCAACAAATCAGGGCAGATAACGATATCATTCGAGATAATGGTTGGCTAGGAGCGTGCTATGCGGTGAAGTTCATTTTTAAGAGTGTAGGTATAAATTTCAATTGAAACGGGCGGGATTTAAGGGCGGAGTATTTCGTGGCAGGCCCGCCCTACAGCTTGTGACGTAAAGTAATCGAGGTCGATTACTTTTGACGAGGATAGGGCCCCTGGGATAAATCTAGAGCTTGCAACAAATCAGGGCAGATAACGCTATCATTCGAGATGAGGGTTGGCTAGGAGCGTGCTATGCGGTGAAGTGCATTTTTAAGGGTGCACACCTTCTAGCGCTCCTTAGGTAAACTACGTTCTGTGGGAACCGCGGCCCACACACCCCGAGTGGTTCGGATTCCGACCCGCATCAACCCTGAAGAACACAGCCACAGCTACCAAACATGGAGTAAGTTTATTTCCTTACATGAGTTGGGAAATCCGCAGCTCGTTTGCAGCCGTCACCTCGACGCTTCCAAGTCTCGCCAGCAACAGAGAGTCAAAAGCGGACGTAATACGCATGGCTGAGCACATGTTTGCTTCCAGCGTGCTCTCTTATCGTGCCAGTGTTATCAGCAGGTCTCACGGCGATGTGACGGAGCAACCTCTCCCACAGTTCCCACAACTGGGCCAGCGCCCGTAACTGCAGAGAGGTCATTTAGTGGTCACCGGAGGTCTGCTTTCCTTTGCCGTCCAAGCAATCGCTCCTTTGCGCGACCGACGACTCCAGCAGTGGGCTCATGTGTGGTGCGTACCGAGAGTAATAAAACTGCGTCGCCACGCACTAAAAGTGTGACCGGCACCTCTGCAGAAATAAGGGCTCAAGCGTCTTGTACGGCGTGATGTAACTTGCGTCAGTGAAAGAAGTTCAATACGAAAAGCTCGTCACGACAACAAGGAGTAGCATGTGTGGCGCAATGTCAACACACAGAAAGAATGACCTGCTACACTGAAGGACAATGAATAAATAGATAACTGGGGGTTTACGTCGCGAGACAACTGAGATCATGAGCGACGCCACAGCGGTCGGTCTGTGGATTGCTTTTGCCCACCTGGAGGCTTTTTAACGTGCGATGAAAGCTCATCACACGGCACCCCGTATTTAACGGCCCTTGCGGAAGACGTCATGTGTAAGCAACTTGTACCCTGCCACCGAGTTGCTGGAGTCCTCGGCCGGGTTCAAACCCACGATCAGAAGGCGAACACGCTACCGGCTGTGCCGCCGAGGACACGGAAGGACAGGATGAGAATGATGGTTTATTGAAGCGCATAGTGAAGCTACCGGGCCTGACGATGGTGATGCGAAGGGACACTAAAGCATGCGAACTCCCGAAGCAATACGGGAACATAACGACACGCCTTGATCTGGTCCAGTCACAATTAATTTACTCATGTGAACAAAAGTATACAGGGTGTTCCACCTAAGATGATAAAAAATTCTAACTGGCTACGTACCCGCCGGAGGATTGTCGGACGTTCGGCAATTACGTTCTGGAAACTTTTGCCACCATTGAGGTGCGTTTTGCACAATTTTTAATTGCGGGAAATTTATTTTTTTCAAAACTTGCAAAGCGAACCTAACTTTTTTTACAGAAATATGAAGTCCTCCATGGATAACCACAGGCCAACCATAGCTATGCACAGTATCGCAACAGAAATAGTCTAAAAAGTTAGTAAAAATTCGGCTGTAGCCTCGACGAAGCGCACGGTATTTGCGGGAAGAGGTGGAAGTGTTCTCACCCCTTGTTTTACCTTTCTTTGCGGCTGCGTTGACCTTGATGGTGGTGACAACCGACTTATCACAAAGAAAACAAAACAATCGTCTTATGACGAAGAAGTCAAAACAAATGAAGGCGGGGACATTTTCTCATCTAGCCGGCAGCTTTCCCGCGCGCTTCTCTACGAAAATTCAACAGGCGGGCCTACGGCGTAATTTTTACAAATTTTTTCGACTATTTCTGTTGCGATACTGTGCATAGTTTTTGTTGGGTGCGCGGTTATCTGTGTAGGTCATCATATTTCTGTAAAACAAAAGTGAGGTTCGCTTGGCAATTTTTCAAGTTCAATTGAAAATAAGAAATTTTCCACAATTAAAAATTGTCCAAAGCCTTCCTCAATGGTGGCAAAAGTTTCCAGAAGGTAAATGCCGAAAGTCCGACAATCCTCCAGCGAGCGCGTCGCCAGTTATAATATTTTATCACCTTAGGTGGAACACCCTGTATACTGCACTGTCAGTTTATTTGAACTTGTTATTTTATCGCTGTTTCGAGAGGCACGTGTTGTCGATAGTTGCTTCGCTTCGCCGCGGCGTGCGCGGCGTGCGATGCCATGGCGCAACAGTAGTGCGCCACACTACGGTTTGCACATAAGTTTGACAGGGAGACGACGCCAGTCTCTTGAGTCCTTACAAATAGTTTTCCTCCATTTCCCTCTCCCTAGCGTCTAGCCGTTAGCGTAAGAACTTGCAGGTGGCTGCCGAGCCGCCCTCTTAAATGCCTATGTTTGACTGATTGAGTGAATTAGAAATAACATCTGAAAGTTCGCATACTATGACATCAATGCGTTTTGTACTGGGTATTAGCACGTCGAGAGGATAATATGTCGCAGATTGGCATGGAATTCGTTTATATAGTCGGTTGTAATTGGAGTTACTTCATACCTGAAAAGAATGTTTCCCATTGAAGTCTGCCAGACTGTATTCAAAGTGACAAATCACACATATCGTCTACGTACGGTAGGTACGGTGTCATGCTCTCAAGCGACGTAAGGGTGGCTATTCAACACAGCAGCCCTTGATAAGGTAAGGTGCCAGCATTGACACATGTTCCGTTGTTCCATTCGTTGTTCCGTACATGCTTGTGTATGTTCGTTTACTTTCAAGGAAAGCACAGTTGTGCCACATTCTCAATCTAGGATTCACCGGAAGTGATAGTCTTTTTCGTTCTCAACTATTATACGTTTTTCCAAAGTGCTCGCTGCTGTTGCTATGAGATGCACCACACAGTGGACTGACCGTGGCTCATATAAAAACTATCAACATACACGTACACATACCCGAGTCCCTCCTCGTGTGTTGTAGTGGCACCTCAGCAGTACAAACAGGAGCACAAACTCATAGTAGGTCTTTACACATCTTAATTTCAGCTGTCCCACGGATATTCTCAGAAAATGCCATTAATATTCCTCGTGACATAGGAGGGCCCTATTATCTGCACGGTTTCAGCCACTGGCTCGCAGCACTGGCGTCGGGATACCACGGACCACACTCCCGTGTATTCGGTAGACCCACATGTGTCATTCTCCTTCCCTTCGCGTTTACCACGTCAATTTACCTTCCTGCTCCGTAGAGTCCGCCTCAACGTGGCTTTCATCCCCCCCCAAACACACACACTCAACTGTGCGATCAGACGCTGTGACACAAGCCACTGCTCCACCTACTGTATTGTGACAAAACGCCGAGCACGTTCTCGTGGAATGTGAACTCTGCGGCACGGCAAGTTGGACACTGGGTCATGAGCTCGCTCGTATCAGCAAGAGACCATTCAATTTGGCTACATGCATTGGCCACTGTGAATACCCTGTGCTCTATTGTCAGGTTCTTCCCCTGTTCATGGACTTGTCGTTCACCAGGTTGCTTCAGATGCTTTAGTGTGTGTGCGTGCTTTCTATTATTCTTTCTTCCCTCAGCTTATTCATGTACTATTTCACAAGCAACGAGGGTAACGCACCGCCACGCTAAAACAGCCAGCGTTATAATCATTATGTAGTTGTTGTGGTTAGCCCGTGATATACTTGTGGACATATCTTCATTGCACTGCATGCTTCAACCGAATTCAATGTAGACATCTCGTAAGATAGTCAGTGCCCTGTTGATAATTTATGTGCACACAAAGTTACGGTTGCCAATCCATAATTGTGGATTGACAGCCACTATAATTTTTGGAATTAATGTTTTCTTTGCCAGGACTTGTGACAACTACAGGTGGAAGTAGCTGGTTGCAATACATCTACTGGAGAAGAAAATTGAGGCTGTCAAACTAACTGAAGTTATGCTTGGGACAGCGCTTGCCAGTTCTATATTGGTGGTCTTTTGTCTTCTCTGTGACCCTGCCAAGGCTAAGGAGGAAGAAGCCATAGTTGATGTTGTACATGGTAAGTTGTTCTCACAAAATGGGTGAAGCGCGCTACAGAGATTTATTGAGAATCCCAAGCGCGGGGGGCACTGACAAAAAATCAGTAGAGCGAGGCCACTATTACGTTTGTGTCATGGCAACTGAATATATCATTACCGAGATGTCAGTACAGCTGAAATAGTAAGGGTATGTAAATATTTTGAACAGAAATGAGTTGAAGCAGTCACACTTTCCAAGGGACTCTTAATTCTTGCACATGTGAACTTCGTTGCTCATCTTGGAAAGCGTCTTCGTAGCTTCTGAATAAGAATGCGTCGGTTTTACTAGATCGCGAGACATTAGCAACTATGCTGTAATTGCTAGGTATCAGCCACTATGAGGAAGAAGACAACGCTTGGCACTTACCGTATTTTCACGCGTATTAGCCGCACCGCAGATAAGCCGCAGGACTCGTTTTTAGATACATTTTGAAAATGTTTTTGCAGATAAGCCGCACTCGCAGATAAGCCGCGGGTAATACGACGCGACTGCTTTGTGCGCTAAACCAGTAATGCACATACAAAATCAACAGAGACGCTCAACACTCGTCAGCGCCGTACTCCCTGCCAGCTGCCCTGTTCCCGTACTTGTCCGCGAAGTCGACGACTTTTACTTTGAAGCCGCTGTCGTGGCTGTGCCTCAGCGTTGGAGCCATGCCTCACCTCTAACTGCCGTGCCCGTGTCCACGAATGCTGCTGCTCTCGTCGAATGAGAACTGACTCTTAGCTGACCACGTTTTATTCCGATGTCAGGTGTATTGAACCCTTCCTGTGGGTCTGCCGACAAAGGAGACCGTAGGGAAGGCCATAAACCCTGTCCACATTCCGGTGTCGGCATGATGTATAACAAAGGAGGTCAGTTCTAGTGTTCCACTAAGATCGGATTGTGCCCTTGTTGCGTGTTTTTCCTGGATTGACGGGTTAGTCCACTCGAATGTGGAGTGGACCCGCCCCTGTTCGGTATTGTTCGTGCACTGGCAGGGCGGTCCTGTTCCGAAAAACATGAGGCACTGTCGGCCCTTTCGTTTAACTCGGGGTATGGGGAAAGTACCAGGGAAAAATAGTCACCAGATAAGCCGCACCCACGGACAAGCCGCAGAGCGTCCGCGAAAAAAATAAATCGCGCATAAGCCGCGGCTAATACGCGTGAAAATACGGTACTTCCCGAGAGCTCTTTGAAAGCGCACAAAGTGGCCCGTGATACATCTAATAAAGTATAATACGGTGCTGCCGGAATGAACCCGTCCGTTGACGAACCCAAAACTTTGACATCGTGGTGATAGCACTGTAGCACTCCCGCTGGTCACATTTTTTTCCCGGTTAGACGCTGCGAGAGTCTGTGAAGAGCGCGCTGCTTCATCCATGTAGTGCACAGTCCGTCGTAAACAAGGTTCTAGGGATAGTAATTGCAACATATGGTAGACGAGGGGGCGGACTGCCAGTACGGTGCTCGGAGAGAATTAAGAGGAAGGGTAAAAGGAAAGGCACGTTAACTAAGACGAACGTGCATGCTGCACCCTTCTGCAATTTATGAAAGACACTGGTCATCTGTCAAGGTACCCAGTATCTCTAGAAAGTGATTAGCAGTAGCTTGCTTACAATCTTACTTTTACGTTGTTTTCAGGTACTGTAGATAGTAGAGGTGTATCTTCAGAAAACTTATCGGCCTGAGCACTCAGTAGTCTCACCGTCCCAATAGCGCTTATAGTTTTTTAGAACATAAAAAAACCGAAAGTTACAGTACCACTGTGTATAAGCTGCCACAAACTGCGTATTGCTCGTCAAGTACGGCGGCAAAACTACATTGTATGCGGCCAACGCTGGGTCATAAACAAAAGCGGTCGGGTACGTGCCCATGAGGAAGTGCAAAACCAGATGGAAACATATACTACTGTTGCTTGACGCATTGGGAATTATTTCCCACTAGACGTCGTCCCGAACCGTTTTACCGCAATTTTACTCGCACGTTAAAAATATTACGCGCGCTCTGTCACGCGTATAACTTGTTGCGCTGGGCTTACAAGCAACAAGCTGTTAAGCTATGCCATTAACGTAACGTACGTACGTGACGTACGTCAACGTGTCTGTCTTCTGCTTGACAATCTTTTGACAAAACTCTTCTTTGACAAAACTTCTGCTCTAAATGCCTTGCAAAAGCACGTAACATAAACTTCATGATTAACATAAAATTTTTCTCTGTACGCGATATATTTCGAAGGGGGAAAAACACTCGAGCATCGCGGCACGTGTTCCCTCTCAACTCGCTCCGCACTGTCATAGGAGGAGGGGAAGAAGGATATGGAGAAAACGCCATTGTTGATGTCATTAGGGTTCAAAGGTGACCGCGCTTCCTTCGAGGTCAGCGCTGAATGGTTTTCTTTTTGGTCTGACCGGTTTTCTTGCTTTCTCTCTGTCAAGTGGTGAATAATGCAGAATGTCGAAGAGCCTGCGGAATATGGGCACGTGCTGTCACTTTCAGAGTGGGAAATTGGGACTCTACAGAGATGCACAATGATGAGCTGTACGCCGTGCCGTGATATGCCTTACATATCGGTGGACGCTAACTTAACATGCGTTGCAAAAGGACAGCCGGGTGATTCCATCTCAACTCAGGCAGGGTGGTCCGGACACCATCACCGATTTCCGTTGAAAAAATATATGTTGTACCGCAACACGCTCAGAACGTCGCTGAACTTCACGTGAACGGCATTAAGATTCCACCGCGGGAAAAACGAGTCAGAAAGACTCAAAATATATTGCTAGGATGGGATTTGCGGTAGGTCCGCATCCTGAGCTCTGTCATTCAAGGCCGGAGATGTCGGCAGTAGCAGACGCCAATAATCCTGTTAACTCTCTGGCGTGGTTCTCCCGGTCGCGGGTGTACATCGTGGGCTCCGCACACCACGTTTGTTGCGGGCTATCCCGAGTTGTGCTGAGAGGGAACCTTCCTTTTTCGGAACACATGTGGGTCATAGCCTGGGCTATATAACTACCAAATATGAAGGAAATCGGAGGTGGGGTTTTTGAGAAATGACAGTCCAAAAAACCCCATTTTTGAGAACATAGCTGTATTCTACACCGTCTTGCCGAAACGGGGCAAGGTACAGACATGTAAAATTGACATCAATCTAAAGCGCCACTTGTACCTATACGGCGGTCCTTCATATATCTCGATGGCGTGTATACCAGGAGTACAGCGAAAAAGATTTTATCCGGGCTCCCGGATGAAATCTTTTTTTTTTTTCATTCCGTGTTAGAGCCGAGAAGCAACTGGCAATCAAACACTGGCATGTTTTTGTGTCGTCCATGTTTGTAGCCTACGTTGGGTAATTCTCGCTGCGTAGCTCGATGGTTGGTAAGGTGACCATAAACTGTGGTGGTTTTGTGACATTGCTTGGCTGTGTTGGTTTGCAACTGTCCATGGATGGTCAACAGTTGATCTCTGGTCAACGTCTGCTACCGCGACATGCCGGCGACAGCATTGCAGTAGATTTCACTGGATTATGTCGGGCAAAGTATCGGCAAGAATGCATTTCCAGCTTGTGGGAACCACAACTTGTGTTGCGCGCCCCGAGGAGGCGCTGCTTGCTGTGATATGCTGATAGCATTGCAGGGGGCGAGGGAAAAATTGGATAAAAAGCGGAGCATCGAGCTCGTCAGGGAGAGCTGCGTTGTCTGGCAGTCGCCTGGGGCATTCCGAACGAAGGTATGGAATAAACCTTTTCCTCACTGATGCATTGACTCATGTGGGGTATTCCTTCATTGGGCCGCATGGGGTGTGTGAGCGTTCGGAGAACTGGAGCGAAAGGCGGTTGGTATCAAGGTAAAATAAACATACATTTCTTGTCGCGGTAATCCGTTCCATTCCTTTTCGCCGGGCTAGCCAGGCGAGCGAGCATGAATCCGAGACGTGGGACAAGGGTCCCACAAGTGGCGCCCAACGTGGGGCCCTTTTCCTACGTCTCGCAATGACACATTAACGGAATAACAAACAACGCGATCATTTTGAAGCGTGAACTGTGGCAACGCTTAGTATAGCGCTATGTTTATACTCATTGCTGCCACACAATAGAACAACAGTAACAATCCTCACGACAAGGAACGAGACAAAATACAGACACCGACAGAACAGCCTTCAACTGGCAACTGAAGTTTTTCACAACCCACCTATTCCGAAAGGTCGCGCGAGGCCAGATTGAGCTAGTGCGGGAAGAACAGTACTTCTTGCACCGCTATGGTCTACGGCGTCGTCCCAAGCAAAAAATAGCAGGCGACGTTTTTCCAAACCAACCAGCGGACTGTACCGTAGTGACGTCAAAATGACGTGAACGGCTGGTTGGTTAGTTCCAGACACTGCCACCGTTGCGCACGATAGCAGAAATTTTAAAATCAAATTCTGCTTTATTTATACATTTGTTGAATGAATCACTTCGCATGGTGCATTTTAATAGGCAGCTTAACGGATGGTCCCGAAAAAATGGCAGTGACTGAACTGTATTAGATAGAAGCACTCTCTCCCTCTTTTGCTTGTTCTTGTTCTCTCTTACTTGTGTTGCTACGACAGTTTCTCTCTGCACATGGGAGAGGGGAAAGTTTGGAGAAAATCACGCGAGGAGGTATCTGCCCACTTACTGATTGGGAAGTCTGTACATTTCAGGTGTCTGCATGTACCTGCACACATCGATTCCGGACGGCCAGACGAGACAAATGATATTCATGAAGTGTGCAACGGCAACCTGTAAAGCGGCCGAACGAAAAGTGTTAGTGAAGTCTTGTGATCCCGCTCCGCCCGGATGCTTCAATAGAGCTAGTGGTGAATACCCCGATTGTTGCTCCAAACCTATATGCCCAGGTGGACAGAGTGGATGAGTTTTCGCGGGCGTGTGTTGTTTTGCAGGTTATGAATAAAGCATTCGCCAAAAGTGTTTCCAAATGAGCGTGGTTTCTGTGTGACCATATAGCCATAGGAGAGAAATAAATATTGGGGGAATATGTTTATTAAAAAAAGAAAAGGAGGGAAGGTTAGTCAGGCGTGGGCCCCGACTTGCTATTCCTTTAAAAAAAGAAAAACAAAACACACAGACAGAAAAGGGGTCCTTAGAGGCTGTTCGAGAGGCCGGAGGTATGAAGAAAGTTCAACAGGGTAGTCGTAACCGCCTCCTGGTTGCGCAGGACTGAGCCAAGCAGACTGGCCAAAGACCCGTTGGGGTAACCAAGTTATTGCAAGTGGCGTTGGAGCAGAAGTAGTTGAGAGAGATACAGGTTGGAGGGTAATAGGTAATGCTCAATTTCGGCTTCCACGCAACAAGTTGTGCAGTTGGGGGAGTTCGTCCCGCACATTTTATACATGAGTGAGGGTGTGCGTGCAACATTGCGTGAGTGCAAAATATTGCGCTACATGGGAATGGTCAGTATAGTTTCTGTCCGGCATGACGTAATCTTCTGCATTTACTGCACCAAATCCAACCTAGTATTGCATCAAGCCTTGACGCTTCACAGTTCTCCCACAGAAAGATTGTACCGAACTTAGTTCGCATACTTACAGCACTTGCGGTCGTTGGATGGCCCAGAATGGTGGCGGTGTTATAGGACAGCGTTAAGTGTAAATGCGACAGTGTGATGATCACGACACCGTTATTATTATTATTATTATTATATAATAGCGGGTTAACCTACAATTAGAGTAATTCAATTCTAGCAATAACTGGAACATGTGCGAATTTTTTATACGTGCAGTTAATAGTGTGCAGACGTCGGGTTACCGTCAGTTACCGTCAGTTCAGTGCTACGATAATCTGCTGGCGCAGTAGTAGCAGCTCAACGAGTCGACTGGTGTCTAGAGGATGTGCACATCAAGGACTTCGTGCGCTGCAGATCAGCTAGGGTAACCGTGCTTGTGCGTGAGCATAAGTCATCTATCGAGCAGTACGCCACAGCCAAAAACGAAGGATTTGCGAAGAGGGCGTTGTCTGCTTCTGTAGTTGTATGGATTCGTGGAAAGTTGCTATAGTAGAGCTAGTTTGCGTTGCCTGCTACCTGTAGCACGGTTTGTGTTTTCATAGCATCGTCCAGAGAGGTTCTGCTGGGGCGTATGTTGTGTGATATCGTTCAGATATTAAAGGAAATGTAAAGTGAATTGCAAACCTGTAGAAGCTGTATGCTTTTCTAAACGCTTGTAACTTGGATTCTTTATATTACGTAATAGCTGTATTCTATATTGAGCATTTTATCAGCAATCGAATTTCAAAGATTGCTGCGAAAAGCAAAGCTCTAGACGCGTGCGACTCGCGCGCTCTATAGAAAGCGCAAGCAAGTAGACGACCCATTTATGCGAGATCGGGCCGTCCTCGCACGTTTTATCGTCACAGGTGCACTGTTTGTGTATTCCCTAACACAAGAACGTAAACCGGGCATTCGTACAAATCGCATGGATGCGAAGTTTTGCAAACAGCAGCGATACAGCGAGCTGGTGACACAGAGACGTGGACGGTGAGAAAGGCCAACAGCTGTCCTGGATCGCGCAGATACTGCTCCCCCAACCTCCCGCGCGTTACAACCGTTAATAGCTGAAACAGAACCAGGAGTGGCTGTTGTTCTCTAACACATATCTTACAGTAATTAATAATCCGTCTCAAATGTGTTACGGAGTACTTCAACATCACGTGGTATCCGTCCGGCAATCAGGTGTCGACTCTTCGCCGGCGTCGAACTTCGTCGCCCTCTTTCAGTTTGTAGAAGTGCTCAACATTAATTAGTGCAAAAGGATTGAAGACCTCAGGTGTGACGACTTGCGATCACTGGTGTTCACACAGCCATGTTCCACATGATGATAATATTGTGATTATATTTCAAAGTTTCTTTAAACGGGATTAAGAGGGGACGATAACGAAAAGCGGTGCAAGAATCGCTCACGATATTGTGGTGCTGTAAATGCCTGAAAGCCTACGCAAAGGAAAACACGTTATAAGTACGTGGAGGGAAGCAGAACATAACATAGCATTAACAAGACATCCTATGGCTCCTGACATGATTTATGCTTTAACGAAGGAATGAATGCGTGTTATGAACGTTGCACCTGTGTGACTAAATCATATTAACCCAACTATTTCTTACTCGTATGCGTGGTTCGTTTGTGTTACCCTTGGAAACGTCGCGGAAGAAACAAGTGAGTGAAACTTACATAGAAGTCGTCCTGGAGTAGACGGCCGCAGGTCTCAAGCTGCACTGCGCATTTTTCCAGGGATTCACTGAGGTAAGTGTGAAGGAAGCGGCTAGGGAAAGGGAACAAGGCAACACCGACTTGAGTTTTGGGTTCCCTTGACACTTGACACTCTGTTGCCGTGTATGATAAAACATTTTCGTTATTATTATTGTTATTATCAATATATTATTTCATAGTCCCTTGTTGATTGATTGATTGATTGATTGATTGAAATAAAAAATGGGGATCAGTCTCATAGTCCCTTGTCATCGCTGGCAGCAGACAGAGTCTGTAGGGCGTAGTATATTGTATCCCATAGCAGCCTTCTGAGTGACCTAGCTAAGCTGGCGCAAATTCTATTCGTGTTCATCCTGAGGAGGGTCCTGATATCTTAAACCTGATATCCCACTGCAACAGTGGGATGCGTCCAGTGAGAAGCAATGCCGTAAGCCATTTCAATACCTCTGACATTACGGCTTACTGTTGTATCATTATCTCGTTTTATGTCACTGAAAGAAGCAAAGTACAGGGCGTCCACTAACTCTAGGCAGATTGTTTTATATTTGGAGAAATCATTTTGTGCAGTTATAAGCGATGACAATATGTTCTACGCCAAACGCACACCTCCGAGGGAACCATCAACCTCTAACTCGATCTATTATCTAGGAACTAGAGAAATTTATCTTCTGAGGCTGGAACACATAGGAAGGACAAGTACATACAAAACGCCCTGGGCCGGTAATCCAGAAGATGTGGGTTCGCGTCCTACAGCTGGCTAACCTTTTCAGTGACTTCCATCTTTCATCACTGTTATTTAGGTCTCGTTGGTTAGCTTTTTAATTATTGGAGACAGACGATCGGTGAAAACGCAAAATCGGTTTACGTCGGAGCACTGAAGCCGCTGTTGTTTTCATATGAACGCTTGAGACCATTATAGAACGAGGAAATGGCTCCGAAATAACGACAATTACCATAAATGTGGTAATCCTTGTTGCGGTCTTGTGACCTTTCCTTTCAGCGCGAAGGTTGCGGCGCTACAGCGTTGTTTCTCGTTCAGGGTTATTATTCAGAGCGTTTATTTGATTTAATAATAAAAATAATAATTTATTTTTGATAAGGTGCCCATGAACAACCCGAAGATCTGGGAAATGGTACACCAAACATGATTTCTAGTCCATTTACTACATGAAAAGAAGGTGCCCCAAGAATTCTAAACGCGAAATTTCAACACCGTTTACGAACGCTATGCATTTTTTGCCAATATTTCAGGATCTGCTGAGCTTCCACAGGTTTCGATGATGCGGCGAGCGGGTGACGTAATCATAAGCCCACAAATCCCAATGATGTCATGTTCTAGAGAGGACACTGGTCTCCTAGCAACGACGCTGGCGTGCGGGCAGGGTCACGTGGTGGAAGAGCCACGTGTGCTTCCCAAATGGGCAAACGGCAAATAGGAGAGATGTCGTCTCCCTCCTGTGTGTTTTCTCGAAGGTCGGAGCAGTCGGATGATACATCATTGGAGCTTCTTTAACGAAATGCAAAAAGTGAGCCCCCAGAAGACGGGAAGGGCAACAAAGTTGCCATATGAGAGTCGGGCGCTCCGTCGGATCCTAACATGACGTCGCAGTTCTCAAAAATAAAAATTAATTTTCTCTAGCTTTCGCGTAAAGTAGAGCCAAAATATTTTGCAGGAGTAAGACAAGGAGATTTCAGTAACATAACTTTGGTAGGATTCTGAAGACACGAGATTTACTCCGTAGTGGCACATTAAGGGAAAGGGCAAAAAGCGCGCTTTAAGCTGCGCGACATATATTACCACAACATTGCCGTTGTTTTGCGACCATTTCCTCGCGCTATACTGGACCCGAACGTTCTTTTGAAAACCGCAGTGGCATAGGTGCACCGACGAAAACCGATTTTGCATTTGTGCCGAGCTTCTCTCTCCAAAATTTAAAAGTTAATTGAAGAAACTTAACTAACACATCGACTTAGAAGGCCACTGCTGCCCTCGTGAGGGGAGGCTTTTTGCATAGAACATATTGTCATCGCTTGTGACTGAAAAAAAAAATCCAAATATGAAAAGTCCGTCTATAGTTAGCGTGCACACCCTGTGTGTATCCCTCGCTGCAGTTCTAACGTAGTACAGCTTGAGTTTAGCATGTTGTACAATCGTCAACTACGTCGATCAGCTACGCATGTCTTTGTAATTGCATGTCTGCTTCTTGTTTGTATCGGGGCTGGGCAGTAATACGCGTATTTTGTGTAATGCTTGCAAGAAGTCAGCATTATAATACTAATACGTAACACTTCGCTTTCAAGGCATTATAATACATACAATATTAATACTTCTGTGTATAACAGCAGCAATACCAGTAATGCTTTACCATAGAAACTCAGCTCTAAGAGGCGGATTATCGCGAAACAAAAGGCAAAAATATGTACACACAAATTGCGGTCCACTTGAGGCGTCCATTATCTTCTTCGATCAACGTTTATTGGAGGTATATACATTCGAGCAGGAGCATTTCCTCGAAGGGACAGTGTTCTAGTGCGTGTCTGTTTGCTTTATGCTTCCTTCATATACCCCATATGAGCAGAAGGGTGTATTCAGGATGGAATACGCTTAGCTAAAATAGAGGACATAGAAGGCCTGCAAGTGCGCCCTAACAAGGCGCTGTTGGAATGATTCTCATGCAGCCAATGAGGGCTGGTGCAGAATAATACATCAACGACGGGCAACAGTGATCATTTGCGATGTCACGCTTTTACTATTCAGGTGATGACTCTTGTTTCTCGCCTTAAGATGAAGTTTAAAATTTGATGTGGAGGTTCTCGACGTGGGGGGGGGGGGGGGGGCGGCTCGTGAATTTCGATCACAATGAACAATTTGCTCTCAGTCTGGCGCGGCTCGTGCGACTATCGACACGCCACAGACTAGAACTGGATGCAGACGCACCGTTGTAGGTGACACGGGGACGCTGACCTAGCAGAAATATATGAGGGCTCTCCAGTAACCTCTGGCGCTGAGAGGACATTCTTTTTGGGTAATTTGGGTAATTTTTGAGAATTTTGGGGAAAGTGTATAGTTCGTCATTGTTTGCGACCAAACGTTTCTGAAAGCCAGAAAAAATACTGATAAAGTGGATTGGTGACGCTCGGTTGACAGGACTTCTGAATATGTATAGTGTACCTTTTGGAGTATTGTAGTGCACGTAACACTTCAACCTGGGTGTTATAGTACAGTACATAAACATAAAAAATGAGCATTAGGATACATAATACAAATACTCAAAAGTATTACACGAGTAGTATTATAAGACAACGTATTACTGTTACTGCTCACCCCTGGCCTGTGTTAGAGAGGCCAGTACCCTTTCTTTTTGTTTTGTTTTTGCAAGGAGTGTATATGCGGCTGGTTTTAAGTCCAACTTGTCTCCCATTTCTCCTGTCTCCGTACCGCCCTTTAGACTCAAGGAAAACCCACCTACTAGTCCAAAAGACAGCCCTAAGGTGCTCAGGAAACAAGCCTGAGAGCAGATGCATGAGAGGATGATTCATGCGACGCTTTCATTCTATCTGCTGATCACATTGGTCGTCTATTCGGATCCAGTCAATGCCAAGACGGAACCATGTACCGTGTCAGTTATTGATGGTAAGAGCAAAACAGTCAACTTTCGGATATTTATTTTCTTTGAAAATGTTGCGTGCACGACATTATAGGACAGTTCAGACCCAAACCAGAGGCAGACAAACTCTGTTATATATCTTTTTTTATGACACTTGATGGAAGTGCCAAAAATGTTTCAATTAAATGCGGCGTGATTTATATACAGTACAATTTTATAGCCAGAGCATTCGTTGGCAGGACGTGTTCTGTGAGTAACATTCGGTTTCTGGTCTGCAAAAGAATCACGCCATCGATTCAAGTGGAAACTTGTTGATTACATTTCACCATACCTCGAAACAGGTCGCGGCATCATTGTACCATATGCGGATGTACCATGGCGATGACATAGCTCATGATTACGTGATGGTAAAGTCGGAACCGGTAGCGAACATGTCTTTGTTTTTCCATTTATATCTCATCAACTAGGACGCTCTGCTGGATGACAGTTTGCATTCGGCGTCGCGTGACTTCCTGTCTAACACAATTCTGACATCGAATTTAGTCGACAGCGCTAGACTGTTCCTTAGAGCATGGAAGACACATCGCACAATTTTGTTAGCACAATTTTGTTGTTAGCCGCGTGACACGAACATGCTACCTATCACTGCAGCAACTGTCGTGCAAGATATTTCCTTTGAGAAGCGCGCATTTCCTTTGAAAATCATCTTACAAGGGTCTGCACAGGGACGACTACTTCTCCCAGATCCCTCTGGTGTGCTGTTACATCTTATCACCGAACACTTTCATTAGCTGCTGCGAATCATCATCTACAGTGAGGGACCAAGGTGACCGGTCGGCTGCTCTGTGTCAGACGCGGGACTGACGGCGCCAATGCAACCGCAAGAAGCAAGAAGAGAATGGGCAAAAGATGAATGAAACAACGCTCACACCTTTCTAGTGGACGGAAGACCTGACGTTGCAGACTGGCGGCTGTGGTAGTGGCGCGGTATTTTACGAGAGATCTGCCTACCAGTGTGGCCACACGTTGCTCGGAGGAATCGTGTCTCCTGGGCCAATTGGATTGGATTGGATACGAAAGAAAAATATGGAGATGTTAGTCAACGTGTTTGTAGGTGGAGCAATAGAGCCAGAGAAAACAGAAAAAAACTTAATGGGCCGACAGAAAGCCAGCTCTTCTGACCAACGAGATTAAGATCTCTGGTGTATTAGGATTGCGCGCTGCACTCGTGCTGGCTGGTTAGTTTAAAAAAAAAGGTAAAGGCGAAAGAAATGCTTTTACATTTTGTGCGAATAGGAATCCCTGATTTCCCAATTCCCATTCTTCCTGACATATGTTTTGGACCCTTCCATGATCCTTTAAGTTTAACGCACATACATACTGCAATCCCGCTGAAGCCTCAGATATGTGCCGATGATATACCGGTCACTGTTTTACTGCTGGATCTCCTGCTACTGGGCTTCCCTCCTACATGCTCAGCTGGTACATTGCTAACGGTAAGAAACTCCTGCACAGTCATGTTATACATTTATCTTTTCCAGGTAGCTGTATATATGATGGTACCTCAATTCCGGATGGTTCTATGGAGCAGATGATGACCAGCCAATGTGCTCTCGTCACGTGTTTCGCTAAGAAAGCTACTGTGGAGGTGCAAACATGCGACCCTCCACCTCCTGGTTGTACCGCTCTGCCGTACGGTCCATACCCCGAATGCTGCTCTCAGCTCACCTGCACTCGCTGAGTACAAATAAAAATTTGTCGGTCTGAAGAGATCAGCCTTCATATTTGACAGAATTTATCCACTCGATACCGTTATCGTAGCAGTTCACTAATATGCCATCTACAATTAGCGAGTCACTTCGAACACTGCAGATTTCGTAGTCATATGAGAGAAGCAAGGAAAACTGTAGGCGTAGCAGCAACACAAGCCGCAGAGTTTTAAGCATGGATGCTTCTATGGATTCTGCACTTTGATGCAGTTTGTAAGAACTTGAGGCGCCAACGCTTTTGTGCACTACCAAGTTCGAACACATACGAAGCCAGGGCAAAAAGATAGGATATAAGTACAGGAGGAAATGATACGTACAAGAAGGCAGGTAGGTATTTATTTATTTGTGTGTGGGAAAATTTATTCCGTGGGTGCGTTACAGGTGGTATTTTTTTGTGCGATGACGGTTTTCATGAACGGCGTGAGTCTGGGTAAATAAAGAAGAAAGCAGTAGAAGGAGTTACTAGAAGCTGCGTCTACTACAATGTATCTTAAGACACGTATGACACTCCGTTTATGTAGTGCATGTGGCTGGTGCCATGGTGCATATGCAGCAATCCACTAGCTTTCTCAGTTCGGCGTGATTATCTTCACTGTGGGTGCGAGCCAGAGGTGTCATTTTCCATCATATGGATGACGTTCTGTTGTTAATCATCGTTCCGTTGCAGCGTACGGTCGTTTTACGGTTCCTTACTCTTCAAATAAAACATTCTGATATGTAGCAGGGTTGCACAGTTGGTCGCCGTACAACGTCAGCAATGCTACGGCCACGCGGGAGAGCACAGACCACTCTGCTGCTCCAAGCTAGAGTGCATGGTAACTGTTTCCATGTTGGTGTGTAATGGCGAGTGTGTAGTGTAGTGGCGAGAAATAAGGACCGACGCATACGCAGCAAACAGAAGGATGGATGGATGAATGCACTTTGCTTTGTTATACCATTGTTTCATGTGCTTCAAACGCTACAAATCTCATGCTGTGTTCTTCTGGAATAATGTTGGAACCTGTTTGTCATGGTACAGGTTACCACCTCATGAACTCTGCACTGGGATGCTCACATGTTTTCTACTCTTGGGGGCTGTATGGTGCCACCCGAACACCAAAGCAAGAGGGATCACACCCCTTCTCGTGTATAACCATTGCCCTTCCCCTTTCACACTCTGCGGGTACATCGAGGCGTCGAATTTGTGGAGAATGTCTGCATCGTATGAAACTACTGGGATCTTGTGGTGTAGTGAAGATGATGTCCATCTGCATGAATCGTGATGGGCGATACTGGCAGAGGGCGGATGTGATGGGGAGCTTCTCAACCCGTGCCTTCACTCCAGGACGTTGCCGATAGAACTAAGCCTTCTTCTGGTGGCTCGTGACCACTGGGTGAATTTACCGTTATCGACGGACCGCCACATCAGTCCTCGCCCCCTCAGACGCAAAGCGGGAATAAGAGTGGAAACAACCGCGTCTTAACCGCAGGAGGCGAGCGAGGATGACTGTTGACGACTTCCAAAGACGTGATGACGACCGTGCGTTAAGGCTCACTAAGCCAATGCGATGTACTTAAACGAAGAAGTGGGCTACCATGTTGCGGAGGAAGCACCGCATAGTTTACGCTGGCAAAATACGTTCATCTCTTGGCGTTATGAGGGCAGAAATATATCGGTAAGTGGCAAAACGACATGTAAACAAAGTCACGTGACCTCAAAATGACGTTTTTTATGACGTGCGACCAGGACAAGATGGCAGTTTTGCCAAAAGCACTTGAGGGCAGCTACAACAATGGCGGGTTTGTGTCACCCCTGTGTTGTAATGAGTGCGAAATTTAGATAGCGATGGTAGAAGGGCCGAATTGTTCACCAGACTGAGGTTTTCACTATCGGGGTCATGAAATGTAGAGGAAGGAGATGGTGTCCCTCGACATGAGTCGTGATCGGCTATGGTGGAATATCCCGGAGGGACGGATGTGGTAGGGAGTTTTGTCAACCCAGGACGTCGCCGACGGAACTGAAGCTTCTGGTGTTTTTAGCTGGATGACTTCGTCTTTATCCACGGCCCGCCAGAGTGACCATCATTACGGAACATTGATTTTTCCTGCCTTATACGGCGTCATGCAGCTCGGGGACAGGAGGCGACACGTGACGACTTAGGTACAACGGGACTGCATCCATATTCTTGTTGCTAACCAGCAGTGGTGGCATAAATACATTTTTGACAAATATAAATCCAAAATAATTAGTTTAAATATGTATTCAAATACTTGGTGCAAATACTCAGCAAGCACTGCATTGCACATTGTTGCTACTTGTTGCCTGTCATATACGTTTGAATGGCGAGCTCGTCAAGTCACCATGCTGACTTTGCTCTTCCCTCATCAACGTCATTGTTGTTCGATATAACGATCGATATAACGATTAAGTGAATAAATTTAAGTGTTCTGCCGTCTATGCAGGTCCCGTATGGTCAGACGCTGCAGTTTGCAAAAGAAAAGCAAGTCTTCCCGCAGGAGCTGAAGGACAGGGACACATGTTAAACTTAACAAGTGTATTGTGCACATCTGAAAATTCATGTAACATTGCGACATCGTTCCCCCAATCTTCCAGAGATTTCAGAGCCTCATGGGGCGCCGGTGTTATCGGCAGTAGTCCTCCGGTGCGATGTGGATTCAAATTTCGAGATATACCATAGGAGAGCAGCCAGCAATTGCCGATGGTTTATTTTGAAATTGAAACCTGAGGCAACCTATCCAGAAACAAAAGGGCTGATGTACTTCAGAACCCTTTCTTGCTCTCATTCGGTATGTAATTACCGAATGATCTATCTGTCATGCTGCGGCATATGCCGGGAAAGAGATTTTGGGTCCTGGGCTGACTTCTCAGGGAAGCTGTGTCGACAATATTCATCTCAAACCGTCCGAGGAAAGCAAACAGATAATATCTAGCGATTCCTGCTACGTAATTCTAACCTAGCCCTATTGAAGTATTCCATCAAAAACTTTCTGATGGTCCATCACAGCCTGTAATTTGGGACCAATACGACCATCAATCCTGATGGATTGATGAGCCATCAGGATGTCTGGTAGTATGACGGCTCCACCAGAATGTGTGACAGTTTGATGGTTCATCAAAAGCTTGATGTGTCGGTGGGAACACCAAACCATATGGGTGGTGTAGTAATATATAAGAAAATGATAAAACATTTATTTACTTGAAGCGCAAATCAATATGCACAGCTTAATCTTAGGTTAAGCTGTGCTTAAGCAGGTTAAAACAGTTTAAGCAGGTTCAAGATGCTGGAACACGAATCGTCTTATGAGGTAACTGCTTCCATCTACCGTATTTTATGTTTTCTTGAGCTACTCTGCATCGCGTATCCTTAGGCTCTGCACATTGCATCTGAAGGGACTTGATTACCAAACAAAACTATTAGAAGAACACTTGCTAACAAGCGACGAGATATGCCAGAGTACACGTAAATGTACTAATGCACCCACAAGCACAAGTGAACCACTCATAACTGAACTTCGACATATATTGGTGCTGCAACATGGTTTTGTTTAAAGATACAAGTTCCAGCAATCAGCAGTGTTAGAAGCGTCACTCTAATAGGTGTGATAAGCCACATTTCATCACATACCGTAGTCCAACACCAATCATAGAAAGTAACACCAAACACTATCAAACAGGAGGGTGTAATCGATGACAAATTTTTATCAACAGCATTTCAGTTACTAACACGCTAATCGTTTGCGAGGAAATTTAAGCAATGCAGGATATCGTATTATTGTGCGCAAGAAAGACTTCAGCATCGATAAGCGAAAAGAGAGAAAGTTGTCATAAGCAAATGTAAATCGGCTGATGCGTTAAACAGCAGAGCGACGAATGTGCGTGTTACAGACAGGGAGGCCCAGTCTGTACAACGAAGAAAATAAGTCTGAATTGCGAAATACTGCCACAAAAATAAATGCATAATAAAATCTAAACCAACCTCTTTCGTTACGTGTCTCTTACCTGTACATACGGCTACATATGGTATTTCAATGCAAAGCGTAATGTTCACTGACCTCCTCCTCCTCTCCGCCCGACGGTAAGTCGTACTTGGGCAACCCGAGCGAGCACTGGATGTCCCGCCGCCGAAGCGTCGGCATCCTCTGCCACCGTCTCTCTGCCCTACGGCAAATCGCTTCTTGCTCATCCAGCGAGGACGCGGGGAGCCCATGGATGTCCCGCCGGCAAAGCGCCGTCGCCCTCCGCCCTACGGCAAATCGTAGTTGGGCACCCCAGACGAGCGCTGGATGCTCCGACGGCGGAGCGCCGTCAACCACCGTGACCACACTGCTCTCTGCGAGACGGCGAATCGTTTTTCCGGCATCTATCCTGACGTTGATCCAGCGAGGGAGCGGGAAGTCTGGACTAAACTTAAACCTGGAGCTACTGAAATTCAAATATAGTCTCAAACACCCGCTTCAATTGCACTTTAGTCAGCAGTAATGAACAAAGTATATCGACAACACTTACCCCACAGCAAGATGTAGCGTATCCACTTTTGGTTTGTGACGCGCCGCTCCGACTTGTTCCCATACTCCGCGGCATCTAATTGTTGCCTACTTGCATGGGGAGCCGCGAACCGTAGTCCTTGCTTTATTACACTAACCTCAGACGATCAAGGACTTGTTTCTACAGACGACAGCCTAGGTACAAAGTTTGCTGTTGAAAGAGATGCTGTGGAAAGGATGGGGACGACACCGGCGCACATTGCGCCGGTGTCGTCTCCATCCTTCGTTTTCGTCTTTTACACTCTGCACTCTTTTACATTCTATACGCACCATAGGACACCGTATGGTTATCACCGCAGTTAGGACTCCTCGGCGAGCCCTTTCACCATCATCACCACCACCACCACCAGCATTCCTGGGCTCACGGTGAGCCGTGCAGGTTTTGAAAAGATGCGCACCTGAGCAGATCTTACATTTCTGGGGTCCTCTGAAATCGCTTGTACCGTCGCTGAATCGCTGACATTTAAAGCACCGAACCGGAGGGACAACGTACTCTGTTACAGCATGGGCCGTGAACCCCAAACTGACCTCCTTCGGCGAGGCGTGGCTCGGACCTAACGTTAAGATGACGCTTGACTTGTAATACGGTGTCAACGAACCATCTTCTTCTCGCTTGCAGAAAATTTCACGTCTTACAGCAGCAACACCATACGACCGCAAGTATTCCAGTAGCTCGTCGTCAGTATACCCCCTCGGGACGTTTTTAATTCGCCACATTGACCTGAAATAGGTGTCAATAGGTGTCTGATACAGCGTCACGTACTGCGATCCCAGGGACGCTCGTCAACCCAAGCAGGCTTTACGGTCGTGTGTCTTGCTTGTGTGTCCCGTTTCTGTGTTGTCGTTTACCTCTTTTATTATTATTTTTTCTTGCCTGTGTTGTCCTCTCTTTTTTTTCTTTCGCTAAACGATACCCCTCCCCCCTTTACGTTCTCGTGCCCCGAAACCAATTACAGGATGAAAAAGAAGTGCGAAGCACACATGTGACATACGTCAACATTTGTATACATAATGTTTAATGTTTGCATGAACAGGCTCAAACTCTTTCTGGTTTAACAGTAGCTTGTTCGTGACAGGGCATATGGCGGTTGAGTTAAATACGGGTAAAAAGGCGTGTGTCAGAAGGATAATTTATTATCGGAGACATTATGTATGCTTAATTAAGTAACACATGTCCAATAGGACTGAATGTAATAGCTTAGTACTTCACATAGCATCAGAGCAACCGACGTAGGACTGGAGATACAGAAGGTAAATAGCACTAATTTATTAGAACTCTGTCGATTCCACTTGTACTTGTAAATGTACAATTCCTGACGGAGAAATCAAACTCCTCAATACGTAATCTATACTGCTTTCGTACGGTGTATGCAACGCCTGTGGGTACAAGTTGCTTGGACACGCCGCGTTCCGCGAGGTACGCTACATACGCCGTGTCGTGAGCTGGGATTGCGGCGTGCGTTAAGAAACCACCAGTAGGACAAAATTAATTCGCAGACCGAACACGTTGTCGTCGCTCATGGTCATAGGATGTCCCGCGACGTAAAGCCACGAAATCAACAACAACAACAATAAATGATAACGATGAGATGAGGTGTTTCACCGCGGTGGTGCGGTACCCTACTCCATTGCACGGGAACATTGTGTGAAGATGATGAAGCAAGGATGAAAATGAACCCAAAGCATGTGGGCCCTGATATAATGTCTTCGGGTCAGTGAGCGTGGTCTCACTATATATGTCTTGCGCGGTACCTCGTGCTTCTATCTACAAGGTCGAGACGGGCGAATTTTTGTGAAAGAACGCCGGAATACGTAGTTTTCGAATAAACTAATGTACGCAGGTAGTTGATGAGCGTGTCAGATTTTCATTTTCACCTCTTCATTAGAAGAATGCAGGGGCGCCGGAAGGTGGGGGAACGGGGGCGGTCGCCCTCCCTCAGAGTTTTCGCTGTGATGGTCTCGACATCCCAACTTTTTCATCTGTACGTGTCGTCTGAGACAGACTCGCTTTCAGCTCTGCTACCGCGCGGAGTGAAAGCGAACACCCGTTTAAACAGTAGAAGACTAAATTTACCCGAATAGATACCATCCCCCCCCTTCTATGTGATACTGTATGAGCAGACCTGTTGGTGAAGAGTAGCGACACCCCATTCAGTAGCCTTGCTTAGACGATACAGAAAAACGCAGATTTCGCTCCAGCAAAGGACGTCGTCTTGTTTTTGATTAACACCGGGAAACATTCGAGGATAGACAAGGAAATCCAGCGGCAAAGAGTCTTTACGCGGTTCGCAGGTGTGCGTGGTGACAGCGTATCTGCTGTGTTTGTCTGAGCCACGGCCAGAACACTCGGCAGGGCGTTCTTAGTGTAACAACAATGACACCCTTGTAGAGGACACCATTGAGCTTTTCACGAGAACAAAAACAATAAATAAATAAGTGATTAAACAAATACGTAAAGGAACACGCCACTGATCGCTTCCTTCTGTATGGCTTATCGCACTTAATGAGAGAATCAACCAATATTTCAGTTTGTGCTGCTCAATTGCGCCAATTTCTGTTTCGCTTAGGAACACAAGGTGACCTTCCAACCCCCTACCCTATACAGTCATCGGACTGCATGGACGATGCGTTCCTCATAAGCAGATCAAAAACTCCTCAAGGTTAGGTTAGGTTGGGTTGGGTTAGGTTTTGGGATAGGGCTCTCCCCTCCCTACCATGAGGGACTTCCGACGCCCATGCAAGTATGGGTCACATTTCATTTGCAAGGAGTTTGACATCGAATTTCACGTGATTTCATCGGCGCACGTGCTTGTAAGCGTCATATAATACGGATATCTAGGGCGCCTAAGTTTCCTGTTTGTAGATGATTCGTATAGGACCGTTAGAATACTGTAATATCATTAATACACAAGTAGATGTTGACCTATTGAAATATTACAGTCATCCAAGAGCCAGACGGCAGCAAGAACAGAACCTGCGCCTCTTGACTATTGTTCAAGTGATCTAGTCATTACGCTGCGCTAGTGCCTGCTCTTCTCTGGTGGATAACCATTAGAGGGTACCGGGAAACGATCTACGGAGACATGTTTCACGTGACGGTTGAACTTCTTCTACTCATCAGTTTCGACGTCTTAAGTAGCCCTGCCACCGCTAAAATCGACCACGACACTGTAGATGTCGCTTTCGGTGAGTAGGCCAGGCCGCACAAGGCTACTTAAAAACGGTCATGTCTCTGGAACGGGATGATAACTTCGATGTACGGTAAAAGAGCGAGATTTACATCGGTGGTGTTTACAACGGGTTGCATTGTCGTAGGTGACTGTCGGCTCGTCGCCACCTTGGTTGGTCAGTAGTCGAAAAGCAAGACAGCGGCAGGGATCGAACCTTGCATCTCTCGATTGTCGGTCAAGTGCGGTAACCACTACGTCACGCTGGCATCTGCTTTCCGACGACCTCACAGCAATCGAGAGAGATGTGTGGTTCGATTAATGCCGTTGTCTGGCTTTTCTTCGACGACTGCCATACCTAAATTATTCATGTTCTTAGGCACCCTGAGACTCGTGTTGGGTTCGCCGTATGCTTCAGCCTCAGCAAAATCGCTTTCCATCATGTTGTCGGATCTCTTCTCTGTCGGCAATCTTCGATCATCAGGGCTTGTGCGTCGATGCCCACAGCATAACCGTCGGCAGACGATGACGACGTCACTGACGATGAGACGAGGAATGCGTTTATTCGGGCAAGGACATTACTTCCGTGCCTTCGCACCGTTACTATATCATGCACTCAGTGAACTACAAGCCAGAACATTGAGGAAAACAATTATGTTACTACGTAGGAACTCTTGAAGACACTTACGCGTCCCACTCCCATTGTTTCTCGAAGGCACTTGACCTTGCTTGCAGCAGCATCACTGGCGGAGATACCTGCCCCGATGTTTATAAGCCGTGTCACCTGCAGTATTTGCGGCTCCAGTTTCCCGGGCCTCTCTCACCCGGTTGCTATAAAGTCCGGAATACAGGTTCACGTCGATGCATACAACGGCCTTTTACGTTTATTCTGCGAAGGTTCCCGTCCAAGTGTCAGACCTCATTTAACGGTTCCCTTCCTCAGGCATAACATTTTAAGCCTTATAGCTAGCTCTGACCAACTTCTTTGTGTGCTTTGTGTTATCGTGTTACTTGCAATAATTACGAGCACGTAAACATCATTTTAAGGTCACTGCAAATACAAGGACGTGTCGATACCGGACGGCGGGAAACATCAAATGGTGACCAGCGAATGCGCACTCGTGACATGCAAGGCAATGGAAGCCAGAGTGGAGATCCACAGGTGCGACCCGGCGCCAGAAGGGTGCGTCACCTCCAATGTCGGTCACTATCCCAACTGCTGCTCTAAGATGACGTGCACGTAACGGTGTGCACCCAAGCATCCATCGACTGTAGAAAGTGTGTAATAAAGGGAAAAAAAAACTTCGTTGACCGGTATTATCTTGCACGTAACTGACATGATGCCTAATGAGGGATGTCAGAGGTAGAGTCAACAAACAAGCTGCGCTTCAGAGTAGCAAGACACAGGGGTGCCCTCCAATGTATTGCTCCATAGACAAAAGCGTGCTGGTCGAACACAATGTATCCTGGACAGGTACTGGTCGCACGTCACAGCAAACGTCAGCGCACACGTGTCCTTAAAGATGGCCGCGCCCGTGATCGGCGACCAAGCCGTTTGTAAACAAACGCGTTTGATGTTTATGTGCGCAGTTTTGGACGTCTTTCCACTACGGTAATTATTTCGATTCAATAACCTCGCACTAAAACGCGCAGTTTTGCTAGGCCTCGTTCTGTTGACCACTTTCAAAGCTATGATGACGACCCCGCGTACACACTGAGAAAAAAAAAGGAGTGAAATAAGCTCCTTTTCGGGGGTAAAATGCCCAAACACCCACACTGCAAGCAACCACTCCCATTCGCGAGTGAAAGCAACGCCTAGGGTCCGTGGAGTAAAATAGACGCCCAGGGGCGAGGTGTTTAATTTACACCCATACCGGTCTCCTCATACAATCTGCATACGGGTGTGAAGTAAACCCCTTGGTAGGGTTAGATTTACTCTATTGTGGAGTTAATAATACCTTTCACTAGTATTACTGTTTAAAACAATTAAACGATAATGCATTTTTTATACTTAAGCGCAAGAATTGACTGAAACATTCAAGTGATGGTACATGGAATATCTTTATTATATACTGCTGTAAGCAACGGTAAAAAAACATCGGTGTGGAAATGTATATTGACTTTTCCGACGCGTCTCTATAACACTCCCTTGGGGAGTAATACTTAAGTAACGGGAGTAAAGAATGAAGAAATTCATGTAAACAGAAAAAATGCAGCGGCGCGGCGACTTGGAAGCGAGCCAATAACGTGCAGGGGGTGTAACTTTGACTTAAACTCTCTTTCAACTCCTTTTTTTCTCAGAGTGTAAGACGCACTGAGCGGATGCGACGAACTTAATCTAAGGAGAAATGGCCGGGTTACCATGTCGCGGAAGAACCATCGTATCATAGGCGCCGACTGCGGGGGGGCGCGGGGGCCCTTGCCCCCCCCCCCCCCCTCCCCGGGAAGTCCCGCTAAGAGACTGACACCAACCTTTGGGGCTCGGCGCGCCCGGGTCAAAAGAGCGAAGAGACACCAACCCCAAAAATGCATGTTGCAAGTTGTAAAATATGTATCCGCCCACCATACTCATGATCACAGTAGAAGGTGAGGCGAAGAAACACAGAGGATGACACAACACATAGCCTGAAACGACGATAAAAACCGGAGACACGGAACAGAAAAAAGACAACACGTCTTGTGTTGTGCTTTTTCTGTTCCGTGTCTCCGGTTTTTATCGTCGTTTTACAATGTACCAGCTCGCCTGCACCCTTGCACTTCTAACATAGCCTGAATTTCGCCCAAAGCAATCAGATCAATGAAACGAAGCAGTCGAAAAGGTACCAGCAGCTGCCAATGAGGTGTAACGGTAGGATCTTAGGAACGCATATCCGTTGGGAGCGGGTTCAACTCCCGCTGCTCCATTTCATTGACCATATTCATTATATTGCGCGCATATCGGGTCAAACACCGAGGATTCAATGCATTTTGTTCCTTTTGCACTCAGTTTTCAAAGGCATAATGCCTTCAGTTGCGCACATGTTCACTGTTTACGTTCGCTCTGTTTTTTTTTTCCTTTTTTTTCTGTTCTTCCTTCCTTTTATTTCTATACCAGTTCTGCATACATCATAGGATCCCGCAGAGTGTGTGATTCTTCAGCTTTAGTTTTGTGTTCTTCATTTTTCTTTTCCTTTTCTTTCCTTCTTTTTGTTTTCTTTCGCTTTCTTCTTTTCTTTGCCTTTTTTTTTGTCTTCCCCCTTTGACTGTTTTTTTTAATAACAACCCGACATCCATCTGACTTACCTTTCCTTTCTTGTTTTTCTTAATAAACATACCCCCCCCCCCCCTCGGGAAAATGAAAACTCTCCGCCTCTGCATCGTATAACTTACGCTGGCAAAATGTGTTCACCTCTGGGCGTTATGCCGATGGAAATATGTCGGCAAGCGCTAAAACGACACGTAAAGAAAAAAAGATGGTTAAGAAACAAGCGAGCCTGTGATGTTGATGCAAATTGTAAGACCCCGAGACTATAGGGAGCACGATGGGACAGACACAACACGAAGTCTCAACAAGGCTTGAGACTTTCTGACTTCGTGTTGTGTTTGTCCCTTCGTGTTCCCTTGTCTTGGGGTTTTACATTTTTTTCTTCGGTGACAACATGGGAGTGATACATTTAATGGCTGAAAGACCATCCGGATCATAGCCGAATAAGCTAGTGCGATCCGTAGAAACATGTCAAACATAAATATATGACAGCAGTGTGCACTGAACCACAGAACTGCTACACTAAAAATTCACAAGTTACAACAATCCTAAACAGAAGGCATATTAATACAGTTGGTTAATGCACGACAGTGCTGCGATAGACAGGTATCTATGTTGGTTCATGATCAGCACTGTAAAGTAAGTGCCTGTGTAAAGCTAATTTCAAGTTCTTAGATGAAATTACAGACAGCGGTAAGGAGTTCCATTTAATTACGCCTTGGTGTTATAAAGTTCGCATTCCATGCTCAATCGATTGATGATGCCCTTACACAGAGCGGCTAGTGCCAGTTACAGAGGAAAAATGAAGACCTGGAACAAGCTCTTCAGTAATAATACGTTTCCTTATCATCAGTACAGTCCTCTCAAAACACAATGTGTTGAATGGCAGAATGCGCAGTGACTAATACAAAGGTATGGACCTGATTGCCTAGGATGTGCATTCAAAATTGTACGAATTATACGGTTTTGCAGAAGCTCAATGGGTCTTACGTAAGTTTTATAAGTGTGCCCCCATGATTCGACGCAGTATAAGAGATGGCATTGGACTAATGGAAAATACAGATTCTTAAGATAGTCAGTGGGAAGATTTTTCTCACCCCGTACAAAGCGCCAGGTGCTTGAGATAGCTTCGAACATACTTGTGAAATATGTGGACACCCAGGTACTTAATACTATTAAGACATTCAATGCATGAAAGAAAGTTACAATGGCTCAAAATGACGTTTTCTATGACATGTGACCAGTACAAGATGGCGGTTTTCCGAGAAGGACCCGAGTGAGGGTATTGTTACAAAAATATCGCGTTTATGCCACTCCCGTGATTGAGTTCAACGGGCGAGCAGTAGTGGCAATTTTGTTTACGCACCAAGCCAGCGGTCAATTAACGGGCCTCACGATGCCCTCTAACGAGCGCACTCCAAAATGTTGTTCCTGTTGCGAGCACCACATCAAAGTAGATATACAGCCTTTAGCTTTGCTCCTCCTCGGTCACCCCGCCGAACCTCATCGTCATCATCTATGGTTGTTCTTGTTCTCCTCGGGACGCTCTCGTGGACAATAGATAAATAATGCCGTCCGAGGATCACGCACCTTCCCTAACCCATGGCCTCCACGACGAGGGTCTGTGATGTTAGCTGTCTCTGCCCCTCACCTGGGGATGGCGCTGGTGCGCATCGGAAACAAAATGGCTTCGCCTGCCCTCCTATGGAATTCGTTGTCGGTACTCTGAAGTGAATCTTATTTGGTGACGCTAGTGAGACGCTCCTCGAGTCTATGGGCTGACCACACTGTATAAAGAGGATTACGGTGTCCACAGAAGCAATTGTTATTTTCGAAACCTTCATAACTGGCTGGAACCGCGATAATTATAGTGTCTATCATAATGTGTGCAGCGGATGAAGGATTTATAAGAAAACTACACAGACATAACATAAAAAAGCAAAGATTATTCAAACGTTTCGTCTCCCGTACGGGAGACATCAGTCCCGAGCAAGGCGAGGAATTATCGCTAATAAAATTACGTACCTAAGAGTCACGATTACAGTATCTAAAGTGACTCATTATTCTCACTGGATACCTAGAGGGGTTACAACACTTGATACACGTGATTGATTGCATCATCCACGGAATGTACTTCACAGACTACTGGGGAAAAATATGTGTCCACGTACCGTACCTCATGGGCTACAGATCCTTGATCGAACTTCCGCGCAGGGCTCTCATGTCATAGGAGCGATGACCTCCGCTCATTCACTTGTTCTCATTGGTCCTCGAACGAACGTGATCTCTCCCACGACGCCTCACAGGTGGAACCGCTGGCCGTAATATCAGAGACGCATCGGTTGCGGTATTCACGGTACCGATTTTCTGCTGCTTCCGCCTTTACTGTAAAACCCGCGTCGACGCAATTAACCGGTATAACTTTTTGCGCTCATCCAGCATAACTTGGGAAGAGGTGCCACTGTGATGGACAGGCATGACGGAGGATACGAGATGATCCTCATGGAGCTATACTCCTTGTTAATGGTGATTGACCTTATGGCTGCTGTTCGTCCCTCAGGTAGGATGTGCTCTACTGTTGTAAATCCAATAGGCAGACAGATTCCCTGAGCTGCCGCAGTAGGTTCCAGCCGGGACCTTGAACGGTAGTGCAAACGCGGAGCCTCTTGTCCCAGGATCCAATGCCAGTCCAAGTTGTAGCTTCGAGGATCTCCGTGAAGTGCGGTACAACTATGATATCGCACGGTACCTGAGCTTCTCTGTGAGCAGCGAAATAAATGCATATGCAATAATTTCAACAATTCAAGCAATTCCGCCACGATCAATGCTATTTTTTTGCGGCCGCATACACTTAAAGACATGGACGTTAAGGAGCTACCGCTTTTTCTAAAACCCCTTTCCACGAAATATCATTTACTGCAGTTGGGACACAACTGCGGGCAATAAGACAGCTACGTCTACCCATCCGTGAGTTGCTGCAATCGTCGCATTGAGCGGTTCATAAAAAGCACGCTATTTCAAACATATTCAACTGCATGATTGCGTGTTTTTTGAAAGGACAGACCGCACGTCAAATTGAGTGATTTAATGAACTTTTTTATAGTAGTGCATACTGAAACCATAGTATACCACATCCCGTTCTTTGGTGAAGCGAACCTCAACTGTCAAAGCGACAACCTGACGACAAGCCACTTGTGTCTAGCCATATTGCGCAGAAATTAGCACGTGCAGCTCACACGGTAAGTGATGGGTATTTATGTAGATATTTGTGCTTTGCTTGTACGACAAGTGATCCACTTAGGTTACCAGGGCTGGAGCAAAAAAGAAATCACTCGACATCTTCCACTTTGTGCCTCCTGGGTGGACATCTCCAGTTGAAGGAGGGGTACGTTGATTTTGCAATTTCCATTTCCCAGTTTATACTCTGAAGTTCCATGAACATCAGTGCTCCAAAGCATCTATTATTACGTTCGAAAGCGTATCGGGCCCTCATCCGTTACGGTCAGCGGCATGGCCGAGAGGGTAAGTCGCCCGCTGACGACTGGGAGGTGGTGGGTTCGAATCTTACCACCGGCTCTGCTGTTTGAGTGCTTCCCTGAGATTTCTGGCAAACTTAACGGAAGAATGTCGACACTGTTCCGCATGAAGTCGGCCCAGAATGCATACTAACCACTCCTGTGCCCCGCCACTCCTTCCTGCTGTCTTATCTCCATCTGCCCATATCTATGCGTCGCTCACAGCCATAGTTGCTTCGCGGCGCGAACACGGGGTAAAAAAGATCGTCCGTTATGTTGCAGTTGCTGTTAGTCGTGGGCACACATCATGCAAGAGTTTCTAATTAGAAGTGAGCGTCCCTTGGTGCTGCAGTTCAACGCCCACGAAAACAACAACAATATGAATCATGACGATGATGTTTGTGGTGCTTCATTGATGGGGAGAAGCTACCAACCCCATCGCACCTGAGACATTAGATGAGTGATACGACAAACTAAGTAAAATTGTCTAAACAGATCACAGAATTATTCAGTGGTCCTCGGGTGAATGCGCACTACAGAATTCCAGAAGTAAACAAAATGAAATAAAATGAAGCACGCATGGAAGGAGAACCGAGGCCAATTCAAAACCACTGGGCAAGCCTGCGGTCCTCAGCGACGCCATGAAAAGTCGAAACCCCGATGATGTTGCACAGGGATCTTGGCAAGGGCGTATGATTGCAACCATATTGAAGGGCTTTCCGCTGATACTGTTCAAATGAGCTCGAAGTACTTGAAGAGAGAAGGAAGTCACTGAAAACGTTAACCAGCTGCAGGACTCGAACCCACATTCCTTCTTCGTTCATTCATTCTTCTTGTTGAGGCTTTGTGTGTTGGTTTTTCGTGTTCCAGCCTCGGAACATCAATTTCTATCGAAGTACTTGTCTCTCCGTTTCGTAGATCTCATATTGTACGAGGACATGCTAAATGCTCAGCACGGCCCACAGAACGTCTGTGTCTAAACTACGCCTATCGCGTGATCCGTTGTAGGAACTTCAGCTGAAGGATATCAAACGACAAGAATGCCGTTGCCTTATCGGTTCCTGGCTGCTCTTTTAGTGGTCCTTTCTGGGGAAGCTGCTAGAGTTACATACAGGACCGTGGATACAGCTGATGGTGAGTTGCTTTGGCACAAGGACATAGGAGAAAGTCTTCCATAGTGTGCATGAATACTACCTCGAAGAAGTTAGTAATCTGATAGTCGCTTGGAAACTGCAAGTTCGAATGGAACGCGGATAGGCCCTTTTATTTTTGCATCTATTCTTGAGGTCTTGAGGGTCAGGTACTTAGCAGGAGACGTAGAGAGATATTGCGCAGAAGACTGAATTCGTTGCTGCAGTGATGATGACATTGACATGTCGAAGAGTTCTCTTTTATCGCTATGGCGTTAACTTTCGAAGATGTTCATTGTTGCTTAAATACGTAATGTATTTACCTAAGAAGAGATCCTATTCTGTTGAATGGTGACGAACTGCAATCTGCGAAGACACGTCATGGCATGTGTAAGTGGGTGAATTTTTGTCACAAATGACTTATTATGATCGAAAGTAATGCGTTACTTTTTTAGCCGTTACTTGATTAGATTTTCAGCTGAGTAACATGCAAGGGTAAAAAATCATTGTTGCCACAGGAATAATGTTGATCGGTTACGTTTTCAAGTAACGTGTATAACTAAGTCCTTCCATTTCTATTTTCATTCACATTTAGATAACTTCCTAATGTCACGTGTATAATGTCGCTGCCGCATCACTCATACTAGCAACCACCCTAAGCCCGTGGTCTCACATGATAGAACATCTGCGTGCTCAGGAGTATTTCATGGTCTTTCTCCGTGACACCACACTCCTCTGTATCCTATGATGTGCCTGTGTACACTTGTGTGCTGTGTGTGTGTTTTTTGTTTGTTTGTTTGTTTGTTTGTTTGTTTGCGTTCTGTTTTTGCCTAGAGTTTTCTTGATGTTTCCGCCTTCCCTAATGTTGACCTACCGACTCTGCTGACTGATGACTGCCTTGGGATAATTTCCCCGCTCATTTTAATTTATCTGTTGTTATTGTTGTTTTGTATAGTGCCCTAATTTTTTTTTAAAGCGCGACGCACTATAGGCACTAATTATATCAGCTTTATCAGCCTATCACGCAATGCGTTTTTCCCGGTTTTTGACTACGACAGCAAAATATAACCTCGAACCGATCTTCTCGTGACGTCACTTCTTCTTCTTCATCTAACTGGATGGTGTCTGACGACACACGTTTGTAAAGAGAAGGTAGTCTATTGCACTCCGAAGATCACGCGCTGTGCGAGCCCCTGTGTCCCTCCCAACTCTTCACCTCCTAGCCCGCTTTTATTATTTAGTCACACTTTATCGTGGAGAGAGGAGTGTGTAGTTTTCCGTTTGCATGACGACGCGTAGACGGTTGTAAAGAGTGATCGCAACAACAACAACAACAATAAATGAAGAAGTGATGATGAGAGGGAGGGCAGACGTACACGAATGAATGTCATTTCCCATCTGCCTGTGCCGACGTCTCTCACTGCTGTTCGGCGTCACTGTCAATGGTAGCCTGGACAAGTCGCAGTTATAAAGGCCCAACAGCAATTGTTTAAATGAGAAATGTGGGACTTCACGTACCAAATCCACGAACTACAACATATGAGACGGAGCAATACATGCACTGGGTTACAGGTGGTCTGTCGACCCCTTTAAGAAGCCTTTCACTCTTATGTATCCTAACAGGACAATGCCTTTACGACGACTACGCGCTCGATGATAACGAAGAGTACCAGGCGGATTCCTGCGAAATCGTCAAGTGCAAAGCCTCCTCAAAAGTATTGGAAGTTACGACATGCTACGTCCCGCCCGGATGTGAACCACAATATCGAGGTTGGTATCCGGACTGCTGCGAACAAATGGAATGCACTGAAGAATAAACACGCGCTGTAGAAACACAATAAAAAGCTTTAAATATGCATTCAGTCGATTGTTCTCAACGTTCATCATGAAAAGCCGAATTAATTTAATTTGTGAACGCTTTGCTGTCGCAGGAAATACTTCAAAAAAGGGGGCACCGTGCCCATGTCCTACATATGAAATGTCAGCAGTCAAAACGGAATGGCAAAACCGAAGAGGGAGCTCACCCGGAGTAGTGTCGGTATTAAATGGGTACTAAAGTGGAAAAATTTCTCCTCGTGAAATGAACGATCCTGTTACCTTGAGAGGGAGGGAACGGGATTAACCCGTTGGTGATTTGCGCCATTGAACGAAACGGTAATTTGCGTTTTCGTTCTTCTTCTCATTCTCAAGACGCGCGGCTCTGCGTAGCTGCCTTCCATTGGTCTCTTCAAACGGTTTGCTCAATCATCGCGGCAGATCGTTGTCGCGCTTATTAAGCTGAAATTAACAGTTTCGTTCTCGCATACGCGTTCAGCGCACAGCGTTCCTGTCGTATTGCTGTCAAGGTAACTGCTTCATCGACTCCGCGAGGAGCAATTCTTGTTCTTTCGTGCCTGTTTGAGGTCATTCTGACCACACTGACTGTGCATTCACACGAGAGCCATTCCCTAGAGCACCCCAGTGGAACATGCGCAAAACGCCATAGCTTTCTGCTGCCAGTGCGAGCGCTCAACATCACAATTTTTCGTGCGCTTCTAACCTAAGGGAATATCCTGCGGCTAAGCCACAAGATGTTCCGTAGCAAACGACAGGACTGACGTATGTGATGTGGCCGATATTCCGGCGTCGTTCGAACTCTCAACGCCGTAGGCACCGTAGGTCGCACCATAGGCTCTTCCGCTCCCTTAGCCGTCTTCCGTGCAGTCGATCGTATCGTTCATCTCGTCATCTCATCGTATTTAATATCTAATCGCATCCCTTCATCCCCTCTTTTTTTTTAAGTTCCGTGTTAGCGCCGCGAAGCAACTGTGGTTATGAGCTGCGTACAGACGTGGACAGATGGAGAGAGGACAGCAAGAAGAAGTGGGAGACAGGGGGGGTTAGTATGCGCCCTTCAGAGGGAACTGTGCCAACATTCGTTAGGAAAGTCATCGGAAAACCCAGGGAAAACGTCAGGCAGCAGAGCCGACGACAGGATTCGAACCCGTGTATCTTAAACGCTATGCGAAGGGAGCTGGTTCATCATCTCTTGCATCCAGCCATTGATCCATGGGGGGGGGGATATCCATGGCATACTACATTTGCCTGCTACTACTACATTACTACATTTGCAGACGCGGCAGAACACCCGCCCTTTTCTTTTTGATGCTCCTCCTACTGGAATATTCCCCGGGTATATGCAGCTCGTATGAATACACTGTGTGGTGGTAGAAAGTGATGGGGCAGTCTGAAGGGCGAGCGAGGATCCTGGTTATAAGTATTTTGGTAGTTCAAGATCACATAATGCAATCTATAATGCCTAACGAAACATAAACGAAAAATAATCCTCAACAAGAGATCTATTTGGCAGATCGCCGTGTCTGTATTTCTCAAAGATGATGACCTGCGCATGCTCCCATCATGTTTCTGGTGCTCTGTATTTTATTCGCCATATGTGGCGCTAGGCGTCCTGCGAATTCCGGAAAATAAAAGTAGACACGCAATAACCTCCATTGCCCTATATACCAATGTCATTCCGACTTCACTCACAGGATACCCTACATTTAACGGGGGTTGGGTACAACAGCTCGAGTGTTGAAACAGTCTATGTCGCGATAATATCATGATGTATTTGTTGTTCGTGGTTAATTCATTCCAAGGCCTACTTAATGCCAACGCCACCTATAGATACAGAAGGTCTGCTTAGTGGTGGTGGTGGTTGTGAAAGGGCTCGCCGTTGTCGGCCTCACAGAGGTGGGCAAATAGAAATCGAATAATAGAAAAAAGTGACGAGAAAATAGGTTTCTGAATACGTTTCTATAGCTGCAAGTGCACACATTTAACTCATCCAGAGAAACGAAAACCAAAATTGACAGAGGCTGAATATGCACCCGGTACAGAAAGCACTTCGTCAAAGCACGTTCCCGGAGTCTTATTGCAGTTGACAGAAGAAAAGCAACATAATTCAGTCACGACAGCCTCAGACACTCATCTTGAGTTTTCTTTTTAAGAACGAAATAACGCATTTACGGTTGTTTTTACCTACTGCTTTTGTGCAGTGGTATAAGTATGCACACCTCAAAAGAGGAGGGCAGCTTCGACGGCTGAAGGTAAGCAACCTCTTTCAATCTCTTTGGCGCATACTGAATAGAGGGGAGTCTATCGTGAAACCCTGACGGAACCACCACGTCACGAGGGCATCTTCCGTAGGTATTATTCTGTTTACGAGTACCTTGCGAATATTACGACTAAAAAATTTGTAATGAACATGACACACTCTAACAACACAACTTCACCGCATAGCACGCTGTGCGCCAACCATTGCCACGACTGATAGGGTCATCGCTAACACGAAGAGAGAATGAGGCGTACGCCTTTTTGTGTCAATTTGGATATATGATACGACAAAATTCGTGGAAATACCGCTTGTTAAAAACGACATGGCGTTTAAAGCCTCGCCAAAATTTTGCGAGAGCTCTAACGCGTGAGCAATATTCCAATACCTGTGGGTAACTTAGTTACGGTCACGTTTTACAGTTACTTTAACCAAAAGTGGTAACCAGTTACAACTACAAGTCACTTTTGTAGACAAATATGTAGTTACTACAAGAGGTAACTAAGTTATAGTCACTTGCTATACCTGTAACATACACTCTTTAAAATGAACTTCACAGGATAGCACGCTCCTAGCCAACCATTATCTCGAATGATATCGTTATCTGCCCTGATTTGTTGAAAATACGGGGCGTACGCCTTTTCTGTGACAATTATGAACAGGATAAGTGTCACAGAAATGGCGTACGCCCCCCGCTTTCAACAAATCAGGGCAGATAACGATATCATTCGAGATAATGGTTGGCTAGGAGCGTGCTATGAGGTGAAGTTCATTTTTAAGAGTATACTTAACGCACGAGACTGTAAACGTTCATACCGGCAGCCGTCTGTGTGCGGAGAGGGGGGGGGGGGGGTAATGGCAATATTTGGCTCGTCGTAGTTGGCCGCGCAGAAGTAGGCGTCGTCACGACTATACGAAGAACCTGTTCTGCCGCTCTCCTGGCCAATCACTGCCAAACAACCATTTCTGCACTTCTGGGTCTTCCTGACATGCCTTCCTCCATCCAGATGGCGCTGATAAATGTGGCCGTAAAATGCACTGCATTATGCACTTCATAATTGCCACAGTAAAGTCGTACATCACCTGTTCTCAACAAATCAGGGCAAAGAACGATGTTATTCGAAATGATGGTTGGACTACACAACTCTTAAAAATGAGTTTCACCACATAGCACGCTCCTAACCAACCCTCATCCCGAATGACAACGTTCTCACTCCTGATTAGTTGAACAGGGGAGGCGGAGCCTATTTTGTGACACTTATGCAGTTCATAATTGTCACAAAAATGGCGTACGCCTCCCGTTACCGGCAAATCAGGTGAGAGAACGATGTCATTCGAGATGACGGTTGGTTAGGAGCGTGCTATGCGGTGAAGTTCTGTTGAGTGCAAGTGAATAAATGGCCGTTCCGCTAACGGCCGTAAGCTTGCCACGTGACTAGGGTATTATTTTTTCAGGGAAGCATTTTTCGTGACAGCTCCTGAAGGTGATAAGTGTGTTCATATCACGTTCACACGTTCATAAAAGAATCTATGTTTGAAGTGCCTTCCGTGCCCAATTAAATATTTCGCCACTTTCAGACACCATATTATAATCGGGTGATATTATTATTATACAGACACCATATTATATGGAGATATAAAAAATATCTCCATATTTTTTTCTTCTACCATCATCAACATCTTCTTCTTCTTCTAGTATTACCTGGACCTTGGCTGGCATTGCAGGAATGTTGGTTCCTGAATGTTTGATTTAACCATGCTTCTTCTTTCCTTCGATGTGATTTCATGTAAAAAGGAGAGAGGAGTACCAGAACCAAGCATGATGCCTCACTGTTGGCTTTCGGCAGCTCTGCTCTTGCTATTCCATGCCGCCTACAACGCCGCGCAAGACACCGTGGTTCATATTGAGCGCGTGCAGGTCGAGGACGGTGAGTTTCCTATACCGAAGTGACTGTTGAATAGAATTGAAAAAAGTTCACGTATGTGCCTTTCACGGTCAAACCTCAGGAATCTTCATTGTTTTTGTACTGCTTTCTTTCGCGTTCTTGTGGGTCCAGGACGCACAGAATATACGTAATCACGAAATGTTGTTCCACGAATTGTTCGGCATGTGACGCACACTAGCGGACATTGCGAACATCCTTCTGCGCTGTCGTTCGCACGATCGACGGAGACCCCGTTTACGCTTAGATTTACGCAGGATAATAGGTAACGTCTCATTAAGGCCAAAATCTCATTACGGCCGAAAGTCTCATTACGGCCGAAATCCTTTCATCCCCAAAAACCTTTCATCCCCAAGTGGCTCATTACGGCCAAAATCTCAATACGGCCGAAGGTAGTATCATTTCGGCCGAAGATGCTTCATCACAGCCAAAAAGAAAAAAAAAAGAAGAATTTGGCCGTGATGGGACATCTTCGTCCGTAATCAGACTACCTTCGGCCGTATTGAGACTTTGGCCGTAATGGGACACATGGGGATTAAAGGGTTATTTGCCGTATTGAGCCTTTTGGCCGAAATTAGACTTCGGCCGTAATGAGATGCCGTAATCGGACCGTAATACAGTAATCGCAATGAGAGGCCGTAATCGGATCATCTTTGGTTCACTAACTCTTAATGTCCTTCTGGGTTCCTGGAACAATCCATTCACCAAACGTTTAGCCTTTGAAACCTTTGCACGGTTATTAATGGGCACAGGATGGGTCTTTCGACTTTGACTGTGACATCACGAGTGTCCCTGTGATGTACCCGTGTGCATTCTAATGACCAATGCCTGCCACAACGCATGCATGCGGGTTTGCACGCCCTTACAGCTGCGACCAACCTCCTGGCGCGCTTTACATTAACGTATCACCCTCGCCCAATCACTGATATTTCTGTTACCGAAAAATTCGTGTCAGGCTACAACAATCGACTCGTGCTCTCGTTACACCGGAAAAATTTGCTGGTCCCCACTGGGGATCGCGCTAAGGGCTTGGCAGCAGTTCCTTCCATACCGTAATCGTAATCTTTATGTAGTGAATATTGCAAAATGTGCAGAAAGCGGGTCTGTGAGGGCAAGCCCTGTGCAAGCATATACATCTAGATTGAGCATAAGCGCATTCGTGCAAACATCTTGATAAGCAAGTCTGTCTTTGCAGTTTATACAAAATCGTCACCACTTCTTGCAGTCAGAAATGACATTTCCATTGAAGCTATAGTCAGTAACCACATAAGTCATACACTTAACCCCGACCCCACACAAGAATCGCTCCGCGCGCGCGAATGTAGTGCGGCGCGGCCAAGTAGGGACTCGGGGGAGAGATAGAGACGGCACTACGTCGCGAAGTGGAGGCGTCATGCGTGGGCGGTCCTAATTGTATATAGGACTTAAGTTGTCACTGAGTATACGGCGTGCACCTTCTTCTTTTCTCCTTTTTTTTCTGCCAAGCAGTAGAAGTTGTCCTCTGTGAATGCGCGCAACCGTGTGCGCCACGGCAATAATGGCCAAGGTAAATTTCAGTAACGTGAGCATGATCATTAGCGAAAGTACGATAGCAATACATGGTAACGAACTAGTCTTCTTTGCTTACTCTATGCTACGAGGCTTACTTTGAAGAACGCGTATTGTGCGCATTCGGAGTGTGCTGCGGAGGCCCTTCGACCTGAAGATTGATTGATTGATTGATTGATTCCTTGTTCGCGCCGCGAAGCAACTGAGGCCATGATTTTACCTAAAGCACGCATACTTAGAATAAGCTTCTTCCCATGTAGCGTCTGTATAGCCGTTAGAAAAGTTCCAGTACACATAATGTTCATGGTTGGTATTTCAGACAAGTGTATCTACGATGATGAAAAGTACCCCGACGGCGTGAGAGTCCAGAAGCTGGTGGGATGGTGCGGTGAAATTGAGTGCTACGCCCCGGGGAAAATCGTGTACCTCTACTCGTGCCTCATTCCGGAAGGGTGCGAGGAGCCAAAGGGAGGCACGTTCCCCGACTGCTGCAATCATCTCGTGTGCCACTGATGAAGGAGATGTCCAATAAAAAGCTTGAATGAAGGTGGCACGGTCGTTGCTTGATGCGGTCACCAGCGGGTATGACTCAGTGGTTAGCGTTCTGGCCATGTCATGTCGAGACTGGGAGGCAGAGTCGTAGCGCCGGGCGCGCGAGAGGGGCAGCCGCCCCAGGCGCCCTCACCTGAGAGGGGGCCGAACGGCAGGCCCCAGCAGGCTGGTTGGACACGGTAGAGCGGGAACGAAGAAAATTTGAATTTACGATCTCGACAGCACAAAAAAGCGTTTCATTTCTTTGTTTATAGGGCTTCTGACAGCAGTGGGAGGGGGGGGGGGGGGGGGGGGCGCTTTAGATTTACCCTGCCCCGAGCGCAAACTTGCCTCGCTACGGCTCTGCTGGCAGGTATGCGGGTTCGAATCTCGGTGCCGCCTCTGCTGTCTGGGCCCCAGACAGCAGAGGCCCCCCAGAAGACCCCAGACTCTGGGGTTTTTCCTGGGTTTTCCTCAGACGGTTTCAGACATGTGTCGGCACAGTTCACTTGGAAGTCGGCCCAGGACGCACATTCCCCAGGGCGTCAGTCGTGACGTTGCCCACATCTTAGGTGCCGACAACGGCGAGCCATCACCACCACCACACCGCCACTAGTTAGAGGCCGTCGTCTAAAGCGCCGCAACGAACTGAAAACAATTACCGTAATTTCACACGTATTAGCCACGACTTATGCGAGATTTTTTTTTTTTTTTTCTCGTGGGCGCTCTGCGGCTTATCTGACGACTATTTTTTCCTGGTATTTTCTCCATACGCCGGTTTTAACGAAAGCGCCGACAGTGTCTCCGGAACAGCGCCACGCTCTGGCAGTGCACGAACAATGCGAAGCGGAGGCGCATATCCATATTCGAGTAGACTGACCTTCCTGGTGCCTCTCCCAAAGCAGCTTTAACAAAAGTGTTGACGGTGGTTCATGTCCTCTGGAAGGCCACTGACCTATCGATCCAGGAAAAACGCCCATCAAGGGCACAATCCCATCTTAGTAGAACGCAAGAACTGACCTCCTTTGTTGAACAGCATATACCGACCCCGGAATATGAACCACAAGGTTTATGGCCTTCTCTACGCTCTCCATTGTCACACAAATCAATTGCGTCGTATTTCCCGCTGTTTATCTGCGAGTGTGGCTTATCTGCCGAAAAATGTTCAAAATTTCTTAAAAACGGGCTATGCGGCTTATATGCGGCGCGGATTATACGCGTGAAATTACGGTATATTCATTTTATTTCTCAAAGACTCAGCACACAAGAATAGCCAAAGCACAGTCAGTATACAGTCAAAGAACTTTAGGTGCTTCCACGAGCCACCGAACCTGCAAAACTCTATAAGTTCGGATTCAACAGGTGTAGGCGACGTAATCGAAAGTTGGCTTCGCTCTCCCAGTAACAGCGCGAGCGATTCCGCTCTCTACTCAACGTTGGAAATCTGCCAGCCGCTCTGGTGAAAACACAGAAATCAGCCTTCGGGAACCGATAATGACTGACGCACTGCAAATTGCGCACCGTGTGATCGAGTCGCACTTCTCAAAACTATATAGAAATTAATCTATGATACTTCCGTTCCACGCTTTGGAATAATACAGTGTGATACTCGTGGATTCAATGACATGCGTTCGGTAATATTCTGACAACACGAGATTTAAAGGAGTCGCGACTAGTACACTCTTAGAGAAAAGGGTGAAGCAGTTACACCATTTAGGAGGTAATACGAGGTCCGGCACTTCTTTCGGCTTCGTCGCACCTGCATAATAACTGCAACAGCCTTTAGTAGCACCTAACTTACCATTGCTAGTTGCCGTACATAGTGACTGCAGCAGGCCTCCACAAACTCAGTATGTGTAGGACAATCTACTTTTTTTGCTCCATGCGTCAGAGCGTTATCCTCCCTTCCATATCTACTCCAAAGTAATACACGCAAAATTTTGAGGCATTTTGTTACTTCTTTAAAGCGTCTTGTGTTCGTGACGAACTACGTAGTTCGTTAAAAGAGATAGGGCGCAGACTAACTGGTGCATGATGATGAAGGAACGAATAGCCGAGAGACACGGGACACGAAGACAGAGAACTCTTCTGAGAACTCTTGTGCTTGTCTTCGTGTCCCGTGTCTCTCGGTTATTCGTTCCTTCATCATTACGTAGTTCGTCACGGTTCGTCGTCTATAGCGACAAGGTACCTTGCCTCTATAGATATCCCTTCCAGTGCCATGCGCACCCAGCAGCCATCATGACTCCAGATACTTAGCCCCAGATATCTTTCAGTGAGAAGAAGAAAAAGAAGCCATCATGACATACCGTTGAGGCGTTCCTGGAGAGGGAGATGTAATGAGTGATACACTACGCACAATGCGCGCAAGGGCTGACAGGCTGCAAATGTTACATGGTGTCATTCCACCATAACATTTACAAATTCCTCCCTGGGGGGAATTCCTTATTGGTTGAGAACCCCTGCTCTAGGAGCAGGAGCGCTTTATAAAAGGGAAGCCATCTTGAAAGCCTCGCTCTTAGTATAGTTTTTTCACTTGGCGTAGCGTGTCATACCCCTGTCACACGGACACTTTCCATCCGCATTGAGCCAATGCTCATCTAGCTCAATGCGGATCCAGCGCTGCTACACGGACACGTTCGAGTAGGATCGAACTCCGATCCTGCTTAACACGATCAAGTTTGTTAAACGGGATTGAGATTCTCGAGACTGCTCGAAGACCGTCATTGGCATCCTCGAACTCAGCGAATTTGTTGTAGTCAACAAAAACATTACATTAATTTGCAAATGTTCCTATACAATTCTAATGGAATTCACGGTTACGGTTTTAGTCCAGCTATGACGGGCGACTGTGTTTGCTAATTTGTTTAATCTCGACCATTCTCGACACCGCGCCCCCTATAAAGGCTTAGCTTAGTGGACACCACAATGCGGAAGAAGACGCGGTTATTCTCGACTGTTTAGGAACATATTTGTCAAACCGAGCGTACTGCCTCGGAGCTGTTACCACCGCCTGTCGACAAGCCAACCTTTCAATACGCATTGAGTTGGACCATGTAGCAGCGTCGCGCACCGAACGCTCTTGAGAAACTCGATGCGGATCGGATTCAATCCGCATTGAAAATGGTGACACGGTGGTTGACATGGTGTGACAGGGGTAACACCTGCGACAGAGCTTAAGCGATGACATCAGTTGCGGCAGAAAATGCGCCACGATGTAACGGAAATGTTCAGTGCAGCTTCAACTCCTTTTACATTCCATTGTTAAGGATGTGTGAAGGGTACTAAAGTTGATTACATTGAGTTCTTGCCATGCACTTAAAATTTGTGCACCTACGTAGCATGCAGAATCCGACAGCAGCACAGGCGGGTATTTTCCCCGATTTTGTGCAATTTACGTCGTCCATGCATGGGCTGAGAGACATAAAAGAGAAGGAACCTCGTAAATCAGTCACCGTGGCGTGACCTGCTGAGTTCTAGGAGTGACTCGAAAGCCCGAGAGCGGGTAGGGCCTTCTTCTTGCGGGCCTGGACTGGGCTCGGATTTGACCAATATGGGACCTGCAAGGCCCGTCCATTACCGGGCCTAGGTCGGACTCGAGCCTGTGCTACCCCACTGTTAGTTAGCCATGATCATATTTTACGGCCCGCTACACTGTGCCGGGCTGAGCCGGGTAGTCTGTATATTGCTCGGGCACGGGCGAGGAACCAAAAATTATTCGGCTTGGGCAGGACCTGCGCAGGTGTGGAGCCGTCGGGCCGTGCCTGGGCGGGTAAATCAAACGAAGGTTGTGCTCGAGCCGTGCCTGAGCCTAAGAATGCGGCCCGTGCACTGCTCTACCCATTGGACACGATAACGCCCCCTAATGGTCGGCAACACCAAACTTTTTTATCTGTGTACTCCCTACAGGGAGCGCCTTTGCTATTTCAGATTTAGACACATGCCCGCAATGATACGTTAAGCTGTTATGGCGTAACTAGAATAATGACCCCCCATTTTTGGAGATCCGCTTCCGTGTTTGGCATTATGGATGAACCATTGGGTTGCACGTAGGGATTGCTTCTGTCACAAGCATCCGTCGTGTGCACGGCAGTCGTTGAAGCGGCAGGATTTGAACCACCCACTGACTTGTCACTGGGGCAGTGCCCAACGCGCTGCCCGGCATCGGCCACATCTCATCATCATTTCTTTACGTGTGCGTGGACCACGCATCTCTTGATTGCCGATCTCCCCTTGAGGCTTGTGTTGTGTCCTTCAGTTTGTGTGTTTCAGCCTCAGAACGGTTACTTTCCATCGTGCTAATAGTAACAACTGAGTAACAGCAGATGATCTTAGAATTTCCACGAGCCGTGTTTGTGTTGTCTTTCTTTACTGCCCTGAAATGTTTGCTAGTGAAGTGTTTGTTGTACATCCTCTCGTATTTCGCGAGCTGCTTCCCAATCCTGCGTTTGACAGACCGAATTTTTTTGTTGTTTCTTGTCCTTCGGGAAGGCATGAAAGCTAATTTCGGGTTCAGTGCAATATGTAACCCGCTGAGGAACGTCGCGTCGCTACGAATTGCTTTTTTGACACCTTCCAGCTTTTTATGGGAACTTGATGCTTTGTTGTGTTTGCTGTGTTTGTCCGTGCTCCAGCCTCAGAACGGCTTTCCATCGTGCGGAACACGGCAAAAGCGGACAGTTTTTCCACAATCGCTTCGAACGATATGCAGATCTAACGCTCCGCCCACACGCAAGCACACCACAAACAAGCGCACCACACACGCGCGTCTGCAGCGTCTGCTCTTCAGAGAGGAAGCCTCACGCGGACGAATGAAGCAGGAATAGATTAGGCCAGAGTAGCTCTGTAGGACGAATATGTGATTAAGCAACCGCCCAAAATTTCCCTTTACTTCCCTGATACTTTCTGTTTTGCAGAAAGTGAATGGTGCAGAGATATGTCGGCGCAGACCGCATAGATATCGGCCAAGAACGCGCGTGCATTGCGCGAGTTATGACGTTTCCCACCTCTGTGAGGCCGATAACGATTAGCACTTTCACCACCACTAGAGTCACTAAATAAGCTACGCTTCAGAGTATCGACACTGAGTTCCAAGAGCGAGCATGCGCCATCTTGTTTCCGCGCCACGCTACCCGTGCGCACGCGCATTGCGCACGTTAGCGCGCGGTGCCATCTATCGTGCGTGGGGGAAATGTTCCTTTCGTTTACAAGCAGCAGTTGACGGTCTTGAGCTCACCTTGACATCTTCGGGACGCTCTGGTGGACAATAAAAGGATTATCGCACAACAATCACACACGATCCCACGGCGAGCATTATGTTTGCCGTCTTTGATCCTCAACTGGGGATGGTATGGAAACAAGATGGCGCTCCTGCTCTCCCTTGGACCTCAGTGTCGATACTCTCCACCACCTGAGAGAAGCACCTCTCTCATTCGCGAGACTCAAAGATCTCTCGTGCCCGAAAGACACACACACTCTAATTTTGGGTGCGAATATGCACCCCACGTCTTGTATCCTAATTTCTACACTTATTGACATGTTTTATTAGTCATTCTATGTTCCTTTAAGTATTTAGTATTTAGTAACTTTAGTATTTAGTGACGCATTTTAAACATAAGTTTATAGTACATTGCACATGCCTGAGCGGGATCAGCCCATATTCGTGTTCCTAGCTCAAGGTTATGTTAGCCACACAGATTTGATTTACCCGATCGACGCATAAATATTTGCTGGGGGTCGCCCACCTCAGTAAACTTGCTGTAGTTGCTTGCATGAGCTATTGTACGTTTGTCTGCAAACAGCATACGAGTAGGACGAATTTATGAAGTTGAAAACGAAATGGATCGACATTCACTGTCAGTCAAGTTTGAGTTTGAGTTTGATTATAGAAAAAAAAATACTGCCAGTCAACTTGCTCTTCCTCTGCACAATTTATCGTATATTGGAAGCCCGTCGAGGAAGCTGAAACATTTGCGAGTGATTCACACTTGGTGAAGAGCTTAGCGACGCAAATTGGAAACGGACTCGTAATAAAGGAAAATGTGCGCCTCTCTTTAGGTGAATGGCATGTTTCAGACCACGATGCTTGAACACAGACAGAGCAAACTCCGCCTGGCGGGAGCCATTTGGACAGGTTCAGTTGTTGGGAAATAATTTATGCGCAAACATATGTCAATCGTGACAACCATTTTGTGTCAGTCTGTTTGCGATCACATTCGATATGTCCTATGAAATATGTAGCTCTCTTTGCCTTTTTACCGCAGTTGAGGAAAGCGCACCCATAAACGCCTCATTCTCTCGACGCAAACGTGATCAGTTCGAAAATATCAACGGACCGAAATTGAGGTACAAAATCAAGGTAAGGTTTTCGAAGACTTCGCAGCAAATATGGAATGGACGTGGAGATTTGGAGAAGCACCCAGAAAGAATGCGTACATAAAGGCAACAAAATTTTTACGATGACCTTCGCTGACCTACGCGATTTAATTTCCTCACCAATTTTAGTATCAATGTTCCCGTTCAGTCCCATGACCACATACCTGGGATTTCGCCTTCGCCGCATTCAGTTTCGCCATTAGGAATGAGATACTATTTGCAAAGCAGCAGCTGGTATTTTAAGTTGACGGCGTAGATTAGCCGCTCGTTGCTTGTAAATCCAGCACGACAATCTGTACAAGTGACAGAGAACACCTAATGTTTTTAAGTTGCCGTCACAACTACGGTGGAACGGCGACTGGTTTGAAATAATGCCCGGCTTGTCAAGCAACTGTAATCTATGTTCCCGACTTCTTTGCTGCTCCTGATGGCTAGGTAGCCAGCACGTAGCAGACTTCTTTTTGTTTGACGAGCAGTTGTTGACCACTTCGACACAGTGCTTCCCGTAATTCTACATTTAAATTTTCTTAAAAACGTTGTGCACAATTGGGATGAAAATGGTAACTCCAGAGTGCTGCTGAGGGCTCATGCTATTGAATGGCTAAATTCTCAACTGCTCTACAGTATTTTTGAGGAATGTTTTCGACAACAGAGCGTAGTAGAACTGGCATATTTGTGCATACTGAGGGCATAGGAATTTGAGTTTATTATTATTGAGTTTATTATTATTATTATTATGCGATTCTCTGGCATAGGCAGCACGGATTAGACGGACAGAATTGGAATGTCCAGTTCTTTAACTTGAGTGTATCTTTATCTTTCTTGTAGTTAATATATATAGAGCATGTTGTGAAGCACTGTCACCAACATCATCGCAGATCTATTACCTCCTCTCGCCGCTTGTGCAGGAAACGTTAAAATTACGCACATTAAAAACGCTTCCGTCCAACCACTTTTTATGCTATTTGTCATATCTTTTTCTTCGAAATTCCGCCTTTGCTCCTGCACCTCTGTGCTCGCACTCACCCAGTTCCGTTCGCGTTCAGAGTTTCAGTGTTCACTCCTTCCTCATTTTTACTGCTCTGCATTGTAGTTTTAGTGTACCAACCAAAACGCTTACTTCATTTCACAGGAGAGAGAGGAGAAAACTCAAAATGACGCCGCTTTCCTTATTCTTCCCCGTTCTGCTGGTTCTTCTCTCCGTTGACTATTACCTTGCCGAGGAAATTCATTGGGAAAGTGTGCCAGTCGAACACGGTGAGTTGGTCGCACAACGAGATGCTGTATATGTGAATTTATTAAGCGATTCTTATTGTTCCTTGTTTTGCTTAGGCACGGGTTCACTGGGCATTAATCGTACCGACCCGTTATTTTCGCTAACGTGCACAGTTATAAATTCTTCTTGGACGCCTAGAGAAGGGTAATTCCGGCTGATCGAATAACTAGCGAGTACATAGGAGTGGATAGGTAGATCAAGGTTGTTCTCTTCCTGGCCGATTCTGCGAAATGAAATGCCGCACTCATAATATGCCTGCCAGCCACCCCTATACATTCGAACCTTCAGTACATTGTGATGCGTGGGTATGCAAGCCAAGGTGACGTGAAGACTGTGACGTTGTCAAGTGGTGCATAAATTTAATGCGTGAGGTTTAATAATATTAATAATAACTGGATGGGAATTTCACTTAAATATCTCGCGTGATCAGTCGACCAACATAACGAAGCACGTGGCAGAGAGAGCTTTTTAGCTCTGGTATGCGTTCGGAATATGTTGCTTTAAAGCACCCAAACATTCATATACAGAATATTACATTATATTAGGTGTATCAAAGGAAAACATGGAGCTGTCAGTTGTTGTGTGGAGATTGATTACTCAAAATTCTCGTAGTACAAGCAAAATTAATGTCAACAGCGAATACGAGTGCCTCGTTGGTCAAGAAACCTCACCAACAGGAACCTCACAAGGGTAATGGTTATATGGGTGGGGAGATGGATATATCAAAAAATGAAAGAAGGAACGGATAGACAGGTGGGGGAGGGGTGCGGGACAGATTACGGGGTGATAAAGTTAGCGACCAACCCGCATGTCCGGCGTGAACAATATCTCTCAAGACAGCTTCTGCCCACGGCAGTGACGCCAAATAATAAGTTCACAGAGTAAAAACAATAAGACAGCTTGATTTCCAGCAACTGCACAAGTACAACGCCATTCACCCGCCCTAATAACCACTCCCCGCATCGTTGTCGAAAGTTTGCCTCCGCTATTCTTTTCTCTACTTTATGATGGTAACATCATTATAATGGGAAGTCTCATCGCCAGGGGCTAAACTCTACCCCATCACTGGTGGTGATGAGGAGATTGAAATAATTAGCCCCTTCACCATAAGGATCGAGTCCTGTCGTGTTCAAAAAGGTCAAAAGAGCTCTGAAATAACCCGCAGGAACAGAACGGAAAATAAACATACGGAGGTGTTTGCTATAAAGTGCTTGTGTTCCAGGGAGTATTTTGATGATGATGATAGGAACAAGAAGGAAAAAAAAAAGGTGGGGGATGTGAGCTGCGTCCCGTCCTGTTCATGTTTCTGCCATTTCAGGCGACTGCGACTACCACGGTACGCTACTCAAGGATGGCAGCATCTACGACAAGGTGTACGATTGGTGCGGTCTCGTGAAGTGCAACGTCTCAGCCGCAGCAGTCGAGATCACCAAGTGTACAATCCCTCCTGGCTGTGAAGAACCGAAGGGGGGTTCTTACCCAAAATGTTGTCAGCACCTCATATGCCACTAACAGCTAACGACTGCGTTCGTTACGAAAAATAGCACGCAATAAAAAGTATGAAAACTAGAGATGGGACGAATCCAGAATTTCTCGAATCCGAATCCGAATCCAAATCCAAATCCAAGGAAGGTTCTACGAATCTCGAATCTTCCGAATCCTTTCTTTAAAAAGAGTTGAAAAAGTCGGGCAAAAAAGTCTTCTACTGAAAAGTGTTTTTAAGCAGAATTTGATATCTTTGTTTAATAAAAAAAATTTCGGGACAAGACATTGACATTGCACCAATATCGCCATGCAATATTGATGTTATGTTGCTAATGACGGCTTTCGTTATGCTGCAACAATGTTATCGAAACAACATTGCAGAAATGTGACAGTGCAATGCTGGTGTGACATTGCTAAAGACCGGCAGCAATATTACAGCAACAATATTGCAAAAAAATTAATATTGTAATGTTGATGCAACACTGCCAATGACCAGTTACGTTACAGTGTAGCACCGTTACAAAAGCAACGTCCGAGGAGCACTGCAGTCTTGGTGATATACGTGAGTAGTAAGTACTGGACTCTCATGGTGCACAACGCTCAACTGTCCTGAACACGATTTAATTGGCAATTAGAGCTAATTGGGACCCCCCACATTAATCAGCACCCTCCAGGGAGCCACCACACTAATTGGGGAAAGTCTAACTCGTGTCCAGACCAGCTGAGCGTTGTGCACCATGAGAGTCCATAAAAAAGAAAAATAATAGGCAGAAAATAAAATAAAAAGATGGAAATAGAGTGGAGAGAAACAATTTATTCGAAAATCAACGATGCCGCGGCGAAGAAGCCGCTCCGCAACACCCGAGTGACCAGCGCCCGCCATGTTGGTAGTTTGCACCCAGCAGTTGCAGAGATCGACGACAGGTGGCCACTTAGTTGCAAGGCATCACACCAGATGGCGCCACCATCATAGCTCTAGACGAGAAAGACAGAACAAGATACTAGCGGCAGGTAAAAATGACAGCACTGCCAAGCAAGTCTAGGCATGCGAGAGAAAAGGTCTAACCGCTACTGCTAAACAGAAAACAGTACACATCGGGGAAATAGGCTTACGGGGACGATCGCTTAGGCCTAACCACAACACTACGCAGCTAACACAAGGCGGGAACCACACATCGCTAAACATGCGAGGAAAGGCTTAACACGAGCGCGGTCACCGCTAAACACGGCAAACATACGAGGAAAGAGGCTTACGGGGGCGATCGCTTAGGCCTAACCTCAACACTACGCAGCTAACACAAGGCGGGAACCACACATCGCTAAACATGCGAGAAAAGGCTTAACACGAGCGCGGTCACCGCTAAACACGGCAAACATACGAGGAAAGAGGCTTACGGGGGCGATCGCTTAGCCCTAACCACAACACTATGCAGCTAACACAAGGCGGGAACCACACATCGCTAAACATGCGTCAACAGGCTTGGACACCGCAAAACAAGTCTAAACATGCGAGAAAAGGCTTAACACGAGCGCGGTCACCGCTAAACACGGCAAACATACGAGAAAAGGAGCGCGTCAAATCACTCACTCACCTTTTCCCCCGCGGCAACTTCCAGGCAGAAACTGAGCGAGCGCGGAGAACATACGTCTGCTCTCTACGAGAGGCAGCCAGAAACTGAGCGAGCGCGCGGAGCGCACGTCCGTCTTCCGCGACGGTCCGAGAGAAACTGAGAGAGGCGACGCGCGCGCGCCCTCTGCTTCACTCGTCCGCGCATGCGCGCGCGCGCTGCTAGCTCCCTCTGCGCCGGCCGCGGCTGTTTTCGGTTTCGGCTCTCTGCTGCGCGCGCGCGCGCTCCTAGCGGCGACGGGTGGCTTTTCAGTTTCGCTTTCATTCTCCGTTCTTTGCGCGCGCGCGCGTTTATCTCTATAAAGGCAGCGCGCACCGCGCTCGCGTCATCATTCTGACCGATACGTGGAAAACGCCATGTGTGGTTTATTCTCCTGCGTTTCTCGTCGTCGCAAGGAAAAGACAAAAAACAAAGAACTTCGCGAATTTATACGCGGCATCGTGGAGGAAGCCTTTCAAGTCCACCGTCTGGAATGGTTGCAAGCACGTCAAGAAATGTGTCAGGACAAGATGAAGACGCTCGACCGCATCTTAGCGGCGGACAGACTGGCGAAAAAGAAGTCCAACTTTAGCCTGGACAATCTGTATTGGGAACGCAGTTCCGATGTAGAGGACGACGACGACGAGGATGTGTAAATAAAAGCGATGCATTTCTCTTCGAGTCTCAGTCTCTTCTTTCTCTTCGTGCAACGTGTACGCACGCAACATGTCTTCCCCCGAACCTTTTCGTTTCCGTCATCCCTTTCGCTGTATCTTAAGCGGCCCCTCCATGTGCGGCAAATCTACGTTCGTTGCTAACGTGTTGAGGAACCTGAACGACGTGGTAGACAAGCCTCCGTCACAAATATTCTACGTGCAGAAATATGCTTCGCCGAGCATGCAGGACGAATTCGGGGACTCCGTAAAATTTACCAAGGAGCTACCGCGAGAGTGGGACACGTCGCGCGCTACGCTGATCGTCGTCGACGATCACATGACCGACGCCGGTTCCTTGAAGGAGGTGACCGATCTTTTCATTCGGGGTTCTCACCACGCCAACGCGTCGATCTTCTTACTCGTTCAAAACATCTTTTTCGACAGTAGCCATTTTAGAACAATATCCTACAACGCCAGTTACGTCGTCCTGTGGCGCACCGTGCGCAGCGTGCACCAGATGGAACATTTCGGCCAACAGCTATTTGGCAGAAAAAGATTGGAGTATTTTCTGGACGCATATAAACAAGCGATGTCGTCGCCCCACGCATATTTACTCGTGGATCTTCACAACTATACGCACGAGGATCACAGGTTGCGTAGCAATATCTTTCCGGGAGAACGCCAATATATCTACGCTCCGAAATGAATCTCCGCCCTCACCTCACTTTACTCAAAGTACTCTCCACTCTACCCCCTCCACGCCGCCGCGACGTCTTGAGACGTTCGTCCTCGTCCGACATGAAACACCTCTCCGAAATTTGCCTCAATGTATTGAACGGAAAGGTGGCTCTAGCTCCAGATACGTTCGCGCGTTTGAAGAAGCACAAACGCTTTTTACGACGGCTCGCCTACAAAAAGATTCACAAGAATCCGCAACGTTTGAAGCGCTATCTGTCTCAGCAGCGAGGACAGGGCGTTCTTTCGTCGGTGGTTCCTCTCCTGCTTTCCGCCGTGTTGAACCTTTTCGCCAATGGCCAAGAGAATTGAAGTGACCACCTCCTCCATCGGAAACATTCTTTCCTCGAAGGAGAGTGACGACGTCAAAGTGAAACTCATACTGCAAGCACTGTATCGCATACTCAAGCAGTACGGATTTGACCCCTACGACAATAAAAACAAGGCGTCCGACGCTACAAATGACTTTGACTATTCGCTCCTCTCTCCAGAGGTGGACGAAGAGGAAGCGGAAAGGGTCGTCTCGGAATTAAAGAAGGTTCTTTCCTGGGATCGCGAGGGTTGTGTCTCCGTGTCGGGCAAGCCCATCAGACACTCCTCCGTTTACGAACTCGTCAATTATTTGTTGCAACGTAAGACGGGAAAGAAACCTTCCTGGTTCCCCAAAGTCTCGAAACTATTGCGTCTGATTTCTCTACCCAAATCTCGCGAGCCTCAACAGCAGCAGCAGCAGCAGCAGGCCTCCATTGCGTGGACGACTTATGGAGGGATATGAGAAACCAGAGGGTGGTTTGGGGGGTGTGGAACGCTATAGAAAAGCGCATCACTTGAGCAAAAAGAAGGCTCTCGCCATTCTCAGAAAGCTGGATGCCTACACGCTCCATCATCCGGTCAGAAGAAAGTTTAATAGGAGACGCATCATCGCGCTCAAGATCAACGACGTGTGGCAAATGGACCTCGCCGATTTTTCAAAATACAAGAGATTCAACGGTGGCTACCGCTACATTCTCGTGGCAATCGATTCCCTCTCCCGCTTTCTGCGCACCCTCCCGCTAAAGACGAAGCGCCCCGCCGAAATGAAAAGGGCCATGATAAGACTTTTTCGGGGAGGTAACGTACCTACACGCATCTTTTGCGACAGAGGCGGGGAATTCTACAACAAGACCGTCAAGGAGTATCTCTCACGAAAGAAGGTACAGATGTATTCTACCTTCTCTCCAGTAATCAAAGCGTCGCAGGCAGAACGCGTCATACGCACTTTACGCGACAGAATATTCCGTTATTTTAGAATAACGGGAAAATACCACTTCGTTTCCGCGCTTCCCAAGATCGTGCGCGACTACAACACCACCAAACACAGGACTTTGGGCATCAGCCCGTCCGAAGTCACGCCCGAAAACGAATTGGAGCTGTTCAATAAGATAAATGGGAAGCCCGTCGTACCCTCCGTGAAAAAGAAGCTCAAACTGGGGGATAAAGTGAGGGTCCTACTTCACAGAAAAGGTTTTCATAAGAGCTCGGAAGGGAGTTGGTCGCCTCAGATTTTCACCGTCTCCCGCCTGAGAGACACCTCTCCTCCCGTCGTGCACCTGGAAGATTACCGGGGTAAGGAAGTGGACGGATCTTTCTACCCGGAGGAGGTACTCGTCGTAACCCGAGACGCCAATCAGCCTTGGCCAGTAACGAAAGTGCTGAGGAAGAAGCAGGTGAACGGTCAGAGCTTCTCCTTGGTTCGCTGGTTCGGTTACGACAAAGAACACGACAGTTGGGTGCCGAGCAGCGACGTGGTCAAGACTGGGAAATGATGTCGGACATCTACGTCCACCTGCTCTCGAACGCCAGCATGGATAAGTTTCCCTCGAATAAACTCAACGCCTTCACGGTAGCTTTCGATAGTCCGCTTCAGCTCTCGAATAGGTATAAAGTCGGTCTGATGGATCTCAGCATAAGTAACGATTTTTTAAATATCAGGTACGAAAGGCAAGATGCGAAAATCGAGGTTTCTTTCGAGGACACGGTGGAAGCCGGCAGAACTTTTCGTGTCACCTCAGATCTCGAGAGGGATTTGGGAAAAGCCCTTTCGGAATTCGACGTTTCTTTCGCGTACAATAAATCGCGATACGACTTCGTCTTACCCGTGGACGTGAAAGCCGTGGAATTGGACCCTCGGCTCGCACAGGCGCTCGACGCCTCGCTAGCGTCCCGCGAAGCAGGTCGTGCGGTGAAACCCCCCAAATTGAGCGGACGCGAAGCCACCTCCATCGTATTGGAGCACGCCGCACCCGTCGCTTTCGGCGACGTCACTCTGAATTCGGAAACCACGTCCCTACGGAACACACTCAACAAGTATTTCCAGACGCACAAGCTGGACGCCTCGCTAGAATTCGCGGATAACGTGTACTCTCTGAAAACACCGAAAGGGTTGCACGTACCGGAACCCTTTGTCAAGCTGCTACATCTCACACCCGTCGAGGGACACGAAGAAGAAACGCTACGCGTCTCTCTCCCCGTAGCGCGCCAATTTTCTTTCACGATCAAGACGAAAATTCCTCGATCTTTGCAAGTACATGTGCCTCCCGGCTATTATGCGACGCCGCAAGCACTTCTAAATGCGATTAATCAGCGCGTAGGCGAACGCGCGCGCTTCAGCTTCGACGGAACCGAACAGAAATGTAAAATTCGGCTTTCCGAGGGCACCTCCACCCTAAGACTTTCCGAGTACCTGGCCGTGCTTTTGGGCTTCGAATCGCGTACCGTGTTCACGGGGGATGAGGATGCCACGAGCTCCGTCGAGGTACTCCTGGAACCCCCGTTTCACAACATAATCGTGTACACGGATATCGTGGAACCCACGTACGTGGGGAGCGGGAAAAAACCGATATTAAAAATACTACCCTTTTATTACGAGAAAGACAAGCACGTCGTCACCTACACGTTAGATAACATCCAGTATTTTAACCTGTCTCAATTCGAAATTCCTTCAGTGACGATCGTTCTCGCGGACGAAACGGGAAGACGTTTGCCGTTGCGGTCCAAAGGCAGAACCAATCTAACGTTGCATTTCAAATATGTACCGTAATTCCCCCAAAATAATTCCCGTGTACACGGGACCCCTTTTCCAACGAGGGGGCGGTGTGTTGAGCAACATATCCAAGTTTATCGTTCCCATCTGGCAGCAAATAAAACCGATCGCCAAGAGAACGTTGAAGCGCTTGGCGCGGAATTTGGCCGATGGCGAAGGAATATCGCGCGCAGTAAAAAAGACGGCCATAGCAACGGGGAGAGACGTGCTGGATTCCATGGAGGGCTCTGGAAACAACAATGGGAAGAAACGCCGCAAACGACAACAAAAGGCGCCGACACACGACGCACCTGCAGATATCTTTGGTACGCCGTGAAGGTCACACATCCGCTGCGCGCGCTCCGTCATGACGTCAACGAAAGGAAAAATACAGACGCCGATCTGTCTAACGAGTGATGTGATGATATTCGAACCCCCTTCCATTCAATACGGCGTGGAAGATACTTCGTACCAACTTTTTTATCCGGTCAACGGAGTAAATAATTCCGTGATCGAGTTTTGTATTCAAAATTTGCAAAGGGCACACTTGGATCTCTACGGCAGTTTCGTGTCTTTGACCGTGCGCATTGTTCGCGACGACGGGGAAGAAATGGACGAGAAAGATGTCGTTTTCCCAATAAACCACCTGTTGAGCGGCATGTTTAAGACGGTCACCGTTTACGCGAACAACAAGCTCGTCAGTTCCAACGAGTTGTACGCCTACAGGAGTATTTTGGACGTCGTGCTTCATTCCACGCCCGCGGCTCAAGAAACAGTGCACGCGGCTGGACTTTATGTCGAGGACGACGAACATTTAAAGGACGATTACGACGTCTCTTCTCGCGGTCCGAAACAACGTTACGAAGCGACGAAGGGTGGAAAATACTTTAACCTGGTCGGTCAGATCAATACCGACCTGTTTCAACAGCCGCGCCTGATGGTACCTGCCGTCGAAATTCGCGTCGTTTTCCTGTTAAACAACGACGAATTTAAACTCGTATCGGTCCCCAAAGACAAGAAAACGTACAATTACGAGGTGGACATTAAAGAAATGACGTTACACTTGAAAAAGGTGACGCTGGCACCTTCCCTATTTTTGGAATACGAGCGGCGGCTTCAGACCACGCCGGCCATCTACGTGTTACGCGGATTGGAAACCAAGGTGCGGAGCTTGAGTGCCGGGAGCTTGGACGCTCACTTTGAAAACGTTTACCCCGAAAGGGTACCTTCCAAATTATGCGTCGCCCTGCTCGCCACGTCCGACTTTCTCGGCGACATCCAATCGAACCCCTACAAATTCCGTCATTACGACCTGTCTCATTCGATGCTCTCCGTGGACGGGCAGCAAGTGCGAGCCGAGTACGACTTTCAGAACGACCTCGTCAAAATTCCGTACTTTAACTTCTTGCAAGAACTGGGAGAGAAACATTTCAAGTATAGCTACGAGCGATTTAAAACGAACGGGTTCCTTCTCTACTTTAACTTGGACGTGGACAAGTGTTCTTCTCCTTCGCATTTGAACGAGTGGCGAAAAGGAAACGTTCGCCTGCAATTACGCTTCGCTAAAGCCCTTCCACACGCGGTCACCGTCCTCTTGATTTCCGAGTGTCCCAAGCTCATGTACGTCGACAAGGACCGTACGGTCACCTTCCCATAAAAAAAAAAAAATGTACGAGAGCGACATCTTGGAACTCGTGTCCCTGAACCCCCTCGCTTCCTCCATGCTGAGAGGCATTTGCGCTTCAAACGAAGCCTTCGTTTTACGCAAGCCCGGTTATTTAATCATCAATACGGAAGAGCGAAGAAGACGCGGGCAACACTGGGTGCTCTACCTGAAAAACTACGACGGGTCTGCCGTGTTTTTCGACAGCTACGGACTTCCCCCCATCGAAGCAAACCTTCGAAGGACTTTACCTGTAGTGGACGAGTATAACGACAAGTGTATTCAATCGCCTTTTTCGCCTTACTGCGGGCTTTTTTGTATCTACGTAGCCACGCGCATGTCGAAACGCTACAGCTTGAAAAGTTGTGTATCCATGTTTTCCTGTAACCTCGAAGAGAATGACGAAACAATAAAACGTCTCCTCGTGAGCGAACTCGTTTCGTAAAAAATAGTCTATTTATTCACGACATACACAAGACCCTTGCGAGACGATCTTCCAACGTGCTGACCCGACGCTCACCGCCGTCGTCGTCGCCGGTCTGCACCGTGACGTCGAGGGATGTGTGGAGAAGCCAGTAGCGACGGACGATAGGTCGGTTGAAACCCGCGTTGATAGACACGGGTCGACTGTCTCTCCTCGTCTATACTTTTCCAGCAGCTCGAGCTTGTAATCTACGAAACGCTTCATTTTCTTTGCAATCTTCCCACTGACGGTGAACAGACGTAAGGGTATCGTCTTGAGAATCGAGCGAAAGTCTCCCTCGCAGCTATCGCCGTGAATATAATCGCGTAATCGCAGCAAGTCCCGATACATTCGCGTTTGCACAAAGGTGGCAAACCTCTGCTCGGGCGTCATCATCATGACTGAGACGGAATGAGAGTAGACAACCTTTTTTTTTTTATTTCTCGTTACACACGAATTAGGCTCCAGCTTTGGTTTCGTAGCCGGGAAGGTAGCCCAAATACGGACGAAGGCTCGAGTCTAACCAATGGCTGGGGTTTCTCGACCAGAGTCCACCGCAACGACAGGTAGTCAGTTGATCGCCGATTCGCAAAAAGAAGGTCTTTGGAGGAGGCTTGAAGGTTAGGACCAGGGGTAGATCTCCCGTCAGTAGCCATTCGTAATCTGCAACGAAAGGAGTGTGAGAAACGCGTGTTTTTATATCTCAAACACACACACACACACGTACAATCTTCTTCAGTCACAGAGTGACACTGATGGTCCATCTTCTCCATCTTCCTTCAATAGTCGAAGTCCTTCGCAACGTACGTCGAACGGTACCGTCCGACAGCCGAGAAACGGGCGAATCAATCGGTCCGTCCAATGCTTTTGCTCTGGAAAAAAAATGTGAACGATTATAGAACGTATTAAAAAAATAACGAGGAAGCGTACCTTTGGACCACAATCCACCACAATTGGTACAGAAGAAGCGGGCGCTGCCAATCTCCCGAAATATGTGAGGCGGGAAAAAACCGACTTCACACGCAGCAAAAGTGTTGTACACTGGAAACGAAACTCTTCAAACATTTCGACGATGATGATGACGTCATGGGTATTACTTACGAGGACCTACCAAGCTGATCATGATGGAATGACGATCGACCATTCGCTTCGACATTTATAGTAAAGCTTTGCCTCTCACTCTCTATGACGTCATTGAACGTGTTTGAACATGTTAAGACGTGTTTGAACATGTTTGAACATGGGCGGCGAAGTCGCCCCTGGACACACTCGTTCCTCTCTCTTCCTCTTTATGACGTCATTGAACGTGACTGAACATGTTTGGACGTGTTTAGACACAGGCGACGAAGTCGTCCCTGGACACACTACTTCCTCTCTCTCTCTATGACGTCATTGAACGTGTTTGAACATGTTTGCACGTGTTTGAACATGTTGTGACGTGTGTAGACACGAACCCCGCAATACGAAAAACGTCACGCAGTACGAATTAGATTGGTGGTTAGTGTGTCGCGCCCAGTGTAGAAGGATCCTGGGTTCGAATCCCACTCTGGGTCTTCTTGTCGTCATGTACAAGTCGTCCCAGAGTGTTAGCTAGAAATTAGTGTAATGTTTTATTCAACGTCGATGGTATTATCATTGTCATATGCGACATCGCAAAAAGGCGCGAAAGACGGAAGGCGGGGTGGTCAAAGTACAGACGACACCGTCGCAATGCGGAGGAGGTGGAGAGCGGTGTAGCGACTATAAAAGGTGCGCTGGTTCTACGACGATTGACAGGAAGCCCACGAGGGGCATCCATCCACGACACGAGGCGTTTCGTGGACCAAAATGTAAGTTGACCGTCTCTGCTGTGAGAGTGTATTCTATGTATGACATTGTTTTTCAGGAACCGATAGCCGCTGTCACCGCATGACACTGACCACAGGGACTCATCCCATCCTCTCTCATCATCATCAATCTCAAGCGTTCCTCAACTGAAGGGAAAAGTGAGCATTGTTTCGTGAGGGGGAATCTCGTACTGATTTTGTTTGACCGCAGTGCCGCGCTGTCTCGTATGTCAGTACGACCCCATCGATGCCATGCTCGTGGCCGTAGAAAGAGAGCACGAAGCTAGAATAGAGAATCTCGGTAATAGCCCAGTCGTCCTTTCAGATGACGACGACGACGACAGAGTCAGTAGTCCGCCTTTCGTAATAAGTGAAACGGACGACGACGACGAACCCCTAGATGGACATGACAATGCAGACGAATTGCTCATGTGGGAAGGGGATCAGTCGTATGCAGATTTCATTCCTCTGTCTGGTAGGGTTAGAGATGAATCACCAGATGCAAGCCCAGAATTTCGAAACGAAGCTGAGCCTGTCCAGGGTCGTAGAATCGTTGAATTACGAGAACACGTCGTAGAGAATCATCCCTCCGTCACGGAGAGACGATTCCTTCCTTTCTTTGTCACAGATGAGGCATTTGACGGAACGGCTACTAGGTACACGCTTCTCTGTTCCCCGCACGACGACAACGTCGACGATTTGCGACTCTATCTACCGAGCATAGCTCCAGTAATCACGCGTGTCCTCGAAGCTTATCCCATGCCTTTCAAATTTGGTCTGTGCTCGAAGGCGCTCATGGTTAAGGACGGAGCCGACGGGTTGACTTCTCATCTCCTTCACGTGAACCTTCACATGAGAGTCGTTCATAACCGCCAAGAAATCGAAGGCGCGATAAATGCTGCCATCGCAGAGTCCTCGCAACGCGTTGAAAACTATGCGAGAGAAGGGTCTGGTTTCACCTCGAACGACGTCCAATGTGTCGACTTAAAACTAACGCGCTTAAAACCGAAGCGGATTGGGTGCACGATCGAGCTTCCCGAGCTGCTAAAGAGAAAAACAAAGACTCTCACAAACGTCAAACTTCCGCCGAATCACGAAAACGAGTGTTTCAAGTATAGCGTGCTGGCACTCTTGCATCCGTTGAGAAACAACCCAAACGATTATGTTAGATACCGCAAGTACATGAATCCTTCGAATCCGGAGACGCGCGTAACGTACTGGCCGCCCTGCTTCCCAGTCACTTACGAAGACATTTCCCTGTGGGAGAGAAAAAACAAAATCTCCGTCTACATCTACGTGTTCGACGAGCAGACGAGTTCGATAACAACAGGACGGGTTCCCTGTACGCTCTATAAGGATAAAGTCCACTTGCTCGAGGTTAAGGAGCATTTCTATGGGATCCAAAAATTTAGCACTTTCATGGGACGAAGTGACTACTTTTATTGCGAGAAATGCACGTCCGGTTACGGAACGAGAGAGGCATTGCAGCAACACGAACGTCTGTGTCGAGACGTAAACGAAGTGATTCTCGAAATGCCAAAAGCGGGGGAGAGTGTCTCCTTCAACCAGTGGCGTATCTAGAGCTACCTGCGCCCATGGCAACATGGTTAACATGATGTCCCTGGGGATGCGTTTTCGTGTTGTCCGCACTAGGTTTCACACTATAACCTCTCTAATGGCGGGTGCTTTAGATCATTTATGAATGTGCCAGGTTGAGTACCCGACCTGGCACATTCACATCCGACCACATAATAGCGCCCCTGTTCACCTGGCGCCCATGGCACCTGTCCACACCTGCCACACCCTAGATACGCCACTGCCTTCAACAAGATACAGTACATGCATCCCTATCCCTATTTCGCGGTGTTGGACACGGAGAGCGTTTTGGAAAAGGACGCGCTCGTGAAGGACGCCGTGAGTGTGCACAGGATGAGCTCGTACTGCATCGTTGTAGTGAGAAGTTGGGACGGAAAAATACTAGGCCTAGATGGCTATTTGGGACCCAACGCGGCAGAGAAATGCTTGCTCTCGCTCAAGCGATTTAGCGATCAAATCGATAGGTTGAACAGTTGTCCCGCGCCGTTGGTCATGAGTATGGAAGACCACTTTCGGCACGCGAGCGCTACACACTGCGAATTTTGTGGAATCGAATTTAACCGACATACGCGGAAGGTATCGCATCACGACCACACCCGCTTCGTAGAGCCCGGTTCTTCGAATTTTGTCGCGACGCTGTGTGATACGTGTAACCTTACGTGTCGTAACACCAAAGAACTCGTCGTGTGCGTGCACAACCTGCAGTACGATTTGAGCTCCCTTCTCCGCCACATGCACGTTCTAAATCTGGGCGAGCCGTGGATCTTAGCTTCGAGCTCGGAAAAGATAAGAGGGTTCAACATTGGTGATCTCCATTTCCGCGATACCACGCAGTTTTTCAACCTCTCCTTGTCGAACCTGGTGGAAACCCTGCTCGCCAGCGGTGGTGAAAGCGCGTTTCATTGTACCCGTCAAATGTATGGTGACCGTTTCCGAAGCCTTCTCAGGAAAGGCATTTACCCGTACACCTTCGTCGACAGTTTCGAAGCGTACAATTTGCCCGCACTACCGCCAAAGGAAGCTTTCAAAAGCGACCTGAACGACCAAGAGATCACGGACGAGGACTATCAGTACGCCCTCGAGATTTTCGAATTGTTCGAATGTAAGAACCTCGGCGGTTACACGCGTCTCTACGTCACGCTCGACGCCTGTCAGCTCTGCGACGTCGTACTGTATTTCAGGAAGATTGCGCTAGAGACGGATAGGTTAGATATCCTACGCACAGTGTCCCTCGCCAGTTACGCGTGGAGCAGCGCTCTGAAGCTCACCAAAGTCAAACTCGAGCTCATGAGCGATCGCGAGATGTACGAAACGATCGAGAAGGGAATCAGGGGAGGCATTTGTAACAGCTTCCACAGATACTGTCGGGCTAATCACGAGGGGTGCGACGATTACGATCCCCAGCAAGAAAAGACTTTTATCCAGTACCTCGACGTGAACAGTTTGTACCCGTACGCGATGACTTTCCATCTCCCGACAGGTGGTTTTGAGTGGGTCGATCCTTCGAGGTGGAGCGAGATCGATTTTCTCAACATTCCTCACGATTCGGAAGTGGGTTTGTGTACGTGGTAGACTTGTCATATCCCGAAGAACTGCACGCGCTCACTAGGGATTTTCCCCTGGCACCCGAACACAGGTGCGTGGACGAGAACGAACTCTGCCCCTACCAACGCCACCTGAAAGATGCATTGGCGCTGAACGCCCCTTCCACAACGAAACTCTTGCTGACGTGCTACGACAAAGAACGCTACGTCGTTCATTATGCACTGCTCGCTCTGTACGTGAGGTTGGGCATGAAAATAAAACGTGTTCACAGCATCCTCTCGTTCCGCCAAGACAACTTTTTGCGAACCTTCGTGCAGAGAAACGTCGCGTTGAGGAATGCCGCGACCACGAAATTCGAGCGACTTCTGTACAAAACCATGTCGAACAGCACGTTCGGTAAGTCAATACAAAATGTGAGACGGATGAAAAAGTATGCCCTAGCCTACGACAAAGAAAGCGCGCTCCGAAAAGCTAGCTCCGTCGACAGTCAGCATTTTCACATTCTGAGTGATAAGTGCATCTTGTACGAGATGAAACAACGCCGCATCAAATGCACGCACCCCCTTTACGTGGGCTTTGCCATTCTTGAAATATCCAAAGTCCGAATGTACAGCTTCATCTACGAGTCGCTCTTTTCTCGCTTGACATGTCCAGTGCAATTGATCTATAGCGACACGGACAGCGTAATTTTTTCTCTCACGTGTGAAAGCCTGGAAGAGCAGCTGATGAAGATTGAGAGTGAGTTAGATCTGTCTTCCTATCCGCCGGACCACCCACTTTTCAACGACGAGCACGCGAATCAGATGGGGTACTTCAAAGACGAGACGGGGGGCGGAGTTATCCAGGAAGTCGTAGCCATCCGAGCGAAAATGTACAGCATTCTCTTGGCTGGGACACACAAACAGATCGCGAGAGCCAAAGGAGTTAAGAAAGACGTGGTGAGGAAACATTTATTGCACGAAGTGTACCGAGATTCTGTGTTCAATGAAAAGGCGGTCTCTCAGAAGCAGTGCACCATCCAGAGTATAAAGCAAACGATGTACACCATTTCGAGACTCAAGAAGAGCTTGGTCCCGTACGACGACAAACGCTATCTCGTGGATGCCGTACACTCCTTCCCTTATGGGAGCTGCGAATACGGTAAGCTTTCCTAGTGTTTTGACGCGTATCGCATTACGATAGTACTCCCTCTTTGTGCAGCAACGGAAAACCCGGAAGAGAGCCCGAGACCGTCGACGTCAGGCATCGAGTAACCGCGGAACAAAGAGCTGCACGCGCATGTAATCGAGAATAAAAGTTCTAGTCGAGACATCCCTCTCTCTCTCTCTCTCTCAGACAGGAGAAGCACGGGTCATCGTGGCAGTGTGGTAGCGGAATGGGTGTACGAAAAGAATGACCATTCCGTCATCGTGCTGGTGCAGTGACCCGCGCAATGACGACGCTGCGATGAAGGTTCCCCATATCCTTTCTCTTGAGGCAAGTCAGGGAGGGTGCAGGCATCTATCGACCAAGTCCTTTGTATGTATTCAATAAAGATGTTTCAGTGAAAGAACACACAGAGTCTCGTCAAAGTTATTCGGACTGTTTAATGCGTTGCATGTCAATAACCAATCGGTATTTCAATAAATCAGTGACAAAGTTGACGATGTAGACTGCTTGCAAATGTCGCTGCTTCCGCAGGGCGTGCTTAATATGAGCGATGGCACGAGCGAGAAGGTCCACGATGTCTGCAGCGATGTAGTTGAATTCTGCGTTGGCCAAGCTCACAAATTCGCTCATCAGTCCCAGAGGTCCGTCCGGAACCGTTATGCAAACGTTCTTGTAACGGGCGTAAATTCGTCGCACCATCTCCTGCAGCGGCCCCGGCGAGATCTCTCCTATATTGCCAAAGCCTACCATGTCTATCACGTAGCGAAAAGCAGTGATGACGAGCTCGTTGCGGGGACTTTCGCTGTTGAAACATTCCTTCTCCACTTCTTCCCAAGAAGCGTGGGTGCGGGAACAATTTTGTAAAGAGTGGTAGCTGAACATCTTCACGTAGTGATGACGCGAGCGCGGTGCGCGCTGCCTTTATAGAGATAAACGCGCGCGCGCGCGCAAAGAACGGAGAATGAAAGCGAAACTGAAAAGCCACCCGTCGCCGCTAGGAGCGCGCGCGCGCGCAGCAGAGAGCCGAAACCGAAAACAGCCGCGGCCGGCGCAGAGGGAGCTAGCAGCGCGCGCGCGCATGCGCGGACGAGTGGAGCAGAGGGCGCGCGCGCGTCGCCTCTCTCAGTTTCTCTCGGACCGTCGCGGAAGACGGACGTGCGCTCCGCGCGCTCGCTCAGTTTCTGGCTGCCTCTCGTAGAGAGCAGACGTATGTTCTCCGCGCTCGCTCAGTTTCTGCCTGGAAGTTGCCGCGGGGGAAAAGGTGAGTGAGTGATTTGACGCGCTCCTTTTCTCGTATGTTTGCCGTGTTTAGCGGTGACCGCGCTCGTGTTAAGCCTTTTCTCGCATGTTTAGACTTGTTTTGCGGTGTCCAAGCCTGTTGACGCATGTTTAGCGATGTGTGGTTCCCGCCTTGTGTTAGCTGCATAGTGTTGTGGTTAGGGCTAAGCGATCGCCCCCGTAAGCCTCTTTCCTCGTATGTTTGCCGTGTTTAGCGGTGACCGCGCTCGTGTTAAGCCTTTTCTCGCATGTTTAGCGATGTGTGGTTCCCGCCTTGTGTTAGCTGCGTAGTGTTGAGGTTAGGCCTAAGCGATCGCCCCCGTAAGCCTCTTTCCTCGTATGTTTGCCGTGTTTAGCGGTGACCGCGCTCGTGTTAAGCCTTTCCTCGCATGTTTAGCGATGTGTGGTTCCCGCCTTGTGTTAGCTGCGTAGTGTTGTGGTTAGGCCTAAGCGATCGTCCCCGTAAGCCTATTTCCCCGATGTGTACTGTTTTCTGTTTAGCAGTAGCGGTTAGACCTTTTCTCTCGCATGCCTAGACTTGCTTGGCAGTGCTGTCATTTTTACCTGCCGCTAGTATCTTGTTCTGTCTTTCTCGTCTAGAGCTATGATGGTGGCGCCATCTGGTGTGATGCCTTGCAACTAAGTGGCCACCTGTCGTCGATCTCTGCAACTGCTGGGTGCAAACTACCAACATGGCGGGCGCTGGTCACTCGGGTGTTGCGGAGCGGCTTCTTCGCCGCGGCATCGTTGATTTTCGAATAAATTGTTTCTCTCCACTCTATTTCCATCTTTTTATTTTATTTTCTGCCTATTATTTTTCTTTTTTATGGACTCTCATGGTGCACAACGCTCAGCTGGTCTGGACACGAGTTAGACTTTCCCCAATTAGTGTGGTGGCTCCCTGGAGGGTGCTGATTAATGTGGGGGGTCCCAATTAGCTCTAATTGCCAATTAAATCGTGTTCAGGACAGTTGAGCGTTGTGCACCATGAGAGTCCAGTACTTACTACTTACGTGCAAGTGAACACAGTATGCTTACATACTCAGCAATCGTCCAGCTCCTGGGCAGATTTCAGGGGAATGGTGCCGACATTCGTCATGAAAGACTACCGAAAAGCTCTGGGAAAATCGCAGACAGGATTCGAACCCGTGTTACCTCGCTGTCTTAGCACGTAAGGCGACCATTCTAACCACTATGCCGCGCGAGGGCTCAATGGCTGTGGTCGCACTGATGCTATGGAAGAACGCCATATCGAGGGTCAGCGCGCATTCACACGTGCGTAAGGATGGATTGTAATTAATTTCAAGTTCTCGGTTGGATTAATTTTCTTCGAGATTATGTTCTCCTCGTCTCGATCCTTTTGTCCATAGTCATCTCCCATGGTACGTCCGCAATGTTGTCTCCCCATAATGGTCACACTAATTGTAATGTTACCTCACTGCGGCACGTGAAACATTGCCTGAGCAACACAATCGTAATATTTCTAAAATGCATCGCCTCAAAATGCTGACCGCCTTTTGTTTGTGCCGGAACCGCGCAGACGCCGTTGTTTTGGAACCGTCCCTTAGCTGAGAGTGAAAAGCGATGCGTTTGCTAATATCTGGAGCAATGCCCTATGTAGAGACATGATGACCTTCACTTCCACGCTTACTTTCTGATGTCGCGCCACGGGGGACGTAGTTAATAAAAAGTTAAGATGGCAGCCTATATGACAACCTGGTTCGGCTTGAATACACAAAGGCAACAAGTGAATAGATAGTTTCATATTCTCTACAGCCTATCATAGATCCTCGTAGAGCAGAGGACCTATTGCAGATATCGCCCGCCCGGGGTGTGCAAATAGAGCAGTGTCAGCCCATGACAAGGAATGCCTCTAGTAATGTCTTCGACAGAAGCGTAGCATGATTCGTCGAAACTTCCACGTCACCATCACCACCTTGTAGGTGTTCCACTTGTGTGTGCGCCATATCAGCACTATCGGTCATGGCGTCGTCCTCCTAGATACAAAGCGTAGCTTAGAACCGGTGGCATCTAACAGTCGGAGACATATGACACGACACCCAAAAACAGACCTTATGAATGCTAACTGGCGCGCTGTCTTTCGATAACCACTGCCTTATCGAGCGGTGACGGAGGCTTGAACATCGTGCACCCATCCAAGACATTTATCTCCGCAAGGCGCTGTAGAGCAGCGTACGCTTACAGGGCAGGCAAAGGTTGTCACTCCTGTGACTGTCCATGTTTCCGAACCCATAAGTATGATTTTGCCTCATTGGGCAGGCATGTAGTATACAGGAGGCCGTGGTGTAGTATAGTCTCTCCTCATTGCGGATCGCGGTCTGCTCAGCAGCCTTTTGGGCCATGTAGGGAGCGCCAATGTGGCAGGTAAACGAACTAAGTGTGGTATAGCTTTTTCTTGGGAGCTTTCGGGCGTGGTGTAATCCATGGAGGGCTAGCTAGAGGGAGAAAAAAAGATACAGTAAGTAACACACAACTGACTATAAAGGGAAAGTGTCATATATTACAAGCAGTTAATTAACAGGCCATCGTCGCATTTTCAGTATACAGGTTTGTTATGCCCACGATTTGGGCTTGTTGGATCAGTTTCGCGAGCGATGCCTTACTCTGGGAAATTAGGAACTCGCTGGCCTCCTCTCGGACGGAGTGGTACCTGAACGCATGCGAAGGAAATGCCTCTTTATGGCTTCCACAAAGAAGTACCTCCTCTGCAAGCCTTCGCATTTTCCGTAGTGGTCAGCATCGATCAAAGCAGACACGCCTTATGTGTCAGCTTCCAAGAGTTTTGGCCCTTTGGCTCGATCTCTCTGACGAACTACGAAGCCTTTTATCATGCTGCTCTTGTGCACGAACTGCTCGCGTCAATAAGCGTCCTTTCTACAGCGACTACGACTTCATGACGCAGGACACCTCTGCTTCTCTGTAAAATGGGTCTTCTAGACTCGACCAAATGCCCCACATGCGCTGTCAAAGCTGGTATTTGACATCCTCTTTGGGGCCGTCAGGGTCGCAGATCATGCGCAGAAGCGTTGTGAAAAATGTCCTTTTCCGGAGAGGCGAAGACCGCTCACCGTTCCTCCTCTGACTTAGCCCTAGCTACTCTGGAGTAGAGGCAAGCCGTCTTAGCGTATGGGTACTTAGTCTGCGACATTCCGTATCCACGTACTATTAGTTCGTAGTTTTAGTGCAGCAAACAGAGCGTGCTTAACCCAGCTGTTGGAAGAAAACTTATGTAATGTAGTAGGTTTCGAGCAGAGTCGGCACGAAAGCTAAACTTTATTAAACGTGACTGCGACCAGTTCCCGTGGCATAGTGGTTGGGATGATCGCTTTCCACGCCGAGACTGGGAGGTGACACGGGTTCGACTCCTGCCACCGGCTGCGCTGCCTGAGGTTTTCCCTGGGTTTTGCGAAGACTTTCTAGACGGATGTCGGCACAGTTCCCCCTTAAGTCGGCCCAGGACGCATACCAACACCCCCGTCCCTCACTCCTTCCTGCTGTCCTCTCTCCATCTGTCAACGTCTGTACGTCGCTCATAGCCACAGTTGCTTCGCGGCGCTAACACGGAAATTTAAAAAAATGTGACTGCGCAGTAGAGCTCCAGACTGCTGAAGTTCTGATCGCAACTTCGTGAACACTAGAGCAGCAGTAGGAGGAAGCTATCGATGTATAAAGTTTTTGTGTCCACTTCGACTTGCCCTTGGGAATGTGCGTCCCTTGTACACGCAAACAAAACCAAAAGTAGGAAGGAGAAAAACAAATCGCCCCCGGGTGGGCTCGAACCACCAACCTTTCGGTTAACAGCCGAACGCGCTATCCGATTGCGCCACGGAGGCCGGCAACATACGGTCGCCGGCAACATACGGTCGCAACCGCTATCATGACGTGAGGTGTGTGTGGTTGCTCTGTTGCGTTGCTATGGGACTGGTTGATAACACCTGGAACTAGAAGCGCTCGCGCGGAAAAAAAAAAGAAGAAGAAAAGAGCATGTGTTCGTCTGTGCGTAATATGACCTGGCTTTTGGGCGTTTTCTGTGGCGGATCCTGCAAGTGTCCAAGGAACGGCTGCGCGCGTGCGGAGGTTTCAGTTTCCCAGAGGGAACACTATCTCCTGTGGACGTCCTAAATAGATCCCACTGTCCACATCCGAAAATGGATGTCCGTAGCACATATCTCGCGGTGATTTCGAGGATCGTGCTAATAACGTCCAAGATGGGATGTCACATAGAGCATTTATCGCGCACGGGATAGAGAAACCTACTTGGTGTAGCAGTAAGAATCACCGATATTATATTGATAGTGAGTTAATACTCCAATCAATTCCTCACGTCTGTGTTGTTTGTGCATGTAATTCAATTAATCGTAGATACGTCACCCTTCCATTTTATCTCAGAGGTGAGCAGGGCTCTCAAATTTGCGGAAGGTAACACAGCAGGTAGGTAGCAGAAGGGGAAGGTAACGGAAGGTAGCAGATGGGGTAAGTTCGCTAATAGTCCTGGTGGTTTACAGGGCTGGTATCCCAAAGGAGAATACTGAGGGATGCTGGCATGTTTTCTGTGGTACCCATCGCAGAGCAAGATGCGTTAGCACACCCCTCCCTCTCCTGTGGCACAATCGTTTCTCCCTTCCCTCTTTCACCCTCCCCTAGCTGCAACGAGCCGCTACTCCAGAGCAGGCTTATCGGTCTTTCCCCCAACTTTAGCCCACCCCACACACAACGATCACAAAGCAAAGAATATAGTCACTGCTCTCTCTCAGATTTCTAATGAAGAGCTATGGTGTTTTTTAGAGTGGAGAGCTCTACGTGTCACAGCCCGGTCCCCAACCTACCTTCCCCATGACCTTCCTCTGCGTTCGTATCCTCTGGCGGGCCCGCAATAGACGATTTTAGAAAATCCCAGTTCTTCTTGCGTACGCGTTGCATCCTGGGAGATTACTGGAATGAACTGTCCATCACGTTCGTTTCGTTCTCGCTGACCTTGACCTCCCTTGGACAATTGGCAAAGAGAGAAACAGCGCCATTTTTAACATGTTCAAAAGCACTGTCCTTGTGACTTGTGAGCACGGCGGCAAGCGCCCCATCACACGCGCGTCTGCAGCGTCTGCTCTTCAGAGAGGAAGCGCCACGCGGACGAATGAAGCAGGAATAGGGTAGGCCAGAGTAGCTCTATAGCACGAATATGTGATTAAGCAACCGCTAAAATTTCCCTTTACTTCCCGCACTTCAGACGTATGTCGGCACAGACCGCATAGAAATCGGCCAAGAACGCGCGTGCATTCCGCGAGGGGGTTAGTTGTGACGTTTCCCACCTCTGTGAGGCCGATAACGACTAGCACTTTCACCACCACTAGAGTCACTAAATAAGCTACGCTTCTGAGTATCGACACTGAGTTCCAAGAGAGAGCATGCGCCATCTTGTTTCCGCGCCACGCTACCCGTGCGCACAAGCATTGCGCATTGCGCACGTTAGCGCGCGGTGCCATCTATCGTGCGTGGGGGAAATGTTCCTTTCGTTTACAAGCAGCAGTTGACGGTCTTGAGCTCACCTTGACATCTTCGGGACGCTCTGGTGGACAATACAAGGATTATCGCACAACAATCACACACGATCCCACGGCGAGCATTATGTTTGCCGTCTTTGATCCTCAACTAGGGATGGTACGGAAACAAGATGGCGCTCCCACTCTCCCTTGGACCTCAGTGTCGATACTCTCCACCACCTGAGAGAAGCACCTCTCTCATTCGCGAGACCCAAAGTTCTCTCGTGCCCGAAAAACACACACACACGCTAATTTTGGGTGCGAATATGCACCCCATGACTTGTAGTCCTAATTTCTACACTTATTGACTTGTTTTATTAGTCATTCTATGTTCCTTTAAGTACACTTCCACTTTAGTATTTAGTAACGCATTTTAAACATAAGTTTATAGTACATTGCAAATGTCTGAGCGGGATTAGCCCATATTCGTGTTCATTTCGTAACCTAGCTTCCACTCTCTGGAGAACATGCCAGGCTTGGGGCCTACTACCCTCCCCTAGCTCAAGGTTATGTTACCCACACAGATTTGATTTACCCGATCGACGCAAAAAGATTTTCTGGGGGTCGCCCACCCCAGTAAACTTGCTGTAGTTGCTTGCATGAGCTATTGTACGTTTGTCTGCAAACAGCATACGAGTACACTCTAAATCCGGCACCCGATATGTACCGCATGAAAGAGGACTCGCACCTGGGCTAAGCGGTACACATGAGATACAGTCCTCAATCAGCAGGTACAGTTCGCGACCACTGCGAAGTTCAAACGGTACAAGCAAACTATCAATATCCCACAGAACTCCCAAATTTGTCTCACACGTCACAGATGTCACGCGTATACTCACAACGTCCGCTGTATATCCACGATGAGACGTCACAAATATCCCCCAGTGAATATTATGTGGATATACTACGAATATCACAACAATGACATTTCTTTACATTACAAGGATTTCTTGTGTCGATAGCAGCCATTTCCAGCATTCTCAGTATGCGTGACAATTTCATTTTTTGCATAAAAAGGTTATAAAACCATCCTTAAATAAATAACTTCTCACTTCAGACATGCAGAACAGAACAAATAAAAAAGCTCTCGGAGAATAAGCTGCTAGTGAACACCGACTGTTGGTGTAACGTAGAATTCACGTTGTCTAATGTTGACTAATGTTGAACAATGTTGTATGTAGGTAGATAGTGCTGAAACAGCGCTGTTTCAACTGTACCTGGTCAATGGTGGACTGTGAACATAAAGAACAACATTGATTTTCCAAGAGCCACTCAGCTAAAGATTTACGCAGCAAATATTTGCGTGGGTTCTGCATTGTACCTTGAACCAGGGATCGGAAACGGTATTTTTTTTGTCCGGTTCGGGTTCGAGCTCAGGCATATTGGTTCGGTTCGGGTTTAGCTTCGCTGAACCGAAATTATCAGCTTGAACCGGTTCAGGCATATCGGTTCGGTTTCGGCTCAGGGAGAACCCCCCCCCCCCCCCCCCCCTGCGCACACAGAGACAAATATCAGTCAGCGGTGCGAACATTTACAAGGATTGGAACCGTTACTTTTGTGGTCCCGGTTTAACCGGTTCATGTGCAGTAATTTTGCTACATGAAAGCGAGCTTAGCTCACCGTACACGGTTGTAAGAGAAAGGTGTGAGATAACCGTTTAAGGTGAAAAACCTTTGAGGGAAGCAGGTGAAAACACAAGACAAGTAATAAACACATTTATTATTTACCTGATATGTTACTGTATTGTACTCTCGCGGTCGTCTGCAGAAAATGAAAAGCGAAGTGCTGGAGTATTTTTGGCAGAACCCGGTCAGCGTCCTATTTTGCTGCGGTAAAACACTCGCGCTACAGTCACAAACTTTTACTCGCATCTGGCATCTTACAAAAAATAAATAAACAAACAGAAAACGGTCGGTCAGTAGTACAATTATTTCACCTCTGAACCGATTCCCGGTACCGGTAACCGTATGAATTTTTTCGGTTCAGTTCCGGTTCGGTTCAGGAGAAGCAAAAAAATTGTTCGGGTTCGGTTCGGGTTCAGTTCCGGTTCCGATCCCCGCCTTAACATATTGTCAACCTTTATCACGAACGGAAAAGTCGTTGCGTCTTTGCTCAACATGCTGCGCACCCAATTGTGCCATTCGCATGTAGAGGAAGGCCTGTTTGATGTGGTACTTATCTAACTCTTTCCTCATAATAATAATATTTATTTTATACCCTCATAGTCATACCTTTTCTAATCATGTTTGTAACGACTCATCACGTATCGCGCCATAGTCAATAAACAAAAGAGAGAGAGAGAAAAAAAAACATATTTTATCTTTTCCACGGGAATTATAATGATCGGTCACGTATGTTGAGTGATATAACAAGAATGAAGTTCCCAACAAGCGCGAGCCGAAGCGTAACGACGTCTGCTGCCTCATCGCCATCGACATTCTCCAACCGCCGTTTCAAACAGGCGAGGCGCGTCGTCGTAGCGGTTCGGTAGGCATTGCATGTTACACGGAAGGGTCTTTGGAACTTCAGCATCATGCGTATTTTGTACTGGAATCTCTGGAGCATCGAGGCAGTACTGACCAGTACGCCGAACAACTATGTTGTGCATAACAACGATTGCCGTGGTGTGCGAGAGCTAGCGTTCCTTTGTTCTTCCTTTTGCCTCACTTAAGATTTGTGCGTTGTTGCTTTTCAACAATCACATGTGGTAGAGGTGTGGAGCAATGACAGCTTTGTATCTGAGTAAACAGCTATAGTTTGCTTTACCTACGGAGTCTGGTGCGTATCACTGACGAACTCATGCAAACGGTGGAAGTGTGTGAGATTGTGCGTGTACAGGTACAAAGTGCAAGTGCATTTCTTCGCATCTACTTGATTCAGGTACTGTTTTATAGGTCCTTGTGATATCCCGCATTGGGGATGATGAAAGCAATGGTGAAGCAATTCTATGAACTATGCGCAGCTTGCTAGTAGATAAGCTTGGCTCAGCTACAGTTGTCTTTCATATAAAGGATAGCAGTTATGTTATCACGTTTGACTGCACTGTTTTTCAAAGTTCCTTGTTTTTTGCATGACCGCTAATCTTGCTTGAATGTCATATGGACACGATGTGACTCTAGATTAATAAAACGTGACTGTTTCACAGTATCCACAGACACCCATGGATAGCCTCACACATGTGTAAAGTTCCTGGTGTCTCTACAACACTGAAGAGCCAGGCATAAACCGGAAGACGTCGCTTGGGTCTTCCAGTGATTAGGCTGCTTCCGCATGTAACCATCTATACTCCGAAAGAAACTGCGGTAAGTCACTGTCTTGCATTTGTTCCCACGCTTTGCAGAGTGTCTGTTCTTTACGCCTATTTATGGCAGTGTTTGAGCTGCTATCCCAATAGATGGAATTAACTATGTTATTGTTTATCTTTCAGGGAAGACGGTTCCGAAGTGGCGTAGCAATCACGTGATTAGTATTATCATGACCATTATCGTCTTAGTATGCGTCTTATCAGTGTCACCCTATATTGTTAATAATTAGCATATTTATGTTGTAATATCATTTTGTACTATTAGAAACAGCGTTTTTTGCAGTGCATGTAACATCAGTGTACCTGGTTTATGTTCAATAAACAAGAGTTCGTTGATACGATGTTCTCTGTTGCAGAGTAGTATTTTCCGTAGAATAAGTAAAAATTGCAAAAAAGCAACAAAATACACTAATAATAATACGTCCTGTATATGTCCTCTATATGTCCAAATATCCTTGAGAGACATTCCTGGAACCTTCCCTGGATCAGCAAATGCGGAAGATATACGGGTCCTCTGTCTGTACCACAGACATCAACGGGCTATTCAGCCTAGTCTCTGGGATATCCCAAAATCCCAAGTGGGATATCGTGTAGACGTTTCTGAGACATAAATGGTTTACTGGGAGGGCTCCGAGACCCATCCGTACCGGCTAGGTACCCTTTAAGCGCGATCTGTAGCAGCTGTACCTCATGTGTACCGCGTGTTTCCGGCGCATGAGCAAGAACGCCTTCTCACGATCTCCATGCGCTGCAAAAATATTTCGCGTGATTCCGAATACCAGTCAATAAATTTTCTTATGCAACAGTGCCGTAATGGATCAGCACTATCATTCTATCAAAGAAGTGCAATAACTAGAACCTGTGACCGTGAGGGATCGCACGTTTGGGAAGAATGCGTTTCTTGCAACCGCTGGCAAATCAGTTTGTTTTGAGACGTCGGGGAGCGAGGACGAGTCTGCTCGGCCTTTGAAGAAACTCGTTCGACGCTTTCAAGATTGGAGTCATTTAAGGTGCGTATTATATCTATGAAGTAATTATTCGTCCGCACGACGCATTTTCGTTCATCTTCGCTCTGATTCCCAGTGGTCCTGATCACCGGCAGGCTGGACACGACGACTGAGGGACGGAGACAGCGAACTTTGCGCTTCATGCACGAACGTTGATGCGTGGATTAGAGAAGCCTAGATTGCACTTTACACCTGGATTACAAAAGCAAGTAGGCACATTTTTCAGGCAAGCTATTTCGTTTGTTGGATTTTTCTACATTGGGGGGGGGGGTATTTTCTCCTAGCTTACGTCCAGCCGCTGTCGTGAATGGGTGAGTCAGTCATCCTCTGTGGTTGGTGTTACGTTCTGCGGAAGAAATGGAAGTTGGGGAAGAACAGCAATCCAAAGGTGTGGAAGAGATAAAGAAGCGTGACCACAGAGCAGCTGCAACTGTGAAGGAGAGATGCAGTGGTCAGCGTTCATCCATACACGTTGCGCCCAGTGTGTTCGGCGTTTGTGGGTCATGACAATGCACGCTCGCGATGGACAAGCATCACCCATGAAATGGATGTAATTTTCGAATAAAGGTATTTGTTTGTGATACGTGTCGTACAGCGTTGCTTCCTGGGGCTGTTAATATATCGTAGAGGAGGGGAACCACCCCGACGGGTAGGCCTAAATCGCTGCGCCCTGTCCGTTACATGTACCGCATGTGAGGGCGCTTGTACCTCTTAAAATTAAGAGGTACGTTTTTTAAAAAATATACCTCTTGATTGATTGATTGATTGATTTTAAAAGAAAAAAATGGAGATGGTTGTCTCGAGCCACTCGGGACTGGCTACTCAAGGACGCGTTATTAATAAAAGAAAGGGAAACTACACTAACCTCGACGCTTTGAAACGCTTTGAAAGAAGAAATGAGAACATCATCACCTAGCTTGGCACCAAAAGCGAAGTCTCAAGGCACTAAAAACAAAGAGCGTCACAATGTGTCAAAGAGGTCCGTCGAGACGAAAAATTGCACAAGGGCGCGCATGGCAGGTATGAGCTGATTTGCTGGCCAGCACCCAAGAACCTTTTCGGTGGAGTATGGCCGATTATCCAGGCGAGACAGGGACGACAGAAGGGTACATCGGTGTGCACTGTACCTCGGGCAGTCTTGGAGTATATGATCCACGTCCTGAACTACATCACACAGACTGCAGTTGGAGGACGGGACCATGCCGAGATTAAACAAAAGTCGTCCACTGTATGGCACGTTGAGGCGAAGCCTGTAGATGAGCGACGTGATGGGTCGAGGAAGCGCTGACGGCATATAAAAACAGAGATCTGGGTCCACCTTGAGCAGGAACGACGTAGAAGGGACACTTCTGCGCCAGTGTTCACTGCACAGACGTCTCATAAGAGTACCAATTGCTTGCTTCGCGTCCGCTTGGGTGAAATACGTAGGGTGCGTCGGTACGCCACGTGCCACATGAGCCCGTCTCGCGAGTAGGTCGGCATCCTCATTCCCAGGGACGCCACAATGACCTGGGATCCACTGCAAGGTGTTGTTATGTGTATGTGTGACAGCACATGAATACTCCCTGAGGACGTCACACACCAGTGGAGCGAGGGAGCTCGAGCCCAGGGTGCACTGCAGAGCTTGGAGGGCGGTTTTGGAGTGACTGTATATGGTCCAGTGCATCGGCGGTTGACGGGACACAATGAAGGAAAGCGCCATAAGAATGGAATGCAGCTCGGCCACAGCAGCCGACGTCGGGTGCGACAGCTTAGCGCTTCGTTCAATCGACAGCTCAGGGATTACAAACGCACAGGTAGAGCCGGTCTGTGTCGATGAGCCATCAGTAAAGATTTTAATTCTGCCTCCATCGCGATGAAGCAGACTCAGGGTGAGTTGGCGAAGAACAATTGTTGTAGCCAATTTTCTGGAAGTCAAGCCAGGGACATTGACATGCACAGATGGTGCCTGAAGGGCCCATGGAGGGACTGCGGGTAGAACCAGTTTTTTAGGCTTTGGAATGAGGCTGCGGTGAGCTAAAACAGCTTGGCAGTACCCGGATGCTGGTCGCCGAAGAATGTCGCGCACTAATGTGTGACGGTAGTGGCGAGTGAAGAGCCTCATGTAGTGCCCAAGAGGTTGTGCCGTCCGCATAAAGACCAGCGAAGGCTCCTTGGCTTCAGCCATGACAGGGGCAGTTGGCGTTGAATTGTGGACACCAAGGCACTGTTTCATGCTCTTTGCAAGGACGGTTTCCAACACTTGTTCAGACGAAGGACAAAGACTATGCAACACTGGAAGATGGTACATTAACATTTGTCGTATGAGGGACCGGTGCAGACCAAGCAATGCCCTTGTAGAAAGCCCCCAGCGGGCACCACAGAGGTATCGCAGGACACTCAGTCGAGACTCAGCTCTACCTCTCAGACAACAAACCTCTGCTCTCCAGGACAGACAGCGGTAAAGAACCACACCAAGAAACTTATGGTGTGTAACACGCCGCACGACATTCCCACCTATATGAAGCTGAAAGTTCTTCAAATGACGGCGAGTAAAAGGCAAAAAAACACTCTTTTCATGAGAGAGGTCCATGCCTCTGTTTTCCAGGAAAGCAGCAACAACATCAAGGGCACACTGTAAGCGGCGCTGTAGCGCTGGCCACTGCTTGCCGGATGTCCATATGCATATATCGTCAGCATACAAGCTGATGTTGACGCCCCGTGGCATGAGAGCTGGTAGAGCGGCCATCACGACATTGAAGAGGAGTTGGCTGAGGACCCCGCCCTGTGGGACTCCTGCTGTTGTGCTGTGATGAGACGTTTCACCATCCGAAGTCATCAGAAAGACAGTTCTACCACGTAGATAGTTGGCTATCCACCTGAGAGCTCGCCCAGTAACGCTCAGGGAGAAAAGCTCATGGAGTACATGGTCGTGGCTTGTAGTGTCATAGGCTCGCTTAATATCAAGGAATGCTGCCACGGTTAGTAGACCATCCGATCTAGAGTGTTCTACGTGGGTTACCACATTCAAGACACAATCCATTGTACAACGAGCTCTCCTGAAACCTGCCTGCGCCGGGTGTAGGAGCGCCCGGGACTCCAGAAACCAGTCAAGGCGGTCCAATATTAGCCTTTCCATTACCTTGCCCAAGCAGTTTGTGAGGCTAATGGGACGAAATGAAGCCAGTTCCCTTGGTGACTTCCCTGGCTTCAAAACTGGGATAACTCGAGCCGCTTTCCATACGTCAGGCACGACACCAGTTCTCCAGGAGTCATTAATGAAGCACAGCAGTTTTTCAAGCGACGCATCCCCTAAGGAGGCTATGGCCTGATACGTAATCCCATCGGCCCCAGGTGAGGGTCCTTTCCTAGAGTGGGAGATTGCTAACTGCAACTCGTTGATGGTAAATTCCAGGTCCATGACAGGGTCACAAGCCATGCAGCCAAAATCAACACCACTAAGGGCATCAACAACCGATTGCTTGTGGGCGTCAGTCGAAGAGGCGAAAGATGGCCGTGTGAGGAGACAGCAGAACTCTTCACCAGCTGTAATTTCTGAGGTCTTCAGATGAAGCGCGAGAGCTCTGAAGGGAGCCTCCTGCTCAACAGGGCAACTAAGTGTCTTAACAATCTGCCATATTCTTCCTGTAGGTGTATAAGGGGAAAGCGTGGAACAGAATGACTTCCAGCTTTTGCGACCCAGGCGCTGAAGGTGTTTTCGGATGACGCTACGAAGCCTACATACTTCCTGGTAATCCTGTTGACTTCCAGAACGACGGAACCGGCGCTCTGCTGGGCGTCGTATTGTTCCTAGGCGTTCAAACTCGACATCAACACTTGAATGCGTTGCTGGAATGGGGACCTGTTTTGTTGCGGTAGACACGCTGGACGCCAGGGCCAGGACGCCAGGATGCTGGACAAGTCTGGACGATATTAAAATGTACCTCTTGGCCAAGCGGTACTTAACCGTTATATATGCGTTACCTGGTTTAGAGTGTGAGACGAATTTATGACGCTGAAAACGAAATGGATCGACATTCACCGTCAGTCAAGTTTGAGTTTGATTACAGAAAGAAAAAAAAAAAAGAAAACTGCCAGTAAACTTGCTCTTCCTCTGCACAGTTTATCGTATATTGGAAGCCCGTCGAGGAAGCTGACACATTTGCGAGTGACTCACACTTGGTGAAGAGCTTAGCGACGCAAATTGGAAACGGACTCGTAATAAAGAAAAATGTGCGCCTCGCTTTAGGTGAATGGCATGTTCAAGACCACGATGCTTGAACACAGACAGAGCAAACACCGCCTGGCGGGAGCCATTTGGACAAGATCAGTTGTTGGGAAATAATTTATGCGCAAAAGCATGTCAAACGTGGCAACCATTTTGTGTCAGTCTGTTTGCGGTCACATTCGACGTGTCCGATGAAATATGTAGCTCTCTTTGCCTTTTTACCGCAGTTAAGGAAAGCGCACCCATAAACGCCCCATTCTCTCGACGCAAACGTGATCAGTTCGAAAATATCAACGGACCGAAATTGAGGTACAAAATCAAGGTAAGGTTTTTGAAGACTTCGCAGCAAATATGGAATGGACTTCGAAATTTGGAGAAGCACCTAGAAAGAATGCGTACATAAAGGCAACAAAATTTTTACGCTGACCTTCGCTGACCTACGCGATTTAAGTTCCTTACCAATTTTAGTATCAAAGGTTTTGCCAGTTCCCGTTCAGTCGCATGAGTACATACCTGGGATTTCGCCTTCGCCGCATTCAATTTCGCCATTAGGAATGAGATACTATTTGAAAAGCTGTAGCTGGTATTTTAACTTCACGGCGTAGATTAGCAGCTCGTTGTTTGTATATCCAGCACACCAAGCTGTACAGGTGACAGAGAACACCTAATGTTTTTAAGTTGCGGTCACAACCACGGTGGAACGGCGCCTGGTGGGAAATAATGCCCGGCTTGTCAAGCAACAATGATCTATTTTCCCGACTTCTTTGATGCTCCTGATGGCTACGTAGCCAGCACGTAGCGGACTTCTTTTTGTTTTAGACACAGTGTTATGCGCATGCAATGTAGGTTTTGCCACCGTGTTTGACGAGCAATGCGCAGTTGTTGACGACTTCGGCACAGTGTTTCCCGTAATTCTACATTTAAATTCTCTTAAAAACATTGTGCCTAATTGGGATGAAAATTGTTACTGAAGAGTGCTGCTGAGGGCTCAGGCTATTGAATGGCTAAATTCTAAACTGCTCTACAGTATTTTTTAGGAATTTCTTAGACAATAGAGCGTATAAACAAAATACAGAAGCCGACACTGAAGATTTTTGTTTAAGTTTAATTTGTACAAGCTTTCGCGTGGAGGTCCACGCTTCCTCAGGTACAAAGTGAAGTGGTGACACACATAAGTATATATAGTATAGACACTGCTGTACAAAGAAAGGGAAGAGGAAAGGAGATATGGTGCCACATGTCTGTGTACAATGAATAGCTGGGCAGACGGATAAGTGACCTCTAACCGTTTATACGGTTAAACGGTTAGAGGTCACTTATCCGTCTGCCCAGCTATTCATTGTACACAGACATGTGGCACCATATCTCCTTTCCTCTTCCCTTTCTTTGTACAGCAGTGTCTATACTATATATACTTATGTGTGTCACCACTTCACTTTGTACCTGAGGAAGCGTGGACCTCCACGCGAAAGCTTGTACAAATTAAACTTAAACAAAAATCTTCAGTGTCGGCTTCTGTATTTTGTTTATGTGATCTACAGGACTTGACTCCCCTCTTCGTATACACAATAGAGCGTAGTATAACTGCATATTTGCGCATACTGAGGGCATAGGAATTTGAGTTTATTATTACAGAGTTTATTATTATTATTATTATTATTATTATGTACATTCACTGGCATAGACAGCACGAATTGGACGGACAGAATTGGAACGTACAGTTTGTTATCTTGATCGTATCTTTATCTTTCTTGTAGTTAATATATATAGAGGATGTTGTGAAGCACTGTCACCAACATCACCGCAGATCTATTACCCCCTCTTGCCGCTTGTGCAGGAAACGTTAAAAACGTTTCCATCCAACCACTTTTTATTCTATTTGTCATATATTTTTCTTCGAAATTCCGCCTTTGCTCCTGCACCTCTGTGCTCGACACTAACCCGGTTCCGTTCGCGTTCAGAGTTTCAGTATTCACTCTTTCCTCATTTTTTACTGCTCTGCATTATAGTTTTAGTGCAACCAAAACACTTACTTCATTCCACAGGAGAGAGAGGAGAAAACTCAAAATGGCACCGCTTTCCTTATTCTTCCCCGTTCTGCTGGTTCTTCTCTCCTTACCTCATTACTTTGCCGAGGAGATTCATTGGGAATGTGTGCCACTCGAAAACGGTGAGTTGGTCGCGCAACGAGATGCTGTATATGTGAATTTATTAAGCAATTCTTATTGTTCCTTGTTTTGCTTAGGCACGGGTTCGCAGGTCATTAATCGTGCCGACCCGTTATTTTCGCTAACGGGCACAGTTATAAATTCTTCTTGGACGCCTGGAGAAGGGTAATACCGGCTGATCGAATAACTGGCGAGTGCATAGGAGTGGATAGGTAGATCAAGGATGTTCTCTTCCTGGCCGGTTCTGCGAAATGAAGTGCCGCACTGATAATATGCCTGCCAGCCACCCTATACACTCGAACTTTCAGTACATTGTGATGCGTGGGTATGCAAGGCGAGGTGACGTGAAGACTGTGACATTGTCAAGTGGTGCTTAAATTTAATACCCGAGGTTTAATAATATTAATAATAACTGGATGGGAATTTCATTTAAATATCTCGCGCGATGACTCTGCCAACATAACGAAGCACGTGGCAGAGAGAGCTTTTTAGCTCTGGTATGCGTTCGGAATATGTTGCTTTAAAGCACCCAAACATTCATATACAGAATATTACATTATATTAGGTGTATCAAAGGAAAACATGGAGCTGTCAGCTGTTGTGTGGGGATTTGTTACTCAAAATTCTCGTAGTACAAGCAAAAATTAATATCAACAGCGAACACGAGTGCCTCGTTGGAGAAGAAACCTCACAAACAGGAACCTCACAAGAGTAATGGTTATATGGGTGGGGAGATGGATATATAAAAGAATGAAAGAAGGAACGGATAGACAGGTGGGAAGGGGTGCGGGACAGATTACGGGGTGATAAAGTTAGCGACCAACCCGCATGTCCGACGTGAACAATATTTCTCAGGACAGCTTCTGCCTTGCGGCAGTAATGCGAAATAATAAGTTCACAGGGTAAACAATAAGACAGCTTGATTGCCAACGACTGCACAAGTACAACTTCTTTCACCCGCCCTAATAACCACTCCCCGCACCGTTGACGAAAGTTTGCCTCCGCTATTCTTTTCTCTACTTTATGATGGTAACATCATTATAATGGGAATTTTCATCGCCAGGGGCTAAACTCTACCCCATCACTGGTGGTGATGAGGAGATTGCAATAATTAGCCCCTTCACCATAAGGATCGAGTCCTATCGTGTTCAAAAAGGTCAAAAGAGCTCTGAAATAACCCACAGGAACAGAACGGTAAATAAACATACGGAGGTGTTTGATATAAAGTGCTTGCGTTCCACACTCTAAGAAAAAAAGGAGTAAAACGGGGAGTAATTGCAGCTTCTACTCCCCTAGATTGCAATTGCTCCCCATTTTAGTCCCCTAACCCAACATTTACTCCCCAAGACTGCAAATTGTCACTGAACTTCGCGAATGGTCTCCTGAATGCAACAGTCTATACGTCAATATGTGCCCTTGGTCAATTTGATGGCATAAGGCTGTATAACTTAGCCAACGTAGCAAGTTTCCAGCCACACAGAGTAAGAAACAGTTAGCGCAACTTTATTCGCAAATTGTGCCCTATGCATGGCGCAAGATTTTATATAACTCGATATATCACGGTTGACGGTTTGCTTCAAAGTATTTTCATGCATGCACACAAATTACGTACCTGGGACTCTTACAGCACCGCGTGAAATGCAGTCTGCACTCTGTGACATTCATTTACTCCCGTGCATTTGCTCCCGAAAGGGACTATTTTTTGTGGCAATGCATTTAGTCCCCAAAAGGAGTAAAAGCACTCCTTATTTTTCTTAGAGTGCAGGGAGAATTTTTGATGATGATGATGATAGGAACAAGAAAGGAAAAGAAGGGGGGATGTGAGCTGCGTCCCGTCCTGTTCATGTTTCTGCCATTTCAGGCGACTGCGACTACTACGGTACGCTACTCAAGGATGGCAGCAGCTACAACAAGGTGTACGATTGGTGTGGTATCGTGAAGTGCAACACCTCAGCCAGACTCGTCGAGATCACCAAGTGTACAATCCCTCCTCTCTGTCTAGAACCGGAGGGGGGTTTTTACCCAGATTGTTGTGAGCACCTCAAATGCATCAACAGCTAACGACTGCGTTCGTTACGAAAAATAGCACGCAATAAAAAGTATGAAAACCAGAGATGGGACGAATCCAGAATTTCTCGAATCCGAATCCGAATCCAGAATTTCTCGAATCCGAATCCGAATCCAGAATTCCTCGAATCCGAATCCGAATCCAAGGAAGGTTCTACGAATTTCGAATCTTCCGAATGCTTTCTTTAAAAAGAGTTTCAAAAATCAGGCAAAAAAGTCTTCTACCGAAAAGTGTTTTGAAGCAGAATTTAATATCTTTGTTTAATAAAAAAACAAAACAAATTTCGGGACAAGACATTGACATTGCACCAATATCGCCATGCAATATTGATGTTATGTTGCTAATGACCACTTTCGTTATGCTGCAACAATGTTATCGAAACAACATTGCAGAAATGTGACACTGCAATGCTGGTGTGACATTGCTAAAGACCGGCTTCGATATTTTGCAGCAATATTACAGCAACAGCAACAACAACAATAAATGAAGAAGTGATGATGACATGGGATGTTTCCCCGTGGTAGCTACAGGACCCTACCCCCACTTCACAGTGGTTAATATGAGAGGTTGAATTATGGTGAGATTGAAGCGACGACAGGTCGGAGTTCTGTTTAGAGCTCTTCGAGGAGTCCAGTGGCCTGCATGAAAGCAAAATGGGAGCGAAGAGCCCAGCACTGACGCGTAGGGGAGCTCCATGGGCCAAGTACTTTGGACAGGCTGAATGGTCTATGGTCGAGGAGTACTTCTACAGTGTTGATGCAACAGTGCCAATGACCAGTTACTTTACAGTGTAGCACCGTTACAAAAGCAACGTCCGAGGAGTACTACAGTCTTGGCGATATATGTGCAAGTGACCACAGTATGCTTACATATTCAGTAATCGTCCTGCACTCTTAAAAATGAACTTCACCGCATAGCACGCTCCTAGCCAAACATCATCTCGAATGATATCGTTATCTTCCCTGATTTGTTGAAAACGGGAGGCGTACGCCTTTTTTGTGACAATTATGAACCGCATAAGTGTCACAAAAAAGGCGTAGCCTCCCGTTTTCAACAAATCAGAGCAGATAACCATATCATTCGGAACTATAGTTGGCTGGGAGCGTGCTATGCGGTGAAGTTCATTTTTAAGAGTGTGCTTCTGGGCAAATTTCAGGGGGATGGTGCCAACATTCGTCGTGAAAGTCTCCCGAGAAGCTCTGCGAAAATCGCAGACAGCACAGACAGGATTCGAACCTGCGTTACCTCGCTGTCTTTGCACGTAAGGCGATCATTCTAACCACTATGCCACGCGAGGGCTCAAGGGCTGTGGTCGCACTGATGGATGAACGCCATATCGAGGGTCAGCGCGCATTCACACATGCGTAAGAATGGATTGTAATTAATTTCAAGTTCTCGGTCGGATTAATTTTTCTTTGAGGTTATGTTGTCCTCGTCTCGATCCTTTTGTCCATAGTCATCTCCCATGGTACGTCCGCAGTGTTGTCCCAGAATATGCCTCTCACAGTATGAATTGGAATTGGTTGGTGGATTCGAAAGATTCGATTCGCGGTTTTGGGCAATGGGATTCGGATTCGAGAATCTCGAATCCCTGCCTAGGATTCGAGGATTCGGTTGGCACATCCCTAATGAAAACCATACCTTGTGTCTCGCTACAAGTTCAAGTGCATTGGTATCTTGTCTTTTCTGTGCCCGCATAATCCAGCATGCTCTCTGACTGTTCCAGAACCTTTCTGTGGCAGGCATTCTAACCGCCTTTTGTTTGTGCTGGAACCGCGTAGACGCCGTTGTTTTTGGAACCGTCCCTTAGCTGAGAGTGGAAAGCGATGCTTTTGCTAATATCTGGAGCAATGCCCTCTGTAGAGACATGATGACCTTCACTTCCGCGCTTACTTTCTGATGTCGCGCCACGAGGGACGTAGTTAATAAAAAGTTAAAATGGCAGCCCATGACAACCTGGTTCGGCTCGAATACACAAAGGCAACAAGTGAATAGATAGTCTCATATTCTCTACAGCCTATCATACATCCTCGTAGAGCTGAGATCCTATTGCAGATATCGCACGCCCGGGGCCTGCAAATAGAGCAGTGTCAGCCCATGACAAGGAATGCTTGAAATAATGTCTTCAACAGAAGTGTATCATGATTCGTCGAAACTTCCACGTCACCATCACCACCTTGTACGTGTTCCACTTGTGTGTGCGCCATATCAGCACTACCGGTCATGACGTCGTCCTCCTAGATACAAAGCGTAGTTTAGAACCGGTGGCATCTAACAGTCGGAGACATATGACACGGCCCCCAAAAAGAGACCTTACGAACGCTAACTGGCGCGGCGTCTTTCGATAACCACTGCCTTATCGAGCGATGACGGAGGCTTGAACATCGTGTACCCATCCAGGACATTTATCTCCGCAAGGCGCTGTAGAGCAGCGTACGCTTACAGGACAGGCAAAGGTTGTCACTCCTGTGACTGTCCGTGTTTCCGAACCTATAAGAACGATTTTGCCTCATTGGGCAGGCATGTAGTATACAGGAGGCCGTGGTGTAGTATAGTCCTTCCTCATTGCGGATCGCGGTCTGCTCAGCAGCCTTTTGGGTCATGTAGGGAGCGCCAATGTGGCAGGTAAACGAACTAGGTGTGGTACAGCTTTTTCTTTGTAGCTTTCGGGCGTGGTGTAATCCATGGAGGCCTAGCTAGAGGGGAAAATACAGAAAGTAACACACAACTGACTATAAAGGGAAAGTGTCATATATTACAAGCAGTTAATTAATAATAATAATAGGCCATCGTCGCATTTTCAGCATACGGGTTTAGTATGCAACCGATTTGGGCTTGTTGGATCAGTTTCGCGAGCGATGCCTTACTCTGGGAAGTTAGGGACCCGCTGGCCTCCTCTCGGAGGGAGTGGCACCTGAACGCTTGCGAAGGAAATGCCTCTTTATGTCTTCCACGAAGAAGCACCTCCTCTGCAAGCCTTCGCATTTTCCGTAGTGGTCAGCATCGATCAAAGCAGGCACGCCTTATTTGTCACCTTCCAACAGTTTTGATCCTTTGGCTCGATCTCTTTGACGAACTACGAAGCCTTTTATCATGCTGCTCTTGTGCACGAACTAATAAAGCAATCAGCCAATGCTTCAGGGAACTTTGAGGCAACATGGTGGGTTTGCTCTATCATATCTGTTAGTCGGTACCTTACGACTGGACTAAGATGGGGACCGATTGGGGATGGAGAGGTTCAACAATTTGGCACATTAATTGCTGAGAGTGAGCTGATAAATTCAACATCCCTGGAGCCTCTTTAGTATTTGCATAGAAGGGTGACAGAATTTGGGAGCGGATGAAGAGTTCCCAAGCACATAGTCGAGGAGCGCGGATTTTGCTTCAAGGAACTTGTACCTCACCTGATAAAAACAAAATAGGCTGAATCCAGCTGGAATTCCCAGGTTGTATCATGATACTATTAGTATTGTTACTGCACGTTCCTTGTTATAAAATTTACTTTTCAGTGATGCTGGTGCAATTCGAAGTGAACTTATTGGACTCAGTGGTAGTTTGTCGAACCGAAAACCGTACCCGAATCGTTATTTTTGCCGGAACTGAACCTGAACCCGAACCGAAATTTTCATGACACTCTTGAACTCGAACTGGAGCAGAATCAGAAAAAATAATAGCAGTACAGTAGCCGGTTCGCAACAAAACGGATCGGACATAAGAGAAGTCGGAAGCCTCAAGTGCCTCCCAATATCCGAACGAGGACACATTGGTCTCCATATCATTAAAGGTACTGTAAAGCAGTAGACAAGCATGATATGCCGGTGATGTGACTAGAGATTTTGTTGCTTCGAAATACCATATGCGGAACCATACGACCGACAACGCGCTATAAATATTTTTAATTTGCCATGAAAGATGCGGCGTAGTGGAGCGGTGCGACGCCTGGTGTCAAACAACCCCCTGTACAGCGGGCAACACTGAAAATTGGTATTACACACTATGACATCGGAACTTCGTTATTTTAGTAATCATATTATTAGTTTTCCTGTTTACCTATGCATTCTGAAACCCCTGTTAACAGTTTAACCTGTTAACCCCTGTTTTTGCGAAGTAACCCAGTGCTGGCCACTGTTCGATGGGGGCTCTCTCTACTTCTCTGCTGCGCCTGCGCGCTCCTTTTGTTCGCGGCCTCTTTCGAACGAACAAACTTTCTCTGTGAACCTCTGTGAACAAACAAGTCCCGACGCTGTCTGGCTTCTTGAACGTCTGACACATTTTTTTCAACGGCTCAGCATTTCATTTCAGTTCGCTTATCCGTTTATCCTCAGATATGGATCGTTGTGTGGATTGCAGGGGCGGATTTTATGGTGGATTGTTATGTCGGGCCCAGTGTTATACGCATGAAATGTGGTTGCCGCCGTATGTGTCAGAAGTACGGATTCATTTCGAATACCTTGTACAGTGCTGCCCGTAATCTTTAATTGTAATTTTCTAATTAACTGCACCGTCGATTGGAATGAAACTTGCACAATTTTTGTCCTGGTAGCTTGGACTATCGAATAGCCATACTAAATGACATTTGATCGGTGCTGCTTTACAGTACCTTTAATTTCGCAAATTTTCACCTAGCTGTCAAGCGAGGATACAGCGCCATTTTTAACATGTTCAAGCGCACTGTCCTTGTGACTTGTGAGCGCGGCGGCAAGCGCCCCACACACGCGCGTCTGCCCTTCAGAGAGGAAGCACCACACGGACGAATGAAGCAGGTATAAAGTAGGCCAGAGTAGCTCTATACGACGAATATGTGATTAAGCAACCGCCCAAAGTTTCCATTTACTTCCCTGATACTTTCTGTTTTGCAGAAAGTGAATGGTGCAGACGTATGTCGGCACAGACCGCATAGAAATCGGCCAAGAACGCGCGTGCATTCTGCGAGGGCGTTAGTTGTGACGTTTCCCACCTCTGTGAGGCCGATAACGACTAGCACTTTCAACACCACTAGAGTCACTAAATAAGCTACGCTTCTGAGTATCGACACTGACTTCCAAGCATGGAGGTAAGAAACTAAGGAGATGCCCTAAGCGCCTCTCCCAATGCAAGCGAGCATGCTGTGACCCGCGCATGGCATTGTGGTTAGTTGCCCACACACGTGACCCATAAACGTCACGGTAAGACGTCACATGGCGTGCTCCATGTCCGCGGCGTACCTTACCTGAATACAGAGACGAGCTGCGGCCGAATAACTTTTTTTCGCTTTCATAACACCTTTGGAGTTAGAAGTTATCACACCAAAGTTGAAACACAAGATAGATCATCTCAGTGTGGAAGCAATGGATCACTAAATCGCTAAAGACGTACGTACGTCATCGTGACATTGCCTGGCTTCTCTTCTGTTTTGCTCAACTTTTGCTGTGATTTATCACGCGGAGAATGTTGAAACACCCCATAACCTTCAAAGTATTGTGCGAATGGACTCCGTGAAGGTAAGAGGTTTCCTGAAGATGAGGTTTGCTAAACTTCCAAGTCTCCGCGCAGACCGCCATAACGCCGAAACATGTGAGGATCACGCGACTGGGCAACTAGATGGGCGTGGTATTGCCAGGAGCGACCGCTAGAGGGGTCCCACGGCCCTCCGATCTTATAACCCTCTCCTTATTTTCGTACCTCCATGGTTCCAAGAGAGAGCATGCGCCATCTTGTTTCCGCGCCACGCTACCCGTGCGCACGCGCATTGCGCACTTTAGCGCACGATGCCATCTATCGTGCGTGGAGGAAATGTTCCTTTCGTTTACAAGCAGCAGTTGACGATCTTGAGCTCACCTTGACATCTTCGGGACGCTCTGGTGGACAATACAAGGATTATCGCACAACAATCACACACCATCCCACAGCGAGCATTATGCTTGCCGTCTTTGATCCTCGACTGGGGATGGTGCGGAAACAAGATGGTGCTCCCGCTCTCCCTTGGACCTTAGTGTCGATACTCTCCACCACCTGAGAGAAGCACCTCTCTCATTCGCGAGACCCAAAGTTCTCTCGTGCCCGAAAGACACACACACGCTAATTTTGGGTGCGAATATGCACCCCGTGACTTGTAGTCCTAGTTTCTACACTTACTGACATGTTTTATGTTTTATTAGTCATTCTATGTTCCTTTAAGTATACTTCCACTTTGGTATTTAGTAACGCATTTTAAACATAAGTTTATAGTACATTGCAAATGTCTGAGCGGGATTAGCCCATATTCGTGTTCATTTCGTAACCTAGCTTCCACTCTCTGGAGAACATGCCAGGCTTGGCGCCTACTACCCTCCCCTAGCTCAAGGTTATATTACCCACACAGATTTGATTTACCCGATCGACGCAAAAAGATTTTCTGGGGGTCGCCCACCTCAGTAAACTTGCTGTAGTTGCTTGCATGAGCTATTGTACGTTTGTCTGCAAACAGCATACGAGTAGGACGAATTTTTGAAGCTGAAAACGAAATGGATCGACATTCACTGTCAGTCAAGTTTGAGTTTGAGTATAGAAAAAAACAACAACTGCCAGTCAACTGGCTCTTCTTCTGCACAATTTATCGTATATTGGAAGCCCATAGAGGAAGCTGAAACATTTGCGAGTGATTCACACTTGGTGAAGAGCTTAGCGACGCAAATTGGAAACGGACTCGTAATAAAGGAAAATGTGCGCCTCTCTTTAGGTGAATGGCATGTTCAAGACCACGATGCTTGAACACAGACAGAGCAAACACCGCCTGGCGGGAGCCATTTGGACAGGATCAGTTGTTGGGAAATAATTTATGCGCAAACATATGTCAATCGTGACAACCATTTTGTGTCAGTCTGTTTACGATCGCATTCGACATCTCCAATGAAATATGTAGCTCTCTTTGCCTGTTTACCGCAGTCGAGGAAAGCGCACCCATAAACGCCTCATTGTCTCGACGCAAACGTAATCAGTTCGAAAATTTCAACGGACCGAAATTGAGGTACAAAATCAAGGTAAGGTTTTCGAAGACTTCGCAGCAAATATGGAATGGACGTGGAGATTTGGAGAAGCACCTAGAAAGAATGCGTACATAAAGGCAACAAAATTTTTACGCTGACCTTCGCTGACCTACGCGATTTAATTTCCTTACCAATTTTAGTATCAAAGGTTTTGCCAGTTCCCGTTCAGTCGCATGAGCACATACCTGGGATTTCGCCTTCGCCGCATTCAATTTCGCCATTAGGAATGAGCTACTATTTGCATAGCTGCAGCTGGTATTTTAACTTGACGGCGTAGATTAGCAACTCGTCGCTTGTATATCGAGCACAACAAGCTGTACAGGTGACAGAGAACACCTAATGTTTTTAAGTTGCCGTCACAACCACGGTGGAACGGCGCCTGGTGGGAAATAATGCCCGGCTTGTCAAGCAACAATGATCTATTTTCCCGACTTCTTTGATGCTCCTGATGGCTACGTAGCCAGCACGTAGCGGACTTCTTTTTGTTTTAGACGCAGTGTTATGCGCATGCAATGTAGGTTTTGCCACCGTGTTTGACGAGCAATGCGCAGTTGTTGACCACTTCGGCACAGTGTTTCCCGTAATTCTACATTTAAATTTTCTTAAAAACATTGTGCACAATTGGGATGAAAATTGTAACTGAAGAGTGCTGCTGAGGGCTCAGGCTATTGAATGGCTAAATTCTCAACTGCTCTACAGTATTTTTGAGGAATTTCTTCGACAATAGAGCGTAGTATAACTGGAATATTTGCGCATACTGAGGGCATATGAATTTGAGTTTATTATTACTGAGTTTATTATTATTATGTACATTCACTGGCATAGGCAGCACAGATTAGACGGACAGAGTTGGAATGTCCAGTTCGTTACCTTGATCGTAGCATTATCTTTCTTGTAGTTAATATATATAGAGCATGTTGTGAAGCACTGTCACCAACATCACCGCAGATACATTACCCCCTCTCGCCGCTTGTGCAGGAAACGTTAAAGACGTTTCCATCCAACCACTTTTTATTCTATTTGTCATATCTTTTTCTTCGAAATTCCGCCTTTGCTCCTGTTCCATTCGCGTTCAGAGTTTCAGAATTCACTCTTTCCTCATTCTTACTGCTCTGCATTATAGTTTTAGTGCAAAACCAAAACGCTTACTTGATTCCACAGGAGAGAGAGGAGAAAACTCAAAATGCCGCCGCTTCCCTTATTCTTCCCCGTTCTGCTGGTTCTTCTCTCCGTTGACTATTACCTTGCCGAGGAGATTCATTGGGAAAGTGTGCCAGTCGAACACGGTGAGTTGGTCGCACAACGAGATGCTGTATATGTGAATTTATTAAGCGATTCTTATTGTTTCTTATTTTGCTTAGGCACGGGTTCGCAGGTCATTAATCGTACCGACCCGTTATTTTCGCTAACGCGCAGTTATCAATTCTTCTTGGACGCCTGGAGAAGGGTAATTCCGGCTGATCGAATACCTGGCGAGTGCATAGGAGTGGATAGGTAGATCAAGGATGTTCTCTTCCTGGCCGGTTCTGCGAAATGAAGTACCGCACTGATAATATGCCTGCCAGCCACCCCTATACGCTCGACCTTTCAGTACATTGTGATGCGTGGGTATGCAAGGCGAGGTGACGTGAAGACTGTGTGAGAGAGAGAAATACATGATGACGATGATATGGGGATGACTTCCGCTCATTGAGCAGAATGCTACCCCATTGCTATTGGCGAAAAATGAGAGGATGGTGATGAGGATAATGCTGACGACGCTGACAGGGTTTTAGAGAGAGTCGATCAGGCCGGTAGTTTGCAGGAATTTGATGAAGGGTCGCAAGACGGACATCTGCTTTCGTGTGTCCCATGGTCCCAAAATGAGTCTGAGGTCAAGGGGTCGGCTGTCAATTCGCGCAAAGTCGTTTGCCAACAAGTGACGCTCCCTCCGATAAGTGGGACATGCGATGATCACATGGTCCACGGTCGCTGGCACACCACACTCCGGGCACAAGGGACTACTGGCACACCCTATCTGGTAACGGTAGTACGGCGAATAGGCAACATTCAGCCGTAAGCGATGTAGGAGGGACTTAATGACGCGCGGTAAAGATGTCGGTAAGCGACACGAGAATGTTGGGTCTACAATTCACAGTATGGTACTGGCCGGGACATCCCGACGCCATTGTTCGACGGGTGAGGAGGCAGCCCAGTCACGAAGAAGGGACCGTCTGTCGCCCCTTGGGAGAACAATCGGAAAACACTTGCCCTGGTGGTGAGCGGCCGCTGCGGTAGCGTCGGCAACGTGGTTGCAGGAGATTCCGCAATGACCCGGAATCCATTGAAAAGCGATGGTGTGGCCGTGGGCAGTTATGGACTTCAGTAGCCGTAGAATGTTTATTACAAGTGTGGCCAGTGAGCCGCGGAGACCTGAGGTTTTCAGGCATCGAAGAGCTGACTTGGAGTCCGTACAGACTACCCATCGCCGTGGATCGCAGGTGGCCGCATATTGTAAAAACAGCAGGATTCCGTACAGCTCGGCTGAGGTCGAAGAGGTGCGATGGGACAACCGGCAACCCCGGGTGAGCGGTATCGAGGGTACCACAAAAGATGAGGATGACGAAGTTTTCGTTGAGGAGCCATCCGTGAAGACCGTGCAGAACCCGTCATATGCGGTGCCGATTAAATCCATAGTCAGTTGCTGTAGTACGAGGTCGGGGTAGCTCCTTTTGTTGTCCGTGATCCCTGGGACAGAGGCGGTGACGCTTGGCGGCGGAAGTGTCCACGGGGCCGTGCTTTCAGCGGCGGGGCTGATCACGAATTTCGGAACGCGGGATTTGAATGACATTATACATTCGTGGATCGGCGTGCTGCGCCTTGCCCGAAGTTTCCGGATGAGCGGGTGGTGGCGATGGTGTGCAATCAGGCGGAGATACTGGAGCACAGTTTCTGTGTTTCGGAGAACTTCAAAAGGGATGTCGCGGGCTTCCGCAACCACTAGCCTTGTCTCGGCCCCGCGGGGGACACCGAGGCACACCCGTAGGCTCCGTGCCAGCATAGCGCGGATCCTCTGTGCTAAGGTGCTGGGGAGATCGTGAAGCACAGGCAGACTGTAGGCGACTGTGGCACGAATCAAGGCGTTATGCAGCATCAGGAGGTCCTTCTCATCACGTCCCCACCTCACTTCAGCGAAGTGACGGATGACAGCGGTCCAGCGCTGAACTTTCTTCTCCATGCCATCGATGTGACGTTTCCAAGAGAGGCTAGTGGTTAGAGTTACGCCGAGGAATTCGTGGTGCTGGACATTTATAAGTGGCCTGTCCCCAATGTGCAGACGGCATCGCTGCATAGATTTGCGGGAGAAGGCGAGTGCAGCACTTTTCTCCGCTGATATTTCCATCCCTGTTCGGAGCAGGGACATGACTGTGACATTGTCAAGTGGTGCTTAAATTTAATACCCGAGGTTTAATAATACTAATAATAACTGGATGGGAATTTCATTTAAATATCTCGCGCGATGACTCTACCAACATAACGAAGCACGTGGCAGAGAGAGCTTTTTAGCTCTGGTATGCGTTCGGAATATGTTGCTTTAAAGCACCCAACCATTCATATACAGAATATTACATTATATTAGGTGTATCAAAGGAAAACATGGAGGTGTCAGTTGTTGTGTAGAGGTTGATTACTCAAAATTCTCGTAGTACAAGCAAAAATTAATGTCAACGGCGAATACGAGTGCCTCGTTGGAGAAGAAACATCACCAACAGGAACCTCACAAGAGTAATGGTTATATGGGTGGGGAGATGGATATATAAAAAAATGAAAGAAGGAACGGATAGACAGGTGGGGAAGGGGTGCGGGACAGATTACGGGGTGATAAAGTTAGCGACCAACCCGCTTGTCCGACGTGAACAATATTTCTCAGGACAGCTTCTGCCTTGCGGCAGTAATGCGAAATAATAAGTTCACAGGGGGGGGGTATATATAAGTTTAATAAACAGGATGTGGCGTCCACGCAAGGAGAGGTCAGCCAGACCTATGTTGGCTTGCTACGCCCTGGTGGAGCAAAAAAAAAGGAAACAAAGGAAACCGGCCGGTTTCTTTGCAGTGGGGGCGGGTGCCCAGGGCCGCGGTTCTCAGTTTACAACGTAACACTCAGTTGGGTGTCCTGTAGGTATTGCAGGAGAGCCCTTGTAACGGCTCCCTGCTGTTGGCGTGCGACGGGGCCGAGAAGCACGGCCAGTGAGAGCGAGCCGTGTCCCAGGCGTTGGAGGCAATTGGCGAGGACAGCGCGGGCTGCAGAGTACTCCGAGCAGGTTAGTAGGAAGTGCTCAACGTCTGCTACTGCGCCACAGGTAGCGCAGCTAGCTGAGCGACGCTTTCCGACCCTGCACAAGTATTGCGGTGTATATGCGACGTTGAGTCGGAGCCGATGCAACAGCGTTTCTTCTGCGCGGACGAGCTGCTGGTATGGAGCGAATTGCATTGTCGGGTCAATGGACTGGATATACGCATTGGAGCGTACAGCGTCTTCGACAGAGCGACGCATTTCGGAGGCACACCACTCGCGGATCTTTATAAGACAGGCGGACGATGTGAGCGGCATACTAGCTGGCGGGCCGACGTCTTGGTGGGCACGCCTCGCGGCGGCGTCCGCTCGGGAGTTCCCTCTGAGGCCTATGTGGCTGGGAACCCACTGTAGCCGCACACCGTGGCCAGAGGCGCAAAGAGAGTCGCATGCGGCGATGATAGCCGTTTGGAGGTCGCTGATGATTTTGGTGGCGTGAGAACTCACGATCTCCAGGGCTGGCTTGCTGTCGGTGAGGATCGTCCACTCTGCAGGTGGGGAGGACGAGATGTGCTGAAGGGCCATATTGAAGTTCACAGGATAAACAATAAGACAGCTTGATGTCCAACGACTGCACAAGTACAACATCTTTCACCCGCCCTAATAACCACTCCCCGCACCGTTGACGAAAGTTTGCCTCTGCTATTCTTTCCTCTACTTTATGATGGTAACATCATTATAATGGGAAGTTTCATCGCCAGGGTCTATACTCTACCCTATCACTGGTGGTGATGTGGAGATTGAAATAATTAGCCCCTTCACTATGGGGATCGAGTCCTATCGTGTTCAAAAAGGTCAAAAGAGCTCTGAAAGAAGCCACAGGAACAGAACGGAAAATAAACATACGGAGGTGTTTGCTATAAGGTGCTTGCGTTCCACACTCTAAGAAAAAAAGGAGTAAAACGGGGAGTAATTGCAGCTTCTACTCCCCTAGATTGCAATTGCTCCCCATTTTAGTCCCCTAACCCGACATTTACTCTCCAAGACTGCAAATTGTCACTGAACTTCGCGAATGGTCTCCCGAATGCAACAGTCTATACGTCAATATGTGCCCTTGGTCAATTTGATGGCATAAGGCTGTATAACTTAGCCAACGTAGCAATTTTCCAGCCACACAGAGTAAGAAACAGTTAGCGCAACTTTATTCGCAAATTGTGCCCTATGCATGGCGCAAGATTTTATATAACTCGATATATCACGGTTGACGGTATGCTTCAAAGTATTTTCATGCATGCACACGAATTACGTACCTGGGACTCTTACAACAGCGCGTGAAATGCAGTCCGCACTCTGTGACATTCATTTACTCCCGTGCATTTACTGCCGAAAGGGACTATTTTTTTGTGGCAATGCATTTAGTCCCCAAAAGGAGTAAAAGTACTCCTTATTTTTCTTGGAGTGCAGGGAGTATTTTGATGATAATGATAGGAACAAGAAGGAAAAAAAAGGGGGGGGATGTGAGCTGCGTCCCGTGCCGTTCATGTTTCTGCCATTTCAGACTACTGCGACTACAACGGTACGCTACTCAAGGATGGCCTCAACTACGACAAGGTGTACGATTGGTGCGGTCTCGTGAAGTGCAACGCCTCAGCCGCAGCCGTCGAGATCACCAAGTGTACAATCCCTCCTGGCTGTGAAGAACCGAAGGGGGGTTCTTACCCACAATGTTGTGAGCACCTCATATGCCACTAACAGCTAACGACTGCGTTCGTTACGAAAAATAGCACGCAATAAAAAGTATGAAAACTAGAGATGGGACGAATCCAGAATTTCTCGAATCCGAATCCGAATCCGAATCCAGAATTTCTCGAATCCGAATCCGAATCCAAGGAAGGTTCTACGAATTTCGAATCTTCCGAATGCTTTCTTTAAAAAGAGTTTAAAAAGTCAGGCAAAAAAGTCTTCTACTGAAAAGTGTTTTGAAGCAGAATTTAATATATTTGTTTAATAAAAACAAATTTCGGGACAAGACATTGATATTGCACCAATATCGCCATGCAATATTGATGTTATGTTGCTAATGGCCGCTTTCGTTATGCTGCAACAATGTTATCGAAACAACATTGCAGAAATGTGACACTGCAATGCTGGTGTGACATTGCTAAAGACCGGCTTCGATATTTTGCAGCAATATTACAGCAACAATATTTCAAAAAATGTAATATTGTAATGTTGATGCAACACTGCCAATGACCAGTTACTTTACAGTGTAGCACCGTTACAAAAGCAACGTCCGAGGAGCACTACAGTCTTGGCGATATATGTGCAAGTGAACACAGTATGCTTACATATTCAGTAATCGTCCTGCTCCTGGGCAGATTTCAGGGGAATGGTGCCGGCATTCGTCGTGAAAGTCTACCGAGAAGCTATGGGAAAATCGCAGACAGGATTCGAACCTGTGTTACCTCGCTGCGTAAGGCGATCATTCTAACCACTATGCCACGCGAGGGCTCAAGGGCTGTGGTCGCACTGATGGATGAACGCCATATCGAAAGCCAGCGCGCATTCACACGTGCGTAAGAATGGATTGTGATTAATTTCAATTTCTCCGTCGGATTAATTTTCTTTGAGACTATGTTGTCCTCGTCTCGATCCTTTTGTCCATAGTCATCTCCCATGGTACGTCCGCAGTGTTGTCCCAGAATATGCCTCTCACAGTCTGAATTGGAATTGGTTGGTGGATTCGAAAGATTCGATTCGCGGTTTTGGGCAGTGGGATTCAGATTCGCGAATCTCGAATCCCTGCCTAGGATTCGAGGATTCGCGGATTCGATTGGCACATCCCTAATGAAAACCATACCTTGTCTCTCGCTACAAGTTCAAGTGCATTGGTATCTTGTCTTTTCTGTGCCCGCATAATCCAGCATGCTCTCTGACTGTTCCAGAACCTTTCTGTGGCAGGCATTCTAACCGCCTTTTGTTCGTGCTGGAACCGCGCAGACGCCGTTGTTTTGGAACCGTCTCTTAGACGAGAGTGAAAAGCGATGCTTTTGCTAATATCCGGGGCAAAGCCCTATGTAGAGACATGATGACCTTCACTTCCGCGCTTACTTTCTGATGTCGCGCCACGGGGTACGTAGTTAATAAAAAGTTAAGATGGCAGCCTATGACAACCTGGTTCGGCTCGAATACACAAAGGCAACAATTGAATAGATAGTCTCATATTCTCTACAGCCGATCATACATCCTCGTAGAGCAGAGGACCTATTGCAGATATCGCCCGCCCTTGGCCTGCAAATAGAGCAGTATCAGCCCATGACAAGGAATGCCTCTAATAATGTCTTCAACAGAAGCGTTGCATGATTCGTCGAAACTTCCACGTCACCATCACCACCTTGTACGTGTTCCACTTGTGTGTGCGCCATATCAGCACTATCGGTCATGACGTCGTCCTCCTAGATACAAAGCGTAGGTTAGAACCGGTGACATCTAACAGTCGGAGACATATGACACGACACCCAAAAGAGACCTTACGAACGCTAACTGGCACGGCGTCTTTCGATAACCACTGCCTTATCGAGCGATAACGGAGGCTTGAACATCGTGTACCCATCCAGGACATTTATCTCCACAAGGCGCTGTAGAGCAGCGTACGTTTAGAGGACAGGCAAAGGTTGTCACTCCTGTGACTGTCCGTGTTTCCGAACCTATAAGAACGATTTTGCCTCATCTCATTGGGCAGGCATGTAGTATACAGGAGGCCGTGGTGTAGTATAGTCCTTCCTCATTGCGGATCGCGGTCTGCTCAGCAGCCTTTTGGGTCATGCACGTGTTTTATCACGTGCCCATCTTTTTAAATTTCCCGCCCTCCTTTTTGAATTTCCCGCCCCTCGTTAGCTTGTAAAGACCGTAACGACGATGAAGCGATTAAGCCCCCAGTTTTGACTTTCTTGAGCGATACAGGTCTCATGAACAGCCTGTGAAGTCCAGTCGTGCCACTCATTCTTCAGTGCCCCACTGTCATGCTCATCCTCAACACATTAACCTCGTGCTTTTTTTTTATGTCATCTTCTTCTGTAATCCATCTCATCCTTCTCTCACTGTTTGTTAGTCATCTTTTTTTTGTCACCCTTGTTTTTAATCTATCTGACCGTCCTTTCACCGTTTGTTAGTTTATCATTTATTTCCTAATTCTTTTCTTTCCTTCTTTATTTACTTTATTATTCTTTCACTTATTTTACTTTTCTCTTTGCGGAACAGCAAGCCGACGTCCCGTTTGGTTGAGGTTTGCCCCCTTTTTTTCCTTTGGTGTTATAAATATATATCCCCCTAATGTTTATTTTAAGTGGATCCAGCCGATCCAGCCTGGAAACAGGCTTGAACCTGTATGGAAGCGTGATGGTTCCAGGCCGAAAAAATGCGATCCGGAACCTGCTCCAACAATGGATGCAGGCAGGAAGAAGGCTGCCTATATGGCCTGTCTCCAGCTGGAGTTCCGTGTCTGAATTTTCGTGGGTTCCACGAGAGCCAATGTTGTCTTCTTCATGAACCTACGTTCATTAGGTCATGTTCAAGCAACTGATACAAGATAAATTGCTGCACAAAAAAGCACAGAAAGTTTAAATATGCTAGCACATTAACAAGTGGCAATGAGCAATTAATTCAAGTACAGCCATGTCTCGACCATCCAGACACCTCGGGAGTTGTCCCTTTTCTCTGAATAACGAGGGGGGGGGATTAAGAAAAAAAGAAAGGAAAGGTCAGCCAGACGGAGGTCGGTTTGCTATTCTAAAACAATGAAAAATGGGGAAAGACAAGAAAAGGAAAAGAAAAGGACGAAAGGAAAAGGAGAAGAAGAAAAGGGGAAGAAAAGAAAAGGAAAAGAAAAGGGAAAGACAAAGAAGGAGATAACGAATTTCCGGATAACTGAACCAATAAAACTTTCGGGGAAGCCGGAAAAATTCGGGGGGATCTCTTGATGGCTCCAGAAAAGAACACAAGGAAATGATCGCTACTTCAAAAATGCATTCGATGTGAGCTGCCTGAAATCAGTAGGCACGAGTGTGACAGAATTTTGGTCACAGCCACGGCACCTGCTGAGTCAGCCTGCTGCTCAAAGTAGGGTAATGTCTCGGAAAGTTGGGTGAACTCGCATGTTTTCTTCCTCTTGCAAATGTCCTTGGCATAGGCCAACAGAGAGATGCTTCCAGATGGCCTAGACATTCACATGTGGATTTCTTTGATGTTCACAAGGGAATGAAACAGTGCGGAATGCCCTGGCGAGATGTGACCGCTTTCCGGAACACTGCGAACACAGCACATGCCAGCGACAGAATTGACGTTGACACCTTTCCGGATACGCGAATAAGGACACACCCAGGTCCTGGAAGATTGGTCCACGGATAACGAACTACGGATAACCAAGACGAAATTCAATTGTTGCAGGTTTGTTCTCAGGAATGTAATCTAGACAACGAGTTTTCCGGATATCTGAACTCTGATCGGATAAGCGAGACATAGCAGTATTTACTCAAGCAGCACAATGTACTGAAAGTCGAGCGCAATAGGGGTGGACGGTATGTGTCTTATCCATGTTCTTTAGTTTCACAAGTCTGTTCAAGGCCTTGCACCTAACCGTCGACCCCTATTGCACTAGACTTTCAGTACTTTGTGCTTCTTGGGTACTGTAGAACCTGAGATAGTCTGGCTGCAGGGTCACACCTTCATTTTTTTCTCCTATCATCATCAGCCGCAGCAGGAGCAACAAAGGAAGATGCATAAAGGAGGTACTGGCTAAAACAATGAAAGCACCCCGCTACTTCATTAATTTCCAATGCACACTAATGCTTCATACTCTATGGAATAGGTGTGATAACAAATGCATGCTAAATATATTCAGGTTTCATGCGGGAGCAGTGACGACACAGTCAGAAAATAATTTGGTATCAAAAGATTTGATGCAAAGTTTGATGATACATACATGTGCAAAATCACAACGGTCGCTCATAAGAAGCTGTTTCTCATTTGTCTGACATATTAAGTTCTCCCAGTGGCCCGTTTCTTCTTAAACGTGGGGAAAGCGGTACACTTACATCACAATTTTCGTCCCAATTGCGCCCGTATAGTTTTCAAGAACTTAAAAACTTTACTTCCTTAATTAACAATTGCGGACAACATTGCGTCGAAGTATTGATTACCAACTCCGGATTGCTGGTCAAATACGGCGGCAAAAGTACACTCCATGCGGACGACACTGGTTTAAGGCGACATAACTTGGCCACGTGCGTGTAAAAGATACTCAAAAATTTATTTAAGATAAAATAATAAATACTAACGTTAGAATGTAATTAACACAGAGTATAACTACATGAAAATTAAAGTAATTAAGATAGAGTACAAAATACTTCAAGAAGTATTTGAAATACAATTAAGTTACTATTTATCCTTGAACGCAAAAAGTCACCGGTCACTGGTCAATGCGGCAAGTCGCCGCTATGTCACATGAATCACCTAAACCCCGCGCACTACGCTAGCCGCCGCTGTGTGATAGGAGTCATCTAAACACAAGTCCCAAAAAGATGACAAAAAGATACCACAACTCCACTAAGTATATGTGACCCAGAACAAAGCAAACTCTTAGCAGGTCCCTGCTCGGCGAGGTCAGAATTCGGCGTCACCGCGTCAGGGCACACATAATAAAACCCTCACTGACCAAGGATTAGTACACATGGGGCAATATTCCTAAATGGAGACTTCCAGAAAGGGCCAATTTCCGGGTCAAGTCCAAGGGACTCGGGAAATTTCCACTGAACAAGCAAGATAATGGAAAGACGAGACACAGAAAGCTTGAGTGGGAGATCCAAAACATGTAATTAGAGTATTGAGTAGAAAATACCATAAAATGTATTTTAAATAGAATACAAATACACAAAACAAAAAGTTGAGTAGAGTGCCAAAATACCGCGAATTGTATTTAAAATACAGTATTTTGTATAACTGGTTAAATTCGTGGTAAATTCCTAGTATGGCGCAAGATTTTATATCACTCGATATATCACGATTGACGGTTTGCTTCAAAGTATTTTCATGCATGCGCACCAATTATGTAACTGGGACTCTTACAACAGCGCGTGAAATGCGATCTTCACTCTGTGACATTCATTTACTCCCGTGCATTTACTCCCGAAAGGGACTATTTTTGTGGCAACGCAATTACTCCCCAAAAGGAGTAAAAGTACTCCCTTTTTTCTTAGAGTGCACTTTCAGCTGTGGGTCCGTACACCGTCCATCCAAGACGGGTTTCTACAGCTCGTAAACTACTCCTCAGCCGCACGACTTTCCCTGTGACCAGATCCCAGAAGTGACCTGCCCCTACGAGAATTTGTACTTGCTGTCTACTCTCTCTGCAAAGTAGATGTTCAACTGCAAGGTTCTTCTCTCTCATGCTGTCTATGATTGCTGGTCCTGGCGTGGGTGTCCTGTCACGTCTGTCACGAGTACCTCTATCTTGTACTCTTTGTCAGAGCTCATACTCTGTAGCTTCAGAGAAACACGTCGAAATGTCCTTTCCACTCCTTGTCCTCCGAACACACCGATCCTCAATTTCTCTTTGTCCACAGTGCTGCATCTCAGTTTCTCTGGGACTTCTTCGGTCACAAAGGATCGTTGACTCCCTGTGTCGAACATAACATTGCACTTAGCCTTGCCTAATTCTCCTTTGTACCACGCAACGGATGTTTGCTGCACCGTCACGGAATCCAATGTCTCTTCTACTAACCCTAGGCTCATTTGCATAGAACCGTCCGAGTTTTTATCCTGAGTAGACAATTTGTCAGCTTTTGGGTTGCATACCGACGAAGCGTGTCTCTCCTGGCACTTCGAGCACTGTAGTTTCCGCCAACATCACTTCGAGATATGGTTTGCTCCGGTACATCTGAAGCATCTACCACTTTCTTGCAGTTTCCGTAATTTTTCGTCCATCGGAATGTCTGCAGTACAGTCTTTAGTCAAATGTTCCCGTGCCTTGCAGAAAAAAACATTCCGCTGACTGTACTGTCGTGTGAAGCAGCGCAGACGCTGAGGACGGTCTTTTTGGTTTCCTTGTATACTTTCTCTTGTCCTCGTTCTTCTGAGATGGCTGTGATGTTGCTGCAACTGTACCTTTGGCAACGAGCAACCCCCCTTTCACGGCACTCAGCTTCTACTCTCAGAAGCTTCATGAAGTTCTTCACTTTTGTTACCTGTTGCGTTCCCGAAAGCCCTGAATCCATTCTGCCGTCTCCTCGGTCATTTGTGTTCCTTATTGCAGCTTCATCTTCCGCTTCCAGCTTCTTTCTGTTGAAATCGATAAGTAGCGCCTCAGGTATGAGTCGAAGCATGAGGGAGTACAGCATTGATGAAAAAGACTCCTCAGGTATCCCGAATGTTGTCAACGCTGACATGCGCTGCCTGCTCGTCGTGAAGCTTCCTGAGGCCTCTGGTATCTTGCTGTGATCTCACAGGCTGCAAGTCCATCAGGCTGGTCATGTGGTCCTCCATTTGCAGAGACTCATTTCCAAACCGACCTTTGAGAATTTCAAGGGCGTCTCCGTAGCATCTTTCCGTTGGGGGCAATCCAGGAATGGCCGACGCTGCTTCGACAGTGAGCGCTGCTCTTAAATAATTTAACTTGTCACACGCAGACAATTTCGCGTTCTCGTGTACAACCTGTCGGAATTGCTCCCAGAACGCCATCCAATTCTTTCTTTGCCCGTTGAACTTGATGAGGTCCAATTTTGGCAGTTTAACCTCAACGCTTGGTATCCTCGCGCCTTCCATGGGTCTCGTTTCTGAAAGAAGTCCATCTGTGCCAATTCCCGAAGAGCTTATCCTTCCTAGTCTGAACTGCAATCTTGCCAACATCTCCGTGGCCCAATCAATATATTCAAAGCTCACCTGTTGTTCCTCTTCGACTTCTTCCGCAGACCACAGAAGCTCCAATTCGGCGTCCACTCTCTCTAAGTTCTCCATATCCTTCTTCACTCGAGCAGACACTACTCCTATATCTTCCTCACGCATATCAACTTCTTCTAGCTTTTCCGTAGCCTCGTTGATAGCCCTAGAAAGAGCGCTGCGCAACCCTCGGCGTTGACGCTTTAGGCCTTCTTTGCGTTCCATTTTCCTCTCGTAGGCCAAGCAGTTGCACGATGTTCCACTGTAGGTAGTCGAAATCTCCCAGCTGTAGTCTCTTCCCGAGTTTCGGCACCAATTGTAATTCTTGTAATTCTTCCACTAATTCTTGTAATTCTTGTAATTCCACCTTCTTGTAATTCTTTTGAAGCCCAGGTCTTCTAAATAGGAAGACTCCACAATTGCAATAACGAACACCGCGACTTTATTCAATGCTTACAGGTAGCAGTCAAACAACAAACTAAAAAAAGGTTCCCTCGCGCCTTCGCGCATATCTTCTTTCCTTCTTCTTCTTCTTCTACCAATGAGATAATGGCCATGGCCTTCTTTCCTCTTCCTCGGACCGGAGCCTACGTACTCTTCCTTTTCCTTCACATAGCGCCGGAGGAGTAAGCGGGAGCAGTATGCTTCCTGACACCAGCGTTCGACGTTTCTCTGCTCTGCGAAACGGAGCGCATTCTCATGGCCATCAGGCGCCTCTGCACATCCGCGATATAGTGCAGTGACATGGCTGCGAGAGCCATGGTGGCGTAGAATAGCTAAGACCTGCCTGAGTGCGTCTCTGCACTCCCGGTGTTCACGCGCGCGCCGCCTACCCCAACATCGAAAGCGATCCTCGGCTCCCACCTTCGAAGCCCCCCAGTGATCGGCCCAAAATCGTCTACCGAATATTGTTCCGACAGCCAGTGTTGCATGTCTTCTTTAATTTCATGGTCATCTAACAAAGACACGTTCAATCGCCAAAGACAGCGACCGGTGCCAAAATTCCTCAGCCCTGACAAAGATAAAACGACTCCATGATGATCAGTGAGGTCCTCGGAGGTTTCGTGTTCCACCCAGGAAATTCATCATTCCCGGAGACACATAGGAGCGACCCAGCGACTGTGATCGCCACGGGAGTTGACCCAAGTGAATTCGTATCTGTCGCCATGAACGCAAGTGAATTCGTATCTGTCGCCATGAACGTGAGACCAGGGGCGGATTACTGGCCATTGCATCGGTGCGTCGGCCTAACGTGGCAACGCCCACCGTCGGCCAAGCAAGCGCTGCCGACGCACGATGTGAAGTGGTGAGTAAGGCCACCGTCGTCCGCTGGATAGGCGAGCCTCGTCGGCGCGAGGAGCAATGACGCTACCCTCGGTGGCAGACGCAAGTCTGTCACGCAAAAAGCCTAAATTTGACGACATTAACTTACTTTGTATTTACCTCTAAGAAATATAAATTTTGTTACCGCGTGGAAAGAAACCTTCTTGCACATACTTCGCTAGATGAGCACGTAAGACACGAATCAGCCAATGCGAATGCAGTGCAGTGTCGTCTGCTGCCGTCGCCGGCTCGAAGGGAATCCTTCGGTGCTCGGAGCTGTCTCTTTTTCTTTTCACGCGACACATGCGTTGAGGATTAATTGCGTATTTTATTTTAGCATTACATTCGTAGAAGACGAGGACGGTGATCTGTGCACTATACGCCGCGTGGAAGATTGCTATACTGACGAGGATAAAGTTATTTGGTGGACTTACGGTGTGCTTGCTGAGCTTGTCGAGTGATCTCCTCCTTTTTAGTTCTACAACTAAACTAAGCAGTGATTCGGGTAACAGCTCAGGACTACACAGCCTGCTGAGGCTTCCAGAGAGTTGCCGGCTACAACAAGCAGCCAAGCTCAAAATGTGCGGAGCGGAGGCAGATGTCGACGGAGGAGGAGACAGGTGCCACCATCAATGTCCACCAACTCCTTGAAGTACGAAGGAGAATCGTGGAACAACAACGGCGGACCGCAGGAAGCATTGATCGCCTATGCCAAGTATGCCCAATGAAAGAGTTACTAACAATACGGACAATAAAATATGTGCTGGCTCATTCCCGCAGGCACTGGCTGCAATATCACAATATTTTGCGCACAAGCTTCTGCAGAAAAGGCATACAAATGAATAGCGCAAGTATTGCTAGTTTTTTTTAAATTGCAGTGTCCAAATATTTCATAAATAAAGAAATGTCATGCTTGTGCAAGACGGAGTTAATTTCACAATGGTGGGTTACATACACACTAACTCAGCTAATGCGTGTGCATAACATTCACTATATGGGAAACACTCGATGTGTATGTCAATGTTTCCATATACTGTATGTGTATACACGAGGCTTTGGACAGTCGGAAGAAGGAAACAAACTGCTCTTCCGACAACGACGTGAAGACATCCTTGTGAGCACGAAATGTCCTCGTTGACTGCACTGAAGTGGCTCCTTGGTCCTCTAGAAACGCATACACAAGCGCCATTTTCAACGACGAACATCGCAGCGTTTTGCGTCGGCTGACCTCCTCGCCCAATGGCTACGAACGCCACACACCCGGCGATGGTGGCAGGCTGCGAGTAGAGGTGTGCGCCGTGGGCATTTTTTTCGGCGGCGGCGTAGAGCACGTTGAAGGCCCGGCGGCGGCGGCGTCAGCGGCGTCACGCCGATGCTGTCATATCGGCGTGCGACCCGTGGGCTGTCAATATGTTCTCTTCTCCAACAAGAACGCACGAACACCTCAGAGCGGGGGTATTTTCTCCATCATAGTCAACGCGACGGTGGCAGTATTTACTGTACCTTGCACCAAACATGTGCGTCAGCACTGGGTAGTATTATGAAAGAAAACCGAACACACAAGGGAGCATTAGGAGAAGTAAAGCACTTCAAGAAGGTCGTCGCCCAAGAACTTCGACTGGGCGCGTTAAGTGCGCGTTAAGCGCTGGAGAAAACAACATAGCTAGATAATCAGAACGACGAGCCATCCCTTTAATGGCAACTACACGTAACAGTTACAGCGAGTGCTGATCGAATGTTCACAGGACGGCGACGCGTGAAAGCTCTGTCCACTGATCCAGTTGGCTCTTTTTGGGAAACCATATAAATATGCGAACGTTAGCAAACGATATGACATAAGGCGCACCCACCACGTCATTGAACAGTATTTTTGCAGAGGCTGTAGTTATCATGAATAAATACTTTAAAATCATTTAATTTCGCAGCCATCAATTTTCGCGAATCGAGTAGGGATATATTCGCAACAACTAAATTTCGCGCACCCCACGAGTTCCTAGAATTTTCTCGATTCGCAAAATTCACGAAAATTAAGGTCTCGTGAAATTAAAGGGTTTTACAGTATAAACTTGTCCAGAACGAGTGGGTTGAGTCTGCCATGCTTCGCGCGCATTATAAGCCCGGCAATTCCGCGATTGAAAACACCCTCTCTGACTGTGCCGGCACACACAAAATGCACTATTTGCTACGCACGTTTCGAGCGCAGAAAGAGCGACGGGCAATCCACGTGAGAGGACCAAGTGCTTTGGAGCGATCGAGCTGATTGGTGTAGGCGCTAATCTGTTGGTCAGATAGACCGCTTTCCAACCCAGATAAGGCGAAAGTCGCGTCAGTTCTGCGCTCGGAAATGGCGTACTTCTCGTTTCGGCTCATTTGCATAGCGGCATTCAGCGTCGGATATTTCAACACACATGCGTGTTTAAGAATTTCTTAAACATGGAATGGCTTTCAACGATGAGTATCTTCCGTTCTGCTATCCCGTTTTTACGCGAAATTCCTTAATCAAAGAATTAATGAATTTGAAGTAATTAATGATCTTATAGTTACATACTTTCTTCGAGATAATATTCGCATGACCAACTCAAAAGCGGCATGTATTTCGTCCCGCTATTTTTTAAACAAAAATTCTGTGACGAATAAAAACAAAACACCCTGTATATGGATAATGACCAGTGCTATGGTGTTGGTGGATGACCGGCAAACAACCTGCAAGAACTGAATGACAAGTTTTCCTGGAGTTGTGTTCCTCCAGGGTCGACTATGAAACGAAACTCTAAAGCATAAACAGCATATCAGGAGATGAAATTGTTACTGCTAAAAACATCACAAATAAAGCCTGGAACCTAAGATGAAACAAAAACAAACAAAATATTAGGTATGGGAGATATTCGTTTATAGAAAGTGGATCAAAATGGGCACATTACACAGCCGCGCCGATTTTTCAACATCGGCGGCGGCGGCGGCGAGGCCCCAACCTCCGGCGGCGGCGCTTCGGCGCGGCGGCGTACACCTCTAGCTGCGAGTAAGGTCACTTCTTCCTTCTCACGACGAAGCGGGTCACGTGCAGCACGCGTTACTATGGAGACGACGCTGCGCTACGCACCGACAAGTGGCCAGTAATCCGCCCCAGGGGCGGGCTGGCCACTTGTCAGTGCGTAGCGCAGCGTCGTCTCCATAGTAACGCGTGCTGCACGTAACACGCTTCGTCGTGAGAAGGAAGAAGTGACCTTACTCGCAGCCTGCCACCATCGCCGGGTGTGTGGCGTTCGTAGCCATTGGGCGAAGATGTTTGTTTCCTTCTTCCGACTGTCCAAAGCCTCGTGTATACACATACAGGATGTATATGGAAACATTGACATGACATCGAGTGTTTCCCATATAGGGAATGTTATGCACCCGCATTAGCTGAGTTATTGTGTATGTAACCCACCATTGTGAAATTAACTCCGTCTTGCACAAGCATGACATTTCTTTCTTCATGAAATATTTGGACACTGCAATTAAAAAAAACTAGCAATACTTGCGCTATTCATTTGTATGCCTTTTCTGCAAAAGCTTGTGCGCAAAATATTGTGATATTGGAGCCAGTGCCTACGGGAATTAATGAGCCAGCACATATTTTATTGTCCGTATTGTTAGTAGATCTTTCATTGGGCATACTTGGCATAGGCGATCAATGCTTCCTGCGGTCCGCCGTTGTTGTTCCACGATTCTCCTTCGTACTTCAAGGAGTTGGTGGACATTGATGGTGGCACCTGTCTCCTCCTCCGTCGACATCTGCCTCCGCTCCGCACATTTTGAGCTTGGCTGCTTGTTGTAGCCGGCAACTCTCTGGAAGCCTCAGCAGGCTGTGTAGTCCTGAGCTGTTACCCGAATCACTGCTTAGTTTAGTTGTAGAACTAAAAAGGAGGAGATCACTCGACAAGCTCAGCAAGCACACCGTAAGTCCACCAAATAACTTTATCCTCGTCAGTATAGCAATCTTCCACGCGGCGTATAGTGCACAGATCCTCGTCCTCGTCTTCTACGAATGTGATGTTAAAATAAAATACGAAACTAATTCTCAACACATGTGTAGAGTGAAAAGAAAAAGGGACAGCTCCGAGCGCCGAAGGATTCCCTTCGAGCCGGCGACGGCAGCAGACGATACCGCACTGCATTCGCATTGGCTGATTCGTGTATGACGTGCTCATCTAGCGAAGTATATGTGCAAGAAGGTTTCTTTCCACGCGGTAACAAAATTTATATTTGTTAGAGGTAAAGTAAGTTAATGTCGTCAAATTTAGGCTTTTTGCTTGACAGACTTCAGTCTGCCGCCGAGAGTAGCGTCATTGCTCCTCGCGCCGGCGAGGCTCGCCTATCCAGCGGACGACGGTGGCCTTACTGACCACTTCACATCGTGCGTCGGCAGCGCTTGCTTGGCCGACGGTGGGCGTTGCCACGTTAGGCCGACGCACCGATGCAATGGCCAGTAATCCGCCCCAGGCGTCAGTTAAGCCAATGGCGCTTACAAGGCGTTCGAGTTCTCTGCACGCCTGCCTACCGTGTTGGCGGTCGATCGTGCAATGAAAGTCACCAGCAAGTATCAAGTTTTGGCTGCCGAAAAGAAAAGTGTCCAATCGACGGAAGAAGTCCGATCGCTCACTACGACGTACAGGCGCATAAACATTTACAATTCGAAATGATTGGCCGTCAAAGTGAAGCTCCAAATATACCATCTTCCCATCCGTATCGTTGTCAAACCACCGCATTGTGCCCTGAAAAGACGGAAAAACTAAAATGCAGGTGCCTGCTCGCCGAGGCGATCCACAGCTGAAGAATGCCTCGACCCCGTGAGAGTTTTCTAGAATTAGAATCCACCTCCCGGATAATGATCTAGTTTCTTCCAGCATTACAATATCGACGTGGGCCAATTTCGCGCAGCTTACCGTAGACCATAAATGTGTACAACCCAAATCACGAAACAGCATGGGGGTGCATGACTCACGGATACCATGATTTTGTCCTCATTCAGTTTTAACGGTGTGGAGTACTCGATGACGTGTCCGCTCGTGCTTTTGCTTCCTCCTAAAAGGACGGTCGCCTTCATACCCATCGATTCCGAAACTATAGCTGCATTTTGTTCCCCACAGATAAATGACGTTGATACCAAAAATCCCACACCTAGTATTGACGTCGTTTTTGTTAACTCACGATCGACGTGGGCCAATTTCGCCACAGCTAATCGTTTGGCCGGAGTCACACTAGTTATAGACGTGCTCCAAACATGTATGACAACATGTGTTCAAACGTGTATGGCGCATGTATAAAGCTATGGTGAGCTAGCTCACCATAATAATGCTCGGTCACACTGGTTATACAATTCTTGTTCGACAACATCGTTTGGTCCAAACCCTTGTACGATTATACATAGTCTCGAACATGTGTTGTTCAAACATCGGTCACACTAGTTATACAACTTAACTGGAGGAACAGTGGGAGTGGCTTAAACCGTGATGTATGGCACACGTCAGTGTCACAGTAACCAACCGAGGAGTTTATATAGCTTCCATTCGCGGATATCGCTATTCAAAATATACGAAGACGACGAAGACGGGGCTGCATGCACTTGCTGATTTTCGATTGTTTTATGCTCCATGTGCGCAGGCAAAGAGCTCGCCATTTTGAACGTACGTGCAACACAACGTCGCGAACACTTACTCGCGCAAAATAACTCGCGCGTTATTCGGCACCCGGGCATACCCGGGGATACCATGATTTTGTCCTCATTCAGTTTTAACGGTGTGGAGTACCCGATGACGTGTCCGCTCGTGCTTTTGCTTTCCTCCGAAAGGACGGTCGCCTTCATACCCATCGATTCCGAAACTATAGCTGCATTTTATTCCCCACAGATAACTGACGTTGATACCGAAAATCCCATGCCAAGTATTGACGTAGTTTTTGTTAACTCACGATCGACGTGGGCCAATTTCGCCCAGCTAACCGTGTATTGTCATCGAGCAGGAGAGCTACCTCTGGAGGAAGGACGTGGGCCAATTTCGCCACAGTGTGTATTGTCATCAAGCAGGAGAGCTACCTATGGAGGTAGTCCCCTTTGGACAGAAACTAACTTTATGTTACAGTCCTACAAGCTAGATAACAACACTCTCTAGGAGAGTTTGCTTTTCGTACTGACCATACCAAGCGAACAATCCAAACACGGGACAGCCGCTGCAGAGTGCAGTACGGTCCTAGCGAGGTGGCTAGAACATGATTTGCCACTCACCCTGAACGTGGCGGGAAAGACGAGTAGACGCCAGCCAGCGGCGAGAGCACTCCACAAGACCATACAGTGCTTGCTCACAGACAATGTGGCTACGAAGCCTGGCCCTGATAGCCTGATATATAGCTGCGTCTCCGAAGTCTGGGCCACCGAAAGCCAGCCGGCAACGACGGATCCAAATTTGAAAGTTGATCTCGGTAATTAATAAAGCCAATTGTTTACGCTGAACGCGCGGAACAGGCAACGGTTACAGGAACTGTACGGTGGCCCAGGCGACAGTCGACAGCTGAAATATCTGGGTTACTCTGCGCCACAGCAAAAGAGATACACGACAACGCCGGAAACAGTGCTCTGCGGTTTCACACATCCCGCAAGACGGGCAACCGTCAGAGCGAGAGATATGAAAACGGTGTAGTCGCTCGCGAAGAGGAAGAACGTTGTGGGCCAACTTCCACTGAAGACTGGCGCGGCGTGCATCTAGCCAGCCTGCGGTGATTCGACGCCAAGACAGCTTCGACGGCACCGAAGGAACTGGGGGACCAGACTCCAACTCCAGGATAGCTGTATAAAAATCGCTGACAGCCCATAACTGGAGGTCAGCGTCCGGAAGCTGGAGTCGCAAACGCCGTACAACATCAACACAGGCAGTGTATTGATGAGGCAGGACTTCGGACCTAGGCCGAAACCTAGGGCTCTCAACGAACCACCTGGTAGCACACCCCAGAGAGTACTGCACTAATGCGCACGCTGGGTGTTCGGGAGTGTGCAATGCCTCGAAATAAACGCGCGACTGAAGTGCAAGGCACTTGTAGAGCACCACCGGCAAGGCTAAGCCGCCCTGGTCACGTGTACGGTGCAAGCGGGATCTCGCGACCCACTCCACCGAACCGCCCCAGAGGAAACGGAACGCGTGCCTCGTGATGGCAGTACGGATTAGTGGTGGCGGCGTGGCAACGACTCCTAAAAACCACAAGCGACTGTAGTACCAGGCCAGTAGCAGATGAGCACGAAACGTGATGGGCAAATCAACAAACTTAAGCTGCCGCAGGACAGCTCTGCAACGATTAAACACTCGTGGCCAATTTACGGTAGATATTCCAGTGCAATCAAAAGTCACGCCAAGAATTTTGACTTCTGGCCTCACTGGAACACAGAAAGGAGCTCCGCAGGAAGGCTGGTGGTTCAAAAACTGTGCTGCACTTTTTGACCTATTCAGTCTTGCCCCTGAAACGGCTCCGTAGTCCTCAAACGCCTTCAAAACGGGCCCTAGGGAACACTCGCGAGAAACGATCACAGAGATGTCATCTGCGAACGCAAAAACAGGTGGGGGGCATCCATTGGGCAGTGGCAATGTAACAGGAAGCGAGCACAGTCTCTCGAGTAGAGGGTTGATGGCAATGGTGTACAAGGCGGGAGAGAGGGGACATCCTTGACGGACCCCACAAGTTAACACCAAAGGGGGACGACAGTCCGCCAGCGACAGACACAACGCTTCTAGCGCCCCTATACAACGTTTCCACATACCTGACCCAGGCAACGGCGAACCCATATGCCCTCAGCCGAGAGAACAGGTATGCGTGTCGCACGCGATCGAATGCCTTGGACTGATCGAATGACGCCAGCACAGCGGGGGCATGACCACTGTTAATCCAGTGGATGGCATCACGAAGAGCGATTCTATGAAGGTCTGAGGACCTGCCGGGGACGGAACATGCTTGGCAAGGATGTAACACCTTCTCCAACAGAGGTGAAACGCGCAATAGAAGAGTTTTAGCTAAGATCTTATAATCGCTCGTCAGTAAAGTAATCGGACGATAAGCATCTGGGTCCAGTTTTCGAGACTTGTCTTTGCACAGAAGAACAACAACACCATTCTGCATGCTGGGGCATAGCAACCCCTGGGATAAGCAGATGTTAAAAACCCGAGTCATGCAAGAACCAATCACACTCCAGAAGCGCTTGTAAAACTCAACTGGGAGGCCATCAATGCCAGGGCACTTTCCGCTCGCCATTGAGGAGACAGACGTAAAAACTTCATTTTGCGTGAGCGGCCCTGAGTCAACATGCTCCATTTATTTCGCCGGCAGTGGGCACTCTCGGCTGACAACAGGCTCGTCGTGAGGTGGCTCCTGATAAAGGGCCGCGCAATGCTCACGCATTGCTTCCTGAATGTCACCGGGATCAGTCAGAATTGAGCCGTCAGCTGACCGGAGCTCAGTAATTCCGAAGTCCGGATTTTCTGCCACATAGCGCTTGACTAACACACGGGAGCAATATGCCTCCCGGCACCAGCGCACCACATTGCGTTGCGCAACAAATTTGCGCCAGGACTGCATTCGTAGAGAGGCTATCCGTCTCCGCACGTCCTCAATATCGGACGCAGGTTCAGGACTGCGTGAGTCAGGGTGGCGAAGCACAGCTAACACCTGCCTGAGTGCATCTCTACGCTGCCGGTGTTCTCGCGCGCGCTGTCTGCCCCAATGCCGAGAGAGAGAGAAATACATGATGACGATGACGAAAACGGTGTGCTGCATCCAGCTTTAGAGCCTCCCAGTGACTAGGCCCGAAATCGGTCGCGGAACAAACATCCGCAAGCCAATTTTTTACGTCGTTTTTAATTTCGGGGCGGTTGAGCAAAGACACGTTCAGGCGCCAAAAACTGGAGCCAGAGCGAAAATTCAACAGGCCAGATAAAGATAACAGAACACCAACATGATCCGTGAGATCCCCAGCAGGTCGCGTCAAAACCCGACAGCCCTGGCGAGACTTAAAATCTGTCCAATCGGCTGTGGCGACCCCGGGAATCAACCCAGGTGAATTCATAGGCATTCCCGTTGACGACCAAGCATCAATGAAACCAACAGAATTCACTAAGCGCTCAAGTTCTCTATTCGCTTGTCTGCCGTGCTGTCGGTCTATCGTGCAGTTGAAGTCGCCTGCAAAGAGTAGATTTTGGTTACCATAGAAAAAAGGATCAATTGTGCGAAAGAAATCTGAGCGCTCACTGCGACGGGTAGGGGCGTAAACATTAAATATCCGCAAAGCACTACTGCCGTACTCTAACTCCACCGCCACAACCCTACCTTCGGTGTCTGTGTCGAACCACCGGACGGTACCCCGGAATGACGGGAACACTAGAATACCCACCCCTGCTCTGTGTGGCGAGCCAGGACTGAAGAAAGCTCTGAGCCCATGTGAATCTTCAAGGGACTTGATCGCACGCCCGGAAAGGCAACCAGTCTCTTGAAGAAGGATAATGTCCGCACCCGCCAACACTGCCCAATCGACAACCTCCACCTGCTTGGCCTCCCTGCTAAACCCCCGGACGTTTAAGGTTACAAGACTGAATAGAGACATTAAAAGGAAAGGAAATGCAGCGAGTTGAACACTAGGACTCATCGTCCATTTGAGAGTCATCATGCACTTCGGAGCCGTCCGAGGACACACGCATACGTTTAGCGACAGAGGCCGGAAAATCCCTATCACCCACGTGCACTATCTTGGGGTCCTCATCAATTACCAAGCGCTCGGAGTCTGAGGACGCAACACCGTCATCGTCCTCACCGATAGCCTCGGTAATCTGGGAGTTACACCCTGCCACAGCGCCACCAACGGCAGCACTCATGCGCTCATCTGGAGAAGCATCTGTTGCATCAAGAGCACCGCCACTGACTACTACGGCTGCAACACTAACAGCAAAAGCAGAACTGGTAGCGGCGCTAACAACAGAGACACCTGCAACGGTGTCATCGGTATCTGCTCTGTCACCACTAACCGCGTCTCCACTACCATTATCACTGCCAGCACTAACAGCGAAAGGCTCTTCCGCCACACTAACGGTATATCATGAGGCACTACCACTGAACGCACTCCCACCTCAGCCGTGGCACTCTCGTCCGCGAGCGCCTGCACGGGAGGCGCTCCAACAGGAGCAGTTGATAGCACACCGCTACCAGAAACACGGGATGCCCAAGTTGTGGCCAAACATCCGGGCAAAGCATGATCCCCGCCACAGAGCTTACACGAAGTATCACACCTCTCGTGTCCAAAGTCACCACAGTGAGCACACACTGGGACCACGCAGTCTTTTTTGAAGTGGCCTTCTCCGTCACACCGCATACAAACTCGTTTGATACCGTCATAGTTGACGGTCAAACGTTTACCACGCACACTTTTGCAGTTCGGAACTGGGTTCCGCATTTCCATAAGAGCGCGCCGGTTGCCCGTTTCAATACCCTCTAGCTCCTTCTGAGGGAAGGTCTCGCGGGCTACTTTGGTGACAGGACCGTACTCAGTAAGAACGGCCTCCACTGCTACATCAGGGATGCCATCTGGCACCGATATGACTGAAACTGTGACCAAGTTGGACTCCAACGAGACCAACTCGATCACATTGCCCTTCACTGTGAGCGACCCCAGGGACTTAAGCTTCTCAGCACCAGACCTGGTCTTCACAATCAGATCACATGCTCCACCACCAATGTGGCGCATGCTTTTCACGGCTTTCCCTACCTTCTGGACAAGAAAAAGTAGGAAGTCCACTCGTGACACGGCCATAGGAATAGGTGGCGAAGACGCCAAAAAACGACACGCTGTACTCTCCTCACACATAGTGAGGCAACCACACAAAGAAATGTGTATAGTCATCAAGCAGGAGAGCTACCACACAAAGAAATTGAAAACCATAAAAGTGTACAAGCCAAATCACGAAACAACATCGGGGGCATGACTGGCGGATACCATGATTTTGTCCTCATTCAGTTTTAACGGTGTGGAGTACTCGATGACGTGTCTGCTCGTGCTTTTTACCACGCCAAGTATTGACGTCGGTTTTGTTAACTCACGATTAGAGATGTGAGATTAGTGCGTAGTTGTGGCTTCGGATCATTTTCATGTCAAAATTCGGCGACTGATATTTCAAGTACGTGCTCCTTTCAGGAAATTTAGGAGAGGCCGATTGGTTCGAATAACGACAGGCTCCGAGTCTCCTGTCTCGCATCTCCCCGAAAACATCGAATTAATAAGGTAATGAATGAATTTATGTATTTTCGCCGTCCAGAATTTACAACGCTTTCCGACAGGATGTTCCCCTTCCCGCGTAACCCACCTACGAAAACTGCATACCGATAGCTCTTAATTTGTACTATACAAAGTCTAACGGGCAAAAAATGGGAGAAGTCTAGCACTCGCAAGTGAATAAGATAAGTATTTAAAGAGATTGAAACATTTATTTTACTGAAAAACAAGCTTTCGGACGGACTCCGTCCTTCATCAGGTGCGATACATCGAACACTTCCTTGAGATATTTATACTAATGTGCATCAGAGAAAGATTTTTTTTTCTCTGATGTACATTAGTATAAATATATCTACCAAGTGTTCAATGTATCGCACCTGATGAAGGACTGACTCCGTCCGAAAGCTTGTTTTTCAGTAAAATAAATGTTTCAATCTCTTTAAATACTTATCTTATAAAAAAATATGTACAGGATTTTAAAAAAATACGCTATGTACATTTCCTCCCCATAAACGGGACAACAAGACTACCGCCAGACAGATTGAGCTTGCATTTCGTCGCAGGGCGCAGGCCCAAAGGCTTATGTCCAGTCACTCAGTTGTACTTTCCTGCACATAAAAGTTGCCGACAGTTGCACTTCGTCTCACTTGGAGCCCCGGGAAACTTCACGGCCCAAATAATTGCTATAGAGCAGCACGCTCTGAGAGCTTCTCGTCGTGTAACGTTGTATACATGACATTCTCGTATAAACATAAACAAGGCTGCATCGCAACTTTCGGTGCCACGAAGACTTCCGGTCCTTCCGCGACTAAGGACGCTCGGAACCAGCCACCATGGAGAATGATAGCTTTCACTTTCTTGATTTGTTGAAAATGGGAAGGTACGCCTCTTTGTGGCAATTTGAATTGTCATAAGAAGACGTATACGGTCCTCTCTCACCTCAAATCAGAAGCGGTAACAGTATCAGTCGCCGTAGCGGTTGGCGCAGACCGTGTTTGCTGCGAAACTGGATGTCGTTTTGGCAACAAACCGGAAGCCATGCAGAAGGGCATGTATAGTCAGTGAAGACATAAGTCATACACTTGACACCGCCCCTGGACAAGAATCGCTCCGCGCGCGTTGTGTTGTGCGCATGTTGTGCGGCGCGGCGAAGTGGGGACTGGGGTAGAGATAGAGAGAGAGCAGGATCTCCATCGCGCAGCGGAGGCGTCGTGCAAAGGCTGGTGGCCAATCGCAGTAGCCTTCCACGGATGAGTAGGCGGCCCCAAATGTAGGATCTAAGTTGTCACTGACTGTACAGCGTTAAAACAGAACTGCATCGCATAGCATGCTCCTAGCCAACCATCATTTTGAATGATATCATTCTGTGTCCTTATTTCCCAAAAACGGGAGGAGGCGCCAATCTGGGAACATTATGCATGTCCCAGATAGGCTCCTCCCCCTTTTTTTGAACGAATCATGGCACGGAATGATATCATTCGGAATGGTGGTTGGCTTGGAGCGCGCTATGTGGTGAAGTTCTAATTTAACATCCTCCTCTATCCTCCATCCGTCCGTCCTTCCTTTGCGTTTTGTGTTCTTTCTTTTTTTTTTTTTTTTGCTATAGTCGTGACGACGCCCACTTCTGTGCGCGTCGACAACAACGGCGAGCTTATCCTGCCATTACCCCCCCCACACACACACACACACTATTTCAAGTGTAATGGATGAGGCAAATTAAACATAGAAGGACAAAAGCAACACAAGCCTCACAACGGCCTGGTGCGTATTTCTTTAACTGCCATCATTGAAGCATTTCAATAACACCGGAACCAGGAACTATGAATTTATGGAGCGTTTACAGCTCCTTTAAATTCGACGACTCACATCTTATCAACTAGCCAGAAGGAAGTCGGTCTAGGCCAAAGGCAATATTACGACCGCGAGTTTACGATGCATCGCTTTCGGATGCCGGCCTTTGTACAGAACTCACGAAACGAAATATGGACATTAGAGCCTAACAGGCGGTCATTAAAACGAGTTCGGCGTCGGTCTCACCTCATTCATCTCCTGCCGCCTCCTAGCAAGCACAGAGGAGTCACATAAAACAAACAGGTGGAAGCCTGCGAGTTACATATCTGCCGGTACGGCAGCCGTAATAGATTCTACTGTCATCTGATGTGAGACTCGAGATTAACTGCCATATTATTACACGGTGCGTGTTAATTTCGACGCTATATATCTGCTGGGGCAGTAGATTTCTGAGACATCACAAAACGATGTCCGGGCTCCGTGGATCACTGATTTTGGTGGTAACTCTGTGTTGGTGTTCCCAGAAGGCGGCAGGTCATCAAGCCATTGCAACAGCAGATGTGATAGACGGTGAGTGCTGATGTAACGGCTGTTGAAGTGTTGGTTATGACTAGGGTTCCGAGTTTTCAGTTTTAATCCAAAAAACATACGCCTGATAGTGTACTGATAGCGTCAAATTCCAAGATGTGGCGTGTCTCTTCGTTATCCACGACTGTTTACGAATCTGCCCAAGCAGCAAAATGTACTGAAAGTCGAGTGCAATAGGGGTGGGCGGTATGTGTCTTATCAATGTTCTTCAGTGTCACGAGTGTGTTCAAGGCCTTCCACCTACCCGTCCACCCCTATTGCACTCGACTTTCAGTACATTGTGCTGCTTGGGTGAGAAGGCATAACTGCCCATCTGCTGCACGCGAAGACGCCTTGACACATATTTCCCTGTTTGCTTCGATCTCCAAAGCTTCCACAACATGCCGAACGTTTTTATCTTTCAATCTTCCCACGATCTTTGTTTCGTGACGTGTTTCGCTTTGTTTCGAGCTCGTGTCATACCATGCAAACAGTCCTGTAATTACAGGGGACGGTACAGTCCCAGTGGGCTTGCTTGAGCTAGATATGGCATCTTGGCCAGATACGCCCAATAATTTTGACTTAAGTGCGATCTGATGCAGCACCTTCCCTGACAGTGGTGAAAGACGTGACTTGCTCATTCTTTCATCACGCTATCATCCCCACCATCTACTTGTGGCCAGCGCTATTAACCAACATCTAGCGGTACAAGTGAGCTGGAGTAACCAGTTCCACACTTGTAGAGCCAAATCTCCATTACATTGAGGTAAAACATCTAAGAAAAGATCGTCCCGGCACAACAGCGCAAGCGATTCCGCCCCGACGACCATTTTGCGGGCCGCGCATTCAAAGACACGGCCCACCCGGGGACGGACCGCGTTATCAAGGGGCCCCTCTCCGGTGTATGACGGACCGGCTCCCATTTGCCTCCCTCTACCGCTTACGCGGATCTGAAGGGAAGATTCTCTAATCGCGGGGCAAGCGCCACCAAAATTACAAGTACTATGAGCTACTGTGTTGTCCCCGCCCTCATGTATTGATGGTGTTTTATGATTTTGTTCGCATGTTTATTGATGGTGAATTTGCACCATACAACAAGGTTGCCTATGCCGTCGATCGAGTTCGTACATGCAGCCTTGGGATCTGTGGCGGGACGTGTTAGCTTTGAGATGCACCATGAGCTTATCATCTGCGTGAATCAAAGTGAAAGTTCCATTACGTATCTTGCAGGAAAATGCAAGTTTGAGGGTCATGAATTGGAGGACGGCAAGCAAGTCCAACTGGAACCAGAGCAATGTCAGGTTGCAATCTGCGATGTTGCCAACGCCATCGTGCATCTGAAGGGTTGTGGAGTTGTGGAAGCACCAGAAGGATGTTCTGTCGTGCCCGGAAATGGGCCTTACCCGAAATGCTGCGACACGGTCAAATGCAAGGATGAATAATCTTATTATAACGCTTGGTATGATTTGAGAAAATTTGAACGAACAAAATAAAGTGGTTGATGCTGCAGTATTGAATGGGGAAAAAAAAACTTACGGATTGCTTGCAAACGCGAGGCAACAAAGAACACGAACTTTTACATAGAAGCCTTTGTGAAATGAATTATATTGAATTGATATCGCGAAAGATGCCTGTCGAAGATGACAACAACAACAACAATAAATGATGAGGATGAGAGGGGGTGTTTCACCGCGGTGGTGCGGTACCCTACCCCATTGCACGGGAACATTATGTGAAGATGATGAATGAAGGATAAAAACACAAGAAAGAACTAAAGCAAGCGTATGAAGCAATCCAGTGGACGACAGGAAATCCATGAACAGGTGAAGAACCCGATGATGGAGCACAGGATATTCATAGGGACCAGTGAGTGCAGCTAAGGTGAGCGGCCTCTTGCTGATGCGGGCAAGCTCACCACACACTGTCCGCCTTTGCCAGCAGTAGAGTGAACATTCCATAAGAATGAGCTGGGCGGTCGCCACGACACCGCAGGTGGAACAGAGGCCCGTGTCACAGCATCGGATCACACACTTGAATTGCGGGATGAAAACAACATTGAGTCGGAGTCTACGCAGGAGTGCGGTAAAACGGCATAGGAGACGGGCAGGGAAAGAAAACGACAGATTTGGGTCTACCGAATGCATTAGAGATCGCGCCGTGATGTCCCTGCGCCATTGCTGCAGAGCCAGGGGTTGAAACCATGCAGTTAGTAAGGCCCTTCTGTCGCCTCTCGAGAGCACAATGGGCACGGCTGTCGGGGACTCGTTGGCAGCCGTTGCTGCTCTGTCAGCCCCCTCAGTGGCTCTTAGACCGTATTGACCTGGAATCCACTGCAGGGATATACAGTCGACCCCCGTTTATCCGGACGGTGCCGTTCCCGGCGAAATCGTCCGGATACCGGGGCATCCGCATAAATGAAACGACCGAATAGAGACGACCTACAGAGCAAGGTTGAATTAAATCACAGATATCTCGTCAATGACAGCTGTTACATAGTAGTGTAGGCACTCGATTCCTGCAAACTTTTGCTAATTGCATAGAGTTGAGCCACGCTGTTGCGCTGTTCGAAGAATGTCAGTGCGGTCGCAAAGTGTCAATGTTCGAGCCTTGTTTCTCACCGGCGTCATCGGCACCGTCTTGCTGCACATGATAGGAGGCAACAGCAGCAATCACACCGTCATCAGTCATAGCTGCACACGCGTCATCATCCTTATCAACGTCAACGTAGTCAGAAACCGCAGCATCATCTACGGCAGTCGCAGTGAGCCTCTGCATCAGGAATCGCAGCTCAACGGGCCGTAAGCAGCAGGCCCTCGGGTTGGAGTTTTCCCCTCTAGAACCGGACAGTTCCTCGAGATATTTCCAAATGACTCGATTGGTCAACGTGCCCCAACGCACACCAATAGAAAAGGGGGTCATCGTGCACGGTTGTCTCCCCTACGGAGGAATGTAGGTCCCTGACGTGTGACGGGAATAACCCCGAAACAGCGAAAAGGGTGACGAAGTGGGGTCAGCGTCTCCTCTTACTCACGGTAGTCCGGATAACTGAAGCTGGATAACAAGAATTTTCGACTTTCGTTCCCTTGAATTCTTGTCCGAGTCCGGAAGCTGAAGTCCGGATAAACGAGAACAAAATACATGGAGGAAAATCCGTTCCCGCGCCTTTTGTCCGGATACCGCGGGATCCGGATAAATGAAGTCCGGATAAGCGGGGGTCGACTGTATATGATGACCTTCATCGTGTAGACGCCGAACTTGGTGGAGAATGGCTACCACGATGCGGGCTAGAGACCCACTAAGCCCCATGGTTGCCACACATTGCATAGCAGCCCGCGAATCGGTGTATACCACTCAGGCACGCGGAGGAAGTTGGGAGATCTGCTGTAGAAACAGTAGAATGGCATACAGCTGCGCCGATGTTGATGACGTACGATGTTACAGACGATATCCACGTGCGACTGCATTTCATGGTTCGTCGTGTCGAAGATGATACAACACTGGTGACTATGAAAAAATAAAGATTGCTTTGCGTTGGTAACCGACTTCCCGATATACGGAATGGGAGAATATGAACGCATTGATCAAAACACAGATCTAGAAAGTGTAGACAAGGTTAAACGAATTTTACGTAGCGAGCATGGATCAGCAATTTGGAGTTGCAATTCAGAGGCGGTCAATGCTTTCAATACTCAACAAACCAGAAAGGCTGAAGTCGAGAAATGAAGTCACAATTTTATTTTTGCGTGGGCCGACTTCTAACGGAGCTGTGCTGCGCGAGCCGGTATGCAACGTGATTGATCTGGCCAGCAGAGCAGCGCCTACCCCAATGACCTCCATCGCTCCAAAGCACGTGTCCCTCTGACATCGAACGAGCGCAGTGGTACTACACTATCAGGTCCAACTAGCCATTCTCTCTTTCTGTATGCTATATTAACGAGAAACGCACCCTCCGCTGATCGCAGAGACCACTTCGTTCGAGCAATTCTGACGTGCACGACGGCACCAACTGTCCCGACAGTGTAACGGAGCCCCTTGATCACTACCTTATTATGCGCTTCAGTTCTTTGGCAGCCCGAAAGTTATGAGTAATTCAGAGGTCAACAAGAGGTCAGAGGTCATCAGAAGTCATCCCAAACATGGGCGTACACTTGTCACCCTCTACCTGAGGTATGGGGTAGCCTCTTCCTGGGCCTACTCTGCGGGTCACGTGACGCAGTCATAATAATGAGAAGATAATACATGTGTTTGACCCTACTCCTGACAAGAATACCGGCCATAGTCCGATAAGCGGATCGTCATACTAACGAGGTAGATTTATGGGGCTGTGAAACGGTTCCCAAGAAAAATGGTCATAAAGCGAGTATGTCACATTGTCGGGGGTCATATTAACATGGGTTCACTGTAACTAAAAGGACGTTCCGACACCTTTGCGAACGTCCTCGTCAGCTTGGAACACGTAATTAAGACTGTTCATGAGAACAGAAAACCTTTTAAACCCTTGTAGCAAAGACCGGAATCCTCTAAAGGCAAGGAGGTCCCTTCTAGCCGAACTCTTCAATTACGTTGCAAGCATCACCGTCGTAGAAAAGTTGAAGGTACACAACATGCCCGTGATTGTCACGGGAGACTTCACCATGGACGTGAAGAAGCCCCAGAACAACTGGTGCGCGGACTTCATGAAAGAAGTCTACGATTTGCATCTAGCCAACGACAATAAAATTCCCACAACCCGTACGGGAAGCGTTACGGATTGTGTCTTCGTTAGGGGCGAACCAACACCACCTCGAAGGGAAGGCCTCTTTAATATACCCTTGCCATCGCTATACGTCAACCTATTCGGATGATTTGTCCCCAAGGAAGCGCGTGTCATCTTATCCGCCGGGACACCGCTTTCACCGCCTATCCGAGAAGGATGACGTTATGCGGAGCTGCGCTGGCCTTCTGTCTGGGTATAACGTTGGGCGAACGCGTAGTTTGTGGTTCAAAAGTACGTCACCTACTTCAATCTCCATAGGCAGCTCCCGTGGCTCAGTGGTTAGCGTGCTGGCCATGTCACGTCGAGACTGGGAGGTGCCCGGATTCGAATCCCGGTGCCGGCCGTGCTGTCTAGGGTTTTTCCTGGGTTTTCCTCAGACGCTTTCAGATATACGTCGGCACAGTTCCCTTAGAAGTCGGCCCAGGACGCACATTCCCCCAGGGAGTCAGTCGTGACGTTGCCCACCTCTCTGAGGCCGACGACGACGATCCCTTTCACCACCATAGGCACGGAGAACGCCCGCCGACGAGCTCATAAATCCTGTCGCATTTCAATGAGAATCTGCACAGCGACTTCTACCTACAGCGACTTCTTCCGGTTGTGCCCTCTGTTTGTAAACACTGAAAGGGGAGCTGCTTTCGTAATGAAGTGACAAGGGCCCACAGCAGTCCCTAGTGTCGAATCCTGCATTGCACTGATGGGTTTTTGCTGACGAACATCACTGTGTTTGTGCTAGAGGAGGGCACAATAGTGAATTTTAGTACATCGTACGCTGTCGCCTTTGTGTACGTAAGGGACAGCTTGATGGTTTTTGCGCAATGTGCAAAGCACTGTTTGTGTATTGCGCGTGTGCAGAAACGCCAACGCTATACCTTACGTCCGCAAAGGCGATAGTGTACGATAGACTAAAACCCACTAACATCTCAGGTCATCACCTTGCTCGCATGAGTACCGCGCAGCCAGTGAGCCCCCCCCCCCCCCTGAATATTCAGAAGCATTCTGTACTTGGAAGCTTCGGGCACGTATACAAGAGCGCTGACTGGCGTTAAGCAGTTCCACTTATGAAGGTACTTGGCTTTAACTTTAGGGGTAGAGGGTTGTTTTTGAACCCTTGTGATTCCCGAATGGCAAAGCCTGAAGATCGTATCTGGGCGTAAACGCCCCAGACAGCACAATGTACTGAATGTCGAGTGCAATAGGGGTGGACGGGTAGGTGGAAGGCCTTGAACAGACTCGTGAAACTAAAGAACATGGATAAGACACATACCGTCCACCCCTATTGCACCCGACTTTCAGTACATTGTGCTGCTTGGGACAGCTCCAGGAACCGCTTGCTACACGTGCTGTGCCAGTACGAGGTGTGCATTTTTTTCCACTCTCGTGAGTACTGCTAATGCTCTTCTGGTAACGCATGCAGTGCATGCACACGTTGAGCGATGTCAATGTTAGTCGTTTTGGAAGCTGGCGGTTCTGATTCAGCTGCCACGCACAGTTGTTATTTATTCCCCACGATGCTGGAGTACGGGGCAGTCATCAGATGTTGCGGTACGTGCCCTACATCCAAGGTGAGCAATATTGTCGCGCTTGGAAGCGGTGTTCCAATAGCTGCAGCGCCAACTAAGTTTTGTCGATGAAAGATGGAAGTCTGAAAAAGATGGAAGTCACTGAAAAGGTTAGCCAGCTGTAGGACTCGAACCCACAACTTCTTCATTATCGGTCCGGGGCTCCACCAATTCAGCTAAGCTAACACACCTCCGCAGCGACTTCCAAGGGCGCTTCATCTATGGTCAAGCTCCAAGTTGCAGTACTTCATATACCGATTATGTCACACTATCCCGCGATGAGCAGTTCCACTACCTTTGTATGCGGATGCACGGATGTCTTACGCGAGATAGATAGGCACCATACAGGTATAGAGGAATGCGTCTCAGCCTGCATCAAATGGGGAGAGTTTCCTTTTCCTGCCTTCCTTTCCTCTTCGTGAGCCTTTTCCTTTGCCGAAGTAGAATAGATCTCTATCCGAGAAACGTCACCATGACGTTGGTAGACAGACTGAAACCGAAACAAATCGGAAGGGGAGGGCTGGGTTCCACGAATGGGCACTTGTTCGCTGCCTCCTATTGAAAGAAAAGTAGAACCGAAGGTCGCGTCCCTTTCAGAGACCATCGTAATCCCCACAGGACCGTGGCTTTCGGGCGCGACCTTGTTCGCCCCTAGCTTTGAGCGTAGTTCAACTCTAACAAATTGGTGGCGCTATCAAACACTATGGGGTCATTTGTTTACAAATAGGGAGAGGCCTATTACCTCTACCGTGCCACACTGGCTTGGATGCACTCCTTGGGGCCAAGTAAGACAAACTTTTATGCGGTGTCCTGTCCGTAGCCTTGTGCAATATCGTAGCCGATCGTTTGTAAGAACACCTCTCTTTCATCGCTGTCAAAGGCCAGAACCTGGAGGCGTGATGCGGATGTCACGACCTCCACCTCAATTCTATCGGCACATAGAGCTTGAGTTGTCCTTAAGTAATGCAGTAGTTGAGGCTAAGAAAGACAGATAGAGAGGGACAAACACAACACAAGCGTCACAACGCCCAGTTGCAAACTTCAGTTGAATAATGGCAGTTGAAGAAAAGGTAATAGCAGTGGATTCGAACCCACTAACACATTTCAGCACTGCACACTGCGCATTTCCGCACTGAAGAGGCAGTCGAGAATTGCACTGAAATGGCAGTTAGAGAATAGGAACCAGCAGTGGATTCGAACACACGCCCCCCTCGACAATCAGAGTGTGTGGGTTCGAATCCATTGCTGGTACCTATTCTCTATAACTGCCATTTCAGTGGAATTGATGACTGCCTTTTCAGTGCTGAAATGCGCTCTTCCCATAGAAAGCGAAACGCTAAGGCCAAGCGCCACGTACCATAACACGACAACGACGGTTGTCATCCTCATCCAAGAATTTCACTGGAAAAAAGCACATATGACCTGAGAAACTGCGCGAAAAGCAGACAAAGCAACAATGCCGAGCACGCTATTTTTGTTTCACATTGACAGATTGATTTCAAATTTTGTCTTCCTTTTTTTTCTTTCTCTCCTCTTTTTGTCAGGTAAGGAAGACTTCATATCGGCTGCCATGTAGAACAGAGCGAGTAGGTGAACAGTGATGAAATGGAAATAACAAAAAGGAGTGTTGTGTAGCAGCGAGACCCTTATCTGTAAGCGATAGCGCCTGTTATCTGCGCCGGTTAATCTATTCCTGAGTCAATAATAATTGGGGGGTTTACATCGCGGGAAAACTGAGATCATGAGCGACGCCACAGCCGTCGGTCTGTGGATTGCTTTTGCCCACCTGAGGGTTCTTTAACGTACGATGAAAGCTCACCACACGGCACCCTGTATTTAACGTCCATCGCGGAAAACGGCGTGTCTAAGCAACTTGTACCCTGCCACCGAGTTGCTGGTGCCCTCGGCCACGTTCGAACCCGCGATCAGTAGGCGAACACGCTACCTACTGAGCCACCGAGGCCGGTGTCTCCTGAGTCATAGGGCAGCCTCTGTCTACTGCTGCTGGGACAGATCCCTTGGAGAGTCAAAAAGAGATGGGAAGGTCTCCTACAAAGCAGAAGTCAAGAAGTCCTTTGTCAAGGTTGTGGCAAATTGCCAGCACAACAGATAGGCCCATTTCACGCAGTCGTTTTTTCGTGTTAGTGCCGCGAAGCAACTGTGGCTACGAGACAGATGTGGACAGGTGGGGAGAGGACAGAAGGAAGGAGTGGGGGACGGGGGGTTAGTATGCGTCGTGGGGCGACTTCAGGAGAACAGTGCCGACAGTCGTATACAGTTTTTCTCTTCCCTATGCTTCAAAAATACAACCGAGAAGCAATCTAGTATAGTAGATTCCAATGGGTCCGATTTGCCTCCGTGAGAAAAAAAAAAAAAAAAAACACGGACGAGAAAAACGGTAGTGTGAAACGGGTCTTTCACCGAGTCGCATGTTTTGTGTGCGCTCGTGTGGTCATGCCTGGGATGCATAGGAATAAATTACAAATTTCATCACATAAATGGGATGCAGCTTTGAAATAGCACTGCATCTCAGCTTTGCTAGCAGTCGTTATGGTGGCACTGCTCGATTACAGCCTTAGATATCATGCAAGTTTAGCCGACGCACGTTTTGTCACCACACTTTCTCCTCAGTTGCTCTTTTATTTTATACAGGGGTTTGGCTTTCTAATTTATTTCTAAATGTTGCGCGCATTAACAATATACTCTAGCAGATACAGCGAACAACACAAGAAACAAGTTTTTTTCTCTCTCTCTCTCTCCTCTACTGAGGTACAATGACGATCTCTAATAAAAGTGGCAAGTGTCTAATTGGAACAAAACCAGTCGTACCATCCGAACGAAAACAAAACAAAACAGAACAATGTGTTCAACAGAAGTTGGACGTTGCTTGCATGGCGTTCAAAGTAGTGGTTGGGACAAAACCTTACGGAACACGCGAACGGCGTACTTTTTCTTTGGTGCGATACCCTAGCGGTCTGCGGAAACGGATGAGTTCACTGCTCCGAAGGGGTGGAACGTGCGCTGTTAGCAACGCACAGTAATAGTTCCGGTATCGTTTGGGTCTGCCTGGGAAGTGGAGCTACCGCTATGTGTCGCTAACAGCGCACCCTTCCACCCCTCCGAAACAGTGAACTCACTCGCCTGAACCAGCCGCTAGGGTGTCGCATCGAAGAAAAGGTACGCAGCTCGCATGTTCAGTAAACTTTTGTCCCAACCTGTACTTTAGTGTAGTGGCGACACCATGCTTTTCACATCAGTAACAGGGTGTCATGTGGATTCTCCATCGAAAGAGTGTCACCAGACACCTGCCTCAGGGACTCAGGAAGTGAGGACTATCAGGTGTCAAGCCAGCACCCTAGAGGGATGTCAAGGAGACACCCGTCTAGTGAGTCAGGAGTCAGGGCCATCAGATGTGAGGCTAACAGCCATATACACAGAGCGGCAGTGAACCGGGCAAGTTGGCGTGTATCCATCATGGTAAACTAGCACTCTAAACGAGGACAGAAAGGGGCGAGGACAAACACTGTGCTATAGACTTCCAAGTTCCAACAAACAGAATTTATGGGCAACACGTTCTATCAGGGTGTTTGTCCTCTCCCCTGTCTGTCCTCGTTTGCAGTGCTGGTTTCTGTCCATATTACAGCCCGTTCCTGATGCGCAGAAAAGCAGGGCTTTGCCATTACACTTTTTGAACACCCTTTTTTCTGAAAATGATGAGTAGGAATCTGGCGTGGAATGGTAGTGCCTTCCTTCAATCTTACCGTTCACTGTCGCCTACCTCCATTGAATTGAACGTGGAAGTTGAAAGGTCAGCAACCCCGCGCAACGAATACAAGATGACGACGCGTTAAAAAAAAAAGACGGACGAAAACAAAGACTTCGCTAACTACTCAACCCAGGATTTCGTTGTTCTCTTTTTTTTTATTACCTATCGTGCAAGCTGTTAGACTTCAGTAGCCGCAGCAAACCGTCACGTGATTCACTAACGTTTTCTTTTTATTTATTGTTGTTGTTTTTTGTTTTTGTTTTTTCTGTTGCTATCCTACGCATTTCTCCCGCTCGTTACAGTCGGCGGCAGTCCACGACCGAGTCAAAAGACCTCATTCAACCAGCCAGACAGGTGTCAACCCGCTTAGAGAAAGACGTTAAGCCGGGAATACGTGTCGGTAAGCAGCTCTCACTAACTGCCGCTGCTTTATATGCTGCCGAACACACACTTCGGCAACACGTTGTTCAGCCATTCAACAGGTGAGCTTCCAACCATTCTTGGAAAACTTCAAAGGTAAGACATGGACACTCTAAATGGAAAGGCGGTCATTCGCCCTTAAAGGGTCTTAAATTGCGGCTGTATCAATGAAGTGATAAATTATGGTGTATTGAATTGTAAAAAGAGATGCATCATAAGCTGATCGACGCAGAGGCGTTCTGACCCTCTGGAAGGAAGGAAGGAAGATCGATAGTCATGTGCCTGGTGGCCTTGGTGCTTGGTGTCATGCTTGCGTCGCTTGCTGGTGAATACGGCGCAGTGCGCGCTGCCACGGCGCATGTCAAGGCGAAGGTTGTCGATGGTTAGTTCTTCCTCTCTTTTTTATTTCTTCCTTTGTTTTATTCGTGGATTGGAATCAAGTTAAAACTCACATTGAGATTGTGGCTTCACAAGTGCAGAGCTATCTACTTCATTTAAGCTGTACCGCTAAAGAGTATTCAATAGTGCGGACCACCAGGGATTGGGATGATCGATGATGATGTGATGGCATTATAAAGAACGAGCGAGTGCACAATAAACATGAAATTATGAACATCAGTTTGATTGTGTGCGAGATTTCCATGGGTCACCTCTAGGTCTAGGTCTTGTTCTGACGCCATGTATCAAAACATTATTCCGCTTTCACATACGTCCCGGGAACTCCTTTACGCAGGTGCATGTTTGTACGAAGGCACAAAGATTCCTGATGGGGACGTAGTGCAGTTGCAGCCCGATGTTTGCATGGCTGTGGAGTGCTACGCAAGCGAAGGCAATGTCCATGTGCATACTTGTGGCACCTCGGTGGTTGAGGGCAAGGAATGCAAGTCAGGACGTGGACTGTATCCCGGCTGCTGCACCAGTGATTGCTGACGTTGCTGACCTAACCAGTGTAGGACCTTGGTGCTGATACTGTAATTCCAATTCGATATGTAACACGAGTTCGATGTATTAAACTGTAGATACATTGATACGCTAATGTACTATTTTGGTGTCTGTAGCAGACAGATAGTCTTTTGCACAGTTTGCAAAGAAGCAGTGTTATACCTTTGTTTTCTGCTCCCCGCTACCTCCTGTTCGGTCTGCTTCGCTCAAGGTTCGGCCACTCGAACGCCCTTGACGCTTTGTCGCCCTATCTTCTCTACAGCTTTAGGCGAGTACTCGTACAAACTGCCATGACTTGAAGTTGCCTGAAAGGGTTCTGAAACGGTGCTTCTCGATGCATGATGATTTCGCTCCGGTTCGCAGGTTGCATATCCCACAGCCACAGTTGCTTGAACGCTAGTCTATGGTGTTGCGTGATCACCTGAATATTGCCATTTCATGAGTAAGTGTCGTCTGCTCCCTAGGAATCACTGCAGTCGGTTCCAGGGCAGAGACATCAGCAGTCGAATTTCATGCCGCAAGGATTATCCTGCAGATCTCGGTTGACTATGTCTAAAAGAATACTTTTGTTTGATAGCTTGACGATTTATGTCATCTGTACCTGACGCCAAATGACGCTATGTGACTCTGAATTGCTGTCTTAAGTTCGGACGTTGTGACCACTGCATGAGGGATTCATAAAGTGGTGCCGGAAGAAAACCAAATGTGTTTGTGAACGTGGCAACTGCTAGTCTGCATCAATCAGTGCCAAGCGCAACAGAAAGCCTCAGGTCAAAGAACAAAACTCGCCCCTCGACCTAGCTTCAGGAGTCTCAAGTTGTAAGTCCAAAACACGAAATGGACTCTGTATGGCCACAGGTAACCTAGTGCATCTCACCATATTCTGTAGGGGTATATGGAGGTACTATATCTGCGTTCGGGCTAGGTGGCGATGTTTTCAAGCTTCTTCATAGTCAGAGAGGATGCCTGCCCTTCTGAAACATCATTCTGCTCGCCTTCGAATAGCTCGCAGCTTCTCATGTTCATTCCTTGTATGCGTGTAACTGGAGTTCGTACCACGACTTGCATTCGGTTGGCCCTGGGATCTGACCGTGCCGAACATCTCATTGTTGGCATCAACATCGCCCGACATCGCCGCAGAAGCTAGTCTTAAAGAGTAGAGCCAGCAGCTATCGTCATCACCTGCTGGCTCCACCGACAATCAAAAGTCAAAGTACATGGCTACCACGGGGAACCTTCCCATGTCATCATCACTTCTCCTTCATTTATTGTAGTTGCTGTTGTGCTCTACGGGGATCCCCGAAACCTTGCTGGCACGCTCGGGAGTTCCCTTTAATTATACTGAACTACAGCAACCTTTCTCGTGGAACAGCAAATGACCTTTTACTGAGACTCTCGATGGTCCCATCAACGTTTGGTGCATCTATCGTTTGACATATCTCTTATGAATGATCACTCGAAAATGAGAACAGCGGGCTCGCTGGGAGCTATCCCATCAGGCTTGTGCATTGCCGTTTTCGACTCTCATATCACTGCTAAATACGGCTCGTGGACATCGCGACGAGACGAACACTCTTCGTGCATGGTGTTGGCAATGATAAAACACATTTTCTCTCATGTGTTTCTTTCACGGGCTTCCTTATAGAATGGACGTCATGTATGGTCATCAAGCAAGAGACCTACCTCTGGAGGTAGACGGGATGGACGGAATGGTGGTGCAATGGACGGCCGGAGGATCAGCACCGCATCCTCGGTCACCACGGATATACCTGGAGGAAATCTGACATACTGCCAACAGGGTGACATGTACAGGGTAGCTTTCCACCGTCGAACTTGACACTAAGTCTTGCTTTCTCATTTAACTGATGCGGTAAAGAACAGTGAATACTAGCTCCCTCTATGCAGAGGGAGCTAGTATTGAGGCACCCTACATGAAACATGCGCATTGCGCTACTAACTCTGTAACATGTCAACTCCGTAAAGGGCATTGACTTCAGTGCTCCCTGACAGGTTGACGCGTTTCACGCTAGGTGGTGCTACGCGCATGTCCAATGACCGTTGGTTTCGATTATCATTCAAAAGTGCCCGTGTGAGTGGGGGAGGTATTAGAGAAGCTGTCTCCCGCGTGGGACCTTAAAAACGCTGTGCCGTGTGCGGATATTTCAGTTCACCTCAAAGAACCCGCATTCTGCGAAAATTGATCCGGGGACATACCACTCCAGCGTCGCTCACGGTCAGAGTTTCTCGCAACGTAAAGACACGAATTATTATTATTACTAAATTTAGTAAATCTGTTGTCTTCAGAATCCTACCGTATTTATGCCATTGCCATTTTCGTGTGTCGCACTGTATTATCTCCGAAACAGTGTTTCTCTATCTAACGCAGAAGTATCGCCAATAATTTCTGTATTCCGGAACAACATAAGAGGCACAGCCACCGAGGTATATCTCTACCAGCGGAGGATGATGCTCGGCGTATTCAGAGCGCGGCACACGCATGGGGTAACTTCACCAATAATCCTGGTGGTTACTGTGGTAGAGGGAGCATCCTAATGAAGCCTACTAATGGATGCTCGGATGTTTTCTGTGGTGGGTAGTTCTCTTAGGACTACGCAATCCCATAGCAAGAGGGTTAGCACACCCCACCCTCTTCTGTGCCACGATCATCTCTCCCCTCTCTCTATCACCCTCTCCCTTCTCCCTCCCTTGGGTGTACCGAGCCGCGACTACAGAGCAGGCTGACCACACCTTCCCTCTACATCACCCTAGCCACCCCACCAGCGCGGCATACGAGAAGGCGCTGGACTTCAGATAGGGGGGAAGCTAGAGAAGCCGTTATAATTGTTTTGTTAACGGAAATACAGGGTTCGCCAAGATCAACATTGGGGGTTGTAGTGGACATAAAACAAATAAAAACAGTGTCGGGAAGCTAAAATAGATGTTAGAGGACGTATTATGTACCAAAATAGCACATCAATACTCCCACATGTCCTGTTTCTCTGCGGATAAATCGTGGAAATGAAAAAGAAAAAAAAAAAGGCTATACCCGTGTTGCCAATCGGCTATACCTGACCTGCGTTTCAGCTCCTTCCGTCAGACGGCGACAGATGGCGACACGGTCGAACGCGGCGTTGCGGACAATGTCGAAGCAATATACCAACCGCAACCATATTTGAAACCAGTAGTCCTCTGTATTCAGTTCCACTTTATCACTTGGTTTTGACATCGTCTGCAATGCTGCGTTACACCGTGTCGCCATCTGACGGAAGAAGCTGAAATACATGTAGAGCCGATTCGAAGCACAGGTACAGCCGTTTTCTGTTTTTGTTTTTTCTTTTCAATTTTCACGATTTATACGTAGAGAAACGGACCAAGTGGCAGTATCGATATAAAATTTTCGTGCATGATACATCCTCTAACATCTACTTTAGCTTCCCGACACTCTTTTAATTTGTTTAATCTCCGTTACAAACCCAAAGTTTATCTTTGCGAGCCCTATACATACGTGTTTTGCTTTAAAAGCATGCAAATATGCTCGATGTATGTCGACTCTGACGAACGCTTTTGCGTCGCGATCGGTATACAAACAAAAACATTTCAAGCATGAGTTCGCACTACGTCGTGACTCGGAGGCGTCGTGTGCGCCTAAGCTAATCCAGACATCATTGGGTTTGGGGCGGAGTTGACCTGTAATAGTTAACTTGTCTCGGAGCAGTTTTGAGAAGTATGTAGTCATGCCAACACGTCTGGAAACGTTGATCCTCGAAGGTTCATTTCCGTCTCATCAACGCAGGGGCTGGTCACCGTCTGGATACAACCTTCCCACACGCGGGGGAGGACAGCAGAGATGCACGCTATTGTTATATAAGACAGATGCCAGAACTCCTGGCGACATCACGTGCTGTCGGAGAAGCCTTGCACTTTGTAGGGTGGTTTCGAAAATCTGTGGAACCGCGTACTGTTCCCTGATGACATTTATATTTTTCGTTCTGAGTCCTTGAGAAAGTGATTTTTTAATGCGAAAAGGCCTGTTCCGACATGTAGCACACTCTTAAAAATGAACTTCACCGCATAGCACGCTCCTAGCCAACCATCATCTCAAATGATATCGTTATCTGCCCTGATTTGTTGAAAACGGGAGGCGTTCGCCTTTTTTGTGACAATTATGAACAGCATAAGTGTCACAGAAAAGGCGTACGCCCCCTGTTTTCAACAAATCAGGGCAGATAACGATACCATTTGAGATGACGGTTGGCTAGGAGCGTGCTATGTGGTGAAGTTCATTTTTAAGAGTGCAGCACGCTAATATAGTGCTACAAACCAGCGCGCAAAAGCAGCGCTAGCGCTATAATTTAGCGGAAGTTCTGTGGTCGTTTCCGGTCCCTAGTAGTATGCCAACCCACGATGCGGCCGCCGTTGTTGTTCTGAGGTCGATGCGGGAATGGATGGCGTTACTTCCCCAATCCAGTGACTTTAGTTCCATGGCCGTTGGGTTCATTGATCATTGGCGGACACTGTACCAACTGATCTACCGATGCTTATTAAAATCGGTTGGAACACTGTCATAGATGTGGTTCATTACATCATAGGCGCATTGTACTGCACAGCAGAATGCTGAGGCAACAATAATTTTTCTTCAACGTGTCGTACGTAGCGAGATACAAGCCCTCGAACACACTCCCGAGCAAAGCGCAGACATCAGAGTGCTCAGAGTTGCGTCCATTCCCATTGGCAGCCGTAAGCACGTGACGTACACTCGTGCGCTGCCTCATTGGCGGAGGCGAGAGCTGTGATGTCCGAGCCGCATGAGTTATCTACGACGGCCGAACTCCTGGCCTTGCTACACGCAGCTGCTGCGGTTCAAGTCACCGGAATACCTACGGCCGTCTTGCTTACGGACTCCAGAAGTGCCCTCAACAACGTGATAAACCCCATGTGTGGTAGCATTCTGGCCCGATGTATAAGGAGATCGTGTGCCCAGCATAGGCTAACCGGAGGTGAGCTTACGCTCCAATGGATCCCATCTCATGTCGGCATCAGAGGCAACGAACGAGCGGACCAGCTAGCTTCCTCAGCACACAACAGCTGCAGCCCATCCTTAGCAGTCCCGGCCGACACTGACAGGCTCATGGTCGTCAAACAGCTAGTTGAGGTGCGTCACCCTGGCATACAGGACATCATGCAGAATCACCGACCCTCTCTTCCCACGAAAGATCTTCCCCGTGGTATGCAGACAATGCTCCATCGATTACGCACAGGATCTGCGTTCACGAACTCGCAACTGTGCAAGATCGGCTCCAGGGAGGACTCCAGTTGCGGACACTGTAATCATCCGAAGACAATTGCGCATATCCTGACAGAATGCCGTGCATACCATGCCATGCGGGAAACCCATCTTCCCCACGCCAGGCCTGGTATACTGACGGACGTCCTCTTCCCCGAAGGTTCTTGTGCGGAACGACTTTCAAAAACTCGCGGCCTCGTGCGCTTTCTCCAAGCAACGGGCCTAGCGGAGAGACCACTCTAGTGCACCTCTCACCTACAGTGTGCTTCTGTCCCATCAGTACCGGTCATCCTGCTTCTACATCACTTTGAAGTCCTCAACTCCCCTTTCTCCCACCTTCTTTTCCTTTTTTTTGGCTATAGTCGTGACGATGCCCACTTGAGTGCGGCCAACAACGGCAAGCTACCTCGACACCCCCCCGCATGAGTTTCTGTATTCGCGGTGCCCGTTTTCTCCACTTCTATTACACTCTTCGTTATGAAACATTCGATGCAACTTCACATCGATGCAAATAATCGTCTTTTACGCTTATCTGAGATTACTTGGGATACATAAAGTCATTTTCGACGAACTCTCGTAGTATCGAGACTAAACGAGAAAGCTGAACGCTATGTTGGCATTTCGGTTTGGTTTTATACGGTTAAGTAAGCAACGGCTGTTGAAACTATGCGGCCATCATACGGGCGTGTCATCAAGGTAGATTCGATAAAGGTGTTTTTGACTCGTGATAGCATAGAACGTTGTAAGTTGGTTTTGTCTCAAATCGCTTGCCTAAACGCGGTGACATCAAGCAAGAACAGACTAGGAGTTGCGGGCAGTGACGGCAAGGCAGCCAAACGACTGGCTGTAAATTGCAGTTATGCTGTGTTGTCAATTAAGTGGAAATATATAGCACAGTGACTCGACTCTCAGCATTACAGGAAAGCATGTAACAGCCTTTTCTTACCTGCAGTTTTCGTCCAGACCATCGCTGCGACAACCCGACAACCATGCTACGGTGTAGAGCCACATCCCACGCGTTGATTGTTTCTTGTATTCCTTAGCATTTCTTTACGAAGAGAAGCGATGGAATGGAAATAGAAAGATGGGATGGATGGAATGGAAGCGATGGATAGGAATGCTCCTCTGCTTTTAGATACGATGAACTCTCAAAAGCCACCGAGCTGCCTATACTGTGCGGTAACAGTTTCACCGTGCAGCTTCCACAGAGAGTAGCGAATGTTAGTAGACCGTTATCGGTAGCCCTGTAGGCTACCCCTGTTGCCCTGTAGGCTGGCTGATAGGCTGCGGTAGACGAGGTAGGCTACCTCGTCTACCGCAGCCTATCAGCCAGCAGCGTAGCCACAAAAATTTATCGAAAGGGGTTCTATGGGTTGGAGGAGAGGACTTTATAAGCGGCCTACTAACATAGGGAGTTTTAGTGTACCGTACGCTATCGCCTTTGCGTACGTAAGGGATACTGTTGGTGCTACTGCGCACGCGCAAACCATAAAGAGAGCTCTGCGCATTGCGCAGAACCACCACGCTATCCCTTAAAGGGACAGACCGGGAAAACCGGAAGTTGATTTTTTCCAACTGCCACGGAAGCTTACATGCTGGGTGGAAAGTTTCAGCTCACAAAATGGCGTGGTTTTCGAGATATCGAATAAAAATTACTCCTCTGAAGACGTCCGGTTTCGTTTTTCTCCCTCGCATCCTCTATGTACGTCAGCCGTCACGTCAGCATGACGTCCCCAATGGACAAAGTGGAGCGGAGGACTGCGCCGTTGCTGGGAATGCAGGCAGGTGTTTTTGTCTATGAGTGTACTGAACAGAACGCTACGTCGTGATACCTGTGTTTACATTGACGCTACTCTGCATTTTAGTCTACATAACGCGTGATTGCTGCTCAAAAACATCATAATGGACAAATGCTAGCACGCAACGATCAACTATCGCGCAAGCAGGCATGCGCGATAGTTGATCGTTGCGTGCTAGCATTTGTCCATTATGATGTTTTTGAGCATGCGCAAGTCATGCGCAGGCATGCGCAAGTCACCTGCGGCATTGCTCTTATGCACGTCACGCGACAGCTCGCTGCGGCCTTTACTCGGGACCAACTGCGGCATAGAAAAAAGTCGATTATAAATCGTGCGATACGATTTCTTCTGAAATATTTTGCACAGTTGTTGTGAGGAGTATTAGAAATCATAAGGCGGTGTTTCCCAGACCTATGTTTTCGACCGGACTGTCACTTTAAGTACGCAAAGGCGATAGCGTACGATGCACTAAAACTCTTGTTAGTAGAAGGTTGATAAAGTAGCTTGCGAAGTACCGTATATACCGCGCCCAACCAACAGATAAGATTCTGAGTCATGCACGCTGTCATTGGCTCCTGCATGTGTGATAACTGCACAGTGACGTTATCTCAAAATCTGCACTATTGTGCGGCTACGAAACTTTGGTGCGTCACGCTTATTCGAATAACATTGCACTCGTTAATACGCGTGGTGAACTGTCATTCCGGAAGTAAAACCTTCATAGATTAGATTAGCACAATGGGGGAAAACAATAGAAGGGGGCGTTCTCCGAACAAATTGGTCGATCTAACTACGGGCCATGGCTTCTGGAAAATGAAGAAGCCTGTTGCGTCGAGCTATTGTGATCATGAATGTGCTCGTTAAGTGTATTATCTGACCTGAGAGCGTGACCCTCATGTAAAGAAACAGGCTCAGCACGTTGGCTCTGCAATTGTCTTCATCATAGCGTTTGCATGAGAGAGTAGCAGGTAATGAGGTAAAGACACAATGTGACCTCACATGGGTAACCTTTGGCAACGTATAGAAGACATGACCCTGAGTTTCGGGAAACGACGCAGACGCAGAGCGAGACTCAAAAGTCTCATTCTGTCTACGCCCGTGTGTCGTCTGCATTTTTACCTCAAACTCAAGGTCCTATCTTCCACGAGAAACGTACGCCAGCTAGCTTATGCTCTTCTACTATGTTGTTCGGCAACGGTTCGGCAAAGAATACCAGGAGCTCTCCCCATACAAACCCCCGCATTTTTATTTCTTCCCAGAATCTCCGCTCATCACTGCGGCCAGCCCATCCTCCTGGTGGGTCTCTCGTCCTCTTCTTCGAAAGGTTCCTCATCGCTTTCGCCTGCTCCGTCCTCTTCGTCAGAGTAATCCTGATCATCCTCGAGACAGTCCTCGTCCTCACCCAGTAAGCCGAGTATCCTGCGAAGTAAACCTGCCCTTTCTCCACTATCACCTCTCCCTATCACCGCGCGACCGCTCTCGTCACCTGGCTGCTTCCTTCGGTTTAGACATCTGACTCGTCCGTCAGACCTCCTGGTATGAGCTCCACCGGCCTCGGCTTGCTCTTTGTACTTCTGAATCCGTTTTTCTAATGCCTTATCAATCTCTTCCAAGTGACCCTCTGGAAGCGGATAGACAGGTTCTTCGTCCCCCTGCAGTTCTCCTCCGCCCGCCATTTCTTGAATCTTCTTCCGAATCGCTTCTTTTGCTCTTTCTTCCTCGTCTTCATCGGGAACATTTTTCCTTGCAACGTTGTACACGGCTCTGACTTCTGGAAATCCATCCGGCTCCGCTTGACCCTTTGGTTTCCTCTTCCAGTTGAAGCGATAAAACTTCCTTCGTATGTTCACTCCATCTTCATCGCCCTCCTTAGGAGTTCTGGGACGCGTTACCCGATATTCTGCGGACACGACTGGCGCATGTTGATCTGCTCTCCAAGTTGTTCGGCCTACCTGCGCATGGACCACATTCAAATAAAATCGACCAGTTGACCAGCATCGAGGGCAACAAGACCATCAAACAGATTTCTTTCTTTTTTTTTTTTCGATTTCTGGCACAAGAAATTTTTCACCGGGTAGTTTATACTACTTGTGGATAACGCTTGCGACGAAAACCTTCCCACTTCATCATAAGAATATATATATTGTTTTTGTTGTTGCGACGGCTCTGAACGTTTCACGATTTGGCTCACTGCTTTTTAGATGCTCAAGCGATCCGCCATGTACACGCAAGGAAAATCGCCGAGAAACGCCGATTTCATGGAAATGAATAAACGCCGAAAACGAATACATCCTCACAGATATCTGTTATACGTAACTTGGGCTCCACCTATACGAACACATCACTGACTATGACTTGGTGTACAAATGAACGTCAGACGCTTCGAATGTCCATAGAGGAAATTTCAGGAGACATGTGCCAATCGAATTAGATATTTATATCAACGTCAAACGCCTGATGTTGTCAATTATAATTGTGTCACACATAATTACTCGCGCGCTGGCCCTCTCCTGATACGTCTCTTGATCTTCACCACACACTCTCAGAAAAAAAGGTTGTGGGGAAAGGTTGTGATAACTTATCGTTATCTCAGTACGTTCGTCACCAATGTCGTATGGGGGCGTGTTTGGTTGTCTGGACTTGTTCTGTGACGCGAAGGGAGCGCCCTCGAAGTGCTTAAAACGCTGCGCTGCTGTGAGGTACCGGGCTTCTTTCTGCTTGCCGGCTAGACGGTGCGGAACGGGGAGTTCTTTTGGTATGTAATAAACTGTTGTTCGCAATGTATTTCTTGTGTTTCACCTCTTTAGCCGGGAAACCGGCGGTGGTCCTGGTGAGTGGGTCTTCCCACAAACTGGCGCCCAACGTGGGGTCGACCGCCGGTTGGCTAAAGAGTTGTGCGGTTTTAAGTTAGGCGCGTGCTGCCGGCATTTTAAGCCACGCTCTGGTTTCGGTAGTAGTGTCTGTAGTAGTGTTTGGGGGTACTTTTTTGGCTTTTCTACTTCCCTAGTTTCCAGCCCGCCTAGCCGAGGACGTGATACACGTCACCATGGGGGTTGGCAGTGCGACTACGACTGAGGGCTTCCCAGACCCTGTCCCAGGAAAAAGCACTCTCACAAGGTGTAAGAAGGTGGTAACTCCACGGGTTACCACGTGATGCGTACGTTACCTCCTTGCTCACAACCGCAAGAAGCGTAACTGCCCACATTACCACCTTCATGGTAGGGTGATAAAAACTTTCAAATCTTCTGAATCTGTGCGTTTAACACATATGTTGCGTCTCTTCAGCCGCCCTAGCTGGCGTCGGTAGCGTGTCCGCCTGCTGATCCCAAGATCGCGGGTTCAATCCCGTCCGAGGACAGTGGCAACTTGGTGGAAGGGTACAGGCTGCTCAGACTCGCCGTCTTCCGCGAGGGACGATACATGTGGTGTACTGTGTGGCGAGATTTCGGAGCACGTTAAGCGAACCCTCTGGCGGCCAAAATTGATCCACAGACCCGACCACTGTGGTGTCGCTCATGATCGCAGTTGTCTCGCGACTTAAAGTCACGGATTATTATTATTATTATTACGCCCTTCTATAGGCGGCATAGTTACCTCCTCCATGTGGTAATGTTACGCCCTTGCATGTGCTGTAACTTTACAACCTTTCGGGCACAACATATGCAGCAGGCCAGTTGTCCCCCAAAAGGTGTAACGTCTCAACCCTATTCCTTCTGAGAGTGCAACTGTGTGAAGCATAAAGGTTTACTGTTACGGAGGCGAATGCAGTAGTATTGGAGGAGATGAGAGGGAGACAAGTTCAATATTTTCTTCCAACCTTCTTTCCAACCATTTCAGTGTCCCACCTCAAGGTTTCCTGAACTTCCGCTCCAGATAGACAAGTCTTACCGAAATCTTCCTCATATATCCAAATGCCCTCCGTTAAAAAAAAAAAAAAATAAAAAAGACAGAAGAAGAGAAAACCAGGCATGAAGTAAAGGTCTGAACAGAGCAAATTGTCTTACACCTTTGAGATGCAAATATGTGGCACATTCTTTTGAGTTTCACACCAGACGCAATGCAAACACAAAAAAAATATTGAAGAAACTAAAAACACGCCATTAGGGTTCAAAACATCCATCTACAGGTTGTAGTCTACAAAAACGGGCAATTTCAGTTCTTAGTTCTCTCTTCACGATTTTAGTACTGTACAGGTTTTCTTCTTTGTGAGTTACACAGTCCCCATTGTTTCGCTGGTTCATTGTATGAAATGTTCTTCACTGTTTCATTGTATGTACTGTTCTTCGCTGTCTCATTTTATCTACCACTGTTATTTATTGTATGTTATTAACTGGTTTCTCTGTATATGCCACTGTTATTCATTCTATGTTATCAACTGGTTTCTCTGTATATACCACTGTTATTCGTTGTATGTTACTAACTGGTTTCACTGTATATACCACTGTTATCCACTGCTTACACTGTATCAGGTTAATGTAATAAATTTTCTTTATATGTATTTCAGTGAGAGAAAGAAATCGTCATTTCACGTGCAGGAGGGAGATTATTTAATTTAAAACTCGCTTTCGAATGCGTGCTTTGAAAACACTTTTACTCTTATTACACTATTACACTTATGACGCTTTTCGTGTGGGCCTACGGAATATAAAGAAATGCGTGTTTACAAAAAAAGGAAAAAGAAAACACCCTCCTTACATGCTGAGAGGTGTACAGCCCAGCCATAATGCGTCCTGTGGTTGGAGCATCTGCTCCAAGGATAGATGGGGTCGAACGCCTTAATTACTCACGTGGTCTCTGTGGATGTTGTACCGGAGCGGTACACTGTAGATAGGGCCATAGTGCCGAAGTGTGTGTCCTCTGTGGCGAGGTAGACTCTCCTCTTCCTCCATTCCACTGTGTAGTCTCGGCACTGAAACAGCATTAGTGCAGATAAGATAAGGGGGCGGTTTCTGTGTCGGAGCGTGTATTTGGGGGAGGGGAGAGAGGGAAACCCCCATGTATGAGCTGACGTTTTGGGGGGCGACATTTCTTCAGTGTAGCGTACGCACATTGCTTCGGAAACACAATCACACTGTTAGCTGTACGCATCTTTTGAAACACGGCAAAAACACTGAAATACAGATACTATTGCAGAAACGTTGAATTTACGTTGCTGATGAAGCGTTTTGGAAGAAATGCAATTTCAACGTGGCATTGACATTGCTTGCAAAACATTGCATCAACTATGTAATCGCCACATTACCGGAGTGTAACATATTCAACATTGCATCGGTAACATCATCGCAATGTTAGCTTTACGCAATCTTTGAGACATGGCATGAACATTGAAACAAATGTATTGCTACAACAACGAATGTGGGCATCAAACATCGTATTTAAAAAATCGTATTAAATAGTACATTTGTCTGAACAATATGGGGTAAAAGCTATCTCGGGAGCTATCAAAGGGAAGATTTTGCCATTACTTCTGAACGCTTTTATTAAATTTAATTCGCGTGAAATTGAATTTTCCCAAATGATCTCCAAAATTTGCAAAGTCAATCTCTTTTCTTATTGTTTTTTTTTGTTTGTTCACAGAAACAAAAAGCCCACGTCAGATTTACTCCACTGCACTGTAAAACACATTCCCTGCTGTTTTGGTAATGGCTGGGGGGAAAAAAGTACTCGAGAAACGTCGTTTGTTGGCGCGAAAATTTTCGACGGAGCTCAGTTGTCCGTCAAATTAATCCAAGATGCGGCGGGAGAAAGATGGTCACCCGCCCCTTTCTGTTTCCTTCTCGCTCTTCTTTCAGATAACTTTGCATTGCAACCAACCATTCTGTCGTTATGAGCAGAAGCTAGGATAAGGGAAAGGTGAAAGGGCAGGTACATGGCCTCCTCGCATCGCTTCTTTCGGAGTTCTGAGAGCAGCCGGCAATAGACCTCTACCAGAGAAACGTCATCATGACGTTGGTAGACACACTGAAACCGAAACAAATCGGAAGGAGAGGGCTGGGTTCCACGAACGGGCACTTGTACGTTGCCTCCTATTGAAAGAAAAGTAGGACCATAGGCTGCGTCCCTTTCAGGGACCATCGTAATCCCCTCAAGACCGTGGCTTTCGGGCGCGACCTTGTTCACCTCTAGCTTCGAGCTTAGTTCAACTCTACCAAATTTGTGGCCACTATCGAACACTATGACGTCATTTGTTTACAAACAGGGAGAGGTCCGTTAGCGCGTCTACAAACGACGCTTTTAGATTTACATATTTTAATTTATTTATGTTACCATGTGAATGTATTTTCCAATAGAATGGGTTAAATCCGCCATGCAGTCTCTGTTTCTGTCAACAACAAAAAGAGAGAGAGTGTGTGAAAGAACGTGACGTTGACTTGTATTTCGGAGTCCAAATGGGAAAATTCAATTTCCCGCGAATTAAAAAAAGTAACATGGTGACAAACGCGAAGAAGCACGCACGGACAGAGGAAAGCCGTGTTTCTGTAGCGTTTGGTACCATGTTACTCAACCAACACGATTTACGTCTTATTCTCGTTACAAAAAAAAAAGTACGCAGAAGTCATGGATAAGTCTTCCTGCGATAAATAGCGTTAATCCCCTAGTGGTCACACAAGTAGCTGCTTTTAATAGGATTTTGTTTTTGCACGCACGTTTGGTGAAACACCCTGTATAAACAAAGCAGAAACGAAGGCGTCTTTCGTGCCGCTGCTGGTGGTGGTGGTGGTGGTTATGCAGGTGAAAGGGCTCGCCGTTGTCGGCCTCACACAGGTGGGCAAGGAGGAAACAGAGGTGACGCCCTGGGGGAATGTGCGTCCTGGGCCAACATCTAAGGGAACTGTGTCGACATATGTCGGAAAACGACTAAGGAAAACTCAGGGAAAACGCCAGACAGCACAGTCGGCACCGGGATTCGAACCCGGGTTCCTCCCAGTCTCGACGTGACACGGCCAGTGCGACCAGTGCCGGCCAGTGTGACCAGCCGCTCTATGACGTTTGGTGTATATTGCACTGACCACTTAGCATTGAGTGTCGAGCAGTGAGCGCGTCTTCCTCGTCGGTACGCTGCATATCGTGCAACTGTCAACGAGGGTTTCGCAACATGCTTTTTTATCGAAAGCTCGCAGCGCATTATAACGTGGTACAAGCCGTGGATATATAAATACAATTAGGCCACAAGAACAACGATATATGGCAATTGCAAAAATTACCGGGCAGCGAGTAACAAAATGTGCGATGCAAATTTGAATATATGCGTAAGAATCCAGTAAGATGTACAGCAAACTTAAGCGAAAACAGAAAACCAAGCAAAAAAAAATGGTACAAGATACCAGTTAATATCTGACGATATCAACCACAATGCAACTAATTTCAAAAAGGTTCAAAACCGAGCATAGAAATTCAATCGAAAGAAACAAATTTGCGGGGGGGGGGGATAATGACTAACAGTAGGTACTGAGAACAAGGTAGTTTACTGAAGCTCAATAAATCCAGAATGTAATCACTAAAGGGGTTGGGACACTTTCATACATGTGTTTCATTACATCGTGGACGCGTTTTACTGCATGCCAGAACACCGAAAAAAGAATTACTCTTCTACGTGTCGTACTTAGCGAAATACAAGCCCTCAAACACACTCCCGGCAGACGTCACAGAGCTCAGAGCTGTGTCCATTCCCATTGGTAGCCGTAAGCACGTGACTTCTCGTGCGCGGTGGTGAGGGCTGTGATGTCAGAGTCGCATCAGTTTCGGTATTCGCGGTGCCCACTTTCTCCGCTTCTATTGCCCTCTTCCCTGTGAAACTTTCACTGCGGGTTCATATCGATGCAAAGAACCGTCTTTATGTTTATCTGGAATAACTTGGGATGACCTGTATCAGTCGCTTTAAGTTCCAGTAAATACAAACAAATATCCATAACACCCTAGCTAATGCCACAGGAAGTTTAAAATTCAACAAATTCGAAGGAAAGCAACAAAATCCAACAAAAGCTCGCACGCATTCATCGAAATGCAATCACCATCCAATGGAATTCACAGAATCCAGCAAAACCTAGAAAAGATGAACGAAATGAAAAAGAAATAAAAGTGCGAAAGAATATAACTAATATTCCACCAGCATTTAAAAACGTCAAAAGAATCCACTAACAAAATGGAAGTGCAAGCGAACAAATCTCTCACGAATCCTGAAGAACTCGTTAAAATGCAATCAATAACAATAAACCTCTACCCGACAAACGTCATCATGACGTTGGTAGACAGATCGAAACCCAAACAGATTGGAACGGGAAAGCTGGGTTCCACGAATGAGCAATTGTTCGCTGAAAGAAAGTAGGACCGAAGGTCGCGTCCCTTTCAGAGACCATTTAATCCCCTCAAGACCGTGGCTTCCAGGCGCGACCTTGTTCGCCACTAGCTTTGAACGTAGTTCAACTCTACCAAACTCGTGGCGCTGTCGAACATTATGACGTCATTTGTTTACAAACAGGTAGAGATCTATTCAACTACACATCTAACGAGAGCTCAATCGGATCATTAAATGCCCGTAGTAACTCTTGCAAATTAAAAAAAAACGCGTTAAAATTAAATGAATGTGTAGGGAAGCCAGAAAAATCAGCTAAATCAGGAAGAATTCATCAGAAGCCGATTAAATCATATAGAAAAAGAGTGATCACAGTGTCAAGGAAACCAAACCAGCAGCAGGAACCTGCTTCGGTACCCATTATGTACGAACGGTACAAAACTCAATGTTATCTTTCTATATTGCCCATCTCCAACTACACTTATTGCGGTGCTAACAGTGTGTTAGAAATGTAAGCGCGATCTAGTGTAAGTAATCGACATCAAACTGAACTGTAGTATAACCAGCCCACCACAGTACGACTGAGCATCATTAGGCGATTCATTAGCTCATTGAACCACTGATTCCTACTGTGCAAGTAGTTACGTACGGACGGTTACATTTTGTCGCCTCACAGTATGTCAAATAAATGAGAACGGATATGAAAGCCTGTAGTTCTGAGAGGCGTATTCTAGCAGCGTGGAATCACGTAGTTTAATCTCACACACTGAGAGGGCGTCATGGGTCCGAGACAGGAAGCAATATGTAACAGACGACGTTGACGACAACAAGGATGAGACATGATAAATTGAGCAAGTTTAGCGGTCAGGGTGTTTGTTTTCAGGAGCCTTCGCCACAAGGCTCTTCGCGCAACATCCAAAAATTATCTGACATGAGTAGTATAGCTACAGGACGAATTTCAATCAATGCAGTTTTTTATACAGGGTGCTTTTTTTAGCCTTTGCAGAATTTTTATAAAAAAGCTATGGAAGCGGCATAGACATCGTTTTTGCAGTTGAGTTCTACAGCCACGCGAACATCTCTCGCAAAAGTGTGCAACTACAAGATGACTAATTACCTAAAATTTTTGTTAATTAACTTTGTAATCAGAGGATTTTGGACAAAATTGAGAAAGCAGATTGAGAGAGTATTTGAGATTGAGATGTATTTAAGAGTATTTGAGAGTATTTGAGATTGAGAGAGTGCAGAGGCCTTCTCCTTTATCTAGGATGTGTTGGATAAGGACGAAAAAACATGTGCACATCGATCTGTACGCTCGAAAGAAAAGTCGTCTTTGCAGCATCAAGCTATTATCTGTCTCTCTACAATGAATAGGAGTATAATTTTTATCCCCTGTACAGGCAGAGTGCTCCGAAGAGGAAGAACACTGTACTCTTTACACTGTACTCGTATGAAATACGGTAGCATTACAACAGACGGAGGCCGACGTCCCTATTTCGGATGCGAAAGAAGCACTCTTTTGGGAGTTTTAGCAGGTCCCCAGGACTCTACGGAGATGATACGATAAAGGAAGCAAGATCAAGGACCAATAACGTGATGTAAGTCACTTCAAAGGAATTAGGCGAATGATGTAACATGTTCTTCAAAGCGTTATGATTAACAAACAACCAACAACAACAACACTGAAATTTCAGTATGCAAAGGAAGCTAAGACAGGAAATCACAAAAAGATTAAACAAGGAATGTACGATGAAAGATGAAAGTCACTGAAAAGGTTAGCCAGCTGTAGGGATCGAACCCACAGAAATGTAGCTGGGGCTGCGTTGTTGCGATGTACGATGTAATGTTGCGATGTACGTTGAGGAACAGCCCTTGGGCTGTTGCTCAACGTACATCCCTGTGCACTTCAGCGTGCGTCATGGAGTTCCCAGAATTGCGGTTGCTTCAACCTGAAGACGGCAAAAAAAAAAAAGAAAAAAAAACGATATTGTGCGATCCGGGTGCATCAGAGGCATAGTTGCTTCCCTCTTATGTGCCTCTGAAGTACCGATAAGCGATAACTGTACAAGGGCATTTTTTGTTTTCTCATGGATATTCTACTGGACACGGTTTCATCACAACATGTGGTATAGACTCGTGAAGCTTCTTCATCGTATACAGCAGGGTGCAGTAAAAGCGTCTCGATGTCACCTTTATGTTAGGAGATGTTTAAACGAAAATTATTGGAACTGTGCGCTGCACTACGGTGACAAATGGAGTTTACGGATTCAACTCTGCTGCTGGACAGTTGGTCCTCCGCTTGATGTACCGCTTGGGACAAAAGTTTACGCAACACCATGGTGTCGTACTTCTCAATTCGAGCGACAGTTGTGCAGCAAACAGGAGCGGACACACATACTGACATGGATACATGAATAGAATATAGCCGGTCACTCGTTTCCTATTCGATCTCTTCCTGATAGTTAACAGAGGGCCGCTTCGACGAAGAAATACGTCAGCGCCGTCTTCCGTAAACGGTGACCAAAAGCTGTACTATGTCTGAAATGCTTTCTTCTTTCTTTTCTTTTGCGTGCAGAGCAGCAGGGTGTCTGGCTTGACAAAGTGAGACGTGATGATGGACATTGGATGACGAAGGACACATAAACAATTGTTTAAATTTTTTTGTTTTAATTCCGTGTTAGCGCCGCGAAGAAACTGTGGCTATGAGCGGAGTGCAGACATGGCAGATGGAGAGAGGACAGCAGGAAGTAGCGGGGGGTTCGTTCAGCTCCAGACCTGAGTCAGCTTCAGAGGGAACTGTGCTGACATTCGTATGGAAACTCTGCCGGAAAACCCAGGGAAAACCTCAGACATTACAGACGGTAACGGGATTCGAACCCGCGGAAATCCCAGCCACTATGTCACGGTAATTGGCACATAAATAAATATTGGTTAATACACGTTACCAACCAAAGAGAAAGAAAACGACCCGAAACGCGCGTATAGCCAAGTAGCGCAAACAAAATGACATCCATACGCAAATATGGTTGCGTAAACTAGTTGTTTCAAGGACGAATCATAAAAGGACAAAGGTGGCGAGGCTAGCTCTCTAGTTTGGGGACTTTGGAAACAGATGTTCGTAACTGGGATGTTGCCATTACCGCTTGAATATCGAGCATTATTTGTGCATTAGCATTATTAGCTGTATTTGGAGCACGCGAAGTTGATGCGTAAGTGTGCAGAGGAACCACCCACGTTGGGGCTCCCAAGTGGAGCTCCCTCAACCAGCCCTGCTGAAAAGTTTGGAACCTCAAAGGAACCTGACAATATTCACCCATAAATCTACGTTTAAAAGCATCGCCATAAGAAAAACAACAAACTACACGCGCTCTTCGATTTTCAATGCGTGCATCCCGCGGCGGTAGGTAGATGATGCCTACTTTACGAGGCGAAAGGAATCAACTTAGTGCTCTAATATCGGCCTCTGTGATAGTTTACCATCGCTCATATCACGATATTCCTTGCGTGCACGCCGCTGACCTCAGACCTCATCCCAAGCTCCGTGCATCGAAGCAAGAGTCTCGTAACAGCGAGGGATTTGTTTTATTTTTGCGCGCGCAACAAATTATGCGAACTTATCTGTCTTGTAGGGTGTTTGAGATGCCGTACAGAGCATTCAACTCACGCGTTTCTTGCAAAATGCGTGGTGTATTTGCGTTAACTCACCTGGTTGAGGGCCTCAACCAAAGCTTCAGTGTATCTCGTGAAGCCTCCTTTACAGGTCGGAAATTTGGAACCAAAATGGAACCTCGGAGAGCCCAATATTCGTCAATGAAACTTGCACTAAATGTTTCGCTATGACACAGGCAACGTCCACCAACCAGGTGAGTTAACGCAAATACACCAATCATTTTGCAAGAAACGCGTGAGTTGAATGCTCTGTACGGCATCTCAAACACCCTACAAGACAGATAAGTTCGCAGAATTTGTTGCGCGCGCAAAAATAAAACAAATCCCTCGCTGTCACGAGACTCTTGCTTCCATGCACTGAGCTTGGGATGAGGTCTGAGGTCAGCGGCTTGCACGCAAGGAATATCGTGATATGAGCGATGGTAAACTATCACAGAGGCCGGTATTAGAGCACTAAGTTGATTCCTTTCGCCTCGTAAAGTAGGCATCATCTACCTACCGCCGCGGTATGCGCGCATTGAAAATCGAAGAGCGCGTGTAGTTTGTTGTTTTTCTTATGGCGATGCTTTTAAACGTAGATTTATGGGTGAATATTGTCAGGTTCCTTTGAGGTTCCAAACTTTTCAGCAGGGCTGGTTGAGGGAGCTCCACTTGGGAGCCCCAACGTGGGTGGTTCCTCTGCACACTTACGCATCAACTTCACGTGCTCCAAATACCGCTAATAATGCTAATGCACAAATAATGCTCGATATTCAAGCGGTAATGGCAACATCCCAGTTACGAACATCTGTTCCCAAAGTCCCCAAACTACAGAGCCGGCCTCGCCACCTTTGTCCTTTTATGATTCGTCCTTGAAACAACTGATTTACGCAGCCATATTTGCGTATGGATGACATTTTGTTTGCGCTACTTGGCTATACGCGCGTTTCGGGTCGTTTTCATTCTCTTTGGTTGGTAACGTGTATTAACCAATATTTATTTATGTGCCAACTACCATGACATAGTGGCTGAGATTTCCGCGGGTTCGAATCCCGTTACCGGCTGTAATGTCTGAGGTTCTCCCTGGGTTTTCCGGCAGAGTTTCCATACGAATGTCAGCACAGTTCCCTCTGAAGCTGACTCAGGTCTGAAGCTGAACAAACCCCCCGCTACTTCCTGACTGTCCTCTCTCCATCTGCCATGTCTGTTCTCCGCTCATAGCCACAGTTGCTTCGCGGCGCTAACACGGAATTAACACACACAAAAAAAATCAAACAATTGTTTATGTGTCCTTCGTCATCCAATGTCCATCATCCCGTCTCACTTTGTCAAGCCGGACACCCTGCTGCTCTGCACGCAAAAGAAAAGAAAGAAGAAAGCATTTCAGACATAGTGCATGAGCAATTGGTGCAGCTTTTGGTCACCGTTTACGGAAGACGGCGCTGACGTATTTCTTCGTCGAAGCGGCCCTCTGTTAACTATCAGGAAGAGATCGAATAGGAAACGAGTGACCGGCTATATTCTATTCATGTGTCCATGTCAGTGTGTGTGTCCGCTCCTGTTTGCTGCACAACTGTCGCTCGAATTGAGAAGTACGACACCATGGTGTTGCGTAAACTTTTGTCCCAAGCGGTACATCAAGCGGAGGACCAACTGTCCAGCAGCAGAGTTGAATCCGTAAACTCCATTTGTCACTGTAGTGCAGCGCACAGTTCCAATAATTTTCGTTTAAACATCTCCTCACATAAAGGTGACATCGAGACGCTTTTAATGCACCCTGCTGTATACGATGAAGAAGCTTCACGAGTCGATACCACGTGTTGTGATGAAACCGTGTCCAGTAGAATATCCATGAGAAAACAAAAAATGCCCTTGTACAGTTATCGCTTATCGGTACTTCAGAGGCACATAAGAGGGAAGCAACGATGCCTCTGATGCCCCCGGATCGCACAATATCGCTTTTTTTTTCTTTTTTGCCCTCTTCAGGTTGAAGCAACCGCAATTCTGGGAACTCCATGACGCTCGCTGAAGTGCACACGGAAGTACATCGCAACATTACATCGTACATCGCAACAACGCAGCCCCAGCTACATTTCTTCTTTTTGTGATTTTGTCTTAGCTTCCTTTGCGTATTGAAATTTCAGTGTTGTTGTTGTTGTTGTTGGTTGTACGTCATTCGCCTGATTCCTTTGAAGTGGCTTACATCACGTTGTTGGTCCTTGATCTTGCTTCCGTTATCGTATCATCTCCGTAGAGTCCTGGGGACCTGCTAAAACTCCCGCAAGAGTGCTTCTTTCGCATCCGAAATAGGGACGTCGGCCTCCGTCTGTTGTAATGCTACCGTATTTCATACGAGTACAGTGCAAAGAGTACAGTTTTCTTCCTCTTCGGAGGTTACCAACTAGCACTCTGCCTGTACAGGGGATAAAAATTATACTCCTATTCGTTGTAGAGAGACAGATAATAGCTTGATGTTGCAAAGACGACTTTTCTTTCGAGCGTACTGATCCATGTGCACATGTTTTTTCGTCCTAGATAACGGAGAAGGCCTCTGCACTCTTTCAAAGACGTCACGCATCTGGTCCGGCTCCCATATATTTTGAATTAGTCAGCTTTTGTCTTCTTTGCTGTTTCGGTGACGTCACATCTATCTATCGCCAACAGCCACAGCATGGCCAGATGCGTGACGTAAATTGAAAGAGTGCTCCGTTATCTAGAAGGTGTTGTCTTATCACGCCACAGCTTTAACAATGTTTATCGCAGGATTTTGAACAGAACTCAGACTTTATCACTGATCGGAGTTGATGCAAGTCCAAATTTACCTTCGTTCTCTCTGAATGTGTTTGCCGGACCTCCGCGGCAGCATCTCGGCCTTGGAGTGTCATGCGTCCTTCGTTGAACTTCACGGTAGAACGCAGATTGCATGACTAGTGTTGAGATTCGAACCTCAGTCACTTTCCAAGCTTAGCGTAGTTGAGCTACGACGTGCCATCCACATGAATGCAAGAGCAAAGTGGTTGTAGGAGAGTAGCGGGAGACGAAACCCGCTGGGGAACAGCGCGATTTAAAAAAAAATCTATAGCTTTTCCCTGCTGATGAACCCTATTGATGCACTCAGACGCGATCCCACACCAGCCGAACCCGTTGCTCCATCGACTTTACGTTGTTTTATTCGTATATTACACCACGGGAAGAACGAATTACCCTGAAAACAATTAACACCATTTTCGCCGTCTACCCAGTTCCTGAAATCACCACCAGGGCGCGCCGACTCAACTTCACTTTTCTCTTCGCCAAGGCATGCTGTGGACCCCTGCGCTGTAGACAATGTCAGTGTTCTCCAATTACCCACACTACGGCGCCGACTTCGCCCAGGCGGAGCTTCAGGGCACCGAGGAGTTCATCCATAGGTCGAGAAAGCTCGACTACGCAGCCTTATTGAACCTTCTACGAAAGGAGGAATCATCGAACGAGGCGTTCCACGACACGTGGAACCAGGCGATGCAATTCGTTCACCAAAACAAGTTTGCTATATTCGACGGCATCAGCGTCGACACAAGCATCGCAGTGACAGCGTATTCCCTGTACACTCCGCGCATGCTATGGAGGGACTTCAATTCGAAATGTGAGCAAGCTACTCCGGCATCTTGGGATGCGTTCCCGTACAAGGCGTGGTGGAGCTTCATGCTGCAGGTCTTTGATCAGATGCCGGCGCCGGACTATGTACCGCGAGCGTTGTTTTGTGCGGAACCTGAGCTTGAGATAAGACCCGCGGGAAGCTTCTATCCTTTTAAGCAGTTTCAAACCGCGAATTTGGACTGCGACGTCGCAGGGAGCTGCGGAGACTGTGTGGTGGTCTACGAAGAAGTTGAACCGCATGCGGTGCGTCCGGCAGTTTGGAGTCGGTACTTCCGGAAATTCGACGTCATTCTGCATCCCGCGTGCGTGTTTCAAGTGAAGCGGATAGAAAGGGGTTTCAGCGGCAAGCCCTACGTTATTATGTCCTTCTTTCGCTGAGGTGTGAACGGGACGAACACGTGCTATCCGCGTTTTTTTTTGTTTTTTTTTTTTTGTGATAAGTAATCTCATGTGATCATGAGCCTTGATAAATGGAGACGCGATATGTTTGGCCATGTACGCGAAGTGGTAGCGTTTAAAGCCCTTTCTGGATGGTATTGTCACGAAGAGATGTGACAGGTATTAGATTTAAATACGGTGTGACCCACACTCGTGTGTTGTAATAAAGAAAATTAGGTACATCTTAGGACATCTGTGTCATTAATAGAGTGCCGATTTGCAGGCATATGCTTTTTCGTTGGGAGACGTATCGGGTCGAACGGGACCCAATAGTATACAGGGAACCTTCGTTAATATATACGCTTTACGACCATAATCCTGAGGAACCATGCAGTGAGACCTCTGCAAATCCCCCCCCCCCCCGGTAATATGACAATTCCGCATTATGACCACGGTTTTCAGGAACGACCATGGTCATAATCACGAGGGTTCACTGTATTAATGGGTCTCGTTCGGCCCGATTGGAGTGGATTGGCGTTTTTTTCTTCTTTTTTTGCGATTAGTGCCTTCTTTGAAAGTATGCACCGATGCCTAGTCGGGCACATTACTTGCTACTTCGTATTTATTTCGTAGCTTTTGCAGCGAAAGGAAAAAGTTCGTAACAGCCGAGGACATGCTCCCTCTGTAGCAGAGAGTGAATTCATTTTCGCCTGCATTCCTTTCACTTGGTGCGTGCAACACCGTCTCTGCCCTTACAGCTGTGCCTCGTGGTGAAAGAACTGTATACGTTACTCACAAAGTGGAATTAAATTACAGTTGCATGACTTCAAAGTAAGTTACAGGAAAAGTTACTTAGACTGAAATGTACCTCAGGTAGTTACAGTAATTGGGTTTCTCAATTGACTTCTCAATTACTTCCGGTTATTCATGTTCAAGGTGACCACATGTACAACTTTGGAACACTGTATCAAACGTATAGTACTTGTTGAGAACAAACTTCTGAAACGACCCACATACTCACTGGCTTGGTAGGCAGGCGGACAATGCTAATAAATTTGTTCTTAGCAGCAGGACATTTTTTTACGTTATCATTACAATCACTCTGTAACATTCCACCGCAGGACCTAACAATCGATTGGAAGTTCGATTGAAGAAACCTTATCACAGTAAAAGTTTCCCGTAAAAAGTAATTAAATTACAGTTAAAGATACACGTTTAGAAAGTAATTGGCTACAGTAATTAGTTACACAAAAAGTAAGTAACGCAAGTACTTGTGATTAGTGACTTTAAAACTCTGGTGGCGACGCCCGTTCCGTTCCCGACGATATCCCTCTGAAGTAACCGTGTCCGTGCAGGCACGCACCATCAAATCGGTCGATGTATTCAGGTCGTTCTCAGCACGTAGGACAATTCGTAGTGACGGGCAACAGAATTTCACGCCGGAACACATTGAAATGATGCTTGTTTTCTACTGTCTTCATACTTTCAATAAGAGGACGCGTGCACGGTGCTTGTAGTTCAATTCCAGAATAAAGATTTCCATGCGATCAGAACGGTTCTGTGGACTCCCAAATCTCCCATAATATTTTTCTTCCTATTTCTCTCTCTCTCGCTGGTTGTGTGGAATCTTTGTAGGGTAACCGGAGGGTGTAGTTCGTTACCAGGACCACTGCGTTTTTGTAACCAACGAAAATAACTAGGTAAATGATATGTTTTTACCTTAAGCAGGAGCAAATTAGGAACGAAATTAAACAGGAATGACCCTCGTATATTGCGTGAAACGTATAAAAATTTAATTTTATCGCCCGTTTCTTGAAGGCGATCCGCTATCTTTACTGAGGACCTTCTGCCGAACCCGATGCACAGTCTCGACGCCCCCACCGCCTAGTGCGTGCCTGAGGAGGGGGGAGCCCCCCAGACCCCCCCCCCGCCCCAATCTGTGGAACCTAACCTAGACTAACCTCACTAAAGTGAGGTGATTTAGCCCAATTCGACGAGGCTACCTCTTGCAAGATGGCAAGTTTCGAGCCCATTACGCTTAGCATTCCCGTGTTTCTCTTGCGCTAAAAGTGGATCAGATGGGGCTGTTGAAATGCATATTAAAAAACTTCTAGTCCACAGAGTTTTATAATTCTTACATTTTTAGATTCAGTGCATGACCTCCTTCCACTTCTATGCAATATTTACCTTTCAAACGTTTTCACAAATTTTTAAAAACGAGTGGTCCCGGTAACGAACTCCAGCCAACCGAAGAATGACTACAGAAGTTTTACTGTTAAGCGTATCGTTTCAGGTATGAGTTTCAGTAGACTATTTTGCAACGTGCCTCTCTGGTACACGGTACGGTAATCCGAAACACCATAACGATACGCGAGACTGACCCCGGCGAGTCCCGAACCCTGAACCGTGAAGCCTTTCGATGTTATGCTATTGAGGAGTTGTGTTATTGCAATACATTTCGTTGCATCCACGAATGGGTTACTCGCAATCACATCGAGCAGCATAAAAATGCTACGGGGTCCGCACCGCCATCTTTGCTTCTCACGTAGTTGGCCTGGTCTTCTTCTTCTCTTCGCGGAGCCCACGCGTGACGTCTCCGAAAACACGGTACGCTATTCCTCTAGGAGATCCATACCGGCGATACGCTAACGAAGCTCCGATAGCGTCGCGTATGCGCCATGAGACCAACACCGTAGCGGGCACCGTAGCGGAGATGGACAAACGGTCTATTAAAACTATTCACTGAAGTGCAAGCGGTAGAGTGGTATGCCACCATACAACCACTGCCGATGGCTTCGCTCGTGGTGCTGATAGTGCAATGTCGAACATGCTTATTGCGAGAAGATTCGTGCTTTTGTGGGCCTCTTTTAATGCCCTTTTAGGCGCCTAAAACGCGTTTTTTAGTGCCTTAAAATCCCAGTCAATAGAGACCGGGTGGAAACATGAGTCAAATACTGCCAGCCGCGATATATCCTTATGAAGCTCTTAGACATATAACACAGGTCTGTCGACTGATTTCTCGTAATCAACATGGTTAGGACAAATTCTGGGACGCTTCGCAGATCGAGAACGACATGCTATCGAGAGTGACCATAACGGTCCAAGAAAATCCGTAACGGAGGGACTCAATCTGAGTCCACCAAGTAAGATATTGGCTGATGTCGTTGCGCACATCAAGCAAAATAAGCGATCCGACCGAACGCTCGCTATAGACGACCTCAGCCCCTGCGTCATTGATTAAGTAACACCACTGTGTAAAGCATGCTGGTGTGCACTATCAGCTTTATCACCCTATCAGCCGACGCGTTTTTCCCGCTTCTTGCCCCCCACGGCAAAATGTAACCTCGAACCAGTCTTCTCGTGACGTGTATTCACCCTTTCACTGTTTGCAAACACAACGCACAACCGCAAGTTGTCTAGGGTTCCCAGCTTCAGCGGCTAGATGTTGCGCCACACCGTGTCACCCATTTCAGTTACACCATTTCACTGTTTACAAATAGTGAAAGGGTTTAACTCAAATGAGTGACAGGGTGCGGCGCCACATGCTGCCGCTGACGCTGGGAACCCTAGACAACTTCCGGTGGTACCTTCGGGTCACCAAATGTAGAGGAGGTGGTCTTCCTCTACATCGTTCCCTATCGAAAACGACGGGCATGTACCTTTCCAATGCTACAAAGTTCGTGTGAAATAATGCTGAAATCATCGACCGATTTCTCACCTATCTAGTGCATTGCTCTCACAAGTAGTTTTACGGGTACACCCGTATCTCTCACCATTCCTGGAAATTCAGTGCTTCCATAGACAAAGGGAACGTAACAGTTTGGAGTGACATGGCTACGGCATAACAACGGGGATCGCTTCTTCATTAAAGAGTTCACTGCACGGTCACCGTTCCATGTTCCTCGCTAAGAAGCCAGGTTGTCATGACAACTCCGCGTATTCGCAAATAAGACCTTGACGCTTCTGGGAAGAGTTTATCGACAAACACAGCAGTCGATCTGTGATTTCTTAGTATTGTTCGCAACACTTGGCCATCCGCTATCTCCACCGGCAGAACAAGGTTAGGTAGATGCACTCAAGGCTAAGCTAGACAAGATTTTGCATTTCTCTTCAGTCATTTGCTACTGTTACAATGAGCCACGTTGTGCCAGATTCGTTCCTCCGAAGAAGGTCTTCGACACATCATGTTCCACCTTACGAAGGTGACGTCAAAAGGTAAGCGACACACACTATAACCTAAAATACTGTACCGCCAAATATCGCGAGAAAGGATATATAAACTTAAATTTCTCTTAAAGGAGTACAGAGGGCCATCCAAAAAAATTTCAGATTAAGACATCTGATGAAAGTGTATGTGTCATTATACCGAATAGCGCGAAAGGTTTTGATGTGTGCAATTTGTTTCCCAGAAAAAAACTCACATAAACATAGCTCCGCGCCTTCACCCTTAACTCGCCACTCAAGTTATAACGAGGATGAGGAGGTATGATGGCACGTCACCGATGACGGCATAAGGAGACTCGTTCTGGTTTGCCGGTCAGTGGGGGTCAGCGCATTGTCCCTTTGCCGCCGTAAACCTGTTTTGCCAGTTTTCCCGGAGAATTGGGGATAGAAAGAGCGGCCGAAGCATTACCGAGCAAGGAGAAAGGCTTTATCAGAACCCCGAACAGCCGAGTAGCAGACGACAGCGGAGTAGCGGACAACATTTCTCTAGGTCAATCAGCGAGCGTTCTCCTTATAGCGTCAGCGCGAGGTTCCAGGCAGATCACAGGCTGGTACTGCTCTTCACCACCGTTGCGCACGGTCGCTTTTTGCGGCGTATTTTAAATTCAATTTCTGCGATAATTATGACTCTGTGGTGTAAATTACTTCGCATGGTGCATCTTACTGGCAAACTTAACAGTTTTATAGGAAGAAAACTGGGTGTTAAAAATGACTTCTGTGCTACTTTAATCTGTGTCATGCAAAAATTATGCACCAGTATTAGACGCTATAAGATTACCGAAAATATGCGTGTAAACAACACGATATCTTGCACGGTGGTAACAGATCCAGAAGGTTAGTTGGTTGCGGCGTTTACTGCTAGGTGCGAATCCTGCCACCGGTTGTGCCCTCTGCATATCTTTGTAATTCCAGCAAGTTAGCTAGTGCGGAAAGGACACCTTATTGTACCCAATCTTTCACGAAGAAATGATGTTGATGTTAGGGACAAAATCCCTGAAGAAGAAAGGAGCATGAGTTTGTTCCTTAATTTGCTTCCCTTTTCCTTCTGACACCTCAAGGAGGTAAGAACTCCTATCTGCAGGTATTTAGTTACGGGTGTAATAGTGTTCTTCTACGCTTCGTAATTCTATTTACAATTTATTGTTCAATGCCTCTCATTCATAACGTGTGCAGCAGTAATACAAAAACGCACTTCTTTTTCGGATACGGGCGAGTAGACGTACCAGATACTACTACCCATTGTTATGTCGTCTGAAGAATTGTAGCACCCAATCAGATGCCAACGCGGAGCAATCAGCAATCAGTTACCAAGCAGACAATCGCATCCGCGCGTGTGCACCACGGGCACGACGCGTATTTGCGTAATGATCGTCCTTCACCAGTGCATCTGTGCGCCATAATTCTTTGACATCCGAAATCGCAAGTTACAGCTATGGAGAGAAATTCAAAGGTTTTTGAGTAGCTCCCGAGAATGGAGGCTTTGCGGCCTGTTTTTCTTCTTACTTCATTGCTCCGTTTCTTCCGATTACGTTCTGCATTTCTTATCTTTTTTTAATGTGTCGTGATCTAAACAGACCACTTATGCTTAGGACCTGCAGAACCCCTATTAGGAAATTTCAGAATAGCGTGTAAGTTGCTCACGCAAGCGCAAATGAAGCTCTTTCGCTAATTATTCAGTTACCATGCTTCCCTTCCGGACGCCCCTGTGTTTCGAGATGCAGTTCGAGCAACGATTGCCATCTTAGCCGGGGTTCTACGGAATCAAGCAACCAGGAGGGTCTTGAAATCCGTGCTTGCCACGCGATTACCTCGCAGTGCATCGTTTCTGAAATAAAATGTTTCTCTTTTCACGTGACCCCTATAGCATGTGAGCGTGCCTTCCATATACGAGTACATCAGGTGTCAGTGTCCGCTGCATGTTTCACCCATCTCTGAAGTCTATAGAGCCACATTCTGAGAGTCTTCTGCATAGAAGTTAAGTAGCTGTTTCATACTCTGTCTCATGCTGTCTCGGACGCTTTGGCTCCTTCCCCTGTATGCTCGTGTGGGCTCGTGGGAGCGCACTCAATGCACTACCAAGATTGTCGAGATTGGGAACGTAACAGTTTTGTGAGACAATACACTCAACTTTCATGCAACTAGGTGATGTTGCTACCACGAGGGCAACGTCACGACTGACGCCGTGGGGGAATGTCCGTCCTGTGCCGACATCATATGGCTCAAAGTGTCTGAGGAAAACCCAGAAAATACCCCAAGCAGCACAGCCGGCACCCCTGTGAGGCCAACAACCGAAAGCCTTTTCGCTAGCACCACCAGCACAATCGTGACCACGACACCACCTGCACTCTAAACACAGAGCTCATCGCATAGCACGCCGACGGCCAACCATTGTACAAATCGATGTCTTTATCACTGTTGATTTGTTGAAAACGGGAGGGTAAGCTATTTCGGGACACTTATCATAACTGCATAGGTGTCCCAAAAAGGCTTGCGCCTCCTGTTTTCAGCTAACCAACAGTGATAAATGCATCATTCTGTACCATGGTTGGCCTTCGGCGTGCTATGCAGTGAAGCTCTGTTTTTAGAGTGTGCGACGTTTTTTGTGACACTTGTTGTGAGAGCTCTCGTGACACATATGCTTCAAAAAGCAAAAAGGAACAAAAAGCGTCCGAAAGTGACACTTGAGCAAAGCGCCACTTTTTTGCAAAAAAAATGACGCTTGCAACGCGTCACAAAAGTGTCACCATTTTTAGAGTGAACGGGGATCGGTTCTTCACTAAAGAGTTCACTCCACGGTCACCGTTCCATGTTCCTCGCTAAGAAGCCAGGTTGTCATGACAACTCCGCGTATTCGCAAATAAGACCTTGACGCTTCTGGGGAGAGTTTATCGACAAACACAGCACTCGATCCGTGATCTCTTAGTATTCTTCGCAACACTTGGCCATCCACTATCTCCACCGGCAGAACAAGGTTAGATAGATGCACTCAAGGCTAAGCTAGACAAGATTTTGCATTTCTCTTCAGTCATTTGCTACTGTTACAATGAGCCACGCTGTGCCAGATATGTTCCTCCGAAGAAGGTCTTCGACACATAATGTCCAACCTTACGGAGGTGACGTCAAAAGGTAAGCGACACACACTATAACCTAAAATACTGTACCGCCAAATATCGTGAGAAAGAATATATAAACTTAAATTTCTCTTAATCTGTGTCATGCAAAAATTATGTACCAGTATTAGACGCTATAAGATTACCGAAAATATGCGTGTAAACATCACGATATCTTGCACGGTGGTAACAGATCCAGAAGGTTAGTTGGTTGCGGCGTTTACTGCCAGATGCGAATCCTGCCACCGGTTGTGAGAGAGAGAGAGACAAATACATGATGACGATGATATGATGATGACCGGTTGTGTCCTCTGCATATCTTTGTAATTCTAGCAAGTTGACTAGTGCGGAAAGGACACCTTATTGTACCCAATCTTTCACGAAGAAATGATGTTGATGTTAGCGACAAAATCCCTGAAGAAGAAAGGAGCATGAGTTTGCTTCTTAATTTGCTTCCCTTTTCCTTCTGACACTTAAAGGAGGTAAGAACTCCTATTTGCAGGTATTTAGTTACGGGTAGTAATAGTGTTCTTCTACGCTTCGTAATTCTATTTACAATTTATTGTTCAATACCTCTCATTCATAACGTGTGCAGCAGTAATACAAAAACGCACTTCTTTTTCGGATGCGGGCGAGTAGACGTACCAGACACCACTATCCATTGTTACGTCATGTGAAGAATTGTAGCACCCAATCAGATGCCAACGCGGGGGTACACATAACGTTCTGCTCTACGCTCTTAAAAATGATGGCGGTGGTGGTGGTGAAAGGGTTCTTAAAAATGGGGGGGGGGCTCGAGGTAGCTTGTCGTTGTTGGCCGCACTCAAGTGGGCATCGTCACGACTATAGCCAAATAAAAGGAAAGTGGGAGAGGAGAGTTGAGGACTTCAAAGGGATGGACTTCACCAGATAGCACGCTCCTAGCCAACCATCATCCCAAATGACAACGTTCTCGTCCCTGATTTGTTGAAAACGGGAGGCGGAGCCTAGCCATAATGCCGTACATAATGGTTACATAATAGGCTCCGCCCCCCCCCCCTCCCCGTTACCAACAAATCAGGAGCGAGAACATTGTCATTGGGGATTATGGTTGGCTAGCAGCGTGCTATATGTGATGAAGATGCGGACCTATCAGATTCATCTATACAAAAGGTGTCACAGCCAACAAGTTAAAATCGCCGTTCGCAGCCAACACAGTCGGCGGGCTGGCTTGGCAGAGTTCATAGCCCCTTTAAGTGAAGAGTGTTTTATCGCTTTTGAATTCTCGTCTGAACTTGGGTTGGCTCTATATATGTTGACTTCCGTTGAGCACTGTGTCGACGACTTTTGGTCCCCGTCGAAATTTGGACCTTGTGTGCGGTGTCGTCGCGAATAATGCTGTGGTCTAGTCGACAAGATGTTGTACGCTGTTTATGGATGGCGTCTGTGAATCCCACTTCTGAACGCAACTGCAGATGCAGCCGTGGAAATCGTAAAAGAATCTCTGGCAAAAGACACGTACAGACAACACGACGAGCAATTGGGCTAGTTGGTGCGAATGCATAATTAAGTAAACACGACGCAAAAGTCAAAGGTACGGAGGAACAGACAGGACGAGCGTCACTTCCAACTTTACTGGCACAAAAAGGTAGGCCAAAAAGGAAGGAAAACACAAACAGCGCCACAGGTCTCTTAGGTTCAAGGACACGAATAATAATTCTTTTTAATATTATAAAAGGAAAAAAATATAAAAACATATGGAGGTTCGCCTATGCCCACCTTGAAGAAATTGTATTTCCCACGTACAAGACGCTACTTGCATACCGGAGGAGTCTCCTCTAAAACGGCTATGCAGGCCTACAGGGCTGCTAATGCGATGCTAATAAAGAGATGATAAAACAAAGAGTTGCTTCGTTTATTTTGGCATTTCACGCGAAAACAGGGAGCACATGCTACGCAGATCCGCGCATGAAGGGCTGCGGTTGTAAACACTTGAAGCATGTTATTATTGATACAACGACCCGTCGTGTTTTCTTAGCAAAGGAACTCATTATGTTCTGTGCATGGCAATAACGAAACCAACTGTACTGAACCCCATGCTGTACGTTCCGTGTGCTCTTCAATGCAGTTTAGTAATTGAAGACACACTTCAAATGTGTTCTTCATACCTGTACGCTATTTTATGAGAGTATCGAGTGCCATCGCAAACAGGCAACAAAATGCACATTATGTAGTGAAAAGCACGGGCAGACATTTTCACCAGGCAACAAAAAGAGCCCTTCTTCGAACCAATACACCTTCAGAGCCCTATATATTGTCGATTGGGGATCATAGTTCGTGGATTTGCATGGCGAGATAATTCTGATCGGTATTGGCGGCTCAGATGTCTGTTCATTGACTGGTTCTGCATAGCTGAGAGTTTTTATATATATTTTTTAAATTCTATGTTAGCGCCGCGAAGCAACAGTGGCTATGAGCGGTGTACTGACGAGGACAGATGGAGAGAGGACAGCAGGAAGGAGTAGGGGACTGAGGGGGTTAGTGTGCGTCCTGTGGGCCGGCTCCAGGGGGAACTGTGCCGACATTCGTCTGGAAAGTTTTCGGAAAACCCAGGAAAAACCTCAAACAGCACAGCCGGTGGTATAGGATTCGAACCCAACACCTCCCAGCCTTCAGCACGACCTTGGCTATCACCAACGAGCGGAAAGCCTTAACGCGTGTTCGCTAGCGGATACTCTACTCACTCTACTAGGTACCGCGCAAGAAGTTAGAGATTTACGATGACGCCTCCTCTGTTCCACACTTACCACAGAAGTTTGGATACAGAACGCGCAAACAGCCCGGAGAACAGCTGGGTGGGTTATACATACTTGACATGAGGCATGTGATACAACAACAACAACAACGACGACGACTTTATTTTAAGATGATGAATGGGAGTTTCGTCGCAAGAGGCGATACTCCACCCCATTGCTGATGGTGATGTGGGGAATGAAATAATGAGCCTATTCACAATAAGGATCGAAGTTCGATTGTGTCCAGTCCGAAGTCCCATAGTGTAATGTTGTTCATTGTAAGAGGCAATTTAAAGAAAACTTGCTGGACTCGGGAATAATTCAGACCATCTGCCACGTGATGAAAGGGCAACACCGGGGGGGGGGGATATGTTTATTAAGAAAAAAAGAAAGGAAAGGTTAGCCAGGCAAAGAGCCGGCTTGCTATTCCGAAAAAAAGAAAAAAAAGGGGGAAGGGGCAAACGAAAAACACAAAGAAAGAAAAGAGAAACACAAAGAAAGAAACGAGAAACAACAAGAAAGAAAAGAGAAACAAAAACAAAGAAGAGAATAAACACTAGCACAACGTTACATGCAGTTCACGAGTCCTGAGACTCGGAGAAAACCGAGGAGAGCGGCAGTGACAGCCCACTGGTTGGGGTGCAAGACGGGGCCAAGAAGAGCGGCCAACGAAAAGTCGTTACAGCCAATCTGGAGCAGACGGCAACGGAGGGTGTCCCTATGTTGAAGGTGCTGCTGGCAATACAGGAGTTGGTGTGGGATGTCCGCTTCCACTCCACAGACATTACAGTTTGGTGAATTTAGCCGACCCATCTTGAAGAGAAGTGAGGGTGTACGGGCAACATTGAGTCCTAGGCGGTGGAGAAGGGATTCTTCTTTACGGCTTCTTTACAACACCGGGAAAGCGGGTCACGTCTCGGGAAGTGATTTGCTTACAAGACATGGAAAGTCACGTCTCCAGGCCTGCCACATGAGTTCATCAATGGGACTGAAAAGCTGGCGGAACGCTCTCTTTCTGCTAAGGCAACGGAGACGCCGCAGACGAGTGAGAGTCGAATCCGCTGTGAGAGGTAGACGTAGTGAAATGTTCGCAGCGGCTGCGTTCAAAAAGCCGCTGTGCTTAAAAGCTGACAACACTTGGTGATAAAATTTACCTATAGTGAACCACACAGCCGAAGGTTTATTTTAGTCCGAACACTCTCCTTCTACGATGCAAGTTGATAGGATGAAAATGCAGCAGTAATCCGGCGGCAGCGGGTGATATTTCCTACCGATGCCCAGTATAGGTAATGCCTCTGTCTTTCAGAAGTGGTCATCACACGAAGTTTGGACAATCAGGCGTACCATCGTTGTCCTTGATCTGTTCCACTTCCCTACGTTCTCATTTGGGGTGTTTTGTCGTCCCCATTCACAAAACCGATGCTGGCGACACCTGATGTTGCTGTGATAATGTGTTTGTCTTTCTGAGTGTCTGCATTCTACATCGGGTGTCGCCGCTATTGCTGTGTGTATGTCCAACAGAATAAGAAACATGGAATAGTGAATAGGGAGATGGTAAAAGCAGGAACAGCTTTCGTTGCTGAGGTACTCTTGCAGGTATTTGTTGTCCGGACACCAAATCGCATAGGCATTTCAAGGTTCTAACCTCAACGAAGGTACCAGGAGATTTGGATTCAGAAGATTTCAGTCAGTAGCCAGATTTAGCATTGGGTACGCAAGGAGGTAGCGTCCTTACCACTGGCAATAGACCATGCAGACCACAATGGGAGTTCAGCAAATCCCCGTACTCCTTGCGCACGCATTGCATCCTGGGAGATTACTGTCATGTGGAAGGGAGAATTGTCCTTGGCGTTTCGTTTTCGCTGACCTTGACCCTTCGTGGACAACTGACCGAGAGAGAAGGAACCGAAACATCTTGGAGACATTCTCCTCCTTTCTTATCAGAAAGTTCCCAGAGTTCAAAGCGGGGCTAAGCTGTCTGGGATCTTCTGAAGTCGTGTATTCGACGAACCCGAAATCCCTCTTGGAGGTTCTACTGGTGCACGCGTAATTTTTCCAAAATGCCGTAATTTTTCAAAGTCGTCCCAAAATGAACTGAAAGAAGAAGATGCGAGATGGTTGAAGCCGAATAACGCATAAGGACAAATTCAACAATGCTATTTATGACGAAAAACTCATATTTTCTGAGTTAATGAATTTCGCGCACAAGAGGGAATACCGCGGCCACCGCTTGATGGCGGTGCAAGTGCAAGGTGCTTGCGTTGTTTCGGGTAGCGCCGGGAAAACCTTGAGTGATTTTTTTTTTAATGCCACACGTACTCTCAATCCGACACAACTATTATCTCGAACCCATCAACGCCTCAATTTTTGACGTGGCGGACAAAAATGTGCATATAATTGGAGCATCTAGTACAGGAGTCGGGAACCCTTGAAATCCTAAGGGACACATTTCACCCCCACCCCTCGTCGATTTTTTTTTCAGGGGCCACAGAACATATTTGAAATCATTTCAAAATAAGTCTAAATTAGCCTGCCACAATTATTAAGCGGTCGAACAAACCGTAAATCCTTTAACTATTACTTTTTAAAGGTAATGTACTGAAAACTCGCATTTTCCGTGGCTTGTCGCATTCGCAAACTTATGGTAAGAGAGTACAACACTTTTTAAGCTGCTATGTTGTGTTGCCTGTGTGTTTTTTCTTGCTCCGCTCAGGTGTGCCGTTATGGAATGCAACAAACACCTTTTGTTAATTATATTACGAGCGGGAAACGCAACACAGAGCGCGCGCTTTTGCCTGAAGAATTGCCAGACCTCTTTTGCCAGACCTCTACGAGAGAAACGTCATCACGACGTTGGTAGACAGACTGAAACCGAAACAAATCGGAAGGGGAAAGCTGGGATCCCCGAATGGGCACTTGTTCGCTGCCTCCTATTGAAAGAAAAGTAGGAACGAAGGTCGCGTCCCTTTCAGGGATCATCGTAATCTCCTCAAGACCTTGTTCGCCTGTAGCTTCGAGCGTAGTTCAACTCTACCGAATTGGTGGCGCTGTCGAACACTATGACGTCATTTGTTTACAAACAGGGAGAGGTCCATTCGCTTGCCGTGCCGCGCCCTCTGCAAAGCCAGGGAGCCCAGTCTTGGATAACCCCTCCTCAAGCCCGTAACCAACAACAACTCCTAAGCATCGGATTTTTTGTCGCGCATTTGATCTGCGCTGGGCCGCGGGTTCCCGACCCCTGCCCTAATAGCATGCAGTTTAGCTCACATTTCTATCTTTGTTTAAAGAAAAACGGAATCGGAAATGCAGGTTAGGTGCAAGACAGCGCACGAAAGCTATAAAACAAGACACGCACAGCGCCATAAATCAGAAACGCGCGCAAGTTACGACTAACAGCACATTCCGAACTTTATCTTCCACAAGTGTTTATACTACTCCGTGTGAAAACAACCCCGTCAAGTGGCAAAAACCCCAAAGAGAAGAAGCTCGTTAGCCAAAGGAAACAGTTTGGATTGCGATGAGCAATCCTGGTATCACGACCTATTTGTTCGTGCCCATTTTTACTAGGCCGCGAGCTCGGGTGCGTTTAACTGCCGTGCGTGCCCACACGTGAACAATATTGATAAGACAGAAAAAAAAAGCTCAACTTCCTTCTCTGACGAAATTGGCGGTATAGAGAGAGAGGAGGAAGTAGCCGATACGGCAGTCGCATGAGATGATAACGTGTATTTTTTTGTGTTGTTATTCTTCTACTTCAGCACTCTTTGTTCTCGCGACTTGGCAGGTCTCGTGCGATGTGGAGAGCATGTTGGACGAGATAAGAGAGACACGATTCCTAGAACGATAACACGTTAACCTTGATCTCGAATGTGGGGTACGTGTCAATATGACATACAGGGTGTGACAACGTGCGTTTTTCCTTCCCATTTTGGGGGTGGGTGGACTGGACTTGGTTTTCGCTCGCCGTTTTACGGTTGGGGAGACATTGAAAGTAGTCTCTCGTACATCTTAGGGTATTCTGGTTTGCAGCACGACCTGCTAATACGATTCCATATTATTTTCAGTTGTATTCGAAAATGTTAGAGAACCGCTCACACTTTGCTACATTTTCCGTGATAGATGTAGTCCAAAAGCAGCACTGAGGTAATCAAAAAGTTGATCTAAGTGTCTTTATATCCTACATTAATAGATTCCTTTCTCTTTTGTCTTTCTTTCTTCTTTTCTTTATTTTTATTTATTTATTTTTTTCTCGCAAATACAAGTTATAGTCACGGCTTGAAGCGTCCCCTACGGGTACCACACTTGAGTCGCCTTAGGCCTGGTATCACCAACGCTGGTTAACTTTGAACCGAGATCAAAGGGCCACTAAACTGATGGTCGTACTTTGTCTAAAAAACTACACACAGTGAAAGCATGGGTTTCACTCTACCTAAATATGTGGAAGACTTTGTGTAGCTCAAGCGCTTTAACTATTTAAAAAGCGGATCAAAGAGAAAAATCAGCTCACTCTCCCCTTCATCTAATGCGTCAGCAAACGTCACTCGGCTAGAGCCAACGGGGCACACTCATCCCCGAATGACGTTTTGCATCATCAACCAATCTTGGACTCGCACACGGTCAGCCGCGGGGGAGAACCTGCCGAACCTGTTTGCTGTTGCATTGTTGTCGCTCCGTGGCTGCGGAGGGGTTTCACTTCAAAGAATAAGTGCGGCTTATAAAAAAATCTCATTTCTATTAGTGAAGGCGGCCGGAAAAGATGTACAAATAATACGTTGTGGAAGGACATTCCTCGTGAATGTAGTGTAGTGGCTCTGATTTAAAAAAAAAAAAAAAAACTTATTCAAAAATGCAGCAACATAAGTGGTGGCCCGCACAAAACGTCACAATGACGTCGCTCCTAGTGTTGTGAGAACTTGAAGGGCGGAGCAAGTTCAAGAAATAGTGCGCAACGCGTTCTGTAATTACTGCGCTACTATGTCGTTGTCGACCTTCATAATTTAAGAAAATATTTTTCAGACTTAAACGGACATATTCCTACTGATACATCATTGCTCTTATATCAGCTTAGTGCCTCTTTAAGGGTGGCTACATCTTGGAGTTATCACTCAATTCTTTGTTACAAACGTTGCTTGGTGACGTGACGAATGTTTCAGTGACAATAACTCCCTTTAGTGAAGCTGAGTTAAGCGTTAATTTCAAGTTAAAGGGCTGTTGACCTTGGCTCAAGTATTAATCGGTGTTGGTGAAACCGGGCCATAGTCACTCCGCGCTATCGTAAACGAAGAAAATGCAGCTGAATAAACACAAAACGACGACGCCACACAGTAGGACAGTACAGCTTCTACAGAAGAGCATAGCAGTTGTACTGTCCTACTGTGTTCTGTCCTGTTTGTGTTTAATTGCTACGCTTCTTCTTCTTCGTGGATAAGTTGGATAAGTACTGGCTACCCCGTCTCTCTACACGTGTGCTGTCGTCCAGCTTTCAGGATATAGTCGACATCGTCCTCGGTAGTGCCATACAGCGTCTATCCGAAAGCATCTTCGCGAGTGCATACTACGGAGCAAAGTAGTAAAACAAACGATCGTCATAACGTACTGTGACTACCAGTGCGTAGGGATGGAATTCGGTGGTGCGAGTTCAAGCGCTGCGCTGATACAACACCTGTCAGTAAAGTGTTCCACACTTAAAACTGAATCCGTCAAGCGCTCTTATCATCCCGACTGGCATAGTTCTTTCCCGTGCGTTCTTGAAAACGAGAGACATTTGTCTTTTTGTAACACTCATCCACTTGAGCCAACTTGAGCTCCTTGACCATAGACCATTCAGCTTGTCCAAAGTACTTGGCCCATGGAGCTCCCTCGCGCATCAGTGCCCGGTTCTTCACTCCCTTTTTGGTTTCATGCAAGCCACTGGACTACTCGAAGAGCTCTAAAGTCAAAACAGACCTCCGACCTGTCGTCGCTTCGCGTCCATCATAATTGATCCTCTCATATTAACCTCCGTCAAGTGGGGTAGGGTCCCGTGGCAACCCCGGAGATTCATCTCATGTCATCATCACTTCTCCTTCATTTGTTGTTGTTGTTGTAACACTCATGCAGTCACGTTAATTCTCAGAAAAGGGGCGTACGCCTCGCGCTTTCCCGAAGTCATGTGTGATAACGTTATCGTTCTGTGCAATGGATGGGCATTCGGCGTGTGTTATTAGTCTTAAGGATGTGCGTAAAAGCTTGGATTTCTTCTGATCGGGTTCCACGGAGAATATAGTTTACAGGGTATGGGCGCACCGAGAGGGAGCAAGGGGGGCCGTGATCCCCCCCCCCCCCCCCACCCTGGAGCTCCAAGGTCACTTGTGAAAACAGTCCGCCCTTGAGTCATAGTTCGTAATGAATATTGTGAGAGAGTATTCTGAGAGTCATAATAGGAACCTCAGAACAGGTGGAAACTATAGGTGGAAACTCAGAACATAATAGGAAAGAGGTGTGGGTGGGTGGGTTTCACCCTAGCACCCCCCTCTGGAAGCACTTTGCCCCCACCTCCCGGAAAAATCCTGGGAACGCCCATGTTACAGGGGAAACTAAAGTTTGATAAAGGCTTCTCTCACAGAATGAGATATGCCGTTACCTTAACATCAACATCAAAGGAACGAAATTCGCCCGTTGCGTCGTTCGCGATTTTGTGAACTAAAGAAACCCGCATGTATACCCTTTCCCTCCCCCTCTCCTTCTCAAGAATGGCGACAATGCAGAGGGGCCTCCTATAGGTCTCCTTAAATGATGTCCCACGATGATCGGACAAATCCTTTGAGGAGACCAATGAGAGCTCGCTCCGCATTGTCGCGCTTCTTGAAAAGGAGGGGCGAGGGAAAGGGTATACATTGCGGGCTCATAAATCACCAACGACGAATTCCGTTCCTTTTATGTTGATGTCGAGGTAAGGTCATTTTCTATTCCGCCAGGAGAACGTTTTGCATTATAGTGACCAGCACCAGAGGGGTGACATAGACCCGCCATGTTTGAAACTGCCCTCAAGCGAGCGCTTTTTGCGAAACCGCCATCTTGTCGTGGTCGCTCGTCATAGGCAATGTCATTTAGAGGTCATGTGACTTTGTTTACGTGTCGTTTTAGCGCTTGCAGACATATTTCCGACGGCATAAAGCCAAGAGATGAAAGTACGTTGCCAGCGTAAACAATACGGTGCTTCTTCCATGACATGGTGGCCCCTTCCTCCTTAGTATATGTGTAAGTACATCTCATCGGCTGAGTGCGTCTTAATGCGGGATCACATCTTTGGAAGTCGTTCACAGTACGGGGCCCTAGGTGCAAACCTGCGAAATACGCGCGCTTCAGTGCGAGATTACCGGATAAAAGTAATCACCGAGGTCAAGAGACGTTCAAAACGGCAAAGAGAAAGAGCAAAGGCGTTGTTTACAAACTGTTTACCCGCCAACCATGGGCGTGGTCATCTTTAAGGTCACGTGTGCGTTGACGTTTGCTATGACGTGTGACCATAACCTGTCCAGAATGCATTGCGTTCGCCCAGCACGCTTTCGTCTGTGGAGCAATACGTTGGAGGGCACCCCTTTCAGAATCGATGAGCGGTTGAGACGTAATGCTGCGACGCTTGAAACAAGCAAGACAGTTCTCTGTTTCTTTTGAGACTCCGTCAATCCGTAGCGGTGTCAAAGACACACACTGACATGTACGTCACTGAAGAAGAATTTATGTGACGCGTTTACGACGTTCCTCTTTGCCGTGCGGGAATGGAAATAAAGTGACTTTAACGTCGAAGTCTTTCCGGTGCGCGCATTCGTGCTTTGAGTTGTTAGGCGTGCCAATTATATTCGACAGTATCTGTCGAGATGCCGCACATGAAGTATTTGCATAGGTGTCCCTGTTGACATAATATAGATGAGCATGACTGTCATCGAAAGTGAACAATGTTGTGGGAGAACATCGAAACATTTGCGTGAAAGTATACTGATGGTGATGGTGACGTGAAAAGAAACAAAGAAGAAGAAGAAAAGTGGGGACGCGAGTGGTGACGATGTCGGACACGCCACCCCAGTACGCCTACATAAGGCGAATACAAGCAGAGTATGGTCGAGCGGGCTGTTTGGTCATGTTATGCACATTTGGTAGACAAGTGAAATAAATTCAACAGAGTATTGAGGTACTAGACGTCCCAAAAACAACTTTAGTTTAATGTGATTGGGGAGTGTCATCGTCAGAGGCGCCGCAAGGCAATTTTTTAGGGAGGGGCAACATCTCGGACTCGGGCGCCACTGCAGTGGCGCCCGACATGCATGCACAGTTTGTGCATGCACAGTCCCCCCGGGGGAGGGTGTCGTTCTACTGGGCACTCTTGCGCAATAACTCCGAGTACCATCAGAGCCATCAACGTGGATTATATTCTCATCAATTTGTTAACGGTAACGCAACGCCTACCTTGTTATGTGGCCACAGCTTTCATTGCTTGGACACTGGAGCACATCATTTAGTACGGGTCGTGTGCTGTTTGCGGGCGACGGAACGGAAAAAGAAAAGTACAAGAAATAGGGCAGGAACTTTCAAAGATGTGCAGCCTTGACCACGTCGGCAGGGCTCTGGCAAAGTCACGAAAAAAAAGAGGTCTGAGCCAGGAGGGAGCTAGTGCGCCCTTGCCCCCCCTCCCCCCATAACGGCGACCATACCTAGAAGTGCCACAGTACCAAATTGCATATTAGAAAGTGCAAAGGGCGAAATATAGCCGACATGGTCAAAACCTTGTCACTGACCGTTTGTATTGGATGGGACAAGACGCAATGCTTGCAAAGTCACTGCTGCAAAACTGTGCAAGTTCTACCTCAGAAAAAATTTCAAACTGCAACCTCCCCAAGATTCTGAAAACTCGCTTTCACCGCCCTGTAGAGATTTCTTCCCTACCAGAGTTACCAAAATACAGGGCATTCAAGGAAAAAAGCATGCGCCAGCAGTCGTCTCACGCCACAAGGCCCTCGACCACATTTCTAATCACTACAGCTGTCAGTCTCATCTATACCGACGGCTCGGTGTCTCAAGACTCTCTACTTTGTTCCTTCTATCAACTTGCAGTGGTCTTCAAGACTTGACTCCCACACCATCTCATCTACTTCTGCTGAACTATATGTGCCATCCTACACGCCTCCATCGCTTCGTCTCTTCATAAGCTTAATCAAGTGGTCATACTCACCGATTCCTCAGCTTCACTTCATAAGTTATCGGATGTTGATAGTCAATCAGTACTGGTGAAGAGCACCCGACGTGCGTTAGAGCTTGCCCACAAACAAGGAATAAACATTACCCTACAATGGATTCCTGCACACATTGGCCTCCCAGACAATGAACACGCTGATAAACTTGCCAGGGCAGCTCACTCTCTACCCTCAAACCCCTTTCCTATCCCGCGAGAATGCCGCCGGCAAACCGCCAGATCCCTTATACAGTCATCCAGTTCAGCCACCAGACGTGCAATATCCCACGCCCCCCCCCCCCCTGTTGTCGTGCACCCGCAGCAGAGCCACTGCCACTGTCCTTCACCGGATCCGCACAGGATCCGCCTTCACGCACAGCTGGCTTCATCGGTTCGGACTTACACCGACACCCCTATGTCGACAGTGCTCTTCAAATTCGGAAACCATAAGTCACATCCTGCTCGAATGTTCCACCTATACAACGAAGCACGCAGACGTGCTCAACCCTGATCCCAGGATCTCTACATATGACATCACCTTTGGTGGCAACTCGCCTGGCGAGCGACGACGCCGGACTGCTGCTCTGGTCGCATTTCTAAAGGAAACGCGGCTTATATCGCGCCTATAGTGTAGTGTAGCTTTCTTTTTTATATTTTTTTTTTTCCTGCGTCTTAGTCGTGACGCTGCCCGCTTCCAGCGTGGCCAACCACGGCGAGCAGTTTTCATCTTCACCACCACCACTACCACCGCTGCAAATCATTTGATTGATCGATTGATTGATTATTTAAAAGAAAACCAGGGAGAAATTGAACTTGTCTCCTGACTAGTTCTGCTACTCCCAAAACAAAACAACAAACAAACAAACCCAAAACAAACAAACAAATCATTTGAATTGTTGACTGAGTAGATGACTCACATAAAAATTGTGAACTCGTATTCCTTAACGTTCTAGCCTACTATTTCTATATGATTAATTATATAATTATTACTATCCATAATAATTTAATGTATTGACCATAATCATCCACCTCCCTCTCGAATTAATGTCTGCTGCCAGCATCACACAAGGCAGCTTAACGACCTCAGAGAAACCGAGGCGTGAACACCGTCATCATATTGTCATCATGTCATTATTGACCATAATTATTTGCTTGTTCATTCTTTATGCTGTCGTCATGCATCATCAACACCACAAACCCCTAGTGGTCAGTGTTATTACCCACCATTCAGCGGTATACACGTGAACTGGTGTAGCAGGCCTTTTCACTTGTGGAGCCACATAATCTCCATATTATTTTTAACTCATATCCAATCCAATCCAATGGTCACTCACCGTAACCAGTGTAACACTCCATATTCTGAGGCGTCCCCCAAAAAATAACTTCGATTAAAATTTTGTGGTAAAATAAAGCAAAGCGAAAGAGCGCGAATCGGGCAAAGGCAGACGAACCCTAGCCTGCGGCCCCAGCTCCCCTACTGGGTTAATAGTTGAGAGTTCGAGTATATGTCGAGTAAAGCTGCGATGAGAAAGTAGCAGCAGCTATTATCGAGCCCTTCGTAACACAACCGAAATATACGTTTATTTAAATGGTTATACGCGCTGTACTTAATTCAGTATATCCGTACCTCTCCTATACACAGGAAAGCATTATCACTATCAGTATCAACTGCGAACTATGGACTGTGGAGTGTACTACTTGTTACGTAACGTATATGCGCTCGACGATTCGTACCTCAAGCACGCGCTATTATAGCATTCATGCGACGTAAACGGAACCTACCATATCTCGCAGAAGAAGGCACGGTTCCAAGACACAACGTAAGAACTAGTCCACCGATCCCGATGAGGCCTAGGGACCGATCGTTCCCTGGCATGCCCGCTCCCATCCAACAGCAAGCAGCCTTCTCGAAGTTGTACCGATCCCGAAAGCACGCACCACACACAAGGAGCACCTGGGCTTGCGCGAGGTTTCTGCTGCTTTGAATACAAGTGTGCGGGGATCGCATGGCGGAGAAACGAGGAGAGAGAGAGCAAGAAAATGTGACAGAACATAATTTACGACCGCTCTTTTCAACTGAAAAAGAAAAGCCTGTGTATGAAACGTTTGACGGGACGCATGTTCTGATGCATAGATGTATCTTCGTTCTCTGTTTCATTTGTTGGTTCTGATCGACTACTACTAGTAGCCGATTGAGCGGCCATTGAACTCAATTGCCGTTTCTTTTCGTTGCACTTATTAAACTGCGAGTTGATCTCTAGGGATGTATAGTATACTATGCAGGTATGTATAGTATGCTAGGTAAAGTATGCTACACCGAACAGCCCAATTTTTAACCATTTTCGATGTACCGCTGGAATGCCAGGCATTCTCTGCCAAGAAACACGTATTCCTTTCGCAATATACGCCTTTCGGTACATTGCTGCACACACTTTTTTAGACAGTTGTTGAATTTAGTTGCAAAATTTGTGAGATTAAGTAGCGTTTCTTCCAGTAACTCATTCCACTATGCTTCCACTTTGTACTACACTTTGTGCAACAGTTACTTCATAGCATGAGTTTCCGACGCCATCCTCTGGTTTTTCGTCCAATGGAACTGGTGCCGGCGAACAAGTGGCGGTGGAACGCGCGTGGCAGTCCGCCGCGCGAACTTCGTTGCGAGAAATTCGCTTCATGGAGGTGGAACCGCGTGGAGCAACTTTTGCAACCGAACTGCTCCAGTGGAGCGCCGACTAGCCTGAGCTAAGCGTGAACGGAACGGAGCCGAAGTCGTGTGCAACCACATAGAACAGTATCTCCACGTTGAGGTTGGCATGGTGATGCGGCGGCAGGTTCTGGTGGCTACTGGGTGTTTCTAATAGTATATGCTATTAAATCAGTGCAGAGACTGCATTAGATATTGTTTTCTCACGGAAGTTTCGACATCTGACACGCCGTGAAGGCTATTGTGATTCCGTGTTGATATGCCATGTGCCACAAAGTTTCAGACATGCAGATTATCTCACCTTCGCCTTACATGCATCTTGCCACCTCTTTGTCAGATATTTTAAGTTGGTGTCCTTGTATTGGACGAGTTTAACGTTCCAAAGCGGTGGTCTTCTTCCGACCTCTGATATCAAAATTTCCTCCATGTCCGCGCGGCGAACCATCTTCGTATTTTCACGGATCACTGCACGGATGGAGAAGAGGGCGAAGCTGGAAAACAAACGCATCGGCGCGTGCTTGTGGCTGTGGCAGCGTTTTTCATTGGCGCATTCTCAGTTGTCCGACAAAGCGCTGAGGGCGTTAGCGTGCCGGCCATGTCACGTCGAGACTGGGAGCTACCCGGGTTCGAATCCCGGTGCCGGCTGTGCTGTCTGGGGTTTTTCCTGGTTTTTCCTCAGACGCTTTCAGACATATGTCGACACAGTTCTCTTAGAAGTCGGCCCAGGATGCACATTTCCCCAGGGCGTCAGTCGTGACGTTGCCCACCTCTGTGAGGCCGACAACGGACAGCCCTTTCACGAGCCCCCCCCCCCCCCCCGCTGGGGTCACTTGACATATGTCGGCACAGTTCCCGTAGAAGTCGGCCCAGGACGCACATACCCCGTTATATAGCGTTTCCGTTACCGTTACCGTCCCTGGTTTCAATAGCGCCTCCCTGAACCCCAGGAATGTACATGCTTTCTAATTGGCATGCATGTTTGTCGATCTCTTATTCTTTTCCGGCATGGAAACGCAATTGATCTTTTGGGTTGAACACAACGCTTCCTGTTTATTTTTAATTTCATTCTGTTACTTTTTCTGTTACTTCGTGTACTTTCATTTCCGCTCGATGCCTGTACACAAGCCGTTGTACACTTAAGTGGCACGCTGATCATCTGGTCTCCAGCAGCAGCTTCCTTTCTTTATTTTTTTTCTCTTTCTTTTTTTTTTTTTTTTTTTCGTATTCATGTTTTCGAGGAGAAGATCGCTCTTGACGACCGAGGTCTTCGCAGCGCGCCTTGCGTACGTGTCATGCCTTTATGCAAAATACCCGTATGCTACGCGGCGCTCCACTGCATTTATTTATTAATATATCCGCGTGTGCGCGAATTATACTCAACATTCAACCTTCCCCTGTCGCCCATGGTGGAAAAGACTTCCGAGGAAAAGAGCATCAAAAGAGCTGGTCGGGTGAATTTATAGGGTTCGTTTGGAAGTCCTCAAAATTTCACCAGCTGTGTTGACATTAACTTCATCCCATAACCATCTCTTACGAACAGCAGGTCCTATAAACTTGACAATACTATAGTAAAGCTCGCCAACACAGTGACCAAACGCCGTGAACTAACTACTTAGATGTATATGCATAGAAAAGTTTATGAGTCCGGTGTGTTTTTAGTGGTTAGTTTATGTGGTTGCTAATGCTTGGAAAATAGCTAAGATTATCCCGGTACCTAAGAAGGGCAATCAGTCTAAGGTGGAAAACCACCGACCTGTTTCTTTAAAGGGACCGGAAACCCATCTATGAAACCCATACCACTGTGTTCGGCATCGGCCAGCAGTCTACCTGGCTAATTTTTTCGTTACAAAAGTGCTTAGATATTAACTAAACGAATTTTAAAGTTCAGCACTGCCTCCACGGCTGCAGAAGCTCCAGCTGCGTGACGACACTCCGTAAGCGAAGGTGGGAGAGGGTGGCGCGCAGAGGAAGAAAGGCGCCGTTCGGACGCCCCGTAACTCTATGAGACGCCCGCACGGCCGCGGCATTCCTTTTCTCAAAGGCGTGCCATCGTTGGCCCCCCGGTTACAGAATGACGTTTTCTCGTTTTTCCAGAGAGGGAATTCCGGCATACTCTCAATATCCGTCGCCTGCTCTTCTCATGTATTCTGTCGAATAAACGTGAAACTATACCAGTACTTCGCGTGGGATTTTCGATACCGTGGTAAGTGGTCCGCGAGGAATAGACCTCTATCCGAGAAACGTCATCATGACGTTGGTAGACGGACTGAAACTGAAATAAATCGGAAGGGGAGGGCTGGGTTCCACGAATGGGCACTTGTTCGCTGTCTCCTATTGAAAGAAAGGTACGACCGAAAATCGCGTCCCTTTCAGGGACCACCGTAATCCCCTCAAGACCGTGGCTTTCGGGCGCGACCTCGTTCGCCACTAGCTTCGAGCGTAGTTCAACTCTACCAAATTGGTGGCGCTGTCGAACACTATGACGTCATTTGTTTACAAAGAGGGAGAGGTCTATTACGCGACGCTATAGTTTCGAAATCGACTGGAACGGAGGCGACCGTCCCTTTGACTTCAATGTTGTAAGATTTTTTAACAGGATTTTGATTTCTCAGTAGTCACATGTCAGCCTTTTTGAAGGATCACAGTATTATCAGTGGTTGTCAATATGGATTCAGGAGAGGCCACGCTCCACTATATTTCGATTGATAGAGTTTGTACATAACTTAATGATTTCCGCTAATTCGGGTCAACAAGTTGATGCTGTTTTTCTGGACTTCGAAAAGGCTTTCGACAAAGTATCACGTCCAAAGCTACTGCATAAGTTGCACTGTGTATTCAGAAACGTAAAAATGGTAAGTTGTCTTTCGTCATATGTAAATGGTCGCCTGCAGTTTGTTGAGTTCAACAGGATACAGCATCTCCTCTCTTGCCTGTTCATTCTGAGGTCCCTCAGGGATCTGTTCTAGGGCCCTCGTTATTTTTAATATATATATATATATAAATGATATCGTCAATAGTATAAACGTTGATATAAAACTTTTTGCTGACGCTTGTATTCAAGGAGGTAAGGTTGTTTACAGGATTCCCTAGATGAGGTAACGAAATTGTGCAAAAATGGCAGATGGTCACCAACGAGCAAAAGTGTGCTAAAATGACCTTCACTCGAAAAAAGAAAAGTGTACTCGTAACCAACTAACACGAGTAATCACACCCGTCTTGTACAGGTGAACCAGTTTAAGTATTTAGGCTTGTTGATTAGTGATGACCTTAGGTGGAACTATCAAATTAATAACGTGCTACAACAAAAACAAAACAAAAAAAACAAGGCCGTACTACCTACGGAGAACGCGGAAAGATACTAACAATGATACGAAGCTATTTGCATATAAATCCTTAGTTCACTCTATATTAGACTATGGTTCCGTAATATGGTATGCAGCAGCCCAAACAAAAATTAATTACCTCGAGCAGATACAAAAAAAAACGCAAGTTGTTTTGTCTTTAATTCATTTTCCCGATATGACTCACCGTCACAACTACTGGATGCGGCCGGGATTCCCGCGTCATCTCACAGCATAGGGGTTGAGGGTTTAAAGACACTATGGTTAATTATGAATCATCAAACATGCATCAATCCTTGGTTCTATATCAACATGGTGTGTAGAGGAAGCTCTCGCAACAAGCATAGAATAGAAGTACAGAAAGAAAAGAAAAAATGGAAACATAGGTGGCACTGGTGCGACCATGTGAAAGCACTCAATGATTTAAAAGATTATTTAAATCATACATACAACATACTAACAACCATACTAAACATATTGAACAGTACCGTTTTCGATCTAACTGCTTTAAAAATTCCTTTTTTTTTTTTCGATACCTGATTGGAATTCGTTACCAAAAGAAGCTGTTGAATATGAATCATTGCCCTCTTTCATCGCCTGTCCCAAGCAGCAAAATGTACTGAAAGGCGAGTGCAATAGGGGTGGACGGGTAGAGGGAAGGCCTTGAAGAGACCCGTGAAACTAAAGAACATTGATAAGACACATACCGTCCACCCCTATTGCACTCGACTTTCACTACATTGTGCTGCTTGGGGTATTGCCTTGTTTGATTTGTAAGGTTTCATAAGTGAAGTTGTGCCTGTTGCTTGCACTGTTTCTTTGCGCCCTTCTTCTACGGCATTTTTAAAATGCCACGGAAGTATTCTAAATTTAAAAAAAATGTGACTACAGTCTGTACACGCAAACAGCACGGCAATGCCGTGACAATTCGTAGAAAGGGGTCAATATATAGCACGGGACACTATGTCACATGTCACGTCATCGAGGTGTCACAATAACTAGGGGTTGCATGTGATTATCGGTCGGCAGCAGCTGTGGAACTCCGAATCGCACGCCAACTCGAAGACCGGACCTTTTCATCGGTACCCAACAAAGGATGATGGAAGCTTGGTAAACAAAGCTTGATCTGTGTGCTTGATCGTTTTCGCGAAATGCACGCACACGTAAGCTACACAAGGTCTTTCTGGACTCCAGCAGATGGATACCCTCAAGCTGACGAATAGATAGCTGAGTCATAGGTCGTAAATTGACGTTTTTGAAATGCGGAAACAAAGTGGTATGTTCCTTCCGGGATTTAAACTATAGTGGTACAGCTGCAGGTATTCACCATAAAGATATTCTTCCGTGTTATATTCTTCTGAGAGCATTAAGCTTAGGAATGCTTTATGTTCGGTTCCAGATGCCAAGTTTCTTCATAAACAAGGCCTTTCATTGAGGTGTGGTGTGCAGAACTTCTGTAAAGTGAACACTAAAGACTTTTCCTATTATTCTAGATCGACTACATCAACAACAACAACAAATAGATGGGGACGATGACACATGAGGATGAAGTGTAATGAGTCAGGTAGTTCACAGAACGAAGGAGAGGTCCTCTGTTGGCTGTGGAATGCAGAACAAAGAGTGCACACAGTGTATCTCCTACATATTTTGTATGTAGGATATTCTTCGCTACGAGCTGAATGCATAATTGCAGAATGGAAGCAGATGAATTGAATCCTGATACTGATGGTGAATCAGAGAGAAACTTGGACGGCAGTTCTTGCCACGAAAGAGACAGCTAGCAGTAGTAGACAATTTCGCATGGCAGTGTAATCAAAAGCGATAAAAACCGGGCTGTTTGGTGGTACATTTAAAAGCGATAAAACCCCGGTGCAGGGGACACAAAGAGACAACACAGACGAAGCACTGACTGACAAACAACTTTAATGGCAGGGACACATCTTAAATACACCAACTGCACACCCGACCCCTAGTGGCAGCCAAGGCCGTCATGCTGTAATCACAAATTATCACAAAGTTATCAAAAAGATATCACGCAAACAAGGCACCAGGTAAACACCCCCCCCGAAACAGAATTCGCGTTAGTTATCAATGAATTACTGGATTGTATCCGTTACCAACACGGAAGGCACGCTAATGCACTCCAGCCTGTTTTATCAACAAGGCTTCCTTATAAAGAAGAACACCTAACTTATGACTTTTAAACACACATGACTTCAAACATGACTTCAAAAACACAAAAGTGATGTTTAAAAGTCATAAGTTAGGTGTTCTTCTTTATAAGGAAGCCTTGTTGTTAAAACAGGCTGGAGATAGTTGCATTAGCGTGCCTTCCGTGTTGGTAACGGATACAATCCAGCAATTCATTGATAACTAACGCGAATTCTGTTTCGGGGGGGGGGGGGGGGGTGTTTACCTGGTGCCTTGTTTGCGTGATATCTTTTTGATAACTTTGTGATAATTTGTGATTACAGCATGACGGCCTTGGCTGCCACTAGGGGTCGGGTGTGCAGTTGGTGTATTTAAGATGTGTCCCTGCCATTAAAGTTGTTTGTCAGTCAGTGCTTCGTCTGTGTTGTATCTTTGTGTCCCCTGCACCGGGGTTTTATCGCTTTTAAGTGTAATCAACTGACGCTTATGGCTTTTTCTTTTTTTGCACATTCGGAGAGTGCTTTTCGGAGTTGTCTTCCTCAAGCTGAATAAATACCCGAAATTCGGAGAAACAGGGCCGTGTAACGACGTGCTGAAAATGCGAAGCTGCCTTGCCAAAACGCTTACTATATAGTCGTGTTCAACTTAAGGAAAAGAAATCTAGTCCATCAACTATATACGCCGTTGGAGATAAGGAGACCCAATAGCGCGCCAGGAGAAGTATACTGCACTGCCACCATGCGGCATCAGTAGGGGTGCGCACTTTCTGCCGCAGCGTAGTGTTATGCGGCAAGTCTTAACAGCCAATGCGGAAGGAGAGTGAGTATGATGGATTGCATTATCTGGCGCAGGAGGAGCGTGACCTCTCTGTGTCCAGTCATGCTATCTGCGGCGCAGTAATATTTTGAGAGCTGGCGGACTAGATTTCTTTTCCTTCTTAATTTTAACACGACTAGGCTGACAGGCAACGACATCTGTATCACGATCACCTGGTGGCGTGAATCTCAAAATTGGGACTTCAATGGCGGGACTTCTCAAAATCAATCTGAAATCCGGATATTCCTCGACACAAGCCACGTTTACGTGAAATCGACAGGAGCGTGTCGAGTTGGTCATTTCCATTTCCAGTTGACCGTTTCCAATGGTCATTGGTTTCAATGGTCGTTGAAGACTGCCCGTGTGACGAGCATGATTCGTGCACTGTTAACTGGAAGACCGTTGCACAGTGCACTTGAGTCAAGAATGCTACCTTCCCTTGTCGCGAGGACTGGTGACCCACGATGCTGAGCAATCCTTTTTTTTTAAATTCAGTGCTAGCGCCTCGAAGCAACTGTGGCTATGAGCGGCGTACAGACATGGACAGATGGAGAGAGGACAACAGGAAGGAGTGGGGACAGGGGGGAGTGGGTTAGTATGCGTCTTGGGCCAACTTCAGGGGGAACTGTGCCGACATTCGTCTGGAAAGTCTTCCGAAAACCCACGGAAAACCTCAGACAGCACAGCCGGTGACAGGATTCGAATCCGTGTCAATTCCCAGACGCGGCATGCTGAGCAATCACGACACGCAAGGAACTAGCCATCTGGACATGGGGGGGGGGGGGGGGGGAGCAGAAAAGGGAAGACAATGAGGAAAGGTCAGACAAACGGTGTGTCGGCTTGCTATTCCGCAAGAAAATAAAAATAAAGTAAGAAGAAAAGAAAAGAATTTGGCGATAAAGGATAAACTAACAAAAGGTGAAAGAACGATGAGATAGATTAAAGACAAATTAGGTTTTAAAAAAAAGAGATTAGAGTAGTGTGTATGAGGTTGAGAGGTTAGGAATGGATGGAGCACTGACGAATGAGGGCATAGCTTTTCTTGCTGAGCTCTCGATTACCGGAAACTTAATAAGTCGGATTTGCTTTACATTCTACCGGCACATGTTTTCGGATGAATGCAAAAACCCGGAACCCTCCTTATGCGTCATTGAGTGAAGCGCAAATATGCATGCATCTGCAATGTCTTTCTTTTTTTTTTTCAGTCGGTATAACAACAACAACTTTATTTTGGCTTTGGAGAGTGGGGAGGTTCACCGCCACAGTCGATATAAGCATCCTGATAAGCTCCAAACTTTGAATGCCTCCAAACAATTATAACACTGTGCAAGTGCAAACTTCCCTCTACTGAAGTGTCGCACACTGTGGACCACAGAGTGACGACTTTATATTCTTTGCGCATAATATGAAGCCGTTGGCCCCGTTGACATTCCAACGGAAGTGCTGCTGTCTGCAGGTGCAGATAAACGTTCCTTATAAGCGGAGGATATAACCCGGAAAAGTCTATACGCATGGACACGCCAACAGTTGCTTCCGAGGAACGATGAAAAATATGTGGCAATAAAGGCGCACTATCTACAACCGGCGAATGACAGTCTGAATGAACATTTCCATTGTTCTGTATAGACTACTTTTCTCCCCGTACCATTCTCTCCTCTCTAGCTGTACCTGTACTAGCTTATCTCGCCATCAATGAGTCCAAGGACCGTCTGTGGAGTCATAACGCACCGTGATATCAAGGGGGAGTACGTGTGGACTTCCTTTGATACCTTTTTTATCTTTCGATGAAGGCTGGTCGTGGAAGTCGCGTGAGTGTCACGTTTCCGGCGTGGAACGCTCGACCTCTCTTATCTGCGATGTATTCTTTATGTGGACACTGTTTTGGGCGTCAGTGAACACGATAACGAATGAAGGTTGAGGTTCGTACTGTTCTGATCGACGATAACATGCTGATTCACGTATTTGAGTCACGACATGCGTCCTGAAGCTTAGGAACCACTCCCCACAAATTTTGGCAGAAGCCCTGTTCGTTTCTTTGTGCTTATTCGCTCCGAGATCGAACGATGTCGGCGCGTTGCGGAGAAACGATGAACTACCGTAGTGTGGATAGCGTCCTCGCGCCGTCTGCTTTGACGCGTTTATTCCACGTTCAGTGCAGTAGGTGGAGCATTGGGGAACCGAACAGTATCGTACCATCGCGACACAAGTGATCTTACGGTGAATATATACTAGAATTACGGAAAATAACCATCAAGCTCCAAACGTCGGGTTTAGGAGAACTCGTGACAAGCCCGGTCGTCACAGACCAACTGGTCATAGGTGAACTCGTCAAGGAGGCCAACTCGTCACAGGGCATCTCGTACGGGGAACTGCCGTCACGCCGGAATAATCGTCACAGTGAACCTGCCACCTGCTCACCGCACCGTACTCCCCAACGTGTGAAATACGTAAAAGGCTCTCCTGAGCTAACCTTGGGCAGTCTCGACGGGTGCATATTCCACATGAACTGACCCACCCTCCAACGTGTGAAATAGTATAAGGCTCTTTTGACCTAACCTTGGTCAGTCTCGACGGGTGCATGTTCTACATGAACTGACCCACTCCCCAACGTGTGAAATACGTAAAAGGCTCTGCTGACCTAACCGTCGTCAGTCTCGATGGGTGCATATTCTGCATGAACTGACCCACTCCCCAACGTGTGAAATACGTAAAGGGCTCTCCTGACCTAACCTTGGTCAGTCTCTCAACTTTTGTCCGCGCCCCAGCAACGGAGCCCCACGCTGAGTTTTCGTCACTTCCATGCACTCCGTGCCCTTAGCGAAGACGTGAAATTTGTACGGTCAGCGGTCTTCGGAATCCGGGTTCGCGGAACTGCGGGTCGGGCACTGGACTAATCCCTTTGGTAAAACACGGTGAAACGCATTCCCTTTAGAACGGGGTCAACCTTGCAACCAGCGTTCCGGTGACGAACCACCCCCCTTGACAAATGTTCCGGTGACGAAAGGACCTCGTACCAGAGGGCCGGTGTGACCAATCATCCTGTGACGAGCCTTCCGGTGACGAGTGGGATTGTGACGAGCGGACCGGTTCCCCCGAACGTCGACCGACGTGTTAGACACACTAGAAAGGTGACGGTGTCGCCCTCTATAGGTCGATCTCGCAGCGAATTTGTTATTTTCGTTGCTGTTGTTGTTCTTTGGATTTGGTGACAACTCAAACTTGAGGCGTGCCCGTTGCGCCCTGCCTACGACGGCAACAAGTCTAAGCGAGAACGACCGAAGTGCTGTGCTGTGCGTACAGAGAGAGTGCTGTAGAGCGCTGCACTACGAAGCTGCTGCGTGGACGGAGCGTCCGCTCGTGGTTGTAGCTCTGAGCTGAAGAATGGCAAGTGGTAGAATCTATCTCACCATCACCTGTGTGTCTCTACGGCTTTCCCTGGGTTTCCTGCCAGACCTCCCAAACACAGTCCTGCCTTCCCAAGCCAGACATTGCAAGAGTCGACAGAGCACATACACACCCCCTGTCTGCTAGTTCTTCGCACTATCCTCTCTCCATCTGTTCACGTGGATAATGCGATTTGTCAATTATTGTCCAGGTTCGAACACCGGTCATAGCCAGTTGGCTAGCGGCTTTAGTATGTAACAAAAGCACAAACAGCACGTACAACGTACCCGTGATATTGACGCACAATAGGTATCCAGTAAGGTATCCCGTTCCGAGAATCGACAGATACATGGAACGTAGAATACCGTTTAAAATCGTCCTCCTGGATATATTCCGTGTACAGTACTCCTTCCGTGTACAGTGCGTTTCGGGACCGTTCTTGACGAACATGTGTGCCACCTCTTAATTTCAGCAAAGAGAGCATTCTAAGAACCTTGGTTGGGGCAGTGGTGCGGTGGGGTAGTTGGTAATGACAACCCATGTTAAGCAGCAACAGCACGGACACGGACGAACAAAACATAAGCAGTAGTCCTTTGCTGTTGTAGCTAACATCGGTTAGGTTAAGGGAGCGTAGCAGGCCACCAAGAGGCTCCAGTGCTCTGGCAAGGTTTGGGGCAACTCAAAGACCACTATGTTGCCATCCGTGATCATGGCAGTAAATGTCTCTCTAGACCAGCTATTGGATGCACGGGGCAAGATGTACCGCGTGGCGAGTTGCTCTCACTCGAGATATATTACCCTATAAGCAGGTCATTTTGATAAGCCTGGACGAACTTCTCTTCGGCAAACAGCAGTCAATTGAAGTGTCATATTATATACTGAGATGCTACAGTCCTCCGAAATCAGATCCCGGAAGCCACCGCTCATATTGCACAAGATAATACAGCTTTTAACAGCTTTTGAACGAGGTCGTGCCCTCGCGCTTTGCACTGGCTGCTCTGAACGAATATTACAAACACGGGCCAGACGACTGCAAGGGGCTTCAAACTTAAACTGAAACAAACTTAAACTTAAACCGACTGGTGCTTCAAACTTAAAGTGCATCTTACTGATTGTCGACAAGAACAATCGCTCTGCTACGCAAGTTCGGGAGCACGCCATTCGAACAACGAGGGACTAAATCGCATGCGCACACTCATGCACCGTCATCACAACGTCATCAGTACGACATAGCCGATCACTGCAACGCGTCGCACTTAAAGAGCCCTAAAGTAGATCATTTGAGCGCCAGTGACGAAACACGGCAGAGTGGAAATGTTTGCATGGTGATTCCGACGCAGACCTTAACGAATGAGACAGTGATGCGAACCATGTTAGATGTCACCTCGGTGTTCCTTTAAAGCTTCCTTTTTTACGAAAAAGTAGATGGCTTCGCGTCTGAAGGCACGCGAGTGGCATTTTCAAGTTCCTGATAAAGAGCAGGTTATGGTCACTAAAGGGCACGGAGTCCTTCTGAGTCCGCTGGCCCAATGCCCGGCTGCTGCATCTTTCGCCGAAGCGCATCTCGTCCAAGAAACCTTATCGGCTTGTTGTTTCCTGTTTAGGCATTGTGTACAAAGATGTATGACTGCCGGCGCCCGTTTGCGCCTTATCGGTAGAAAGATGCATATTCATGGAGGAGATTCCTCGTGCGCAGAGTGGACCGTATGCCATATAGGACAGGTACAGTAGACGTGTGCGTGGTTGGAACGCACTTACTGGCACTACGTACCTGTTTTGTTGCGTAGAATATGATGGAGTATAATGATATTGCAAAGGGGGTACAAGGATTGGGGACAAGCGCACTGCTGCTCGCTGTTTTGGCATGGAAGGCCGTGCGTCTGTACAGCAGTAAAAATGTGTTGCGTCTTTGCAAGAATCATAAGAAGTGCTCCCGTATGTACAAACATAATATCATATGCATCAGAAAACTGTGTGAGAAAGAGAACACCACATGCAGGTCTAGTGGAACGCCGCTATAATACCAAAGTGCATCGAGTGTTGCTCCTACCACTGAAACGCACCACCCCCCCTACACACAAAAAAAAAAGAAGAAAAAAGACCGGAGCCCTCTGCTGATGCAGCGAGGCGTAATGCCATAGCACTGCTGCTCATTCGCCTAGACGCTAAGAAATTGCATGGATTACATAATATTCTGGAAACGCTTCACTGAGCTCAGACTCAACTCGCGCCTTTTCAACGTCATTTGCGAACCACAAACGATCTCATACTGAACATGGTGCTCCAAATGGATCGTTCACAGATTGCTGTTGATACTGAACGTCGGCTCCTAGAGACGACACGGTCCTTGTCGATAGTTGCTCTCTACTTTCGTTGTTCAGCAACATGCTTTGTCCCTTTCAATTTGACGATAGACCTGCAAGAAAAGCCGCTCAGGTTGCTCGAGAGTCAGTCTTGCACGTTTGTGTCACCGCGCCTTGGCATGCTTTCTCTTCTTCTCGCACTTCTGTTCTTCACTGAAAGGCACTTTTCTTGCTTGTCTGACGACCATCTTTCGTACTGAAGCGCAGCACGCATAACTGGTCTTATGCTCTGCCATCAACTCCTGGACCCACAGCCATGTTGTCTGACACTGCGCTACGAACCGCGTCGGCAGTGAGCCCACTAGTTAGTTGCCACGGTGGGCCACGCTCCGACACTACGCACACTCCTGCACCGCGTCCTCACGTTGTCCACCAAGGTGAGACCAGTCTCAGTGAGCAGGTACAACATCTTCACCACCACAACAAAGTCTGAACTAGGATATCTACCTTCTTGGTTTCAAGAAGGGTGGCTAACGTCAAAGCCAAAGGAATGGAATTCTAAACAAGGGCTACTGGTCGTCAATGCCGTCTTACCATGGCACCTTTGTTGGCATCGTTCTTGAATGTAGCTCAAAGGAGTCGGTGTCTTGCCCGAAAGGTGCAAAGGTTCGCATGTATGACATGGGCGCAGTCCATAGCCTAGCAGACGGCCTACAGAAGGCAGACAAGAACTTACCAGGAAGATACCGGAGGGTTCTCCGTGATGTGATGTGATGTGATGTGAGTAAAGAAAAAAATGGGGATGTAAGTTTCGACGAAGTCAAACTGGCTACCCCAGTACACTTAATACAGAAAGTTCAATCTGATGATGAGATGATGAAAACGCAAAAGGATGATGTCCAGAGACGAACACGGTGGTTCTCCGTATTATTCACGTTTCCCGAAGAAAGTTGACTGGGTTTCGTGTACCACGCCGGCCATGCATATTGCGGGGGAGAAGTACCACCATGATCATCATCATCATCATCAGAACCGTCATGTTTGCAGCTCACACGTTGGGGCTCATGTGACCGGTGAGTGCGCATAAACATTCTCCGAATACAAATGATGTCTGGCAACGTCAGGCAATTCGCTAATAACAGCACTGCTACCAACCTGCATACATCGTGTCGACACCGGTCTGGTAAAGCCCGATAAATTTGGCTTCCCTACGTGTTATCTGGCACCACTGTCTCGCAGAAATCCAGCGACCAAATGCAGGAGGGATACTGATAATAGCAACGTTACACTACATGGTTGGACGAACGTCATTAAATGGTACGAACCTCAATGCAATGATTGGGCGCCTATGAATGCGTGCGACAAAGACACTTCGCACACTAGAAGAACAGTACGATATTATGTACCACAGGCGTACGTTCTCTGAGAGACGCATGAGAGCCCAGAATGTAGCATATGCTTCCTTCTTGAAACTGGACCAGCTTTATGATATGCCAGGTCAAGCTGTTTGACCTTTTATAACATGGACTAGCTTAGGCATGAACTTGGATGACCATCGTTCGTTCAATCGTAATTGATCCTGTCATTCCAACTTCCAGCTACAGTCGTGACACTGCCCACAACTGTGCGGCCAGCGACAATAAGCTGTTCACAGCGTTACGACCATCAACGCTACTCTGATATGTGTGAAAGAGTCCCTCGTTACGGCGTCGCTGTGGATTTAACGGGTGTATAACAGTTTAGTGTAACATATTTTTAGGAATCATAGGGCGCTGGTGCAATAGTCTACCTCATTAGTGCAAAATATTTTAGGAGTCATAATGAATAAAAGTGTGTAACCTTGCGTATGCCTGTTGCCTATCAGTTCTCACCAAACATGAGCTTGCCTAGTTTTATTAGTAGCCATTTCATCACTAAAGTCAAGCAAAGCTCACGTCACCTATGCCAAGAATACAATTATGTAATCACACTTTGCCTCGTTCAGCAGCGATGCTCGGAGCAGAACGAATAAAATCTCTTGTGTAAAGAACGCGCGCCTTTTTACTGCAGGAATTCCCATCTAGCAGCGCTGCAGCTTCTCTTTCGGGCAGCTCTTTTTGATTCTCCGATAATAGCGGGAGAGTTATAGCATCTTATACGAGGTGTTCTTTCTCACCTTCCCGGGGGTGGAGATGAGGGGGAAATGAACCTATTAACGGCGCTATGTCCCACTCGAGAATTCTGTACATCATTGTGCCATCGTCTCTGAATGTGATGCACCAATGCCCAACCGTGACATTGCGTACTGGTCCAGACTCGCATTCTTAAATGGAAATAGAAAAACACGAAATTGCTGGCTCGGTCAGCGGGTTCAGGTTTAGGTACGTCAAACACCTTTTGTACCAGGGCGCACTTTACTGGGGTGCCTCAGGCTAATATGATAAATTGCAGTCACAGCTCCACACTATGGAGGAGTCGACTGTTGGCGTCAGAGATGCCAGCAACGAAGTCAGCTGCGCCATGCGTGTTAAGTTAGAAGTACATCAAATAGAAAAATAGTAGTCGAAATAGTTGAAGGATGATGTATGTGACAGGGACCGTGATCGGTTGCAGACGCGCACACGCAAAAAAGAAAAAGCCAAAGTGCTTAAGGTAAAAGGACCCAAACGCAAAGAGTCAAAATACTTTGTCCGCCCCGATATCTGCAAGACATTATATCAGAATACTCGGTGTAAGGGCCTAAGGGGTGAGGGCTAAGCACCTATTAAATGGACGGCAACGCAGTGCTGCGAGCAGTCTTCAATAGAACAACAACAACAATAAAATTATGAATGCTGCATGGTGTCATGGAATGTTTTCCCCGTTTAATCTGCGGGACCCTACCCCAGTGCACGTGCTGTAATACGATTTTATCAATTAGCCTCACGCGCGTCCGTGAAGACATCAAGACAACGGCTTGGAGTTCGTCCAGTAAGTAATGGAAGATGTTGTTAAGGCTTACAGTTTTCGCAACGTGAGATGTCCCTGGACCGTCTTGATAGCCGGCCGTGTGACGCCGTGAAAGTGCTGGATGAATGGACCGTGAAAGTGTGCAGGGTGCAGGCGAGCTGGTTCATTGCAAAACGAGGAAACCCGAGACAGGCAGGGATATAGGGACTACCTACCTGTTTGAGGTTTCCTCGTTTTGCAATTGACTGTGATTCGTCCAGTGAAATGATCGAAGAAACGCCGTTCACGGAACAATTGATGTGTGCTCGGTTGGCTGTGCTGTGCCGAAGGAAAGAAGGACGAAATGAAGAGAGACAAAGAAAAAGCACCGAAAAGAGTGTATTGACGTCAAAATGGAAGGCCGGCCTCAGGGGCCGGCTTCCCGTACCGAGCACCGAGGGCCATTGGAACAGAATATGACACCCCAGCGTCTGGAGCAAACTGGTAGTCTCCAGTAAGACCTTGACGATGTTGCACAAGCTTCTGACAACGGCCAATAATCGCTGCCAAGTTCAATGGTTTCCTGCTGACAGCACTCACCTGAGTACGGAGTAGTCGACTCTCCGTTGCGTAGAGCTCACATTGAGTACACGCTTAATGTTCGCCAGGATGCCACATTTGGGCCACAAGTTTGTGTCACAGTATCCGATCATGTTCTTGAATTGCGGAGTGAACGCTTGTGGTAGCCTCGAAGAGGCGGAAAACTTTAGTGAGGTTAGTCTAGGTTAGGTTCTACAGATTGGGGGGACCCCCCCCCCCCCCCCAGGCACGCACTAAACGGTGCGGGCATCAAGACTGCCTCGGGTTAGGTCAGAAGGTCCTCAGTAAAGAGGTGGATCGCCTTCAAGACACCGGCGATAAAATTTAATTTTTACGTTTCATGCAATATACGAGGGTCATTCCTGTTTAATTTCGTTACTAATTAGCTCCTCTTTCACGTAAAAGCGTTTGAGTTTTGTTTTCCCATTTTTTTATTTAAAAAAGCTAGTGGTCCCGATACGGAACTACATCCTTTCAACGCTACAATTCAAAGGTAAGCGTGGTGTTTTAGTCGAGGATCAGTCAACTGAATCCTGCTGAAGTATATGACGCCATAGTGGTCACTGGACCGCCTTTAGTCGACATATCCGTCTACGTGAACGAGGTTATGGTTCATGATATCTGTCTTACTTTTCATGGTCACCTTTTACGGGAGGAAGCTACACGACTGGCAACAAAATACCCTGCTTGTGGATAAGCATTTAACTTGTATGTTTAATTTCGCAACATTGCACTACGGAAGGTTGATAACGTTTGCAACGTTTGCAACGTTTTGAAACGTTTTGAAACGTTTTGCAACGTTTCCAAACCGATTTCGAATGAGCGTTCAAGGTTCGTTCACGGCAAAGAGGAAGACGTGGGAAGAACGTTTGGTGAAGTTGGTGGTCAACTTGTTTGGATTTGGCGATTGGGTGCAGCAGGGGAATAGGAAAAAAAGGGACAAATAGAGATGGAAAGATGATGGTATAGTGCCGGAGATGGAAGAATGTGCTCTCCCTGTTGCCCTGGGATTTGGGTAGTCCCGCAGAATTGCCCACCCGAGAAAGCGTGCCAGCTTCCTCTATAGAAGCCTGCATTGGGAAGCACGACCACGGTGACCGTCGGGATACTCGGCGGACTTGCCCAGTGACTGATTTCGTGGAAAAGAGATCGTGGAAATACAATAGAGGGTATTGGATTACCGTACTCAAGCACTCTGGGTCCCCAAAGAAATTAGAGGTCGCACTGCGCATGCTCAGAACCCAAACAAAGTTTTGCGCAAATCGCAGTGTCTTCTCGGCTGTATATAGCGCCTGTCTTCTTCGTCTCCCTGCGACTCCCTGTCTTCACTGCGCTACACAATACAGATGGTTTGCTTTGACGACCCCCTTTATACTATACCTTGGGGCCCCAAAGCACTTGGGTACGCTGTTCTCAGATAACAACATTCGTAGAAGCGTCTTCGAAGAATTCAAAATCTGCCACCATCGTATTTGATTAGCGGCGTTTCATAGCGTTCGCTAACTGCATAAAGTATAACTGAATCGAGAAATATTGCCTATTCGAGATCGTGCCCTACTGAAACGTGATGCGCGCACTTGAAGGGCTGTGTAAACGCCAGCTGTCCCTGTCGATTCTACAGGACGCCGTAAAACTTTTAAAGAGACCGTTGAAAATTGGACGAAACGAGGAATGACTACGCAGCTGTGAGCTACTCAGAAAACGGTTGAAGGTTATTAACGGTTAGGTTATTAGCCGTAAACTTTGCTGTGCGGTTAACACTCTATAATTACCGGAAAGCGGTTGAGAAGACTAGCGTGGCTACGTGTCACGAGCTAAAACCAATCGAATAAAATTATTTTTAAGATTTTAATGAAAGTACCGTTTACCGAAAGTAAAGATTCAATACACAGACGATAATTGGACGTCGAATATCGTTCTAATATAATGTCACGGGACCGTGGCAGGGAGTGCCTCTGTAGTGTCACTCCGCTCTCCTCCCAAAAACAGATTTCTTACAACATTCACCAACATAATTACATTTCATTCAAACTAATTTTTTTAATGAAAAACTCAACATTCTATAATTCCTCATCAATCAGTTGTGACTCATTGTCAAGCAAATGACTTCATGCCTTCGTAGCACGAGTTATGGAACATCATGATTACTGATCAGCAGAAGTGTTACATTCTACACGTGGTGGGTCTGATAGTGAAGGAGTAAGAGCGCAGTGCGGCAGTGCGAAAACAACAGGTTTAATGACAGGCTACGACAGGCTAGAATGAGTGCGCGAGACACAGTGCTCATGCGCCACAAGGCTGTTGTCGCCCTCTTCTAACACCCCCCCTCGACAACTAATGCTCAAAGAGACCCATGTGCTCCCTCAGAAGCAGTAGTCGCGGTCGCGGGATGGGTTTGGTTAATGCGTCGGCGACCATCCTGTTGTTTCGCACTGCCGCACTGCGCTCTTACTTCTTCAGATAGATGCAAATTCTATCGGGATTTAAGTCCCTTATCCCGATCTCGAGCTCAGGCGGTAGTTTCCGAAATGCCTATTTTCCATAAGAGTTTCCGCTACTGCTCCGGAAGCTCCTAAGAACCATTACCCAGCGTCTTTATCTGCGTGGCAGTTAAGTAGCAATGCAACGACCGCGAAGCATTTGTGTTGCTCTTTCCGCCAGTTCATAACTTTGGCCTACTCATTCCACGTCATCAGCTCGTAAGAGAACACCGGACGACCTTAGAGCTTTGCAACAGCTGTTGGCGCTTACGAGTGTTTGATTTGGAGTGAACACCGGAAACAGCTACAGAGAAAAAAAAAATCTGCCACGGAGGGACAGAATCCGAATACAACGCAACACCATGGGCCGCGTTCAGATTGTCATGCACCGCAGTTGCCATCTTTCTGTGCGTCATTGGTGGTCTTAGGGAGCGCAGTGCGTGAGAGGGCAGTTACGTTAGCGCCAGCTGAGGGGGTGAAGATTTGTGGCAAGTGCTTGCTACTATAATTACGAACTTGCATTCGTAGCAGCGTAAAATTCTTCGAAATTTTTTTGTCACGAAATCTCCGCTTCGCCGTTCCAAGCACCATCCTCCATCTTGGATAAAATTTGGTGTCATGGCAGCTCCCATGGAAAACGGTAACCAACGAAATGCTCCTGAGTTTGATTGACAGGTGGAGCCTCTTTTTTAGGACCTCTTAATGGCCAGACTCCCTTTCGCATACACGGCACTGGGTGGAGCATTTCTAGAGCGCCCCGCGGCGGAGCGACTGGATCTGCAACGGCTAGCGAAACACGAGTTGGTTCGTTAAACTGCCGGTTGGTTAAACTGCATCCGGAAACATATGTGTATGAGACTGATACGGTAATGTATGGCACCGCTTCACAGCCTACTTTGCCAAATTTCTCTTCCGCCGAAAACAGCTCATATATTAAAGAAACGAGTCTTAAAGATCCACAGCACCTCTGCAGCTAAGAAAGCTCCAGCGATGATAACGTCATGATGACGTAAGCTAGGTCCGCGAATGGAAGCGCAGCGCATGCGATTGCCTTCCAGCTCATCTGCCCCGCGTTCGCACCGCAATATATATTAAAATACTAAGTGAAAAGTCCTCGGTAAATACGCCAACTTTTGATTATAAGTGAACCCCCCCCCCCCCCTGTGAGTTCTGACGGGATCATGTCTCGCGGAACACGGTGTTACGTCCTATCTGTACGAACACGTCCGGCGCTAACCCAGAAGTGACATTTAATGACATGATCACAGACTCTACGGGACGTGCAGATTACCGGCCGCCGATCGCCGAAGAGCGCTCCCTGATTGGATTTGTCCGCGTGACGTTTTCTCCGATTTCCAGAGAGGGCAACGCAGCGTACTCTCAACATCACTCTTCTGCTCCTGTTATGCATTACATCATATTGCACAGAAACTATACTCCGCAAATTCGCATCGGATTTGCGACGTGTTTGTCAATGATGAACGAGGAGTGAAATTGCGCACTCTATGACGTCATTCTATTCGAATCTCACAACTAGTTTTATGATACCAGTAAAACACGAATTATCCGCCTGCAGTATGAAAAAAAAACACACACAAAAAAACGCTGGAATTCATCGCGTATCGTGTATTTACACGAGCGAACTTCCTACGGAATATTCTAGCGGAAGAAAAAGCAATAAGCTCACGGCCGCGTCGTGTGTCGCGTATTCGAACGCGGCGGCCGTAGTATCGAGAGTGGCGTACTGCACACATAGCAGACGACACCATCGGTCCTGTGGTGTGCTACGAAATCTTGCGGCTAATATTCCCCATGGTTAGAAGAGCACGAGAAGACATGACGCTGAGCGGTCGCGCTTGCGTGGCAGAAGAAGGTGTTGTGACTTTTGTGCGACTTCCGCTTGGATATTCTGAGGAATATCGCTCCCGTGAATACGCATATAGGATCGCGGGCGCCGTCACGGTGCTCGTCCCGTTGAACAATGCCTCATTGAAATAAGTTCGCGCCGCCGGCACACCACACTGTCGATCTCCCTTACGTGTTTCTCTCAGTGCGCGCGGCCGAAATGTGGCGCTAGCTGTTCGGACTAAACCTGGAAAGCAATAAAACATTTTTTAAGCCGGGAATTTTGAACGAACTGTTTTTGTTTATATATTATTGAGTATTACTAATGACCAACAATATGAATCAATAATGTGTAACGATTACTAATACCGTATTGTTAAACACCAAAGTGCGGTATCTGCGCATTTTATCGGAATAGATTCGTGGGTGTATCTGATAGCGAAGAATGATAGAATTGTTCGGCGTCGTGATGGAGATCCTATAGATAAATCAGGACATATTAGGCGTGGTGAGGCTTGAGAAACTGTTTGAGTGCATTACAAAAATTTTAAACGGATGCATTTTGGTCTTACATATTGTTGAACAGCAAGTCATTCACTGCCCTGAGTTCGAGGCTAGAGTTTTTCACACGCAAAGGAGACATAAAAGGGATAGCACAATCGCAAAGCGGTTCTGTTAAAGTTCCTCTGTTTTCTCGCGATCTACATTATATCATTACCAACTGTACATCAGCAGTGTCGAATGCCATTTGCCTCTCGGGCCAATGATCGGGGAAGGCCGACATAGGCAGTTATTTCAACAGCTGCTCCCCTGTTTGCAGTTAGACGAACGCTGCTCCACTTTCTGGCTCTGCTTCTACGTTAAAACAGTCGACGCCGCTGCCTCCACTGCACGACTGAATGCTTGACCGATACCCTGTGTTCCGGACTACACAATCACGTGCCATTGGAACAAATATACTCATGTTTTCCTACAACAAATGAACAACAGCGGAAGGCATTGATACTAAAGCGCACCAGGGCGCGGGTTGTCTTACCTGATCTTGCCCATTAGTACTTCCTCAACAAATCCTGGCTTTACGTCACGCGTCAACTACGACCAGGGATATTCCCAGGATTTTCGTCTCGGGAAAGTGTCGGTATTCCGTAGGGGGGCGTAGAGGCACAGATATTTGCGACTTTTCTTGCTTTTTTGGCCTCTCTAGCAGTCAATTTGGAGGGGCGTTGCAAGATTTTTTAGGGTGTCTAAGTGGGATGTAGAGGTGAGCTGACTTGGATCACGAACGACGCGGCAGTGGTCAGTTTTCCGATTAGTTTTGGCCACCTGAAGCCCTGAGGGTTCTTTAGTGAAAGCTAAGCACACTGCACACCCTACTTAACGTCGCTTCCGAAAGACCGCGTTCCTAACCAACTTGTACCATACCACCAGATTGCCTGCGTCATCGGCCAGGATCGAACCCGCAATTTTGTGATCTGTTCATTGATGAATGTGTGCGTGTGTGTATTAGAAATTATTAAGAAGCGCTGGCCGATGTATTTATTACCCACTACCTCCAAAAGAAAGGAATAAGATACACCTCTATGGCATACATTGTAACTCAGCTTTAAACGCAGACCTCACTCTCGCCGTGTTATCCTTGCTTTCACGGAATCCGACAACGAGGCTCCACATTTTTCATAATACATACTCGATTCCGTATCAAAATCTGTTGCAGGTTTTAGTCCCGCTTCTATTTATCCTTCTTAGCTTTCTTTAGCGCCCAGTCACCAACTCTTATCGACACAGATCATTTTCGTCTGGAGCTTAAGTCATTGGAAGGCGCTATAAAGATAATCGAGATGGTGGCGTAGGAGACACTCCTTCTAATCATGCGATTTGGAACACGTTGCAAGGAGCAGCTGCGATAAATTAACAGTTCTGCTGCTCCTAACATAAATTCTCCCCCCCCCCCCCCACACACACACACAAAAAAAAAAAAAGAAATACTTCTCATGTCCTTCACTCGCAAGTTCGCTATTCGCGTCTTCGAAAAGGTGGTTGCAATACACTCGTCTGAAACAGTGTTTTAAACGGAATAAATCTCCTAACATGGTGTTGCCTGTGGAATATGCCCCCTGAGATGCGGCTTATTGTAGAATACACAATTTATAAACCAGCTCCGGTGGCGCAGCGGTAACGCGTGCGCTTGGAGACTGGGAGGTCCGCGGTTCGAATCCGCGGGCCGGCTGTGCCGTCTGGGGTTTTTCCTGGGTTTCCCTCAGATGTGTAATAGGCGTATGCCGGCACAGTTCCCCTGAAGTCGGCCCATGGACGCTATCCTCCCCCCGAGCGGACTCCCTCCACTTCACCCTCTCCTCCTCTCCACCACCTTTCCCTTCCCGAGAAACATGCCGCCTAATCAGGCAGGCAACCATCTCGGGTTCCTCCCAACGACACTCCTCCTCCTCCTCCTCCACAATTTATAACGGAGTTTTACAAAAACACCCTTCTACATTGTGCCAGACTTACACTACAAAGGTGTGTCCGTGTAACAAGACATTCACACCCGAAAGGTGTTAAAAAGTAACTGTATGGTACACACGTTTTTACTTCGAGAAAGAACAAATGGTATTGTACTCTCCAACACAATGGCACTGCTCGTAATGACGTATAGGAACACATTTGCTACCGCACACAATATGCAGCACTTGAGAAGAAAAACGTGGTTTTCGTAGTGCGCGGTCGAGAAGAACAACAAAAAAAAACAAGCAAGCAAGCAAGCAAGATGTATTGTCTCCTGCCAAAGTTCGAATTTTCTTCGAACGTACTTTGGCTTCTCCCGGGAATATTTAGGAGGCAAGTGTTGTACACGATGTCGTCGCAGAGTCGAAGGGCCACATTTAACATATCAGAGAAAGCGTAGAAGGAGGCTGTATCAGGGTCAGCAGTTATCGACGCGGGATGGCATCATAGATTCGAACACGTGTCCAGTTACAGCGCCCTTAACAGTTGTAAAAGTGGTCAGTTTAGTGACTGCAGCTCTCTGGCTAGGTGCGGGACAAATTATACTCCTCCACTGCGCGAAGGATAAGGAAGGGATGTACACGCGAGCAAGGTGAGCAAGGCGAAATGTAGCTCCTCGAGTGTGTAGCAGGTACATATATATAGGCACGCTGCTGTGTAGCGGTGATTTAATTGAGTTTTATTGTACTGTTATAATGTTTTTCCCTCCTAAAGGAATTAAACTGGATGTGTTTGAAATTTTAAGAAGATTGTTCTCAAGCAGGGTATCCAATAGATGTTATCGGTTCGGAGTAATATAGTATTCATATATTTCGTTCACATTAAGGATTTGAGGGACGCATCTGTGATAATAATTTACTGAAAAAGAGGGCGAACTAGTCATTATATCGTTAAATGTTGAGGGATGGATATGTCTAATGCTGTTAAAAAAATGAAGGGTTAGCCATGACGTAGGCTTGCTATTCCCAAAAGCAAAACAAAAAGGAAGATGAAGCAGCAGAGACAAAGAAAATTAAGAAGAAATAATGGAAAAGACCCTCCTTCACTAATCCTTGTGCAGCCCGTCATATAGGAGGTGTCAGAGAGTGACCCAGAGTTTAGCTTTCCGAAGGAATCGTGGGAATCGTGAGGAAATGTTGAGTTAAATTGTTTGTTAATTGGTTGACTGAAAGAAAAAAATAAATGAAAGAAGAATACGGAGATCGGAAGAGGCTACTCCTCCGTACATGTAAATAGAAGAGAAAGTAGAAAATGCAATAACAACCCGGTTGAATAATGACAGTTGAAGAAAACACATTCTGCCCAACATGTCTGAGAGGCAAAACACAAACGAACAGGGCCCAACTAATGGGTAAGTTGACGATTGATTGACTTGATTTTAAAAACCGGCGCCTGCCAAAGCCATGTTCATACCTTTCTGGGAAGCGCACGCCAACTAGATAAAAAATTGAAGTCAAGATAAGAAATAATGCTATCTATAATAAATTTCACGTCCTCGATGCTCAAAGTATAATTGCTTCAAATCTACACACATTAATACAAAGTGGTGCACCGGCGACCTTTACTCCGGGTTTACTCCGGACATTAACTCACGGGTGAGTGACGAGATTCTCGCGTCAGCGTGGCGTAACGTTAATCAGCCGGAACAAAAAATCGAAGGAGTGGGTTCCAGCAGCATGTCACAAGCAAGCTAGCACAGTGTTTGTCCACTCCCCTGTCTGTCCTAGTTTGCAGTGCTATAGGAGGCCATCGCAGTGCTAGTTTATTATGATTTATGTCACAAGCACTTGACGTAGCTTTTTAGTAGCTTTTTCTCGGAGTAACAGAACTTGTCAGGTGACAAGTTCAACATCTCCGTATTATTTTTAATCCGTCCAACTCCAACTCCACTTGACGTCACTTTGTTCAACTGCTGCCCTTTCATCATTTCTTAGAGGATGGACGATTTTTAATGTTGTAATCTTCTATTCACGTCCTGAACCAACTTCAGCGACGTACCACTGAATGGTGTGTCCAGCGTCGCAGTGTCCGCTATGTGAATTCACATTAGCCCCCCACCGCCCACCCCTCACCCCCCACCCCAGGATAGAACACGACAAGGGGTCACAATCAGTGTCGCCTCAATCTAGTAGTCTGGGCCTTGGTACGTTGACGAAAAAGCCATGTCAGCGTGGTTTAGTGGTTTAATTGTCAGCAATTAAAGAAGTTCCAATCCTGATACAGTGTTCACAGAAACGACATGTGAGAGATGCGAAAAACGTCACGGCTGTCTACTGCCACATGAGCGCGGGCGCCTCCTCTCACTCCTTCTCTCCCTGGACATTTTCTGGTCGGGATGTCGTCTGCTTCACTCAATCACTGCAGACGATTTGCAACACAGGCTTTATCTGGCTACCAGTGGCTGGTCATGCGGCTTATGCCAGCTCCTATCCAAATAAGCCACGGCCGCCGAAAGCACGGTCGTGATTGGAGGACTCTTAACCGCTACATTACGTCATTTGAGCGATCACGATTTGCTTATCTTGGTTGTGTTGACTCTTCTAACCGTAAGGAATACCATGCCGGCACAGCTACAAGTTATTCCGTAGCAGACGACAGGGTTGACGGCGTCGTCTGCTTTGTGCGCAGATGCACCACTCCCCATATTCCGACGTCGTACAAATGCTCAGCATCGGAACTTCCGTTCCGTGAGGCAGTTTCCTATTTTCTTTCTTTTCTTTATGCATTTTTCTTCCAGCAGAATGTTCCGTGGGGATGTCGCTCGCGCGAATACACGGATGGCAGACGTAGTTTTTTTCGTCCACCGTATCCCGAGGTGACCGAAAGACATTTCTGCGGCTGTTGATGAGATGAAGACAGCGCCAAATACAGTCGCAAATATATGCGCGTGCGGCACCTGTGTCTCGTTTCACGACTGGCCGTTACTCCATTAGAGGTGTGTGCTTGTGTTGGGAATGCGAAAACACGGTATCTAACACGACGATCTACTTGATAAATTGTCGGCGTGGGCCTTTCTTCGTTGTGCATATGATAGACTGCCGTCACAGCTGGCATCATCTGTGGCCCTTGGTGACATGTGTTAGAGTTGCGAAGTAGCACATAAATTCATTTTGGAGACTCAGCTGCCATTTTGCGAACAGCATGGCTAGCCTGGACCGTCCTGGCGCTGACATTGCTTACAACGGCTTTTCACCTGTGGAGTTTGTTTAATGTCGTCAAGTCGCACGAGTATTTCTAGATGGAACTACTGCCTGTTCGCTGTATATCCAGGAAACGCACCTGCGTATTTATCTCTGCGCGAAACTATAGTAGTTTAGAAACTTCCCTAGTAGGACTGATAATTTCATCTCCATTATCTTCCATCTACTATGATCTGGGATGATCTAATGACTGTACAGATTAGGAGCGCACGGAGAAGTGATGGACACCAAATACGACCTTTCGAACGATATATAATGACAATTCAAGTTCGGGACATTGCACTTCATCAGGGAATTTTAGGGAATGGTTTTTCTTAGGGGATTTTCGCGAACTGTTTTTCAGCTGCCCAACCACAGGTTAACCACAGGTAACTTGTAAGTTGTAATAGTAACTAGTTATTTTTCTAGAAATGTAACTTGTAACTGTAACTAGTCAGTGCTTTCGGTTAAAGTACCTGTAAAATGTAACTGGCAGGTACGTTACTTATGCATTACAATATTTGCAGCGCATCAGCATCCTGTAGTCATTTCGAGGCTTCAAATGCCCTGCCGTTTATCCCACAAAGAATTCCATGAATTTTGTCATGTCATACGCAGCCAGGATGGCCTTAGACCATATATTTATAACACGGTGTAACCATACTTGGATAGTACGTGCTATAACAAAGTTTCAGGGAATTACACCTACTCAGTTTTTTTTTCTTAAACGTAACTGAAAGTTCCATTAACGTGAAAATTGTAGCTGTAACTAGTTTCATTTCAAAAAGATGAACTGTAACTGTGACTGAGTTACTATTTTTGCGGGCTAACTCTAATTGTGTTACTATTTTTCGGAGCTAACTGTAACTGTGTTGCTCTTTTTGCGGGCTAACTGTAACCGTAATCCAGTTACTTTTTCAGTAACTTACCCATCACTGATTCTGAGCCAGTTCGTCTTCTCATTGGTCACCTGCGATACCGCTCGCGCAACGTTTGACAGAAAACGATCCACTAACAATCCCTAGTTACCCTTACTAGTACTTTTCACATCAGTTAACAAAAATTTATCAATAACAGTACGAATAAAACACTTTTTACAGCAATGTCACGATCTTTTGACGTCGTTATTTTTTAAAACACTTTCAGGGACAAATTGTACGTTGTGGCCTGTTATTCTTTTCCTTTCTGCCTTAGATACTTAAGGCAGTAGTCAATTATTTAGCGACCGCAGTGCGGGTGACAACATGCCGTTTCAACTGAAATAGCAGTCGACGTGTCACTCCACCATACTGACATGCGCATCTTCGCGATCAATGATCACCAGCCCATTCCACGTGGCTTCAACGTGCACGTGACAAGAAGCACTGAAAGGATATCACTTTATATACGATGAATGTTTGTCATCACGTAGCCCTTTCAATACAAAACACTCTCGACGTTTTACACAGTATCCCAACCGCACTAACCCCGATTTAGGAAAGAGAGAATGTTATTGTATCCTCCAGCTAAAGCGACACGATCTGTGGCGTTTTTACTTTATTGATTCACGTGCGCCTCGCTTCTCATTGTTGATTGCTCGCGCACATCCAATACAAAAGGATCGAAAAGCTCCGAGAAAGAGAGTTGTCGTCGGGCAGCTATAATAGGTCCACGTGTTGTCTGAATCCACACGTGTCGAGCAAAAGTTGTATCAACTGTTGGAGATAACTGTGGAGCTGTGCTAGCATTATCCTAAAGCCTTTTCTCTGTTCTTGAGTCTCAGTTGTATCTTCATTTGTAACTTATGGTTACTAGTGTTGTCATTTGTTTCTGTACATATCACTGTATAATTTATTGTGGTTTGTGCATTTCATTGTACACTGGATATAACGTTACCCATTCGATTACGTTTAAATGAACTTTCTGTATATATATATATATATATGCTGGAAGAAAGGGGTTCGGGCGACCGCAAAATTAAATAGGTACTAACAAAATATGAGGCAGACAACGAAGATGTAGGAAGTAGAAAAAGGGGGAGTTATTTATTTACTAGTGGAAAGTTAAGGGGGAAGTCAACGTTGCGGCGGAAGCTCCGCCTTCGTCAGGACAGACGTCGACAGATGTCGTCAGACAGTGTCCTGACGAAGGCGGAGCTTCCGCCGCAACGTTGACTTCCCCCTTAACTTTCCACTAGTAAATAAATAACTCCCCCTTTTTCTACTTCCTACATCTTCGTTGTCTGCCTCATATTTTGTTAGTACCTATATATATATATATATATATATATATATAACGACACACACACACGCACGCACAGGAATGGGATGATGAGGTGGTGGGTCATTCACCGCCGTTATGACGGTACACTGCCCCATTACTCTTGTGGTAGGGATGAGGAAGGGATGATGTTGGAAAGGTGTCCTATTAGAGTTCGTCTATTAGTCCAGTACTGGAGAGGAACTCAGCAACAACTCGTAGACCTTGCATGTGATGTGAGGGGTCCGACCATGGCCCGAGAATTTTGGCTAAGTCGAACTGGCGTTGATCGACGCGTTGACGAATTCCTCAGATGCTGGCTTCCCAGGACTCGCGTTTATAGTGAACGAGAAGGAAATTATTAGCTATTGGCAAGAAATCAGCTACAACCAAATTGAGAACCGGGGAAGACGATTGCTTCTTTTCATGGAACGGTATATATCAGGGTCATCCATGCGGCTGACGAACAGCGGTGTGGTTCAATGCATACAGTGTCCACTCGTTCGTCGTGACTGCAGGGTCGCTCTAGGGACTTAGAGGGCACAGGGTCGAATCCCTCCTCCGGTTGTGCCTGATGGAGTTGCAGCAATCTTTCCTCTCGGATGACGGCGCTGTAAGGATGGAGCGATATCTATATTTATACCGATATTATCAATATTTTCCCTCTCTGCTCTCGACGTTTTTAGATTATCGATATGTTTCTTTTTTTTTATCGATGTAAAGGTACATTATTAAAATGTCTATTCGCTACGCGAATTATCAAGAAAATCTATGAGTATCTATGTATACTCATAAGGTATAAAACTATACCAATTTAGATCTATAACGTACGAATACATATAAATAGAGTACAATATCCGAATTTCAATAAAACATCGGTAAAGTATCAATATTTCTTAATCTATGTTTGAGCGAACCTTTATCGATATATTCTGTTTAAATATATCCGCAGTTTTATCGATATGAAAAATTCCGATAATTTTGCACCTCTACGGCACACAGTCCTCCACTGCAGCCAGGTACAAGCGTATTTCCGGCAAACCCCTCTCTTCTTTCTTTCTTTCTTATCCTTATCATCGTCATCTCGTGATAACAGTAATTAGGAGTAGATGTCATCACTGTTATGTCAGCTTTATCGTAGACTGTGAATCGTTAGGTTCTTCCCGCCCATACCTCGTCGCAGGCCACGTGTCGGAGGGGAAGCAGGAAACAGCAGATACAACGGACGTTTGGAAGATACAGCCTCGTTTAATGGTCCCCAGGACAGTCTAAATGTACCGCTGCTATCTCAGGAATGCTACTTTGACGGCACATCACAAGGGGTTTAGGTATCACGGGCTTCAGATATACCTTCGCACGTGTACCGAAAAAGAATGGTACTCTACGAAATTACCTGGTCATGCTTTTCTTTCTTTTATTTTTTCACGAGCACCATTCAATGGGAGTTACCTTTCTTGAACAGAGCATTGCACCGCAAGCAAGCTGGTGTAACGATGTGCGTTGTATCATTTCCTTCCGCTGCGCTTGGGTGGGATTGGATCTGATCGGGTTCGATTGGATTGAATTGGATATGAAAGAAAAATATGCAGAGGTTAGTCTCGACCCAGTCAGGACAGGAGTGTGCGTCGTGACGTCACCTATCCACCTAACATGTGACTCGTGGTGTAGATCGACGCCAGCTCAAGCGCCTGAGCTGAGAAGACAGAAACAAAGAAAAGGAAAAGAAAAAGGCACGAGAACTTTGCCGCCGAAAGAAAGATGAAAGAAACTTGCCGAAAGAAACTCATGTTCGACTTTGCAGACGTCGTGCGAGTAGATCGTGCCGACCGTCCGTGGTTGCTTTCTCCGACACTGCACAGCGAAAATATTTCGCATGTTGTCTGCCGATGGACAGCTTGACAAAATGAAACGGGGTTTCGGGCCGTGTTAAATGTAACCTCACTGCTCCTTTAAAGAACACTGCCGCGGAACCTCGTTCAAGCTTGTTTCGAAGTCCGCGTTCGCAGGGCTGCGGGACGAAAATGAGGAGTACTTGCAATCTGGGGGAGTACAAGCTCTAATTACTCCCCAATTTATACCAGGTTCCTTTTTCCCCTCTTAGAGTGCAGTAGTCTCGCGACGTAAAGCCACGAATTATCATGGCATAATTACGCTCTAAGAAAACAAGGAGTAAAATGGGCAGTAATTGCAGCTTCTAGTACCCTAGACTGCAATTGCTCCCCATTTCAGTCCCCTAACCGCGAAGTTTACTCCCCAGGACTGCAAGTAGTCACTGAACTTCACAATGGTCTCCTGAATGCAACAGTCTATGTCAATATGTACTCATCGTGAATTTGATGAATAAAGTTATATAACTTATCTAATTTAGCAATTTTCCACCCACAAAGAGGAAGAAATAGCTTTTGATTCTTTCTCGCGAAAATAGTGCCCTATGCGTGTCGGAAGATTTTATATCACGGTTGACGGTTTAATTCGAAGTATTTTCAGTCATGCATATGAATTTTATATCTGGGACCGTTAGAAGAGAGCGTGAAATACAGTCGCCACTTTGTGACACTCATTTAGTCCCGCGCGCATTTACTCCCGAAAGGGACTAATTTTTGTGGCAACGCATTTACTCCCCAAAATTACTAAAATTGCTCTTTTTTTAAATTCCGTGTTGGCACCGCGAAGCAACTGTGGCTATGTGCGGCGTACAGGGGTGGACAGATGAAGAGAGGACAACAGGAAGGAGTGGGGGACAGGGGAGTTAGCATGCGTCCTGGGCCGACTTCAGGGCAACTGTGCCGACATTCGTCTGCAAAGTCTTCGGAAAACCCATGGAAAACCTCAGACAGCACAGCCGGTGACAGGATTCAAACGCGTGTCACCTCCCAGTCTCGGCTTGGAAAACGATCATCTTAATCACTATGCCGCGGGAGCTGGTAAATTGCTCTTTTTTTAGTGTACATTGCACACGAATTATCATTTATATTTACTTTCACGAAGAAGTGACATTTTTTCTCTACTTTTCCTTCCCACGCATATCTTGCTATTTTCAGCTGGTCGTCCTGTACTTTCACCCCCTCGCACGGAACTCAAGACTTACAAACTCACATACTCGAAACAACATAATTCTGTAGTTTTGCACACACAGACGAACCTACACGTAAACAGCAAGCTTATCTCTTGTCGTCTCGCGACATTCGACGCTGCCGTATCATCACGCAGCTCCAAATAAGGAGCACGTGATCTTTCATCCCTTTCGTCAAAACGGAAGAGTGACATACCGTTAAGTACGCGCGCGAGAGAAAGGGACAGTTGAGTACACTGCGAGAGCATCGCATAACCGGCGGTTGTACATGCGCACCCTCTCCCAATTGTCACGCTCTTTCTTGCCGTAACATTCTTTCCACCAATGCGTGCTTTTGCGTCGTGCTTTGCAGGGGAGATCCACCGGTAGAGGAGGATGAGGACTACTTAGATGCAGACAGAGCCGCCGCCAGACGAGAACGGACCATGGTTACCACATCAGGCTCCAGAAAACACTCATACGATTTCGAACTGAACCCCATCATGCGGACTGACAAGGACCATGTCGTGATTAAGGCGGACTTCAAAGGTAAGTGCGACGTCGTCCTTGCTTTCCGTTTGCGTGCGAGGTATGTGTGCTGCAACTGACAGGTGCACTCACTATGGGGGTCAATGGGGTGGGTGTGAAAATGTGCGTGATGCGAGAGTTTTTTTGGTGTTCGAAGCACGCGTTAGAATTCGGGTCAGGGTGGTTACTGGGGTTCGGTATGAAGCTGTTTTATTTAAATTCAGTGACAGCACGAGAAAGAATGCATACTAAAGCAGATTTAGGTACGCTCGCACAGTATACGCATCATCTGTCTTAGAAGAAATCATATCTTCGTACATTCGTCTGTCGCGGTCGAAAATTTTCATGCCGTTAAATTTGCTGCGATGTTTTGGAATCGTATGTGTACTTCACATTTTTTTTGCGCTCGGCGAATGATGGAGGAAGGGGTTGGACAAAGCGTTTCTTTCATGTATGCACTGCGTGAAATTAGTATTCAGTGGCATTCAGTCGTTTTTTTGCTCATTTAATTGAAACTAACAAGCAAGAATGGGCAAAGTCTAGCACTCTCAACGATAATTGCTACTGGTCGAACAGAATTGGGTATATTGCGCTGCAGTTTTTGGTACGACTTTCTACGCTTTCTTTTCTTTCTTTCCCCTTTTTTAAGTAGGAAGTTGGTCCTCACTGTAGGACTCATAATTGTATTTTCATCAAATTACCTCCATCAATAGGGTACACTATCGATGAAACAGCCCAATCATAATCATTTCAGTAAAGTGGTCATGTTCTTATTTATTTTTTATTTTTTCGCTTTCAGTTGAAACAGGAACGTCCGCACTTGTTGAGCGGGGCAAAAACCTCGGGTGGTATATTTGAAACACACACACACATAAATGGGATGATGATGTGAGATTGTGCCAGCGAATTATCAGAGTTAGGCGCCCCAAGTAATGCTACCAATAGCAGCAGTACGTTTTCGTTCCAGCATTGCTTTGTGCGGCGCGGGAAAGTGAAAATATAGCTTCCTGCATAGATAAGACGCAGCAACCACATTTTATCCAACTGAGGCCAATCACCCCACAACTTCTTGCTTCGTCCATAAATACAACGGAATATCAAAGAACAATATCAGATAGACATCAACAAGTAAGCGCCCATATCCGTACGATTCATATCGGTTACCCGTTGCTCCTGGCTTTATCTTCGATCGTTGAGGGGAACAAAACAAATAGTACGAAGCGCCGGTGAAACCCTGCATGGGAGCCACGCTGTTATCCTAGCAACAAGTGAACCTTGCTTACATTCTAAAGCATGGTGAAAATCGGGTTGGAATGTCAATCAAGCGGCTTTTGTGTCAAAAAAGACCCTGTAAAGTGTACTACTTGTGTGCTGCGCTATGAATGGGTGTCTGTGCTTTGTGCGACGTCAGTAGGCGGTATTTAAATCAGGCACGAGGGGAGGACGATATAACCCTCCCGTAGAAGATGAACAGATAGTCTCCTCGTTGGACATTGTTTTTGTATAAGTACTGTAAAAGTATTCAATTGTTTAAGCAATTAAGTAATATGCGCATATAATATCTAGCTCGTTCGGGTGAGAGTGCTGAAAGTCTGAGGCTCCGTCAGGATATTGGGAATTGTCGTTGCAGCACCCACGTGGAGTCAAACCTTTCCTTGGTGAAGTTGACATCGACGAACAAGCATACATTGTCGAGTTGAGAACCAGGGAAATGATGTTGGGATGAGAGTGGATTTGATGTCCAAATGTTGCTAACGTGTACTAAATGCGTACCAAAATGGTGTTATAATAAGGGGCACTCACTGGATCAGTCCGGCTTGGTGAAAGCCATTTGTTGCAAATTAAAAGTTGCGCTGGCGATGACAGGAAAACGAAGAAAACATTTGATTTGCAAACGGGTCTGAATGACTCGGAACTTTAAATTCGCGGGAAAACTACGATTGCGAGATTCGTTCCTTTTAACGGTGTTCCATTTAAACTGGATAAGGTTCTCTTTCATCCCGTCATAACTCCGTCGTTGACGTTTATGGCGTTATACTCAGATCGTTTGTGGTTTATCGGCCTTCGTGAATCAGACACAACAGTCTCCACCCCCCGTTTCAAAGGTTGCGGGTTCGAATCTTGCACAGGACGTTAGCAAACCTATTGTTTACATGCGGTGTGTCGTGTGCCATTCCGGCGCACGTTTACGAGCCCTCGTACGGGCAAAATCACTTCACAAACCGACAACTGTGACCAAGCTCCTGATCATTGTTGTCTCACGATGTCAAGTCACAATCTATCGAAATAGTGGTAAAGAAATGACCCCGCATTACCGTCGTTCTGCGAACATGGTTTAATAAACATGCTTTAGTTTTATGTGCGTGAATAGTTTGTTTTCCCTATAGTCTCAATGCTTGAAACTTATTATTCGACATTTCTGAAAGCGCGACCATCCGTCTACCACCCTTCTACAGCAGCTAATGCATCTCTCTAATGCTTGTCGCAATATGCTGCTTCTGCAATGAATGGATTAAGTTTCATCTGCAGAAATTTGATTAAAAGGGAGCGCGGGACTTATTTTACTACAGATCTTTATATTCATCGCGAACTCCCCTGTACGATACACCTCACAGATTAGATTTATGTGCGAGAGATTACGTAAGGTTGCTTGGGTTTAATATACACAATGACTTCTTGTGTCTATACCAGTTCATTTTCATCTCCCGCCTTATTCCGCACGCAGTTTCTTCCTCCTTCGACACAATATTTGCGCTGCTCTCATTGCACTGGATAAATATTCGAATAGGAAATCAGAGAAGCGATGCTTCAGAATGATACCATATAGTTAGATTGCTGCATACGTATCTTCTACAGGCCAAGTCACGCTTCCGCTTCACGGTGATTAGCTGAATGGATGGATATTTAAATAAATATCTGGGGCTGGTAGTTCGACAAGCATGGATCTTGCTATTCTACAACACAAAACTGACTGCTAGACGACTACGTGGGATTGGAGGCAAAAATGTGAATGTGAACAAATAACACTAGCAGAAAAGGTAAAGAAAGGGTTAACTTACTCTCGGTCAAAGCAATAAATTCTAAGCAAGCACGTGTAACAGAATAAACGGCGATGTTTCCTCAAGTTTGAAGAGATACGAACACATACACACACACACACACACAGTAGAGGACAAGACGAGACTCATAACCAGCAATCAATTACTTGTTGCAAATCAAATTTGATTTAATTGAGCTTTACAGTTTTGTGTCCGGTGAACTTCAGAACCTTCAATGGCAACAGACGTTCCGCGCTCCAGTCAAATATTCCCGTGCGAAAGGCTGAAACTAGCACCATTCAGTGCCAAATGGTGCTGCTATAGACACCGCGCACTGCTGCTGAGATAGGCCATCAAAACACTTACCTTCATTTGATCTCGCTCTTAAAAACGGGGTACTGAGTAGAACAATTTCTTATCGCAGAATGAAAGATTACGTTACGTTGACATCAACACAAAAGCAACGGTTACGTAATTCGGATTGGTGTCCTCAAACTATCTTCCGCGATTATTGGACAAATCGTTTGCGGAGACCAATGGGAGTGCGCACTGCATTGTCGACCTTTCACTGGGGGAGGGAGAGGGAAGACGTAAATTGCAGATTCATCTGCTTATGAAGCACGGAAGACGCAACGGGTGAATTTCGTTCTTTTTGTGTTCGGGGAGAGTTTTTTCCTTTCCTTTCCTTTTCTTCTTTTTTTTTTTTCTTTTCACTGTAATGGCCCCTAGAGTCACTAAATAGGGGTACAGAGTGTCGCATTCCTTTTCCGCGCCGGAGCCTCAGTTCCCTGTCCCTGATTGGACCGACCGTGTCACGTGATTTCTCCTTCCACGAACGCGTCGTCCATGTTGAGTCCCCTCCACCCAAACGAGCTGCATGCGAGCTGGCTCGGCTGATCGCAGTTCTCCGGCGGATAAGGGAGAGGTTGGCGTCCCATTGCTAGGCGACGCAACCGCGCCGGACCCAAGATGGCGACCTCAACGTGGCTCAGTGTCGCTACTCTGCTCCCTATTTAGTGACTCTAATGGCCCCTTTGGAGGGACTATCGCATCCGTCGCTTTCGATTCCGAAACTACAGTGCCATTTTACTCCTCGTTCATCACCGATAATGACGCGGAAAATCCGACGCGAATTGGTGGGGTTGTTTCTGTGCAATTTGATGTAACGCATGGCAACAGCCGACAACGGATGTTGAGAGCATTCCAGAATCCCCTCTCTGTAAACGTCACTTGGACAAGGCCAATCAGGGAGCGGCAGAGAGACCTTGGCGTCCGGCCGCCGGGCGGGAGTGATGGCATCTGTAGGTCGCGGAAAAGTATGAGTTCGGCTCGTGGAATAGGGCTGTTGCAGCGAAGTTTGCACAGCGCCATTTCGGGCCCAAGCGGCCACGGATCGAAACAGTAGGTACTTTCATCAGCGGGTTCTGCATGCTGTTTCAAGCGGTATGGCACCAAGGAAAGCTAACCTGTAGGAAATCCACAGATAAAGCGGTCCATCTTGCCGAGGTGCCTTGAAATCATGTATCTGAAAATGCCGCGTCGTCTGCTTAAAACTACCGCGTGTTGCATGTTTTGGGGCGCTAACGTTGCTGCTCGCTCGCGCCAGCTGGCCCACAGAGACAGGTATATGCTGTTTCTGGTTAGCGTCGTACATGTTTGTACAGACAAGAGCGTAACACCGCTTTCCACGGAACATGATTCACGTCAGTCAGCACTCGCACTGGTAAGCGAAAGTCGGCGTATTTACCGAGGTGTTTTCACTTAGTATATTGCGGTGCGAACGCCAAGCGACGACCTCGGAGACAATCACCTGCGCTGCGTTCCCATTCGTGTGCCCGGCTTACGTCACTCTGGCTTAGCTGCAGACGGAGTGCGAATCTTTAAGACTCGTTAATTTAATAAGTAAAGTACTTTCGGAAGAGAAACTTTGCCACGTAGACTGTGAAGCCGTGCCGAACAGTACAGTAAAGGCCTGTTCCGACATATAGCGATTTGCTATATAGCGCTAGAAAATAGCGCGTTATTTTCCTCCTCGCAGTGCTCCAAACCGCTAAAAATTAGCGCGTGCCGGAGTTGAGCTCATATCAACTTTTTCAGCGCTAATATTAGCACTACAATGGTGTAGCCAATGAGAAGGCCCTTCAGGGGTGACGTCGCGGAAGTCGTGGGGTTGTTTTGCTTCCGGATTTGACAGCACGGCGACCGCTTTGGAACCGGTGAGTTTGTTATCCAAAATGTATGGTAATTTTCTGTTTCGTCAAGTGATGGAACTTGTTCGTCTGCATGCTGTCGAACTCCTGGAGTACTGTGATGGGAGAGACCGGAAACGGCCACCCAACTTCCGCCAAATTATAGTGCTAGCGCCGCTTTGCAAGTGAGAACCGTCTGATGACACTGAACGCTGATTTTGTGCGTTACTTTGTAGCGCTATATTAGTGCGCTGCTATATGTCGGAATAGGCCTTTATGGTTTCACACATACCTTTCCGGATGCGATACTCCCTCTAAACCTGCGAAAAATGATAATTTAGAGCGGGAATAAACCTTCAGTCTTCAGTTTTGGTGACTTTGAACATATCATAAACAGGTATCGCAATCGACTTTACGGATAGTGATGTGCCTCAAAACAAATACGCGGTGGAGGCACGTGTTGCAAAGATGTTAAGATAATAAACGCGTTTACGATGTTGCTATAGACGCATGCCCTACTTTACTTCCCGGACAAGGATCGCAAATGTGCGATTGAAGTAAGGAAGTTATCTTTTTCTTGATAGGCATAGGAGATATATTTGTGCACATCAGAGGCACCGGAGCAGGGGGAGCGACGGCTCCCCCTCATTTACAGATGAGGTAGCACGGCTCCCCCAGATAGTAAATTATGTTTGTAATTATATTAACATTATCTTCTAACTGACATATTCATACACATTACTTCAGCAATGTTAGTTTAGTTCTGCTGTACAAGTATGCGCATGTCGTAATTTGCCTGGCGCACGTTTTCAATTTGTGTACCACCCCTGTATTGCCTGCATGAGCCCTCAAGGAAAATAAATGATGATGATGATGATGGTAGCATTTTTTTCCGCTGCCCCAATGGAAAACTAGTTCCGACGCCACTGGTGCACATGGCTGTCTAGAGCACTGATATATACTTTTCTGCATGAAGACCCAAGTAGCACAATATACTGAAAGAGCGAGTGCATGGGGATGAACCCGTGGACAACACTGTGAAATGAAGCACCGCACTGATGAGGCACCTGTCAGCCACGGCAATGCACTTGAACTTACAATGCATTCTGGAGCTTACCATGACATTCACAATGCTCTGCAGGAAATACGCAGGACACGCACTAACAGGATACGAACTGTAATGTAAATACAAGCAACTACACAGGATAAGAACTACGCAACTAGGAAGGCTTTTGTACTTTTGCTGGAATTAGTTTGGTTGTGCGACATTCTCTGCGACGATGTACTGTTGGGGACACGGTTGTCTAAAATCTCCAGCCCGCGGCGGAATGATCCCCTATCGGCGATGTTGCGCACGGAGGAACTATACTAATACCCTCCCCGAGGGGATGCCGCGCTGGACTGCTCTCCCTAGCAGACGACGCTGAGAATGTGATGGTACTCTCTCCCGACAGGTGGCGCTGCGTGTCCTTACCTCGGAGACTGTAATGGTCAGGTCCCCCAAACTCACCTCGGAAAAGCGTGGAACGAAGAAGGCCGCCACTAGATACCCCACTGTTGCCGTTCCGGATCACTTCAGCGCGCTAAGTTTAGCGGCAAAATGTTTTTGTTGTTTCTGCGAATGAATCTAGCCTCTATATGTCCAAATAAAACGCGTATAACAACTTTCTGTGTCGTGTTTCACGTTTTGGTCCCGTTTCTAAACGTGTTGAGCGATCGGAAGGATCTAGTGCACGGCTGCGTGCATCACATAGCGTACCTGTCGTACCACGCGCCGCCACTGGCGCCGCAGGCGCAGTCGTCGATTTCGCCTTCGGTGACTTGGCCTGGCTTGGACTGTGCTTCAACTGGATCTTTAGCGCGCTACAATCAAACGCAAGCCAACGTCTGGTAACAATGGGGTATCTAAGGGCGGCCTCCGGCATTGCACGCATCGGGATAGGAACAAATACATGGGAAAATGGCGACCTTGGGGGACCTGGTAATGGTATAGGGACTGTGCGACAAACTGGTGGCGCCGCGATGCGGCCTCCGGAGAAAGTACCTTGCGTGATAGCCGCCGGGTAGCCAGCTTTGTTTACATGTGAAGTGCGGGCATCTTTTTTTGCCACAGCATCGCTAACTGCGCCTGCACCTAAAAGAACTCTTCATTAGGGACCAGATGTCTAATTTCTCGTGATTTCTTCGCTTCCAATACCACCGAGGACTCGCAGCGAATAGCGTTTGTGACGCGTGTTCGGCCATTGCATGAGGTGTGCACAACCTGAGCGAATATATTCTATTTCTTTTGTTCTAGTTTCAATGAAACTGAATGAGGACCTGCAAAATGATAAATGATTTACAGTTGCCACTTTCGTGACGGTGAAACGCCGCTGGATATCACCGTCAAATGCACCTACCAAACGGCAACCTATTTCGATATAATGATTGAGGTGTTTTATCGCCAGTGCCCAGAGCTGATATTGCTCCCGGTATGACGAGTCTCACAGTGAGAACAGAAGTTCTACGTTGTCCAAAAGGTTTAGTATTTACTCACCGACCATTTCACAGCTGTCGTCCCGCAAGCCTACGGCGGTAGCCGAGGTAAAAACTCATACTTTCTTCTTTGAGGATCTCTTTAGCGTTATTGTATCTGAAGATACTGGAAAAACTGCAGTACAAGTTCATGCAATACGTTGTGACCCCACGTGTTTATTTGTATTGATAAAACGGACGCACGATGTAAATTTCAGTGACAAAGCTATGTGTGTGCAAAGACGACGAAAGGAATACAAGAACAAGACTCAGTCAAAAACATGATATTACAAATGGCTGGAGTCAGAGGAATACATGTACATAGCCTTCGCTAGCAAGCCAGGATTTTGTGAGAAGTCAAATAACCACCCTCTCGACGTATCACTTACAGGTGTTTTGACCGGACAGACGCCAGTGGCTGTTCTCCTTCCGTACTGTTAGATGCATTATAAATACGGTGGTTGCTTCTGTGCAGTTTGTCTCCATTCACTTCGTTCGCGCCCCAGAAAGGTTCCACATTACTTGCACTTCGAAAATTAGCCCTTCTAATTACGGCGGTCGCCACGAAAGCTACGGTTCCACTTGAGAATGCATAGAACGGGCGGTGTGGTATCACGTCCGATACGTCCAAGACCGCCACTGGCAGCGCTGTCGCGACGGAGCAGCGCGCCCCCTTTAGGTGTCGCACGGTCCCTCACGGGCTGGATATTTTAGACAACCGTGTCCCCAACAGTACTTACCTGTATCAGAATCACAACAACGAACATTAAAATATTAAAATTATGAATATTAAATTATACGCTACATTAAAATTAAAATTGTACATTAAAATAAAAATATTAAAATATTATGGAATCGGCGAGACATGTCGATTATGCGGATTTCGGGCGGAGGCATTTTTCTTGTGTATATAGTGAAGGGAATAAAACCGACTTCTCATTTCGGCTTTGCTTTGTTTCTCTTGTCGTTTTATATCGGAAACGGAGTCGTACGTAACGCTACTTCGCCCTGCAGGTGCGGACAGGTTCCTTTCTTGTTATTCATTTACCGTTTAGAACAGAATGGGTACAGTCAATCCTGCCCCATGCATGGGGAAAAAGCGCCCTTAACATGTCTGCGCTGAACAGAGAGGACGCTGCATCCAACGAACATTCTCGGGTGAATCACGTGTTGCTTAGGCATGCAGCTCCTAACAAGATAAGGTCGTCTGAGAAAACCTGTCATACTGTGTAACGGTGACAAGGACGCCGACGGAGCAACCGGCGGGAGTGGGTTGTAAACAAATCAAAGCCTCCGTTATAGCCCAATATAGCTTGGTCTTAATTAAGTGTCGGAACCGCAGATAACCCGCATGCCCCCTGCGACTGTTTGCTACAAAAAGATAAGATTAAATAGCGCCCGTGTGTAATCTGCTTGTTCTCTTTCGCGCTTATCTGATCGAAGGTGAAGTGCCTCTAATCTAATCATACCGTGGGGTTTGTTCTATGATGAGAATATGCCAAGATCAGCGCTGCCATCTGTCGGAACTTGAGGAATCTTCTGTAAGCTTGGGGGACAATCCGGTTCGCTAGTAGCAGCATTTATGATGTCGTGTGAGAACCTTTCACGTAAACTGAATTTTTGCCAAAAAAGTGTGGTAGAAATATCGGCAGTACATTTGCAGCTTCTCGCGTCTTGCTATACTCGCGTAACAAAACCTGGACAAAAGAAAATGGCGGTGTTACAAAATTTAAAAAGCAATACATTTGGGTTCGTTGCTATAGATCCATCAGGAAAGCGAAAGCACGACTAGCCCTATGTTTTCTCGTAACCCGTGTTATTGCTATCCTTATCCTTGGTTCAGTCGGTCTAGAAAATGACTTATGCTATGCATCGTGCGCGGCCCACTCACTGGAAAATATTGGCGACAACTCAACAACTTGAAGCAACTCTAACCGATGTGTATAATCGTGTTTGTAATTAGCATTATTTTCAGAGTACACATAATTAGTTTTAGTAGATGGGGAGTTGATCGCGATAAGGGTTCCGAAAGCACAAAAAGTCAACCTCGTTGTTACTTTCAAGTAGCTGGCATTACACTGCTGAGCTGTAGCTAGCTATACGAGAGTTTTAGTTCTAGGATATAATAGGGTAGTAGTTATAGTTAGGGTTACCGTTTTTCTGCTTTTGTTTTTGTTTTTACGGAAATTCGGCGCGTGTCTATCGGCACATCTTTAGTGTTGAAACATATGATTGTCCCAGCAGTAATATTAAGCCTTAAAAATGAAAATACTCTTTTGCATGGCGATACTTTGTAAAGGGGGGGAAAAGGTCACGAGTTGGCACTTTTGGGTACACAAATACAAATCACAAAGAAACAAACATTTATACTGCGGGAAATCGCAAATCGCCAACGCGCACAGGACTTGTTGTTGTTCTTGGGGCGTAGAATTCATCACGGTAAAAACCTGAGACGGGGGACGACGAGAAACGGACACGCACACAAACACGTCGTCCCCATGTCTCGCGGGTTTTTACGGTGATGAATTCTATAACCACCAGCTCGCTTGCTTCCTCGTAATTATGGCGTTGTGTTGTTGGATACCCGCTCTCCATACACTAGAAACTGCGTATGGCATCTATGCTTGGGTATAACGCGTTTCGACAACTTGACGCTTGTGGCAACATTTGAGCATATCACACTGAAAGCCGAGTGAGGATAACAACATTCTCTTGGCAGGCACACAGACCATACTCTGAAACATATCACGCATTAAGAAATTGCCGCGCACGAAGCTGAAAACATTTTCCCATAACTAAAAAATTGATTTCCCTTTTCTGCCCTTTCAGACGAGTAGGGAATCGCTATTGCTACCATTACGTTCGGAATATGGGAATATATTCGGAGTTTTCTCTCTCTCCCTACTCTCTCCCCTTCTCTCTCTTTCTCTCTCTCTTCATTTTTTTATTGTCGAATTTGCAAAAGAACATTCTACGATCGATGCTCGGTGTATTTTTTTTTTTTTTTTTTTTTTTTTGCAAATGTGGGAAGCCACATATCCTAGCGTCATAGCCAAACGACAAAATACTGCGTCATTGCCAATCTCTGGCAAATAACAAATCCGCGAGCCACATATAGGATAGATCACACGTAACCAAAATGCAGCTGAAACAAGTTGGCGAACCCGAACGTCATATGGAAACAAACAGTGAAAGTAAGGTAAATAGAAACACCAAAAAATTATTCAAAATAGAGTACGAATGCCTTTGGAGGAGGAAGGTACTGGTTAAAAATACTAGCAAAATATTTGAAACACGGTGCTTCGCTACACTTGCTAGAATGCACGGTGTCACCAAGTATCGCATGAAGCAGCAGCATGACGCGCTGCTGCATGAATGCTCTTCTTGGAAGATAACACGGTCCACCATCGCAACATGCGCTAATGTTAAAATGTTGCAAGCAAGCTGCTAAATACCGTGCAAGACAGACCTATATTCCGTCTTATATCTATGCTACACGGGCACAAGAAATTACGTCATCGTCAAATGGAATTGAGGGTCCCGAATGACATTATCCACGAACGTCCTAGAGCGCGAACAAATGTGCACTAAAAGCTCCCGAAATATGCATGCATCTATGCACTAAATCACTTGCACTTCATCCTAAAGGCTCTTTCACTGAAGGATACTCCAAAACTCGCAGCTGAGTCTCTTTCTCCAGGAATCTAGACTCGCGGAAAGACTCAGTATATTTGTTCACGGGGCCTACATCTCAACTTTTGACCGTCATCATTTCAAAGTCTGATATCATATCTCACCCCGGCTACAGTCGTGCTCATCCTGTCCACATGAGTGAGGTCAACAACGGCAAGCCGGTCTCCGCTACCACAGCCACCTTTACCTCCTCTCATGCGCAGAGACACAAGGTCCACGGAGGCACTGGTTCGCCGACACAAGGCACTGGAACAGCACTAGTTCAGCACTAGTTCAGCACTAGTTCAGGAACTGCGGGCAGTGCATGCGAAAACCTACCCAGTCGTACCGTGTAGAGTCACTAAAACACCGTATACCGTATAGTGGTTACCGTCGTACAGGGAGCATCCCAATGAAGACTACTGAGGGATGCTCGCATGTTTTCTGCGGTAGGTAGTTCTCTTGGAATACCCAAACTCAGGGCTAGAGGGTTTGCACACCCCTCCCTCTCCTGTGCCACCATCATCTCTCCCCTCCCTCTTTCACCCTCCCCTCTTCTCCCTCCCCTGGGTGCACCGAGCCGTCACTACAGAGCAGACTGACCGCACCTTTCCCCTACATCACCCCCCCCCCCCACCCACCCACCCACCCCGGTTAAAACAGGCTCATGACCGCAGGTCCGACGGTTGTCATCTAGTAGCGGCGTCGAAGAAACAGTGGAACGAGCTCTGTACAAGCGCCGCTGCTGTCACGTCACATCCTTTTTTTTTTCTCCTCCTCATTTACCACAACGTCACCTCCACTTTCCCGCCCACTGGGGAGCAGCCCATGCAAACAGAAACGCTCCGACCCCAATCCCTGAGAGCTCAGAGTCGGCGCCGCCACGAAATCTGGGCCAGATAGTTTCTGCACTTGCGTCCCCGTTGCGCGTCTTTTCCTGCCTTCGCGTTCAAATACCCGGGCGCTCTTTTGTGAGGTGTCCTATGTTAGACGATTCGCAGAACATGAGACGCTGTCTGTGAGGCACTTCAGAAAGCGCTCGAGAATCATGGAACGTAAGTTCCCTTCAGATGTGATGTTTTGAGCTAAGAAGGGTTCGTTGTTCGTCTTGGCTTTCGTAATTGATATTTCATGCGATTAAAGCGTGTGGTTTCAGGGGCTTCATCACCATACACCACCACCCCGTCCACCAAAGATCTCACAACCTCCCCAATACGAATGCATTTTATAACTCGTACATAGGGCCCTGTGTTTTCGGGTTTTGTGCTTTTTTAAAATCTGCGCTAAAAATCGGGTTTTATGTCAGGAGCCGTAAAACAGGTTGGTATCGGGTGGAAAATTAGATTTTCGGGTTGAAAAAAAAAGAACAGAACGCTTCTCTCATTTTAGATGGACATAAGGTGCGGGACAGCTGTGCTGAATGTCCAATGCTTAGTGTTCTCCGTATTGGTCGCTGAATTGAAACTTTGCAAAGTTTTCGGGGGTTTTCGGGTTTTACCCTAAGTGATGATGATGCAAATCGGAGGGTAAAAACAGGTTTTACCTTTAAACATAGGAACCTATATATACACAGCAGCGTATACAGGGTGCTTCACCTAATGTGTCATAAAATTATATTTAAAAATCTACTTGTCTGAACATTATGGAATCAACGCTATTTATCTCTCGGGAGATTTTGCCATTACTTCTGAGCACTTTTATCAAATTTAATTCGCGAGAAATTGAATTTTGCCAATTGAACTCTGAAATTTGCGAAGTCAACCTTGCGTTTTTTTTTGTGTTTTTTTTTTTTTTTTGTTGTTGTTGTTGTTGACAGAAACAGAAGGCGCATGCAGGATTTAGGCCATTCTAGCGCAAAATGCATTCACATACTAGAAAGGTAATAGCTGGAAAAAAAAATATTTAAAGAAATGCGGAAACCATCCTTTCGCTCGCAATTATTATTATTCTTTTTTTTTTTCAGCTATTATCTTTCTAGTAGTGAACGTATTTTGTCTCGTACGGGTAAATCCTGCATGCGATAAACGAACGTGAGGTTGAATTGGAAAATTTCGGAGTTCAGTGGGAGAAAATTCAATTTCTCGCGAACTAAATTTGATGAAAGCGCTCAGAAGTAATGGGCAAAATCTCCGCAGAGAGAAATCGCGTTGATCCCATAATGTCCAGACAAGTAGATTTTTAAATCGTTTTACATGTTGCAGGTACACGTTTGTCTCATACGTCTGTTGTCGCCGACGCTGTCGCACACTTGTCTACAAATACGCATTTTGCTGAGCTATTTTCATATCGTTTAAAACATTCCGGAAGCCTACATACCGTTCTTATTCGTTTGTATTATTTTGCTATTTCACTTGACGTTTCTATAGTCCATATGTGACCGTTGTACTGCACCAAGAGTGGAGGCCCCGGGAAGCTCGACGTTATGGACTGTAACCCACAGCAATGCTACGATTATTAATAGCTGAGAGCGATAGTTGCCGACAAGATGGCGTATATGCAGGCCAGCTGATGGATGAATTCCATAATGTAGAAGCCTGAGTATTGGGCCACGACCTTCTAGATTATAACAACCATGTCATAATCGGCAACCGCTATGAGGAGCCCGTCCGCACGATCCGCTAGGGGCGCTACTCATCGGCCCGCGCCATCTACATCATGATTGAACGATGGAAATTTGAATTTTAAACGCACAGAAGCGGACGTACGACTACCGTAGCAGACGACAACAATATCTCATATGAAAAGGCGTAGAATTATGATAATGAACTTTAGAAAGAACATCTCCCGTGAGACATCCACGGCTTGCGCAAAAATACTAAGGTACGCTGAAGTACACAGTATTGCAGGAATAGAGTAAGCAATAACAGGGCCGATGAGTAGCGCCACCGCTAGCTTCTAAATGCGGCGCTGGGAAGGGGTGCCTATAACACGGTCGTTATAATCTTGTAGGTCGTGGTCTGAGCACTTCCATCGTGTGTTCGTGTCGTCCCTCTCTGTGCCCAGACTCAGGCTATTACATTATGGAGCAATAGTTGCTTTATACGCGCTTTGGGTGGTCCTTCGCGGAAGTTAATCTAAGTCCCCTCCATGACTCTCCGCCACCTCTTCGGATTTTTGTAACCCGTGTATTTCGCACATACATGCGCAAGGTTCACAGGCACACAGCTAGAAAACTCGCGCTCGTATGTGCGAGTAAAGTCATGGGCGAGAATTGGGGGCACGCCATTGGAGAGAGGCATTGCAGACGACAGCACGGATGCCCAGCTGTGACACTGACGTCCATCGCGTGTGCTCTTGTTCTGTCACCTGCTGCCCCGTTTTGCGTCAGTTTCTCTCTGCGCGCCGCAACCTTGAACACGGAGCCCCCTTATTTGAGAGAAGCACCAATGAGGTCGCTCCACGGGCAATAGGTGAGAGAGGGGAGCTGGGGAGCTGCGCAGAGGGCTGGCATACTTGCATAGCGTATTGACGGTGTTTTTAAACGTTTTGGACTGTGACGTTCGCAAGTGCTTCAAAATGCATCGCCTCTTTCTCGGCTGGGGAGCTTCTTTTTTTTTACTTTTTAACTGTGTGTTGTGTGTGTGTGTGTGAATTATGAGAATGATGTTTTCATTTCGAACAAATGCAGTCTTACATGGATAATAACTTCGACCAAGAGTGCGATGAAAGAGGACAACGACGAACACAGTGCAACCAGCACACTCGACAAGCACGAAAAACATGGCGCGGGGTCCGCCTCCCACAACTAGCTAGGGTCGACTCCATCTGCTGAATTTTTCACTAAAAATTCACTTATATACCATACAGTGGGTTTCAGTTAAGTCCCCGGGCAAAATAATTCGCGAACGGTTGCACCAATCGAATAACTTTCTTTTTTACAAGTATCTGCGCGATACCACCTACAAGCTGCGCACCGTGTGAATGAGTGTGAGGCGCTTTTTGTTTAAATAAAAATTCAAGTTCAATGATTTTCGTGAAAAAAATAACTTCTAAAGCAGGGCGCCGTCGGCATTAAAATGGGTACTACCCCTTCTGGGACCTTCAGTGGATACCATTTAGAGAAAGACTCTGCCATCGAAAAATTGTCATGAAATTCTCGCTTCACCATTCCAAGCTACGCCACCATTTTAGAGAAAATTTGGTGTCATGACATCCCCCATAGAAAAACAGCAGCCAATGAAAAAACGCTCAAGTTCGATTGACAGGTCGAGCCTCTTTTTTTATACTCCTCCTAATGGCCAGCCTCCCTTTTAATACACGGCACTGCTTGTATTGTATATGTGAACAGACTGAGTGAGTGTCCCATTAGTCGTTTGAGGCCCCCTGCTGGTAAGTCGTCGGAAAACAGATCTAACAATAATGTAGCGTAGTGGTTTGTGCACTCGACTGGCAGAGGTCGAGGTGGTTGGAGGTGCTTGGTTCGATTCCCGCCGTTGTCTTGCTTTTTCAACGACAGCCATATTTCAATTGTTTCCGAGCTTGTCTGCTTCGCTTACTATAGACCAAGGACCAACGCCTTCTAGGTCGTTGTTGACGAAACTGTTGAAGGCGCTCAACGTCTCAACTCAACTCACTCACTCGCTCAACTGTCGAGCTGCTCAGGGTTGTCCTGGACGTTCCTTCATTGGTCAGTTTCATTCTGACGTTTCCTCAAGCTTCCAAGAAGGGACTTCCGCTATACTCTCAACATCCAGCGTGTGCTCTTGCAGTGCGCTCAATGCTGTTCCACAAAAACTGCGCCAATAATTAGCGTGCGGTTTTCGGTATCATCGTCAGTGATTTGCGGGGAATAAAATGTCGCCATAGTTTCGGAATCTATGGGTGTCAAGGCAACCGTCCCTTTGGAGAAAGCAAAAGTACGAGCGGGCGCGTCATCCAGAACTTCGCACCGCTAAAACTGAATGAGGACAAAACCATGGCATCCGCCAGTCACTCCGCCAATGCTGTTTCGTGGTTTCGATCGTATATATATGTTAATGCTCTCTGTGATCCTCTAGGAAGCGGACTACAAGATAGTTTCGACCGCAATTCTGCGTAGAGTTTCTTTCTAAGTTTCTTCTAAGTCCTGGGTCTTGTAGTTCCCCCCTGTCAGGTCTGTGCTGTTCCTGGACGGTCAATCGACTTGCACACACAGGCCCTGCGTGGGCGCACTGGTGGGCGTGGGGGCTACTGGGCGCACAGCCGTCAGCAACCTGCGGGTGTCTTTCGACCAGAATAAGGCGTTTGACAGGATGCATCATGGGTATATGTTCCGTGTGCTGGAGGTGGCTGGCTTTCCTCCCGTGGTGGTGGACTGGATTAAGACCCTATACAGAGATTCCTCTGCCGTGTCGGCGTGAACGGGGGCGTTTCCGGTAGGTTCCCCATCATGACCGGTGTGCGGCAAGGCTGTCCTTTGTCCCCGGCGTTGTATGCCATGGTGTTTAGTCCTCTCCTAGAAACCTTAGCAACCTGCCTTCGATCTGTTATGTTTCCGTTGCCGGGCTCGTGGAACCTCCCTCTTTTCGCGTATGCAGATGACCTCTCCTTAATCCTCAGTAACGAGGACTCCATAGGTCGTGTTCTCGTTATTTTAGAGAGATACGGTCGAGTATCGAATGCACGAATCAACAGAGGAAAAAGCGCTGCGCTGTTCATTAATGTCACTCCCTCCTGTCAGTCTCCATTGGGCATCCCTGTTAGGAATGAGGTACGGATTCTTGGTATTCACTATAACAGGGCTGGGGTCTCTTCTCTTTCTTGGTTGCGTGTTCACGAGCGCAGCGTCTCGGTTCTCACGGATTTAAGGGGTCTAGTGCTCCCTATCACCTGTAGAGCTCGCCTGGCTACCCGGGCGCTCTTTTGTGAGGTGTCCTATGTTAGACGATTCGCAGAACATGAGACGCTGTCTGTGAGGCACTTCAGAAAGCGCTCGGGAATCATGGAACGTAAGTTCCCTTCAGATGTGATGTTTTGAGCTAAGAAGGGTTCGTTGTTCGTCTTGGCTTTCGTAATTGATATTTCATGCGATTAAAGCATGTGGTTTCAGGGGCTTCATCACCATACACCACCACCCCGTCCACCAAAGATCTCACAACCTCCCCAATACGAATGCATTTTATAACTCGTACATAGGGCCCTGTGTTTTCGGGTTTTGTGCTTTTTTAAAATCTGCGCTAAAAATCGGGTTTTATGTCAGGAGCCGTAAAAGAGGTTGATATCGGGTGGAAAATTAGATTTTCGGGTTTAAAAAAAAAAAAAAAGAACGCTTCTCGCATTTTAGATGGACATAAGGTGCGGAACAGCTGTGCTGAATGTCCAATGCTTAGTGTTCTCCGTATTGGTCGCTGAATTGGAACTTTGCAAAGTTTTCGGGGGTTTTCGGGTTTTACCCTAAGTGATGATGATGCAAATCTGAGGGTAAAAAACAGGTTTTACCTTTAAACATAGGAACCTATATATACACAGCAGCGTATACAGGGTGCTTCACCTAACGTGTCATAAAATTATATTTAAAAATCTACTTGTCTGAACAATATGGAATCAACGCTATTTATCTCTCGGGAGATTTTGCCTTTACTTCTGAGCACTTTTATCAAATTTAATTCGCGAGAAATTGAATTTTGCCAATTGAACTCTGAAGTTTGCGAAGTCAACCTTGCGTGTGTTTTTTTTTTTTTTTTTTGGCAGAAACAGAAGGCGCATGCAGGATTTAGGCCATTCTAGCGCAAAATGCATTCACATACTAGAAAGGTAATAGCCGAAAAAAAAAATATTTAAAGAAATGCGGAAACCATCATTTCGCTCGCAATTATTATTATTCTTTTTTTTTTTCAGCTATTACCTTTGTAGTAGTGAATGTATTTTGTGCTCGTATGGGTAAATCCTGCATGCGAAAAACGAACGTGAGGTTGAATTGGAAAATTTCGGAGTTCAGTTGGGGAAAATTCAATTTCTCGCGAACTAAATTTGATGAAAGCGCTCAGAAGTAATGGGCAAAATCTCCGCAGAGAGAAATCGCGTTGATCCCATAATGCCCAGTCAAGTAGATTTTTAAATCGTTTTACACGTTGCATGTGCACGTTTGTCTCATACGTCTGTTGTCGCCGACGCTGTCGCACACTTGTCTACAAATATGCATTTTGCTGAGCAACTTTCATAAAAAAAACATTCCGGAATGAAAAAAAAAACATTAAAACATTCCGGAAGCCTACATACCGTTCTTATTCGTTTGTATTATTTTGCTATTTCACTTGACGTTTCTAGTCCATATGCCCATGTGATCATCGCATGTCCCACTTATCGGAGGGAGCGTCACTTGTTGGCAAACGACTTTGCGCGGATTGACAGCCGACCCCTTGACCTCAGACTCATCCTGGGACCATGGGACACACGAAAGCAGATGTCCCTCTTGCGACCCTTCATCAAATTCCTGCAAACTACCGGCCTGATCGACTCTCTCTAAAACCCCGTCAGCGTCGTCAGCATCATCCTCATCACCATCCTCTCATTTTTCCCCAATAGCAATGGGGTAGCATTCTGCTCAATGAGCGGAAGTCATCCCCATATCATCGTCATCATGTATTTCTCTCTCTCTCTCTCTCTCTAGTCCATATGCGACCGTTGTACGGCACCAAAAGTGGAGTCCCCGGGAAGCTCGACGTTATGGACTGTAACCCACAGCAATGCTACGATTATTCATAGCTGAGAGCAATAGTTGCCGACAAGATGGCGTATATGCAGGCCAGCTGTGCCTTTCTATGCAGGCCAGCTGTGCCATCTATGACGATGATTGACAGGTCGAGCCTCTTTTTTTATGCTCCTCCTAATGGCCAGGCTCCCTTTTAATACACGGCACTGCTTGTATTGTATATGTGAACAGACTGAGTGCGTGTCCCCTTAGTCGTTTGAGGCCCCCTGCTGGTAAGTCGTCAGAAAACAGATACCAACGTAGCGTAGTGGTTAGTGCACGCGACTAGCAGAGGTCAAGGTGGTTGGAGGTGCTTGGTTCGATCCCCGCCGTCGTCTGGCTTTTTCAACGACAGGCATATTTCGATTGTTTCCGAGCTTGTCTGCTTCGCTTACTATAGACCAAGGACCAACGCCTTTTAGGTCGTTGTTGACGAGACTGTTGAAGGCGCTCACCGCTCGAGCTGCTCAGGGTTGTCCTGGACGTTCCTTCACTGGTCAGTTTCATTCTGACGTTTTCTCAAGCTTCCAGGAAGGGACTTTCCGCCATACTCTCAACATCCAGCGTGTGCTCTTGCAGTGCGCTCAATGCTGTTCCACAAAAACTGCGCCAATAATTACCGTGCGATTTTCGGTATCACCGTCAGTGATTTGCGGGGAATAAAATGTCGCCATAGTTTCGGAATCTATGGGTGTGAAGGCAACGGTCCCTTTGGAGAAAGCAAAAGTACGAGCGGACACGTCATCCAGAACTTCGCACCGCTAAAACTGAATGACGACAAAACCATGGCATCCGCCAGTCACTTCGCCAATGCTGTTTCGTGGTTTCGATCGTAAATATATCAAAATCCCCTGTATCGCACCTGGCTCCCTGGCTCCCCACCTGAAGGCATACGTTGTGGCAATGCGCAGCCTGCGAGCTTCTTTCCCTGATGATGACGTAACATCATGGCCCGTGCGGCGCCTTTACATGGCACTTCTTGCGCTTAATCGGCCACCCCCGAACTCGGCGCCTATTCAGCGCCACATAGCGTGGCGTATGACCACTGCTGGCTGGTTGGACGCCCGGCGGGCCAGTCTTCAGTGGCGCTTAGCGCATGACGTCTTGCCGCTGCGTGAACGTTTTTCCCGTTTTGGTGTAACGTCACCCGGCTGTCCCTTCTGCGAGTACAGGGAGTCAGCAGAACATGCTTTCAGTTTATGTTTGTTGCCGGGTGCCCTGTGGCATCGTGTAGCAGGCCTCTATAGCCTGACGGATGTTGAGTGGAGCACAGTTCGTGGTCTGTACCCCCTCCCTGTCTCGCTGCGGGATAGGCGGCATTTTGTGCTCTTGGTGGTCGAAATCAACTACCAAGTGTGGATTTCACGCTGTCGACGAGTGCACGCGCAGGAGAGCCGCAGTGTGCAGGAGGTGATTCGGCTAGTTAACGCCGGTATTCGCAAAGTTCTTTGCAGGGAGCGTGCGGTGCTTGGAGCAGTTGAGTTTCACCGTCGCTGGATGACCTCTGACATCCTCTTCAGGGTGGACAATGGCAAGTTCCATGTTAATCTATGAGATGTCCACATCCTCGTGTTGTTCTCCCACTTGCAGCTTTCCAGTGTCATGGACTGTTGCATGGCGAAACGGACACGTATAGCAATCTCTGACCAGCCTTAGTCGCTGGGTGAGAGTTGGTATTCAGAATGTTGTTCGAGTCTATTTGAGATGCTGCAGGAAGCCTGCCCCTGTGGCCGGCCTTCCATTTGATGCCCTGTATCGCACTGGCAAGTGGCAATGTTTTAGAACTTGTCTCAGTTGTTGACTCAAGGATAGAAATAGGCAAGATACGAATAAAAAGTAGGGTAACAAGCGGGATAAAGGGTGAGGGAAAGTTTAGGAAGATGAGTAGACAATCTTCTGTGGCTCATCTCGTAGAGTCAACAATACAAGGACTGTCTTTCGCTTACGCTTGTCCCATCCTACAGCTGGCTATACAAAGGACTGGCTGTATAGCCAGCTGTATGGCTGGTCTTCCACGAGAATTGATGCCAATACATAATCTTGCTTGTATAGGACTGTAACGTGAAGTTATAGTGTCTGTCGAAAAGGGACTACCTCCATAGGTAGTTCTCCTGCTTGATGACAATACACACGTGTTCGCTTGTCCTGTCCTGCTGCCAATACGACGGTCGTTGGGGCAGCATCTCTAGCGGTGCTGTTTCCGGGAACATTTCTTCCTAAAATGCACGATTAAATTTTATTTTGAAGTTGTGATCCAGCCTTGCGAAATAGTGATGTTCCTTTTTGTGTAACGCCTACCTCAATAGGTAGCACTCCTGCTTGACCATACTAATTAAGGCAAATGTCTCAGTCGCTGTCGACTGTCGCCTTGTCCGTTGTTTGCGGCTGGCATTCGCTGGCGCAGCTACATTTCAGCCTGTCATTGGAGGGCTTCGTAGCCACATAGTCCGTGGAGAAGCACTGTACGGTCTTGTGGAGTGCTTTCGCCGCTGGCTGACGTCTACTCGACTTTTCGGCCGCGTTCGGGGTAAGTGGCAAATCATGTTCTAGCCGTCTCGCTAGTCCTCTACTGCCCTCCGCAGCGACTCTCCCGTGTTTGAATTGTTCGCTTGGTATGGTCAGTACGAAAAGCGAACTCTCCTAGAGAGTGTTGTTATTTAGCTTGCTGGATTGTAACGTGAAGCTAGTGTCTGTCCAAAGGAGTCCACCAGTCCAGGTAGCTCTCCTGCTTGATGACAAAACACACTCCGGTTGTGCTTCACTATTAGGTGGCCATGTGTGTACGCAATCTTCTGCGAGCCTTCGACCGTTGCATGGTGATATCCAGCACAAATATTAATCTTTGACATGCAGTGCGCACGTGCTCTAGGGTTGGCATCTACGTCGTCCTATATAATCAAAGTCATCCTATATAAAAAGAGAATGAGGTCACATTTAACGTCGCTCGAGGTCCTGCCTCACCATGCAAAACATTTTCGCTCTGCGGTGCATTATAGCTGCGCAATCGAGTTTACAAAAACAGTCTGAGAAAGCAGGCGCGGACGGCCGACACAATCGTCGCGTTACGTGGAAAAGACCCCGTGCCTTTTTTCTTCACTTTTCTGTCCTTTTCTTTGCTTTTCTGTCCTTTTCTTTACTTCTCTGTCCTTTACTTTCCTTTTCTTCCTTTCTTTCTCTCCTTTTCTTTCTCTCCTTTTCTTTCTCTCCTTTTCTTTCTCTCCTTTTCTTTCTTTCCTTTTCTTTTTCTTTCTTTCCTTTTCTTTCTTTCCTTTCCTTTCACTTTTCTTTCCTTTCACTTTTCTTTCTTTCCTTTCCTTTCACCTTTCTTTTCTTTTTCACTTTTCGTTTCTTTTTAGTCAGTACAAAAGTTTTATTAAAAAGCTACGAGTGTAGCGTAGATGTCGTTTTTTGCAATGGAGTTCCAGGCCAGGCTGACATCCTCTGGAAGAGAGTATGTAACTACAAGGTGACTGCTAATTACGAGAAATTTATTAATGATCTCTTGATCAATTACTGGAAATGCGGGTTATCAGCTCCAGAGACATCCTCGTTGAAAACATCCTACCTTTTAAAAATGAAGAATAGAGCGTGTGCCGTGAACTATCGGTCGCTGAATTTCGATGTGCAAATGAGCCGAAACAAAAAACGCGCGCCTGAGGAGCGCATCACCCTCGCAGACGGAGGCTTATCTGGACCGGAAAGCGGTTTGTGGCCAGTTGAGCGGCGCCTACTCCAATCATCTCCATCGCTCGAAACCACGTGACCCTCTGACCTGAAATGAGCGCTGTATTCCCTGCGTTCCCGGTCGCCGCGGTTTCGGTTCATTTGCACATCCATATAAATGACGTAACAATTGATAGAGGTATCTGAACTGCGGTACGCCTACTCGCCCGAATCCGAAAAAAAAGTGCGTTTTTGTATTAGCGCTGCAGACGTTATAAAAGAACAATATATGACCAAAAATGGGACTATATCGACTGCTGGAAAAGTATGTGCTGTGTCGTCACCATACCTGACGCCAACTACCACTCTTGCATTTTTTGTTGTATATATTGAGTACCCATACAGCAGATCGTAGCATTGTTCGGAAATCGTAAAAAAAAAATTGACTCTTTACTGCCCTCGGTGGATCAGTTGGTGGCGTGGCCAGTTACTTATCCCAAGGATGCGGTTTCGATCCTGGCCGAGGACGCCAGCAACTTGGTGGCAGGATACAAGTTGCTTTGACACACCGTTTTCCGCGAGGGACGTTAAATACGGTGTGCCGTGTGCTGAGCCTTTGGAGCATGTTAAAAAAGCCTCAGGTGGGCAAAATTAGTCCACACACCGACCACAGTCGTGTCGCTCATGATCGTAGTTGTGCCGTGACGTAAAGCCACGAATTGTAGTAATAATAACAATAATAATAATGATACATTACACTCTTTTGTTGGGACGGTCACGAACTGTCAACTATCAAAATTATCTTGCGGAAGCACGACGATTTTCTTCTTATAGTAAGGGTCCCGAAAACACATCTGCATGTCATGTACAGCTCCCTGCAAAGTTATCTTGACCGCGGCGACGGCTGGCGGAGCAGTTGGAGAGCCACCCTATCGCCGCTACGTCGAACTACAGGGAGAGAGTGTTCTGGGCTATCCCATTCGTGTTTGGGGGTGTTTGTCGAGAAACCTCCTCCGCGAATCCGGAGCGGAGCGTCTGCTTCTCTATAACACCCCCAAGCATGAGTGGGATAGCCCACAACGCTCTTTCCCTATAGTTCTGCATAGCGCCGACAGGGTGGCTCTCCCATCTGCTCCGCCAGCCGTCGCCGCGTTCAAGTTAACGTTGCAGAGAGCTGTACAAGTCGTATGCTGACGCGATCGGACTTCGATGAAATGGCGTTCGACGATATGGGCGGACACCGGTTAGGTTCGCTTCGTGCGATTTTCTTCTTTAATCACCTTACGTGTTAATCTACTCCTAATTATCATTATAGGGTGTTTTCACATGACGTCAAACGAACGCCTTTGGCCGCCATGATGGTGGTCACTTTTTCGGCGCAGCTGCAGAGATTACCTAGCATTTGCTTGAAAACGAAGCCTCGAATTGCGTTTTGAAATCCGGTCGCGTCCGTACCCTTCCTTTATCCCGAAGACACTTCGTCATTGTCGTTCTCACATTTTCTTTTATGATAACTGTGACTGTCGCATTGAAAAATAGGGCGGCTTGTCACCTTTCAATGCCTCTAGCACGAAAAGTGACCATCAGTGGGAGGAGCTTACGAGCATGACAAGTCACTGCCACGTCACCATGTGACGTAGGTGAATACTCCCAATTACCAAGGTCGGGTGCTTCTCGAAGGCAATCAGTACAGCCTTCCAATTGACGCCTCGACAAAAAAAAAAAGTGACACTGATATTCTAAAAGTTAGCTAATGAATAGTATCCAACTAATTGGGGACAATGAAAAAATACTGGCGACTAAGATACACAACTGCTAACAAGATTTGATCATTTCGACAAGTTTCATTCATGTAGATCGCTCCGACGTTTTTTTTTTTATCTTGACGCATGTTAATTTGCAGTGCGTTAATTGGACACCCTGCATCACGCGTTGTTCATCTTAAACCGTTCAGCATTTTAGACAGTCACGCAGTGCCTACTTGATCTATAGCTACTCTGGTGTAATGTGGAGACATGAACACACGATGAAGAAACGTCATCGTACGAAATAATTTTTACGACAGTGCTTGAATATTTCTAATCGTGGTTTACGCGGTACATTGGTATTGTCCATCAACCGTAACTTGAAGTGGCTTCCTTATTGCGCCTTTCTGCTGTATGTCCGGGGCCGTTTCCATCTATTTCCTAGCGGACTTTCCAGATGGGTGTCGGCTCTGTGCTCCCTGAAGTCGCCCCACTGGCCCCCGTCTCCCACTACGTATACTGTGGGCAGCCTCTTGGTCTTTCGAGGGTTCCAACTCTCGCTGTAATACCGACACAGACATGCGAACACGTGTTTGTCCTGGTTTCGATATATGGGAGGTCTCCACGGTTTCCTATCCTGGCCTCGTGTGACCTTCCAAGATTTCCGCGGAAATATAAGACGGCGTCCGCCCGGTCTGGCGAGAGTGCTCAGATGTCCTTGCCCCGTGCCAGATCCACCACACCCGTTTTTTTTGTAACTTATCTTCGACACCCTATTTCCTCGTACCGGCCTCCTACACATCACCGAGCCTTCTCTCTTCTTTTCCTTTTCTTTTCCTTTTCTTCTTTTTCTTCTTTTCCTTTTCTTCTTCTTTTACTTTCTCCTTTTCTTCTTTTTCTTTCCTTTCCCTTTCCTTTTCTTCTTTTCCTTCCCGTTTGTTTTCTTCCCCATTTTTCTTTTTTTTTTAATAGCAAGCCGACCTCCGTCTGGCTGACCTTTCCTTTCTTTTTCTTAATAAACATATCCCCACCCCCCGGACAATTGCTCACCTCATCGTAAAATATCCCAGAGGCCACCATGAAATTTTTCATTTCCTTGTGGGGGCTCCCTTGCAGTTTCTGCTGCTTAAGAACTGACACTGCCATCGAATCCAATCATTTTTAGCGAGCGATATTCCTAAGTCATAACCGTCCAAAATAGGGTTAGATTTTCATAATCATCGTCGTTTGAATGTCAGATGACATTGGTTTCTTTCACCCCTTATAGGAATAATCACGGCTCGCTTTGCTTTATTGATTGATTGTTTTTTTGTTGTTTTTTTTCGATGTATTGAACCCAAAATTGTCCGAGGCCGTCCACAGGCACTCAACTTTCACAACAAGCAGGGGACAGAAACCTTCCACTGTTTCTGATTATCACTGTTTCTATGATCCGTATAGTGAAGAACTCAGTCTCACATTCACAATCCAGGTCGTTTCGTGGAACAACAACAACAACAATTATATTCTGACGATGAAGTAAGGAGGTTTTCCACTCTAGGAGTGGAACTTCAAAATGGCCTTTTTCAGACTCAACCACCCTGTTGATGGTGGTGGTGATGGTGGTGGTGCTTGTGAAGGGGCTCGCCGTTGTCGGACGCAGAGGTGTGCAACCACTCAGGGAATCTGCACTTCCCGTGTGAATAAGCTATGAAATCATCCAGTAAGGCTACTCAAATAAGCTCCTCACTGTACATCACCGCTGAAGAATACATGATGCTCATGCAAACAAACAAAACAACAAGCAACAACTTTATTTTTAAGATGATTAATGCGGAGCTTCATCGCCAGGGGCGATACTCTACCCTCATTGCTGGTAAACAAAACAAAAATCTTCAGTACGTATATATGAAACAATAAAAGATGGCAATCGTCATTTGTACTGAGCCTGTACAACTGTATTTGCATTTTGTATGAGAGCTATACCGAACCGAATTGAAACGAGCTTCACGAAGCAAGCTCCTCATCAGATACACCTAAATTTTGCAAATGGAGTCATTATTTATCGAAGGACGAAATATATTTATGGAAATAATTGCGCTGCTATGTATGCCACGAAACATGACAAATAATGTGTTATCAAAACAGTTGGGTTGGGGAGCATTTGTCTGCCTTGAGCCTTTGCGGGAGGTAAGGAAATGTTCAGTGAGCAATTGTCCGGGATCGTGTAAAGCGGAGCGCTTCGTACGCCATTCAACCCTGGTTTATTGCCCATGTTCTCCGGTTACTAGTAATGATTATGACTGTATTCGTCAGCCGCTTGTCGCCGTTGTAGATCATAACTCATAACGTGTTCAAGCATGAGACCTTGCCCGTTTTCTTGACGTTGAGCGACCGCTCTTGCTTTGATCTACAATATGTTGTTGTTGCAGTTAATGTGCAGACGTTGCTGTTGTTACTCGCTATACTATGTTGTAAGTCTTGTCATTACCTACCCCCCCTTCTCGATCTCTCTCATGAGAAGCCCCTAGCCTCTGTACAGGGCATTTTGATATATATATATATATGCCATAAATGAAAGGTACATGTGTTGAGTGCATGCGAACTACTGGGTGGAACCTATACATGAGACTAAGAGGCGACATAATGTAAAGTTCTAAGATGCCTCACTACTTTATTCATGTTAACGGCGTCTGCAGGAAAAGTCATATTTTTATGTTGCTCGCTTTCTCTTGCTGGTAAACAAAACAAAAATCTTCAGTACGTATATATGAAACAATAAGAGATGGCAATCGTCATTTTTGCTGAGCCTGTACAACTGTATCCGCGTTTTGTATGAGAATTCTACCGAACCGAATTGAAACGAGCTTCAAGAAGCAAGTTCTGTGAAGAAAAAAAAAAGAAAAGGCCTCTCCAATGCCTGTTATAGGGGAATACGCCCGGCTCATTCCCGCTGACACCCTCCTGGTGATGCTATAGGAACTTCCCGACCTCCATGCAAGGCCATCAAACGAGCATATGTCATATGTGTCTGTCTGCTTCTGGTGGGCGTTGTGTCACGTATTGTTACTGCTCTGTATTCTCTCCAGCTGTGCACGACAGTACATGTGCGTCAGTATGCGGCCCGAGGCGCGCTTCCGGATATCTGGTCAGTGCTGACTTCCGAGTTGTAAGTTTACAATGCATGTGCGTATTTTGTTCGTTACTGTTTTTCCGTCATTGTACGCACGCTTTTTTGTCCCCGCGTGCTGGTTGCGTTCTCGTCATGTACAGCTCCCGTCAACGTTAATAACACCGAAAAAAAATATGGTCTCGTGCCCGAGAGCGATTACAGCAACCCCTGGAGGCCATGAGGAAATCTTATTGGAACAAAAATTATTCTGTTAGTTTAACGCAAGGACTTTGTTCACTTACCATCCCCCCCCCCTCCCCAGTGCCCCCAGGGCGGCTGTTATCGTGGTCGGAAATGGGACCAACTTTTTTTTTTCGCTGTTATTATTAAGGTTCGTGGGAGTTGTACGACATGCCCCAGTTATATTACTTTGCGTAAAAAAAGTCGTCAATGTCCGACATGCACTCGCCAGAACTAAAAGTGGTTAAATTTAAAATGATGAAAAACCCCTAGTGCTGGGTAGGACGAAGGATAAAAACGACAAGGACCGGCACTGATTCAGTGCCGGTCCTTGTCGTCTTTATATTTCGTCCTCGTCCTACCCAGCACTGGGGGTTTTTAATCATTTTTAATTCAAACACGTACCAACCAGCCCAAACATTTGCTCTGTTACTAAAAGTGGTGTCCGCGGTGTATCACTTTTTTTTTGTTAAAGATCGTGAAAGATCCTGTAATTGTGACTGAAATGGGGTGTAGTGGCCATGGGCTTTCTAATTACTTCCTGATTACACACGAGAACAATATAATTTACATTCCGTTTTGTGCATTATGGTCGAAGTTCCTCTTGGGCCTAAAAAGAGCATGCGTCCCGTTTAATTGAGACTGTCTGAGCTGTCGGCTGATTTGGAAATTAGCCATGTAGTGTATAGTGCAAAAGATGCGTGCAGATGCCAAACGCAAAATTTCATCCAGCAGGGACGATTAGTTTTTCCAGAGTAACGAGAAAAATGAAGGCGCGTTCAACGTCCGGTTTCAGTTTCACGATGACGTAAGCATGGGCTCCGCCATCTTGGGTGAAGTCACGAAAGTGAGTGACCGAAATAGAGGTGATTGGGGGCTGTTTTGAGAAATGGTAGCACCTAATCAACGTGATGAAAACTTCAATATATGACGAAAAGGAAGCTCACAGGACGTACGCTGAATTGGCATGTAAAACAAAAGTTTGTCGAATAACCGTGCACCAACCCTATGTACCAGCCCACGTCCCCGCTCTTATAATCGAAATATTTTACATCTGTGCATGATCAGAAAGCACGTGACTGCGTGTTATTCAGCATTTGGTTTTTGTTCGGAGTGTCCCTTCGGAGGAAAGGAAGTATCAATTTCAGGTCTCGTCAAGTCTCGGCAAGTCCCGAGTCTCACTGATTCCCATCGAAAGCGTATATCCTCATTGTGTGAATCTCGCATTGAAGGATGTCACACCATCGTCCATGTTTTGCAGTCGGGTCTCATGGCAAGATAACGCCCCCTTTATTCAAACAACCTTGCCGCGACGCTACGCGGATACACCATCAATATAGGCTATAACTACACGGGTGCACGCGTGTGTGCATATAGAGTCCTTGACGTTGCACAAGTGCTAGCAGGCACTGTGTGAAAGATTTCGCAAACCCCACTTCTGATCGGGATACGCTTCAATTGATTAACGAGGACAGTGTGCCGCCTTTGAAGGTGAAGGCCGCGTCTCGACGGTCAAGTGCACCCGTAGGAATTCTGATATAGCTTGACGTCGTTCTGCGCACGAGTCAAAATCTCGAGTGAGCGTCGATATTTTGTATCCATAACGGTACTTTGCACGGTGTTTTTCAAAAGGATGTTTCTTATCATGCACCGAAAGTCGCGGAGAGGTGCGTTATCTTCAAACGGCCCAAAGCTGACGAGAGCGAGCTCATGGAATGCATCATACGATCCGCTTAGATTCGTCAGTTGTGCGGGAGACACGGCCTTTGAATAATGGCGGTTGAAGAAAAGGCACCTGCAGTAGGATTCGAACCCACACGTCGTCCTCATCACCATCCTCTCATTTTTCCCCAATAGCAATGGCGGAGCATTCTGCTCAATGAGCGGAAGACATCCCCATATCATCGTCGTCATGTATTTCTCTCTCTCTCTCTCTCTCTCTCTCTAACCCACGCCCTTTCGATTTCCGCCAAGATATTAGAAAACGCTGCGCGGCGTCACATTCGTGACGTCATGCACGCAGGCTATCGACGGAGGCGGCCTTCGTTTCAGGAGATCGAAAAATGACCAAATGTTGAACGGCTTCGTGTTCTACTCAAAAAGAAAACAATTATCTGGTACGATCAAAATTCATAATTTACATTCGATAATCCACATTTCATAATCCATATTCTATAGCGGAAGTGAGCGATATGGAGGTATATTCCATGAATGAGATGAATGGTAAGGAATAGAGAGGTAATACACGCGGAGGTGTATCGGAGAGCTATACTTCAAGGGCGATGCTCACGCGCTATAGACTGAAGGATTCGAGGGGCTCATCAATGTTCCAGCACATAAACACAGCAACACTGTATTTCGATGACAATGGATGCGGTATTTCATTGCGGTATAGGCGGTACTCTACCGCTCTGATCGCGGTAATTCGGCGAAAATCGGCATCAACCTTGCACAAAACTTCGACTTGGAACAATTTGTTTTCAACAAATTTTCGCAACCGGCTGCAATCAGCAGAAGTTCCCACACTATCTCATCGACCACTAGTTCAAGAGACTAAAATCGTTCTGGTTAATTTTGAATAATCAAACATAGAGGTAGCTCTCGAAATAAACCCATCAAAACACATTGACCAGTATCGTTTCCTGTTTGTTTGTTTGTTTTTCTCTTTTTTCTGGCTCTATTGTTCCACCCACAAACGCGTTTTGGAGTAGCCAGTCCTGACTGGGTCGGGACTAACATCTTCATATTTTTCTTTCATTTCCAATCCAATCCCATCGAATCCAAGGAGTTCATTCATCCCTGCGGTAATCCAAAGTTGGTACGGAATAGTCTCCCGCAACTAGCTCTTGTTTACGACATGCTGTCTTCTTTTGTTGACTGCATCGAAGCGCATTTTTGTTGCATTTTTTGTTTTAGTTGAATTGTTGCAGACAGTGTTTTCGCTTGTACCGTGAATCGTATTTGGCCCTCCCAATATGCCAGAAGTATTCTAAATAAAAAAAATTAATAAAAATTTAAGGAGAAGCCTTAAGAGTGAGGACCGAAGTACTACGTTGTCCAGAAAGAAGTGTAGTTGACAGGTTCTTATTGCGCGAACCATGAACGAAAGTTTAGACATGCCCGAATAATTGTTTTGAAAACCGAATCGAATACGAAACCAATAGTTGTGTAACAGGAACGGATATACATGCAGCACATGTACGGGCACAAACACGTGTGCACCATGTATATAACGCGATATATTCATACGTGTCAGAATATGAAGTAGTGCTCACTTCGTTTTATGCGTTTGCCGTTTACGCATCTTTTTTGTCGTTTTCGCCCTTTTGTGTGCAGCTTCCGACCTATTCGCATATAATCGGTCTCGAAGAAACATCGATTTGATTCGAATGTAGAATTCCGTATTCGATTGGGCAGCAGAGCGAGTCCGCTTGTCGCAGGCGGAAACGGAATTGAGCACAGTATATAATTTAGCGACATTGAGCCGCGTCCGATGCATTAACGCGGAATCAAGGACGATACATTAGTTGACATGGGCGGGTAGAAATCCCGCGAACTGGTAAGGAAATATGAAGGGGAGTGGCTCATGACGAGAGTTGCCGATATTTCGAACAGATACCGTAGTTCGGCAATATGTACTGCGTGGGCGTGTCATGTAATATATGTCAGGTGACCAGATTGCCGTTTGCCTGTACCACCACCGCCGCCGATTTGTTCTAGCGAGATTCATTAATAAATGTGCGACTGACAGTCAATGTCATGGCCATCGAAGCGGGTGTAGGGCTCTGTGTCCTACAGATACAACACTTGAAGCCGCGGTACATCTAAAAAAAGCTCGTCTTATCGTGATGGACAATCGGTTTAATCGGGCTGCAGCAACTCATGCATGTGATTACGTGTCTACTTGACGGTGATGTGATAAAGAAATAAAAAATAAAAAAGTCCACTTGACCATCCCCCGATTTTCAGAAGTTGCTTGTAAACATGATGCAGTGTTCCAAGCAGCACATGTACTGAAAGTCGAGTGCAATAGGGGTGGACGGGTATATGTGGAAGGCCTTGAACAGGCTCGTTCAACTAAGAAACATTGATAAGACACATACCGCCCCATCCCTATTGCATTTGACTTTCAGTACATTCTGCTGCTAGAGGTAGCAGAATAAACATGATACGGATTGAGACCACTTGATGGAGGAGTAGCTACTTCGAGGCCTCCCATACGAGATGCTTTGTTTGTTGACCACATCTTGAGGTTTTGCGCAGCATCTGAGTCTATTCGTTGCCGTATTTCACCTGGTGGAGATATCTCACTCGCAGACGAGAAATTTATGCTAACTGAAGAGTTTCTTCCCATTTCGCGTCCTCCAACAGTAATCGTTTCGTACGGAATTATGGGCAATAAAATTCATTCGTAAAAATGAAATAACCACGTGGGCTCCGTTAGACTTCAATGTTAGGTTCGTTCTTGTGTGTTTCATTGAATCAGTTACTACTACGTTACCTGAGAGGCAACGCAAGGACACAGAGTGCTGCGAAGCAAGACGTGCTCGCTGTCCTTGACGCACCTTCGAATTCCCTTTACCAATCTTACGTACAAAAAAGAAAAAAGAAAAAGAAAAGAAGTGGCGCAATCGGGATTGCACATTCAAAGAAATTAGCTCTTCGACGAATCAACGAGAATTGAATGGCAAAATTGAATAGATAAAAGCACAGTCTCCTTGGTGGCAGCTCAAAGGTCGTGCAAAGGTCAAAGCTGAAGACTGGGAGGTGGTGGGTTCGAACTCTACCACCGGCTGTAGCTGTATGAGGTTTGCCCCCTAGTTTTCTGCCAGATGGTGTCGGCACAGTTCCCGCTGAAGTCTGCCCAGGACGCAAACTAAACCGTGTACCCCACTCCTTCCTCCTGTCCTCTCTCCACCTGTCCACGTCTATACGCCTCTCATAGCCACAGTTGCTTCGCGGATCTAACACGGAATATATATAAAAAAACAACGAAAGTAATCGTCATACGCCGCATATACGTTGTCATCAAAATTAGTGATTCGACAGTACGATATGTTCTTTTGGGCATCATTTCGATTCTTTTGTGTTGAAGGAGTGAAGTGGCACTTTAAAATACGTTACACGTTGGTTAGTTTCGCACTTGTCATCGTAATTCAAGACTTTAATTTCGTTACGATGCTACAGTCCGCGGCACTAAGCATGTGCATCGGTGCTTTTAGTCTGTGCCGCGCGTGTCACGGCATGGTACAGTTCCGGCGAAAAACACAGTGCGATTACGAAGCGGAGTGGTGTCGCTGTCCGGAACACGCTGACATAATAGTGTTGTCACTAGAACATTTGCGGTTACTGTTGTGGGATTCCGAATTCAATAAATTGGCATTGAAAACTGCAGCAATGCGCGTCGTACAGCGCATGTACACAATACTACGACCGCACCCGGTCCAAATCCACACGCGCACGGTAGGCATGCGTGCGCTTCTTCCGCTGTCTCATTGGATGCCGGCAAAATTTGCTTCCTGACGGTTCCATTGGTTGCCGCCAAAGACGTCTCCGTTTACATTGCGTTTTTCTTCTAAACTGCAGCGCTGTGTGAACCAATTTTGCGTGTATTATACTAATTGAAACACAAATTTTCATTTTATAAGTTTTTTTTCCATTTTAGTGCCCCTTTAAAAAGACGGGCTCATTCTATGAACCAGACATCACTGCGTTCAGCATCGACTGATAATCTACTTGGTTAATTTTTTTGTTTCAAAAGTGATTCTATATCTATTCTATTCTATAAGTATTTTAATATCGAAGCAAAAATTTTAATTTGTAATAATTTTAAATTTTAAAGATCAGCGCTGTTTCCTAAGCTATGCGGAGGCTCCGGCCACAACGAGGTCAGCGTCACGAGAAGAGCGCGAGGGCCTCGCTAGGAGGAGAAAAGAACGGACCGCCCGCGGCATCTCTTTTCTCGAGGCCAAGTGCTCTGATTGGTGGTGTAGGGAATGACGTTTTCGCCTTTTTCCAGAGAGAATTCCAGAATAGTACTCTGAACATCCGGCGTCTGCTCTGCCTGCTTTTTGTGCGAGAGTGTCCGCGTATCACGTAGTATGTATACCTGCGGCAACTCTACGGGTGCGCGTACGAATAGACCTCTCCCTGTTTGTAAACAAATGACGTCATAGTGTTCGATAGCGCCACCAATTTGTTAGAGTTGAACTACGCTCGGAGCTAGAGGCGAACAAGGTCGCGCCCGCAAGCCACGGTCTTGAAGGGATTACGATGGTCCCTGAAAGGGACGCGAACTTCGGTCCCACTTTTCTTCCAATAGGAGGCAGCGAACAAGTTCCCATTCGTGAAACCCAGCCCTCCCCCTTCCGATTTGTTTCGGTTTCAGTCTGTCTACCAACGTCATGATCACGTTTCTCGTAGAGGTATTAGATGTATCTCGTAGAGGCGTAGAGGTCTATTTATTCACGCCGCACTGTCTTCTACTTGTTGTCATTAGCTTTTTTTCCTGCTGCCACCCTCGATCCACCTGAGTTTTTTTTTTTTTGAGAAAACTGACAGCGAGGATCAAGTTTCAAGAAAACAAAACCCGATGGTGGCAGTGTGCCGGGCAATGTTAGGTTTGTATACGCAGACAGCTCTATATCTCCTCATACATATTCATGATGTCTCCAAGACGGCGATATACACAGGCAGTTTGAGAGCGCGTAAAATTGCGCGTGAATGCAGCTGCAGCGTGCGTTGCATTGGAACTCGTAATTAAGGTTAGGTAAGTGGAGGGTTTACGTTCGATAAGGGACACGAAAGTGGCACGCGGACAGCACGCTGGGATTAGCGCAATATGTACACTGGAAGGTTGTGCTGGAATTCCGTAGGAGAAGGTGTGACGCTCGCAGTTTCGTTCTGGGCGATTGCCGTGTATATTTATGTGAGGGAAAATTTTGGGATGTGTGTTTTGAGCCCACGAGGATGCTGGGAAGATTCTTGAGAGCAGGTACGTCACGTCACTTTCGTTGTGCTCTTTGTTGTATTAATAATCGGTACAATCCTCGAGACTATAAAGTTAGTAATGACACTGTACTCTACAAGTAACTTATGGTCATTGTCCTCGCGCGCAAACATTCACCGATTGAAGCTTCTCTACCGCCTTATGAATAAACGGCAATCAATACACCACCGGAACTTTATATATCGTTTAGAACGACACGATTCATCTGGCACTTGGCAGCCATAGCAAACACATGTATGTTTCTTTTTTCTTTCTTCTATTGTTTGTATTCTTTCTTTTTCATCATGGTATGTGAATAGAATGCCCTCGATGAGGAGACTGTCATATACAGTGTTTTCGTTCTTCAAACTTCTCGAAGCAAAATGCCGCTTTTTACGACGAACCTCCGTTTTTGTTTATGTACTTATTTCCTTGTGATGGGGTGCCTTCCCTACTACAAGGGTGCCCATATTATTTCAGCTTTAGAATACATGTCGGCGATGATGCTGTTACGCTGTAACCGCAAAAATGACACCAGAGATTCTGGAAATTAATCACTGAGAAGACGCAGCAAGATCACACCGCAACAACACCGAGATACGACGTCACCGTTATCTAAGCCTCGAAGAATAAACTGTCTTTCAGCTTCTCTTACGGCCACAAATCTGACTGCACGTCATCACGGCCAAGGATGATAGCAATTGGGGGGAGGTAAACATTACTTCCCAGGTGGTCGAAATTATCCGCAGTCCTACCCTGCGGCACGTACAGCATGTCACACAAATAGGCCGACTCACCATACGTGTAAATCTACTCCCAATAGACATCTACCCGAGAAACGTCATCATGACGTTGGTAGACCGACTGAAACCGAAACTAATCGGAAGGGGAGGGCTGGGTTCCACGAATGGGCACTCGTTCGCAGCCTCCTATTGTAAGAAACGTAGGACCGAAAGTCGCGTCCTCTTCAGAGACCATCGTAATCACCTTCTCAGGACCGTGGCTTTCGAGCGCGACCTTGTTCACCCCCCCCCCCCCCCCAGCTTTGAGCGTATAACTCAAGCCACCACATTGGTGGCGCTGTCGAACACTATGACGTCAATTGTTTACAAACAGTGAGAGGTCTAATAGACACTCTCCCTGTCCTTCTGTTTAAACCCAGACTATTGAAGGTTGCCTACATAAACGACACATGCGTGAATCACGTCAGTGACACAGCTCCGACTCCTTTCTTAACTCGGTTATTACGTACAAATCACCGGGTAACAAAAATGTCATTTTCGCATTCCTGCCGGGCGTGAACGCGAAAACAAGCCGCGTTGCTCCGTTCCCCGTCTTTTGCGCGTTGCCTTCAGCTCAACGACGTAATGAGGTGGAATATACGATAGGAAATAACCTTACACGTCCCTTCACTTCCTTATGTATGGTGGATGGAAGTGACATGCCAGCCACACGCGCTCACGGAGCGACAAGGACAAGTATAGTGTTATTGCTGTTGATTAAGGAATGTGTCTGGAATGTTACGTGGGACTTTTCTCTCCTGTACGTGTAGTTACACGGGTACAGATGATACTGCTGTTCTGCTGCGTGTCTCGTGAATTGTCACCTTACATACGGGTTTTTTCGCTGTGAAGTGTATTTTGTGATTACGTCATATCGCGTGAGTTCAACTTCGAGAACGTGAATTTACGAGTTATATAGAAAAGCGACTAGTGATAGTTGCACTTGTACTGTTAGTATACGCGTCACGCTCTAATCGCACGTTTGCATATATGAAGAACTTTCACGGAAAATGGGGTATGCTGTCAACCATCGATAAAAGAACGATCAAGGTTCCGGAAAAAAAGAAAAAAAAAAAGTCTATAAATCGAGGGATTCATAAGTCTAGGTTTGCAACTAGGAATGGGAACTGCATGTCTTGTCCTAAAGAGCGAGGGAGTTCGCAAGCTGAGGGTTCTTAAATAGAGCATTGCGTATACTTTCAAAAGCAGTCACTTCAACCTAGCTGAAGCGAAATTTTATGAGCGACTTTTTTGACCTGTAATACGCCGTTCTACAATTTAAAAGTTCATACTTCTGGCATCAGATTATTTTCCCGCAGCAGCACAGTGTAGTGTACCTCGGGACTTGCTATGCTTCAACTCCTTAAATAAAACACAAACATTAAAAAAAAACAAAAAAAAAACTTCAACTCGATATTTCTTCTACTGACCGCTAATTGTGGAAAAATGTCTCCAGCAATTGATTGCTTCGTTCTCATTGTGCAATTAGGGCAAAACATGCTATGTGCGTCTTTTATTGTATGATATACTCAACTGCAATCTCTCAATCTTCAATTGCTATAAATCACTCGCAGTACTCTGAGTGCAGTAGTTGGAGGACACTATAGCAGCGAGCGATTGTTCTCCAGGCTAAAACCTCTCATTTCGACAGTGAAAAGTCCTATTCGTAATTTATCAACAACAACTACTACATTATATTTTGATGATGAATGAGGAGTTTCATCGCCAGGGCCGATACTCTACCCCATTGCTGGTGGGAATGTGGGGAACGAAATAATGAGCCCATCACAATAACGATCGAGGTCCTATGGTGTCCAAAAAAGTCAAGAGAGCTTTGAGGGCAGAGCGTTGGTGGGCGGGATTTGGCCAGGGACCAAGCAATTTTGAGGGAGAGAGAGAGAGAGAGGGGGGGGCGAGAGTCCAGCTGATTAAGAGACACGGAGAGTGCGACTGGGGAAGGTTGGTAGTGTGGGAATGAAGAAGCATGTGCTCCAGATCTTCTAGAGCACCGCAGTGACAGCATCTGGAAGTGCCAACTTGTCTGAAGCGCATCACTGAGCCGTAAAAGTCTCATCGAGTCACGTTCGATGAATTAATGCAGCATCATTAATCATCATCAATTAATCAATTAATCATCATCATCATGAATTAATGCAGCAGATTAAGATTTGCCTACTTCAGTGTTTCTCTTGATTATTGTGTTCCATTTATTTCGGCGTGCAGTCCAGGGGTACCCATGCACTCTGACGCAGATGAAGAGCCTGATTCCGAATGAAATTGTTACTTGAGGAAGTCCATACTGAAACATTCGTTCGCAAATAATTTTTCAACGGGAAGTTGTTCTGCAACAGTTCTAAGTTACAAGCATTCGCACCAGCATATGATTATCCTTTCTTGCATCCAACTCCCGCAGGAACTAAAAATTCCAGCGGGAGTTGTCTAGGTTGCGACACAAGTTTACGGAACACGTGAGCGGCATACTTTTTGTTCGGTGCCACACAATAGCGGCTGGTGGAAGCGGGTGAGTTCACTGTTTCGGAGGGGTGGTAGGGTGCGCTGTTAGCGACCCACAGCTGTAGTTCCGGCATCGTTTGGCCGGGTGTGCCATGGAAGCTGCCGGTGTGTGTCGTTAACATCGCACCCATCCTCCCCTCTGAAAGAGTGAACTCATCCGCTTCCGCCAGTCGGTAGGGTGGCGCACCTAAGAAAAAGTATGCCGCTCACGTGTTCCGTAAACTTTTGTCCCAACCTGTACTTAGTTCCCCACTTTCGGACTTCCCCAGTTTCGTATCATCATCCTGACATCATCCTCTTTTATTGTCCCTGCAATAGTATAACCTCTGTAACCGGACGTGAGATAAAACGGATAGAGCGAGCGAACTGCATTGTGTTGCCGTGCGGCACAGTTTTATCGGCAGAACAGCTGAAGCCCGCAAACACTGTGTACGCGCCGTGATCCGAGGAGGGGGTTTGTTTTGCTTTCGAGTGGTCACGGGACAACAGTGCTCTGTGTATTATGAGGTAGATAGCTGTTACCAAGGTAATTTTAACAATTAGCTCGGAGCGATACCACGTCTAGATGGTTGTCACACGTGTGGGAAACGCGTCTTCTGTTGCACACGATGTTCATCATTCCTCACAGAAGCGGCGACGGGACGGGAACGTCTCCTTTGCTGCAGAGTAAGTTGTAAGTTCGCTCATTTCAGTAACTCACACGTTTAAAATAGATGCACCAAATATAGGTAGAAGGTCGTCTTCGGGATCGCATTTTCCTTTCCCGATTTGACGGGAACTCCCAGATCGTGACGTAATTTCGAACGCGGCAATCAGATTTAACGCTGCAGCGGTTGCTGCTGTCAAAACAAGATCGTGCAATTATACGGCACTGCAGAGAGTAGTTGAATGTCACCGAGCGGTGACATCGCGACAGCGGTTTACAGCGGGGTAATCTACAATGTTGTACTGGTTTCGTAAGCTTTGCAACATGATCGGAGGGTTCCTGCCACCTCCTGTGGTATCTAAACATCGTGATACCTGTCAAGTAACCCGACCTTCTTCAGCAGGTATTGTACAGATTGCATTTTGGAAGCGATCAGTGTCTTGCTTGGTAACGACCTCGGAACAACTTCACAAGTGCGTGCATTCGGGCGTATTTCCGATTCAAGGGGTAGATATAATTGCATCAGCGTAGATGATGTCACATAAGATACGGGTACATCGATATAGCTTATCCCAGGCTGCGAAGGAAGTCTGTATTTATGCTTCGACAATACAAGCAGCACAATCATGCATTTGAATTGTATTCGTCAGCTTCAATACAGGAAACTGATAACCGACTGATACTATATTATTGTACATGCACCTACTTCACACCTATGTGTCCTTCCATTGTGTGATGGCTTTTACTGTCTGTGGCTATCAGACAGATATGCGCTGCTGTGGGGGTGGAGGAGGACTTTGGGTCAGTACAAAGTGAGCAAGGTTGTGGAAGTAGATGTATACATCTTTCCGTTTAGTGTTCATTTTAGCCTCCAGTATCGTTGTGTTTAGTCACTGTTCACATTTCGCACAAGCAGACTTTCGGGCTCTCTTGTCTGGCTCTAACCTTCCGTTCGAAGGAGACAATGGCTTTTTCTAGCGTGTAGTTTGTTCCGAGCAATTTGTCTGTTGCATCTATCAGTATAGGAACGGAAGGCAGGGTGTGCTGGCATTCTCGACTGTACAAAACTGCAAGCAGAGCCTGCTTCTTAGGCACGACTTTGTTTACTCGTGATGGATACACACATGCATTTGTGTGCTAAGGGGTTGTTGCAAACTTGGCATCTGTATTGAGCATTCAATTAATCTTGCTTTGTTATGTACTTTTGTAGAAATAATTGCTGTGCAACCTATTGATTTCTGCGGTGCGTATGTAATGCATGGAGCATATGATTTGTTTCCTTAACACACTCTTCTGAATACAGCTTTTTAATTTTTTATAATACTTCATGGAAATAATACTTTATAATACTTTCGGCTTCGCAAATTATGATTTTACCCATGTCTTGTCCATTTTATATACAAGGGATATCCAGAGCACACAGTTTTATTTTCAGTGTCCGAGAACTATCGCTCGGGCCGCTCTGTTATGTTATACCCCTGTCACACGGGCATTTTCGATCCTGCTCGACCGAACCTGCTTGAACCCAATGCAGATCGGATGGTGCTACACGGCCGCTTCCATGCAGGATCGAACTTTGATCCTGCTTGACTCAAGACAGTTCCCATAACAGGCTTGAGAATTTCAAGACTGCTCGACGGCCGCCATTACGACGGCCTGTCATAACTTAAGACGGACATGCGCGCGAAGCTACAAATGATGCTTACGTCGGTATACGATAAATTACCACTAATATCGCTGTTATACAGGAAACGCGAAATTAATGAGTTTCGTTTATTCATTTGCACAGGTCAACCATTCAATGCACATTGAAAGTGGCCGTGTAGCAGCGTCAAAACTCGAGCGTGCTCGGGAAGTTCGATGCAGATCGGATTCGAGAAGGATCGAAATGCCCGTGTGACAGGAGTATTAAACATTTCAAATGTGAAGAAAGATGCATCACCACTTCGTCTCAGTATGGCATCCGTACCTTCACCGTATCTGTACCTTCACCGTATCCGTATCTTAACCATATGCAGGCTCACTTTATAGAGGTTCTACAACTTCCTTTACAGAGTTTTTACAACTTTATATGGCACTGTGCCCTTTGTTTCTTTTATGTGCACCTCCTAAAGAGGGTGTCACCATACATTTTTTTTAAAGGTGTTTTATCTCCGGCTTAACACAACAGCGGGAAAAAACAATTAGAAACTTAGACGTTACGCCGACCTATTCAGGTGGCATCATCAGTGCACAGTGAGCCCCGAAGGTGCAGATCAGCCTACTTATCCACCAAGATATCGTAAACCTCCGGCAGAGGGCCACCGTTGGCGTTACATGCTGTTTAATCACGCCTGATACACCAAGATTCTAAAAATCTTCTAGGGCCCCAAGGTTGCTCGCGAGCCGAGATCGTCACGTTACCAAAATCAAAATCGTGACCTTTCGATCCACAATGGTCGACCAATTCTGTTTTTGTCTTCGTAGCATGCGTAGCACTGGCCACATCGTGCTTGTGTTCTTTTATTGGTCTCGCCCGTCGTCTACCTGTTTCACCAATGTAGCTCGGCTCACAATCCTGGTAACTGATCTTATACACTACACCATTCTGTTCATTAGCCAGTGTGCAGTCCTTCGGTTTTGTGAACACGCTCGCCAGAGCGCACATTGGTTTAAATACTGTGCTTATGCCCAAAGGGCTTAATGCTCTACGGATTGAATACGAGACACCCTGAACAAAGGATATACACACCACCAATCCAGCCCTGTCACCTGAGTTGTTTGTCCTTTGTCGCATACGTCGTTGGGTATCACTGATGAAAGTTCCTGAATAGTTGCATTTCTTAAGGGTGTTGAGTACAGTCTCCAGCTCTTGGGCTCGTGACAGTTCGCTCGAAGGTATGGGGGGGGCGTGGTGTCGATAGTGGTCGAGATTAAACAAATAAGCAAACGCAGTCGCCCGCCACACCTATACTAAAACCGTAATCGTGAAATTCTACGGGCTTGTATAACAACGTTTGCCAGTTCATGTAATGTTTTTGTATACAACTACAAAGTCGCTGAGTTCGAGCATGCCGATGGCGGTCTTCAAGCAGTCTTGAGAATCTCAATCCTGTTTAACGAACTCGATCGGGTTAAGCGGGATCGGAGTTCGATCCTGCTCGAACGTGTCCGTGGAGCAGCGCCCGATCCGCGTTGAGCTCGAGGAGCATTGGCTCAATGCGGATCGAAAGTGTCCGTGTGACAGGGGTATTACACTCAGTTTCACACGTGAACTGAATAGCAGAATGAACACTGTTCAGAGCCTGGTGAAAAGTGCTCACATTCTTATTATATAAAAGGGCAAAAGTGTCATCCATGTACTGGCAGTAAAACTTCACAGGGAAAGGTGATGAATTGATCACATGCGTTTCAACATACTCCATGACTAAATCAGCCACAGTCATTGATCAGCCACAGCTCCCCATAACGCAACCCTCCCTTTGTAGGTGGTGTATCAGGCGTGATTCAACAGTATGTAACGCCAACCGTGGCCCTCTGCAGGATGTTTACGATATATCTTGGTGGACAGGTAGGCTGATCTGTACCTTCGGGACTCATTGTGTACTGATGATGCCACCTAAGTAGTTCGGCAAAACGTCTTTTTAATTGCTTTCCAACTGTTGTGGTAGGCCGGAGATCAAACACCTTTTAAAGTATGCCTCTTCCCGGCTTTTGGAATATATTTTCAAACCATGCATTTGTAAGGGGTATAGGGCAGTAACGTAGCCAGAAAAATATTTCGGGCGGTGTTCTATGGGGCCTTTACATGCGGGAGGAGGATGTCACCCTAGCTTCCCTCTCCCAAATGCACTACCAAAGGTACGATGTCGGAAAGGGTTTGAACCCCCCAAACCCCACCTCGGTTTTGGTAAAGTCTGCCTCCCAAGATTTATGAGCCTAATATTTGTGCATTGGAAGCTTCCCGTATGGTTGGAAGGTGCCGTAGAATAAGATTTTTGAACATGCTTAGAACTGAAAGAATGGCGAGTAAACAAGTGAGCTGGAGACAAGGACGCATAGTAAATAACATTTAGGAGTACACCCTCCGTTGAAGAGATCACTGACCTTTTGGATGTAGAATTTAGCTTGGGTGACTTGCAATGTAATTTAGTCAGTCAACTTTAATTTATATTTATTGAAGTAGACATTAAAGTAATTACACCATAACTTTGTGTTAAATTTTGTAGGTACTACCGACATAAATGACATTCACAAGACAAGCTGCATCCTGTGAAGAGCCAGTATGGCCTGCAATTACGACAGCAACACTGACAGATCTCCAAGCCATTGTTAGAAAAGACCCCTTTAATGAGAAGCGATCCTTGTAACAGACTGTGCAAACTGTTAGAAGGATCTCTTCTAATTTCAAGCATCCGCTCTAACAAAGGCTTGGAAATCGGTCTGCGTCGTAATTGCTTGTCATACTGGGGTTTCAACGGTTGTTAAACAAATAACTCTGCTGCAAGAAAGTACGTCAGCATCACTTAATACCGTAAGCTTTCTGAGAACAAGCAACAAAGGCTGCCAGATGTCTTGTACCTTCACATAATCGGGAGTCTGAAGTAAAACAAGATGCCAGATGTTCCGTGATGTCAAACTGTACCTCTGACGTCCAAGCTCTTGAAGTGCTGCATGAACTCGCGCTTCGGACTCTGAAGCTTCTTCGGCAGCGTCCTGATAAGAGGCTCCTTACCTGATCTTATCGGTGCAGAACTGTATAAAAGACAATGGATAACACTGGCCCATCGCAGTCACTTGCACAGTTTGGAACGAACAGTTTTCCCCTTTGCATCATGCCAGAGCGAAAAACTAGCTTGAGTGGAGGTTTTGTTAAGCTGGACCCCACCTGCCAAGAATCAGGTATTTCGCTGTATTTCTCTGTTATGGTGGACGTGCAGAACTCTGTTTAAACCAGAGCAATCTCTTTGTGGTTTGGTGCCCTTTTTAGGGGGGCTTGGTGAGGGGGTCTAGTGGATTAGATTAATTTTAAAACGCTCCTTTCACTTTTTATTTGTGGATTGATGGTTTTATGGAGTTGTTCGCTAGTTATGGCTTTGCCTGGACAACATACCTCAGCCTGTAATGGGAGAGGGGGGAGTATATGTTTGTTAAGGAAAAAAAGGAGAGGAATTGCATGGGTATCTTTGAACATTGTACAAGGCATGTGTAAGCACCGTAGCTTTATCATTAGATGATATTGGTGGCACTTAACAGTACCGCAGTGGTTAGTTGGCCCCGTGATGCTATCACCGTGACATGTTGATTCAAGCGATTTGAGTGTGAGAGACATTCATATGCAAAGAAAATGTGCACCTTGACTTTGTTACTGCTACAGCTCCCGCCAAAGCTAATAACAATGGAAAAAATGCGGTCTTGTTGCCGAACATGATCACAGCAACCCTTGGGGCGACGAGGAAATCGTAATTTAACAAAATTATTCTGTTAGTTTAACGCAAAGATTTTGTTCGCTTCACATTCCCCCAGTTTCCCCAGGGTGGCTGTAATCACGCTCGGGAAATGAGGCACAATTTTTTTCAGTGTTATTAACTCTGACTGGAGCTGTACATCACGGTGCAATATCAACCGAAGCGCAGTTTCTGCGAATGTGTCGCGCAGATATCTACCACTAACTGCACCTTTTGACTCTCAATTCTCATCTATATTTAGGGAGTGACTTTTTCGGGTTAAATGCCTTTCTCAGGTTCGGGGGGGCAAAAATCGGGCGATATTTTTAAATCTGTAATTCGGGGAGAAATCGGGCGATAATTGTGCCTTTGGGTGGTATCTGGTGTTTTTGCTTCTCCTCTTGTCTATTAAGTCCTTTCTTAATCTCTCTTTTTTGTTTTTTGTTGTTGTTTTTGCGAGATCGTGACCTTCCAGCGGTAATCCCCAAAGGCATATACAGTGTTGACAAACCTGGGTATATTGCTTGGAAAGTAAGTGACCCATTCGTACATGTGTTACACGTGGCGACCTCTGTTCGTCTTCAGTAGAAACGTCACTTGAGGATTTCATAGTGACTGGAGTGCGGGGAGAAATCGGGTTTAACCCGAATTGGTCAGAGGTCAGTGTTCGGGGGGGAATAACCGGGCGGATTCGGGTTTAACCCGAAAAAGTCACTCCCTATCTATATTTTACTTCAATACAGATCGATGCATGAAGCATCATTTTGGTGCTGTCCGTTTCTAGACTTACTTTTTTCTGACCTAAGCCTCGGGTCTTGTCGTTCAGGTGACCACAACAACGATGACTCAGCCACAGACGGGGAACACGAGCCTCCGACATTCTCCTGCCATGGCCTATTGGGCACCATGCAGGAGCGTTGCTGCTCCCTGCAGCGCTGGAAGAACAGGCTGCCCATCACCAAGTGGCTGCCACATTATTCCCTTCTTGACCTGCACGGCGACGTGGTTGCGGGGATCACCGTTGCTCTCACAGTCATTCCTCAGGGTCTTGCTCTTGCCACACTTGCAGGGCTGCCACCACAAGTAAGAGAATTCTTCCTAGCTTTGAAAACAGGGCGAAAAAAAAAAGAAAGAAGAAAGGGAAGGAATTTCAATGCATTTTTTAGTCTGAGTGATTCATTTATACAGATTACAGTTGTATGCTATGGCAGACTCAGTTCTTAAGTATACGGGGAATTTTTGTTTGCAGGGTTCCTGTAAACCTAGCTAAATTTCTACACGAAACAGGTACAGGCGCGTTCCCCTCGAGTTTATCCAGGGAACGGCATATTTTCGAAGGCCCGATGCGATCCACTGATTAGCAAATTAAAGATTTCAGATTTTCAATACATGGGAGTCTATGGGAGATGCAACAAAATCGCTTCTCTTGGCACGCCTGCCTGCGGTATTTGGGCCAAAATTATATCATTCTCTACAGTAACAGTCTGGGAATTGATCGCAATCAACAAAAAAGAAAAAAAAAGCGAAAAAAAAAAACAATTTTGCGATGGTGCAGCTAGCTCTCTTCAGAAGCGAATGTTAACCAGATCGCATGAGTCCACCTTAATGTGAGACACAACTATTGGAATAGGGCACGTCACAGCAGGGAACCAAAAATACTAGCTAATACTAATAAAATACTACTACTAATAGTAAAATAAATAATAATAAATACTAATAAAATACTAACATAGTTCATGCGGCACCATCTCCCTGCACACAGTATAAGGAGCAACGTGCTTGGGTTCCTCGCGAGCAGCGCCACGACGACTTAACAACTTTGTTTTTGTTCAATTCCGTTGCAAAGGGGCATCAAACCCCTGTCTGGGCAGGGCAGCAGGCAGTGTTACAATAAAAAAAAAAACAAGCAATACAACGTAAATATACATAAAATTCACACACAAACAAAAACAGCACATGGAAGAATGAATGTGAATACCAGATAGCAAGTGTGTGTCCTACGATAGGTTACAACGTAACTGTGGTTTTAGTTTGGTTTTAGTTTGCTGACTTGCTTGTGCAAATAAGGTTTTGGTGCTCATTGAAAAAAGACTGAACTACAAAGTTCATTACTTTGCACCCACAGATCGTTCTGCGTCTTCGAAGCAAGAGTCTCTTCCCTTCTCATAAGTAGTAGCTCGTAGAGGAGTCGTAGAGGAGTTAGCGAAAGCAGTGTTAAACCTATCGGGGTGATAAGTAAATTCAATAAATACCTTTATGAGTAACTTTTGCCTGAAGCTGCCATAAGTACCCTGTAGGCTATGTTTGCTCAGAACTGGCTGTACAGATGAGTCTAAGGAAATTTTACCTATATGTAATTACCTAGATGTATGTTACCTATCCCTATCCTATCCCATCAAAGTATTATGTAATTACCTGTATGTACGAGTATGCTACCTATAGCATGAAGTGCCTTATTTTGCATACACTGTATAGCAGCTTGGTTTGTGGTTGTTGTGGAACCCCATACCAGCATGCGATACTAAATACTGGAGTAGATACAGAAATAATAGTGCTGTTTTCTTCCAGTTAAGATTATGTTCAAGACAATGAGGGCAGAGGGAGCAGTCCCTTGAGTGAGCAGCAGACTTATTTGCAAACATCTTAGCAAACTTACCCACACTTACCACACCTTGCCACATACCTCAAGTGTTTTAATCAAATTTCGATAGTTTCGATAAAACAGAGCTGAATACGGTTCAGCAATTGCACATCTCAAAGTATATGCACCTTTTTTTTTGTAGCTAGCATTTCACTGGGTAGCATATGTTGTGGTGAACCTGTGTAAATCTGCAGTGCACCTCCTGGATCTGCTAGGAAAATGTTACTTGGCGAATTTCAGATTTCAGTAAAATTTTTTTTCAGATTGAGATTTGGTAAAGTTAGCTGCAGTAGGGGTGACGGAAGTGCTGTACAGATAAACGCTGTTGATCTAATATTTTTCCACAGCACGCATTCTTTAGTTTTACTAGCATGGTTATGAAATGCACTCTGAGCTAAACTTACCTTGACAACGTCAGGACCTAGAATGTTCACAGATAAAAATAGCGCAGTGTATTTTTTTACAAAGCGTTACTTGCTGCCTTTATCAATTCCTCGATTAGGGGGCTCGCCGGATCGCTTCTTTCTCTAATCGTCTGGCCCGTTATCTGGGCCCTTAGACAAAGTGTGAGCACTGCTATAGTCAGGTAGGATAGGCCTCAAGAGGATTGTTTACCGTTTCAGCCCACAATTATACTTCACGGTCCCAGATTTCTTCTCGTCGTCGTCATCTTTCTATACCTGTCATACCAACCTCTGTGTTATGTTTTATCTTCTTGCAGACCTCAACAAGTATTGTGATATCAGGTTCCCCCCCCTCCTTTTTTTGGGGGGTGTTCATTAAAGGGACACTAAACAGATATAGGAGCGGTGATGTATCAGGTTGGAATATGTTCTCTAAAGTCTGAAACATCTTTTCTCAAATAATGTAAGTTGACAGTGGCATAGTAGCACAGTAATTACGAAATGTGTTGTGCACTACTATTTGACCTTCCTCCGTCCTCCAGGTTCTGGCAACAATAGGGGACAAATCAACCACTCACTCTCACTCATCCTCCTTTCACTCTTACATTTTTCTCACTCATACACACAATCATACGATGGCCGTCGATCCCTCGTATGATTGTGTGTATGAGTGAGAAAAATGTAAGAGTGAAAGGAGGATGAGTGAGAGAGAGTGGTTGATTTGCCCCTTCAGATGGATGTGCCCTTGGAAGTCGCTGGGGAGGTGTGTTAGCTTAGCTCAATTGGTAGAGCCCCGGAGCGGTAATCCCGAAGGTGTGGGTTCGAACCCTACAGCTGGCTAACCTTTTCAGCGACTGCCATCTTTCATAGCACATTACTGGTTAATACTGACTGTTGAGATAAACGTACCCAAACCTCTGTTGTAATGCTGATGTCCTTTATGGATAGCTGCAGTTGCTGATGCAGCCTTTCTTGAAGAGTCTTTGCCTTCTGAGGAGGATGCAGACGAAATTTCCTTTTCTTCTTTTGGCAGTATGGACTCTATACAGCATTCATGGGTAGTTTTATGTACACATTCTTCGGAAGCTGCAAGGACCTGACGATCGGCCCAACGGCTATCATGTCCATCATGACTGCCGAGTACGTCAGCCACGGCGGGGGGCCAACCTACGCAATCTTGCTCACCTTCTTAGCTGGGATTATACAGGTGCTCATGGGAGTCCTTAACCTAGGTAAAGATGAGTTTTTATCTATCTGTCTGTGTCTCCCTTGTTCCACATACTATGGCAAGAAAGCAAACCACTCTCGTCCACTGAGGTCCAGTCACGTAATTTGCAGGTGTTGTGTGTCAGCTTCCTATTGGTAAACTCACTAATAAGGCCCGGTTTCACCAACGCTGGTTAACTTTGAACTGAGATCAAGCGTTGCTAAAACTTGAAGTTAATGGTCAATTCATTTTTGCAAACTCTAGTTGGTGATGTGATGATTGTTTCAGTAATAATAACCGCCTTTTGTGAAGCACAGTTAAGCGTCAAATTCAAGTTAAGGGACCGTTGATCTCGGTTCAAGAGTTAATTGACGTTGGTGAAACCGGGCCTAACTAAACGATACTAAATAAGTATACAGGGTGTTTCCTTTTTAGCTGCAACAAATTTTACTTTTCTCATTGGATTGCTCAACGGGGCTGCTACTAGGAAACCGTATTTTTTTCTCAACTAGGGGACTAATTAACAGATATTTCGATAAACTTTTCAATTATTGACTTTAGGGAACACATTGGAATTGCAATATTAAAGCCTGATCTCTGCATGATCCGCTCGAATCACTGACGAAGCACAAAATTAGTCTCAGTGCGCACGCGCTACAGACCTATTTCACCTTTGTCGTCTGCTGCAAATTGCAAGTGATCGGGAAAAGAGCGACAGTGACGTCGACATATCTGCCCTCACTTAACGTCGCAAAAAACATCGTACATGATTAAGGGAATCCCTTATCGCGGTATGTTTCACGATCTTTGTATTGTTTTTCTTTTTGCTTCCTTTTCTTCTCGCCGTATCACTCCTTTCATCCTGCTGAACACGCTCTTGCTCTTGCTCTTCACGGGTACGATAACCACTGATATGTAACCACTGTGGTGATGCGCAAAGTGTTTGCAGCTGAATTTTGTCGCTGAACACTGCAATAAGGGTTTGCCTGAATCGCGTATGACGCTTTTCTGTGACGCTAAGTGAGGGCAGAGGTATCGACTTCACTGTCGCTGTTTTGCCGATCACTTGCAGTTTGCAGCAGACGGCGGAGGTGATGCTGTCCGTCGTCCGTGTCTCCCCCTTGCATTTCTTTACCATGATTGAGTGTTTCTATGACATCATTTTCGAAACATAAAGTACTTTCAAATTAGTATTCTGAGTGCTGCTACAATATTACAAGAACAAGATCGGAGAACATAGAGATATGCACAGACAACTTTGTGCTTTGTTTCAAAAGTAATTCAACATTTTTTCTAGAGCTAGATATAGTAATATAATATTTCAATACGTATAGTCTGTAGTAGAGTATGATATACATAGTAGGTAAATAGTCTAAATGTTTTAAACAATCTTCAAAAATTTCAGTAGCGTGACTTTGAAATAGTTTTGTCTCTAGTGTGTAAATGATTTTGACCTAATTTTATTTCTAACTATTTCTCGTCACTAGGCTTCATTGTGGAATTCATATCTGGCCCTGTCATCAGTGGTTTCACATCTGCAGCTGCCATCACAATAGCCAGCACGCAACTTAAGGTAGACAGTTCTCATTGCATAAGCATAACTGAAACAATTACTACTATGTTAAGTGGTGCATGTTACTGTTTCTTCAGGCACTAACGTGCATGCTGTTTTCTTTGCAGACCTTATTTGGAATGCGCTACAAGGCAGAACATTTTCTGGACATAATATACAAGTTCTTTACTTCCTTTAACACAATGAGGTAAATGACTGGTTATGAATTATCTGTTAAGCTGCTGTTCTTTTTTTTTTTTTTTTCGGGTAGTTCTGTACTTGGTTGTGTCGCACATGCAATAGCTAGTTTTCATTACTTCTTTTCCAGGCTGGGTGATTCGCTCATGGGTGTTCTCTGCGTCGTGCTTCTTCTAGTTGTGAGGGTAAGTTTATTAATCAATTTATTTATTTATTGACTTAAGTTTGCAATCCCAGTGTTGCTGCTATGTACAGGCATGTCATCCGCATGTTGTCAAATGCCGCTGGCTGTTGAATTCATTGTTTCCATACTACATGTGGTCAATCCTGGACTGCATGATGTTGTTGCTTTAACTAGTTTAATCTCCAGAGCAATCCTTGCTTATTGAAACTTCCACTTAAAGCATACCTGTATTACAGTAATTGATACCTGGGTAAAACTACATAGTCTTGCGGTCCGGCCGGTTCAAATAAATAGATACCCATAATGATACCATGTTATTATTACAATTATTAGTAGTATAATGTTAGTAATCGTTATTATTACACGGTTATATCTATAATGTATAAATATAATGTAATATATGTGTAATGTTATTATTATAATGGTAAAGTTTAACGTTATGTTACCAGTGCTGTGTGATTACTACAGTACGAGCTTGAGAGTTATTTATAACACACCCTTGCGACCTGCAGCATTTCAAGGATGTAAAGTTCAGCCCAGACTCCAGGCTGCCCTGCAAGGCCCGAAAAATGATTGAGACTGTGTGGTGGACCCTTGCAACAGGTACCTCTTAATGCTACCTGTCTTTATGCTTAGAGCCTGAAGTTTTCGGGAAATATTTTTTCCTACATTCGGGGGGTAAAAATCGGGTAAATAAACGTGTGCACTAAATTCATGCAAATTCGGGTGAAAAAACTTCCAGTATGCTAAATTTGGGGAGAAATCGGGCTCAGTTATTCAAACTAACTGTAGCGGTTTAGAACAAACGGTGATGTAACTGCATTTTTCTGCCAAACAAGTATGTTAGTGCATTCCTACAGACATCCCTGTGAGGGCAATTTGCCGGGTAAAAATCGGGTTTCACCCTAAAGGGGCAACCTTCAATTCGGGGTGCGAATTTGGGGAAGAATCGGGTAAACCCCTAAAACTTCAAGCTCTACTTATGCTATATAAGCTGACAAAGTGCATTCTTAACACATTTACGTAATAATTTACGTTATAATTTACGTAAATCCTGTTGTCATGTTGCAGCGCGCAATGCCATTGTGGTGCTCTTCTGTGCCGTCCTGGCATGGTACCTGCAGACAATCAATATCAAGCCTTTCGACATGACCGACGACGTTCAGGGGGGATTGCCGCCCTTTGCTCTGCCAGAGTTTAGTTCCGACCGCTTCAATCCTGCCACCAACCAGACGATCTCTTTGGATTTCCTCGGCATTGTTCGAGTGAGTGTTGCTTTCGAGACTGTAGCCGCATCGATCTCCTCCTGAGTCTCTGGCGATATTTCACTCTAAATCATTGTGCCAGACGGAGATGACCCAACCATTATTGGGGGTCTAACTGCACAGTTTGCTGCAATGCGACACAGAATGTGCGTTTACGGCCGTAGATACTGGGAGCATAGTTTTCTGATCATTCCCATTCTCAGTCCTGTATCACTGTTACTGTATTTGACTCTCCCTTCTTGTATTTTTAAAACTATTGGAAAATTTATATCTCCATACAGGAGCTTGGTGCTGGAATCCCAATAATAGCTCTCTTGTCAATTCTGGAGTCTGTAGCCATTGCAAAAGCCTTTGGTAAGTGCCCCCATCATGGCTAGCTGGCTGTTCAAGCACTGTCAGGTCTAACGAAACCTTTTTTTTTTTTTTCTCAATGCAGCAAAGGGGAAAAGCCTCGATTCTACTCAAGAAATGATTGCTATTGGTAAGTACTGATTCGCTTTAAGGGTACTTGACTTGTGAATTTCTGTGAAATACTGAGACCGTGTGTGTGAAATGAATGTGAGAACTGTAAGCGTACTGGAAATATTGAGTAATCTCATTCCCTTTTCATAAGATTGAAATACTCACAAAATTCTCACAATATATCAAATTTGAAAATTCTGTGCATATGCCACATACTCCACCAGCGCAATGTCACTAACGCAAAATTGAGTCTCTTCAATATAGCCGGAAATGTGATTCAAAATTGACATATCTGACTAAACCAAAAATTTTATATATTGTACTAAATATTTTAAGGAATATGCAAAAAAAGCTCTATTTGTGCAAACTTATTTGCTTTTAATATCTCAACCTGGTGGTTGGTTGTGCACTTACAGCATTGTATGCTTGTGCTCGTTACAGGGATCTGTAATATCATGGGTTCATTCGTCAGCTCCTACCCCAGCACCGGCAGTTTTTCAAGGTATACACGAAACTTTCCATTGCTTTTTTGTTTGTTTGTTGTATTGTGCATTGTAACACTCGTCTAATAATGACATTCTGCTGCTAGGACTGCTATAAACCACAACAGTGGTGTCCGCACCCCTATGGGAGGAATTTTCACTGGTGAGCTTCTTTCATTGCCACTATCGTTACATTCATTTCAGTTATGTGCTGTATATTGAAAGTTCGATTGCTTTTGGTGTGTCAGAGTGCACATAAAATTGTATTGCATGTTATGTCAGAAGTTAAGGGCATGCAAAAATCCAAGAGTAATGTCAGTATTCAAATTTGGTTCTTGTGTTCTGAATTTCAAAAATTCAAAAATCCAAATACTATTTGTATACTCAGTTTTTTTTTTCTCAAGATAAATGTCATCTTTATGCAATTGCATTTTTTCCTTCCGTTTATTTGGCCTTAATGCATACCACATTTTTACTACCTCCCCAGGTGTGACCGTCATCTTGTCCCTCTTGTTTGTGGCTCCATACTTTACCTACATTCCCAAAGCAGCCTTATCAGCCATTATTATCACAGCCGTCATTTTCATGGTGCACTATCAGGATATTCCTGGCATGTGGCGGACAAACAGTGAGTAGTGCATACAATCACACTATCTCTACTTGCTATCTCTCTTTTTTTCGTTGCAATAATTTGTTCTGACGAATTGTGACCTCACTTTCAGAGGTGGACCTTCTGCCCTTCAGTGCTACTTTTATAATGTCCTTTGTAATTGGCTTGGAGGTACGTAAGCTACTTATTAAATGGAGCCTCTGCTAGTAGACTAGTGCAAAAATGTACTTCCTTGTGTTACACCCATTGGAACACACTAATTACACGAGTAAAATACACTGTTTAGGATATAACATTTTCGATAATGTGGGTACCATGCCCCATGAGTAGCACTTCACTTCGGGGTGGTTGCAATGGACCTCTTCAGATTTCATTTTAAGTCTTAACTTTTCTTTGCAGTATGGCATCATCATAGGTGTTGTGATCTCGCTTGCTCTCCTGATGTATGAACATGCAAGGCCGAGGGTTAGGATATCTGAGAAAATGGTGGGTGGAAGAGATTGCTACTTTTGTGCATTAGGGTACTTTTATCCACATTACAAGGTGTGGGTAATGTGTGCAATAATGTTAATCTTTTGCCTTCCTAGACTGCTTCCGGTATTCCATACATCTACGTGTCACCGGACCGCAGTGTCCTCTTCCCATCATCTATGTACACAAGCCAGAAGATCACAAAGGCTCTGCCAGACACTTCTGAGAGTTGCCTCAGGTTTATCGTCGTCGATGGTCTTCACATTAACTCCTCCGACTACACTACTGCTCTGGTGAGCACTAACAGTTTACCGTCATTTTGTTATGTCCTTTTGCCATCTGCCTTTAGCACACTTGAATTCATCTCAAGTTCACTTTCTACTGCTTACATGGATTAATTAATATGGATATGGGCTGTGCAAATACAGTAGAATCTCGATGATACGAATCTCACGGGGTTGCGGAAAAAATTCGTATCCGAAATTCGTATCAAACGAATTAAACTAAAATAAAAATTGAGGCAAGAAAATAGACAGTGACTGTTCATTTTCCGTTACTGTCAATGAAAGAGGTCGGTTGTAACGCTTTTGTGTCTCCGTTTTTGGCCAATGCTGCCCAAATACGCGAGATGATTTAAAAGATGTAGCACGTGCTTTTCACCCGCGAGTCTCGCGACAGTTGTCTAAAGTGAGCTTCGCATAAAGCAAGCAGGCGTTAGGTGAAGCCGACTTGCGGAATGGTGACGCGTAATGTTGCCACAAGTTGTCCTGATATGTTCCCTCCACGTGTTCTGGGGTTCTGCTCGCTGTTTTCTGCCAGAGCGATGTCACACAGCTTCGCGGTTTATTGTTGCAAGGGGTGTAAAAAGGTCAAAACAGAGATAAGGTGATAAGGTTCCGGGCTGTTCAATCCCTTTGATCTTATCTCCACCACCACCACCACCACCAAAAGGAAAGTCATTGCTTGCATTGCGCTACATGATGTAAGGGAGTTCGTGGTGAGGATCGCCCTCCCTTTTCGAAAGACGCAGCCACATGACTCGCGCGCTCTCGCGTCACGGGGGAACGACCTCTGTCGCATCCTCGGCTCATTCGTATCATGCCGAAATTGCCCGTAAAGGCAAGATAACGCGTTCGTATCATCCGAACTCTAATACATGGGAAGAATAGGCATTCCGGCCGGGACCAGAAAATAATTCGTATCATCTCGAAATTCGTATCATCCGTGATTGTATCATCGAGATTCTACTGTTGTGAAATTTGGGCTCAGTTGAGCAGTTACACTTGAACATCCATATAACAAACGTTGATTTAGCGAAATCCTCTATTTAACTATTGTTTCTGTTGCACAAACATTTCTCCATAGACACCAATGCATTTCTGCAATTGATTTAACAAGGTGTTTTTGTAAGACGTGTTCTATTTAACGAAGCCCGTAGGCAGCAAACCCCCTCTTTGCACCGTCTCATGTGCCTCTCTTCATGTGTGGAGGACAGAGGCTAAGTCCTAGAGGATGAGGCGTTGTTACGTGAAATCACATAAATGTTGAATCGGGCCTCGGGCATACACATTCATCGCTTTTGCCATGTGCTTGGGTTGTGGGAACTGCACAATTGCTGTCCCATTACATAAGTTTCGAATTTGTGTTCCATTGGTACTTTGTGATTAGTGCGGCCCAAAGAGCGAAGGTTTTGTCAGTTGATGAGGAACTTGCGATAATGAATGTCGTGTAAGTGGTCGAAAAGAAAAATTAACGTTCTTATCCACAACTTACGAACGTCCTGTGTTTGCCATGTAGGAAAGTATGGTACACACAGATCTTGTGTTTTTCATACATTCGCAAATGGCAAGTGCGGCGATGACGTTTGCACTCATTGAAAATTGTGTGACACTCAATAATAAACGTTCGTTCCATGTTTATACGCAGAGCCTGAAGTTTTTGGGGAAATATTTTTTTCTAAATTCGGGGGGTAAAAATCGGGTAAATAAACATGTGCACTAACTTCGTGCGAATTCAGGTGGAAAAACTTCCAGTACGCTAAATTCGGGGAGAAATCGGGCTCAGTTACTCAAACTAACTGTGGTGGTTTGGTACAAATGGTGATGTAACTGCATTTTCTGCCAAACAAGTAAGTTAGTGCATTCCTACAGACATCCCAGTGAGGGGAATTTGCCGGGCAAAATCGGGTTTCGCCCTAAAGAGTAAGCCTTCAATTCGGGGTGCAAATTCGGGGAAGAATCGGGTAAAACCCTAAAACTTCAGGCTCTATTTATACGGCAGTCTTACGACAGCGCAGCATAGGATGGGGGCACATGGGTCAGCGCTTGGGCCATTTTTCTGGACGTATTCGGTCTAACAAATTAAAGTGCGGTCATTTTCAATTTCGTTATAACAGGTTCAACTGTATTTTCTTGAGTAATAATCGAGTAATCACTGTATTCGGCCCCAATATTCAATATTGCTTCGAAAATCTGCATAACTCCATTTGAGAGTTTCTGTTGTATTGTCTTGTCAGTTTTCAGTTTGTGCTAATGAAGCATAGACGCAGGGTTTCACATTCTGTTCCTTATTCAGAGTTTGTCAATCTTACCTCTTGTCTTTTTTCTCACAGACGTTGAAGACACTGAGCGACACATTCTCAAAACAGCAAGTCACCCTAATTTATACTAACCTGAAGGTAAACTTTCTTTGAATCACAGCCCAGTGCTGAAATTGCGATTTTGTAAGGAAGTGTGATATTGAGGCGATTTTGTACATCTACTTACGCATTTTGACATTCTTTCCTAGCCATCAATAGTTGACAGCGTCAGGGGAGCTCGGCCATCCCAATTTCACCACTGCAAGAACGAGAAAGAGCTCGATGCCCTCATCACTGGTAAGGCACAAAACAAATACTGTAGGGGGTAGTTTATTTTGCAGTCTTAAAGGGGCACTGAGATGCAAAAACAAGTTCACTTCAAATTACGTTGCACGCGATGTTAACGTTGTACTTGTTATCATAATTCAAAACTTTGATTCCGTTATGGACACTTTCTTGCTTCGGCAATAAGCAGCAGCTTGTGCATAGGTGTTTTTAGTCCATGCTGCGCGTGTGCATGCCATGCCATGCCATGGAGCAGTCCCGGTGAAAAACGTAGTGTGCGTTGGAAAGCGGACTGCCGTTGCTGTCCGAAGGAATGTGAAGATAAATGTTGTCAATAGAACATTCGCAAGAACTGTTGTGGGCCACAATTCAGTGAATCGGTATTCAAAAATGCAGCAATGTGCATCATGCCGCGCATATACAGAACACTACGATCGGACGCTCATGATAGGTGTGGGCGCGCTTCTCCTGCTCTCTCATTGGATGCCGCCAATCTTTGCCTCCTGGGGATCCCATTCATTGCCGCCAAAGACTGCTCTATTTTCGTGGCATTTTCTTCTAAACTGTAGGACTGTGTGAACTAATTTTCCTTGCATTATACTAATTGAAACACAGACTTTCATTTGAGAGAAAGTTGTTTTTGCATTTAGTGCCCCTTTAATAATTCCTAAATTTGCTAGGCAGGATGCATAGGGAATATTTTGCGATGCACGTACTATGTGGTTGTACAGTGCTGGACAAAAGTTTATGGAACACGCTCCGGCGCATTCCTTCTGCAGAGTGACACGCTAGTAGCAAATGGTCCGTACGGACTTGCAAACAGGTGGCTGGGTTACCGAGGCACATGTCTGTAAGTCCGTACAGACCATTGGCTACTAGCGTGTCACTCTGCAGAAGGAATGTGCCGGAGCGTGTTCCATAAACTTTTGTCCAGCACTGTACCATGGAGCTCACAATGAGACCAGCATGCTGGAAGTCTGCGGATTCACCAGGTCATCGGGTATCGTCAGTACGACACTCACATAGAATCAAGCTTGGTGCACTTGACATCAACAATCAGTACATACACATTGTCACATGAGAGCAAAGATTAGAGCTGTGCGAATAGCGAAGTTTCCATTGCGAATCGAATCCAAATAATTTCTTCAGAAGCCGAATCGAATTTGAATAATCAGAAAAGGCCCAATTCAAATAATTTTGAATACCTCATGGTGAAATGTTTTGTGGTGTTGTGCTCATTCAATGATGTTCTGTTCGAAGCTTGTGAGCCTTTTCATGCAGCATAACTATCATGAAAGAAGGGTCCCTCTGTGTTGTGTATTGTAGACTGCATTAGTGGGATGAACTGCATTGAGAGTTAGTTAACATGATCCATGCAGCCTGCTTTGTGTGCATCTCCTAATTTCTATGTTTACATCCTGCATTTCCTGTACTTTTTTTTTTTTTAGAAACTGCACATATTTCCATCTGTTACTGAACAGAACTCTGAAAGTTGGGAGTTCATTTACTGGAGCATGCAGTGCAAAGAGTACAGTGTTGACCATGAGGTCACAGTAGTTGTAGAGTTTAGTGACGGAATACTGTATGCTGTGTAAAGTGGGCTTCACCTAACACTGGAGTGTAATGATGTGAAGCCGACTTGCAGAACGAAGGAAAAAAAAAAGGGCAGCAACATGAAGTGGGCGTCACCTAACTGTAGGATGGAATGAGGCGAAGCCCACTTGCAAAATGGCGCTACCTCGCTTCAGTACCATTCAAAAAGTATTCAAAAATTTCGCATACTGAAAATAGGTTGCGAATAGTATTTGAATAGCACCAGATATTCGATTCGTATTCGAAATTTCGAATATTTGCACAGCTCTAGCTTTGATGCATTGTGAGTCTATATTGTCAAGTTGAGAACAAAGGGAATGACAAAGTGACGTTTGAATAAGTGTGGTATCGACGTCCAGTAGTGTCAATGTTGCCATATTGTACTAAAATAGTGCTACAGTAAGTTGCAGTTGGTTAAAATCATTTGTTGGAAATTAAAATCTTTCAATTCTGACCTCGTTACCAATATTTTGCGAAACCTTAAATTTGTGGAAAAAATTATGAAAATAAAAATTTGCGAAAAATAGGTCATGAAGATACTACTTTTTCAGTAGTTTTTGCAGCGATATAGTACAGTGAAGTTGATCAGGAATGGAAATTTTTAATGAAAAAATTTGGGGGCTGTTTGTCTAGGAGAGGTTCGCGACGTCTTGGGCATAGATAATACTTTGGTGACATTTACTTCAGTTAAAATGTCTAATTTTACTTTATTAATTATTAATTCACTGACTAGCAATTAATAATTAAAATTATATTACAATGATTTCATAACCTAGTTTAACCCTACACCAAACCGTATGATGTGACATGAAATGTGTTTAAGGTGCTAGCCACACAGACAACTGGAAAGACTTAAATCCATGTGAAAAAAGTACTGAGGGGAGAGAGTAAAGAGTTTGTGTTTTAAAATTGTTCGGGCTAGAGTCGTTGCATTTGTTCAGTACATTAAAATTGTTAAGGCTATGTGGGCCCCCAAAAAGCCAGCTTCACCTCGAATTTCAGTTCTGTTGTGGGAATGGTTGCTGAATGGAAATCTGATAATTAATCATTATTACTTTTCTGTCTTCCCTATCCCTCCCCCTTCACTTCAGCTTGCGTGTCGCAGTGGCGTGGAAATGGGGACGGCTGCACCACTGACATTGTTCAAGATGCACCCTGGAGCATCCAGTCCGCTCCCAATGGGGCTGTCAACCCTCAAACGTAGCACTGCCCACACAGCCAGTTTTTGTAATGTTAAAACGAATTTATTACGACTCTGTAAGCATTTTGTAAATAGTATGTACATAGAACCGCGGTTTCTACATCAAGTAACCAGGGATTCAGGGACCATGAGAGGGAACAAGAGCTTTATGTGGTGGTTCTTGGTTGCATGATGCCAGCATTACTAAGAGCATCAATAGTGCCTTCAGTATGAGGTCCAGTAGTCCTTGTAGAGCTACATATTGTGTAAATACTCGATGAAGAAAAATGTGAGATGTGTTTGTAAATGTTGGGTGAATTAGCAGTTATGAATGGGTGCCTGTTTAGTGTGCATAGAATTTGGCTCGTGGTGCCTTTTGAGAAGTGCAACATTATTTTGTAATGAAATTTCTTCCATGAGACAAGGACTGCCATTGGTTGTGTCTTAAAACACTTTCTTTGTATACTTCTGACGAACAAGGAAATGTTATGAAAATGTGTGGTATCATGTAAGCACATTGTGAGGGCAATCTTGTATGTGTGAAAGAGGGAATGATATGTATCAGCATTGCATGGTATCTATACAGGTATAATTTCTCTAGTTTTATGTGAGAACCCATGTTCCGGCTTTGTACAACCATTTTGTAAAGTAATATATGTATATACATATACATGTTATACTTCAAATGGCGTTACTCTTTTACTCCAACAGACATGAGCTCAGCATCCAGGCCATTGGCATCTGATGGCGACAAAAAGATGTCATGAATGGATTAAAATGTTTTATATTAAGGGTTTAGCCATCATCCATATTGGTGCCAAGAAGTCTTTTTCAAAATCAACTATGTTTCCTGATATAGCACTAGTCAGTTGAATGCATGTTTGTGTGCTATATGCAAACAGGAATGGAAATTATTTATTGTAACAGCTAATAAAACATGTTACATTTGCTCAGTGTCTGCCTTTTTTTATATTCATTGGGAAGGGGGGATATGTTTATTATAGAGGAACAAGGAAAAAGTTCGCCATATACGAGTCCCAGCAGCCTGGCGAGAAAAATATTCTGGAAGGGGTTCTACGGGGACTTTCCATGGGGAGGAGGATTTCACCCTCGTTTCCCTCTCCCAAACGCACTACCTGCTACGCCACTGCCAAGTCCGCTTGCTATCCCCTCCACACACAAAAAAAATCCGACGCGTATATATGTAATTGACACTATTTCCTCTCCGTTTGCTGTAGGTGGAATCTTCACATCTTGCCAAGTTCTGTTTCCCTGAGGAACTTGAGTAGCACTTGAGTTTACTGGCGTTGACTTTTCGCCTCTGGGGTGACAAGTGAGAAATTTGCGCCCCCTCCCCCTTGTTGCTGTGTTGGGTGGGGCCAAGTAATGTTGACATTGAGAGAGTTGTATTGAATGGTGAAAACAGAAATCAACCCACAGCGTTTAAAATATTGCTAGTGGTGAAAGTGCAGGGTGGTTATATATAGCGCTGGAAGCCAGATCGAAGTGTGTGCATATGTTTGACAGAATGGCGTAAATGCAGGCTAGCTGGTGGATAAATTCCATGATAGGCAAGCCTGAGCGATGGGTGTCTCCGTGATTGTGTTTGTTTACGTGTCTTGCCCATCGCTCAGGCTTGCCTATCATGGTGCATATGTTTACTTCGAAATAACTTTTGTTTTAATTACATGATAAGTGCGATATTTTTCATTCATGGAGATTTGTCCAAATTGTCCTTACTTTGCTATTTAGCGTTTGGTTGTGCTCCATTTTCTGTTTTGTTCTTCAAACCTTTTTCAGTCCGTAGCTCTTACATGCGTCGCGGTTGTGAGTTTCATTTGCAGGTGCGCACGCCGTGCACAGTCTGCTGTTTGACCTTTGTACCATCCGATAATCTTTCGACGTCCAAATTATATTCATGATGATAAACTTAAAAAAAAGAAAAGAAAAGAGCAATTAAATCCAGCTGTGGTACGCAACCCGTTCATGAGGCAGCAGCTGCAGCAGACGACGCGCACCATTGATCCAACAGCGGCGCTCGCGGCCGTTCGCCTTATCTTGCCAAAAATTGAAAATGGCAGCTTCCCGCGCATGTCTCAAGCAGACGCAGATCGTAAGAAAGGTTTGTTTCTGTTTATTCGTAATCAAACACAACTCCGTTCGATTCATGACCTCGACAGGCTGTAGACTCTCAATTATCTGACATGATAGCGGGACTTCGCTGGAGTCGTTGACACGCTCGTTCGCCTGCGAAAAGCTTAACGGCCGCAAACTTGTATGTAATCGCAAGCTGCAGCATATGGATCCAGCGGATATCTACAATGCGGTATCTTGATAACTGTTACGAGTCACAATTGTGGACTGGACGTCGGCCTTCGCTTGATTGCTGCTTGACAACTGTAGCATTGTAATAAGCTCAGAGCACGTATTTTGGTTCTCATCGATCGTTCGCAAAATAATAAAGCGACCCAGCAGCCCGATTACACATCACTGCGCACTGTGAGTAACCATATTATTCACCATCCTTATGATACACAAAAAAAACAATTCAGTGTAGATCTCGGTGATGCTTCTCGTATCGTGCCGGAGAGCTGTGCTCCGCGCAGTAGCTCCACTAAGCTGTCGTTTGATATTTATGGGCCATTCTTGCGTCTTCTTTTGACACTTAAACAATTTTATTGAAATACTCGCTAGACACTCCTTACTGTAGTGAACGCGTATATCCAACACGAACCTTTCCGCGACCCGATGTGGTGACTGTTTATAAAAGTGTATGCCCGTTTGTGTATACACGTACGTGAGGTTGATGATTTGTGATTTCCGATTACTTTTCACAAAAGTATGTAATATCTCGAAACTTCGATTTTGTGTGTGTGTGCGTTAACAGTGTTTTACGTCGACTGACATGAGGTAGAAAGTGGTGTTTCGTGTGCTTCGCCTGTCACAGACGAAAAGTGTTTTCTTCTTTTTCCTGAAGGCCGCTTGCGCTTCTGTAGCCTCGTGATGGTGACGTCACGATGACGTCATTGTACACATGGGCATAGACAGGATTTTTCTCAGAGAGTGGGTCTGGTCTAGAAAAGCATGGCCCACATACTTACTGATTCAGCTCATGGTGATGAATGTAATTAGGGGAGGTCACGACATTCGAACCCCCCCCCCTCCCCCCGAGTTGCCCCCGCCTGATCGTACAGCAAAGTGGTAATATGCAAGGACATATGTTTACACTTGGTGACCATTATTGTGATGTGTCGTGCTCAAATTCTGAATGTGGACTTGCTCTGTCGACTCTTTCAATATTCCCCGTTGTATTGCAGGGGGCCAAGAACTGGAGGATGACTTTCTTTGTGACCATGGACAGCGTTTCCACTGGTCGCAGGAACGTATAAAAATAAGGGGACTTTACTGGGATTCGTAACTAATTGATACAGCTTTCACAATCTGCAACCCCAAACCACCGAAATGCCATTAAGCAACCTGCCAGCATTCCCTACAACGCACTAACTGACACCTAAAAGCAATCGTGGCACCAACGTGAGGCCAATCAACAGTGCAGGAGTAAAACTTGAGGCATTGCCCACATCATGGTATTAAACTTGTGGGAAGACTTCTAGCAAGGGGGCTGTGCCATGGATGAAAACCTCAGCCGTGGCTACATTCAGCTGGGTCACAACACCTGGGTGGACAGGGTGACCCGACGGGGCATCTCCGCCCATCATGCGAAACCGCCACTGGACCGCTGCAACTGTGTCTACCTTGCCCTGGTACTGGCTGGTGTTGGCTTCTTGCTACCTTACAACAGCTTCATCATTGCTGTCGACTACTTCCAAGCCAAGTACCCTAGCACTACCATTGTCTTTGATATGAGCTTGGTAAGTGCGCATGGTCACGCAAATGGGTTCTCGAAAGTGTCGAAGCTAAGGCATTGCTGTAATTTGTGTGCTGTCGCTTGAGGTATGATGTGCATCCCGAAAGTAAGTTCCACGATAGTAACATCATTATGACATTGATATTAACATTGCCTTGAGTTACAATTCAACACCAGCTAGCTTACCTGCTCCTGCTACGTTCATCATTATGACATCAGCCAGGCACAGGAATGGGAGGAGATTGTTCCCGAGTTCGTCTGCTTCGCATTTGCACCGTTATACAGGGTGGTCCACCAGCCACGACAGAAATTAGTAATAAATGACGTAAGGCAACGTAGAGATATGCGGTCAAGGGGTTCCTTCTTGCCAGGAACATTTGCCACATATTGGTATCATTTTCGTTTCATCTCAATTGAGGGAAATTTACTTTTTCCTTTTTTTCCTAATTTTCCTCACCAAGCTCTCTTCCTACAAATGCAATAACCGCATGTGTGTGGATGTCCCCAATATTTGCGGGGACGACAGTACACCTGTTTCAACCGGCGCACTTGCGGACGCGGTCCTGGATCTCACATGTGTGAATACCGTACCGTACCTCGTGATCACTGGTACAGTGCTGGACAAAGGCTTATGGAGCATGCTCTGCCGCATTACCTTCCTCAGAGAGACACGCTAGCAGCAAGTGGTCCGCATGGACTCGCAAGCAGGTGACTGGGCTACTTAGCCACATGTGTGTAAGTTTGTTTGGCCCCATTCGCTGTTGGCATGTCACTCTGAGGAAGGAATGCGCCGGAGCGTGTTCCGTAAACTTCTGTCGAGCACTGTACCATACTTTGGCTGACATCACATGCGACCGAGATAAAGGTGACCGGTAAGAGGTCATTAAGTGCTTCGTAGGACAACACCCAGAAGCCATTGACGTTACAACTGTGAGAGCACTGGCTATAAAATCGAACTGTTAGTACAGTCAAACTCCTTTACAACGAAACTCAGCGGACCGCAAAAAAATTTGTTGTAGTTGTATTTTCGTTAAGAAGGTGTTCGCTATAAAGGAGTTTGACTATATATAATTGGCTGCAAATTGAACTGAAATATTTAGAACAGCAACGCTTATTATCAGGAGCATACACGTGATAGCGTTTCTTTAGCTTTGGTTTGGCCACTGTCAAGCGTGCATGTCACTGTTCCGTTTGGTGATTTACAGATTTGTTAAAAATTAAAAATTTTTTCTTCTAGGTGTACATTCTTGTAGCCTTTGGTGCCGTGGTTATAAACAACCTCCTGGTCGAAACGCTCCCGCTTCACGTGCGCCTGTCGTTCGGCTACTTGTCGTCGTTTGCCACCCTTCTGTTTGTCGCCCTGTTTGAGGTCCTGTGGGATGCCTTTGAGCATGACGTGGGCTACACTGTCAATCTGGTGGCAGTTGCTGTGGTGGCGTTTGGATGCACTGGTAAGTGATGCGCGTGAAAATGGTTTGTTCAAATCAAAAACTAGAGATGGGACGAATCCAGCATTTTATGAATCCGGATCCAGATCTGAATCCAAGGAAGGTTCTGCGAATCCGCGAATCTATGGATCTCGAATCTTTCGAATCCTTTCTTTTAAAAAGGATCTTTTTTTTAACGTAAGGCAAAGGCACTCCTTTTTCCATACCTTGCGTAGCATCATTAAAATCTTCACAAAATGCTGCAATATTAACTTTTTTTTGCCGTAGGGCCCGCCCTATTACAGTAAAGTATTATGTATTAATAGGGTTTATTTATTTATTATTAAAAAGAGTTTAAAATGCCAGAAAAAAACCTCTACCGAAAAGTGTTTCGAAGCAGCGTATGATACCTCCGTTTAATGAAAAACGAATTAAATAATAGTGCAGTTTCGGGAGAAAATATACCCGCATAATTCTTCTTAAACGTAATTTAATTTAACACCCTCAACGACTTCAAGGAGTACATAAGCTCTCGAGTCTGAATTATTTCCATAAACCTAAGCAACTATCAAAAACAAAAACCATGTTACTTTTAAACCTGTAATGTAACAGTTCCTGCCTGAACTCTTTCAGTCTAGAGCAATGTAAACAAACAAACATGAAAACACCCGTCGGTCAATGAGGCTTTCGGCGGTCTACTGAGGCGCCAGTTTGAAAAAGAAACAAACAAACGTGTTGGTGGATTCGAAAGATTTGATTCGCCGTTTTGGGCACTCGGATTCGGATTCTCGAACCTCACATCCCTGCCTTGGATTCAAGGATTCACGGATTCGATTACAAACCACATCAAGGAATGTCATGTCCAGTGCCACCAGCTCTATGCAAGCAATTGCTGTGGGTACATTCAAGTCCTTACTTAAAATAATAGGGAAAGTAAGGACAGGACAAGGAAAAATTCTTCGAAGTAGCTCTGTCAAACTCCTGAATAATTATTGTCTGTCACTGCAACGTGCCTTTTGGTGATGGATGACAAATCAAAGTGAAAAGGCACCATTGGTGTACACATAGCTGGTAAAAATATGGTGATTCAGATACCCTTTGCGCTGCATGCCAGCCTTGACTTCCTTTGCACCCTCTGTACATGATGCCAAAGTGCCATGCGGCATATTATATTCCCATGCAGGGCAAAATGCATTACGTATCTGCCCAAAAGGATTCCATCGCGAGGTGTACTTTACCAGCAATACTCCTTTTCCAGTACAACAGTCCAGCTTCTATGGCTACACCAGCATGCTTCCTTCACGTTACACACAAGCTGTGATGACTGGTGAAAGTAAGTTGCTATTTTTTCATCAGTGCATGTACTGAGGTCTGTTATATGGAGTACAGACAAACAACACAGGGTATCTGACTAGGCTGGAACAGGATAGGATATACAGCCAAACCTTGTTACGGTGAAACGTTGTCCTCGCTTCTTTTTTTCCTTACAAATAAACAACCAAACAGCAAAACGTGATACAACAAATTTGCGTTGTAGCAAAATAATTGACCTTACTTGTCAGGCTGCCATAGGGAAGAACACATTTTAACTTTCGCTAGAACGAAAAAGTTTTCTGCCGGTATCGCGTTGCAACTAAAGAAAAAAGTTCCCAAAACAGCAGTTACTACAACCCTAACACATGTGTTCTTTGGTCAAAAAAGAAAACCAAAGTGGCGCAAGTGCTCGCTCTTTGTTGTGGTGCCTCTACTCAGTCTTTCCTGAACCATCCCTTGTCGGCAGGGCGAAAGATTGTTGCCTGCGGCGATCACAATTGATCGGGCTTGCGTTGCGTGCCGTCGGCTTGCAGTCGACATTGCACCCCGAGAGGGAGGTGTGGGAGACCAAGGTGGCTGATGTGGCACTGCTGATTCGTGGAATGCAGTTTCAGCATGGCCAATGTTGTTGGGCTTCTGCTTTTCATTTTGAAACTCTTGTTGACGTCTGAGGTTTCCAGTCAGACTTTTACATCATTTGTCACACACCAAAGTAAAGAAATCAAAATGCAGGGTAATTTGAAGCAAAAGACATACTTTCTTATACTCTTTTGGAGAATATAAGCTTGAGTAACTTTATAAATACTGTACTTGAGGCACTCAATGGCTCATGGGAAATGGCGTGCTGGTGTGGTGTAGTGGTAGCATATCTGACCGGAAATCAGAAGACCCAGGTTCGATTCCTGGCGTCAGCGCCTCTTTTCCCTGAGTTGTTGCATTCCTGTGTTTAAAGGCCACGTAAAGCTTAATGAACTTTATAAAGACTGTGAAGGCTATGTTGATGCAATTTTGTCCCATTCATTTGAGTTGCTGGTGCTTTGTAACTTGCTGTTGTTTGGTGTAATTTAATTTTTGTACTGAGTAACATTTTATAGAATACTCGAATATATTCGAAATTCCACAAGCTGGCTTCAACTCATGCCTCTGACCGTTGGGCGAAGCCTACTTTACATTTCTGCGACTCCAATATAGTCTGCAAGGCGGCTTAACCTCATGCCTCTGAGTGTTAGGTGAAGCTTACTTTACACTTTTGCAGGTGCTGCCGGGTTGCAGGCATAGTGTAAAAGTGCGATTTGAGGGATCACTGAAAATTGCCACCTTTGAGAAATATTTTAGCAAATGGTGGCAGGGAAGTTCAGGTTAGTTTAATTATTTTGAGCTTTAGCTGGAGCGGCTATGAGACCATAGAAAAAGGGATTTCATCACACAGTCAACTGTGTTATGTCTGGGTACTAGTTTCCATCCAGAATTACAATTTTCCGGGCAGTTCTAGCACATATTAAAAGTAAAAATAAAGGAATCGAAGTATTGTGAACTTGCATTCCAACTGGCCACAAGAATGTGAATTTTCATTTCCAAAGTACGGAAAAGCTTCCGTAGCAACATTCCCAGCGCCATACTAGTTCTGCATATTTTGTGCATATTCGGACGTTTCGCGACGCATATGTGCGTGCATATTTTAGAAGATTTTTGTGCATGAAGTCCCGGGCCATAATCGTCAGCAAGTGATAGACGGTATCAGTGAGTGAAGTAGAAATGACTGTGTATGTACAACAACAACAACAACAACTTTATTGTAAGAAGATGAATGGGGAGTTTCATCGTGAGGGGCCATACTGTACCCCATTGCTGGTGGTGATGTGGGGAATGAAATGATGAGCCCCTTTGCAATAAGGATCGAAGTCCTATGGTGTGCAGAAGGCCAAAGAGCTTTGAGGGCAGGGCGTTGGTGCGCTGGATTTGACCAGGGACCAAGCAGCTTTGAGAGAGACAGAGGGGGCAAGAGTCCAGCTGATTAAGAGATGTGGAAAGTGTGGTTCGGGACTTAATGAACCTTATGAACTCTATAAAGAACTGTGAAGGCCATGCTGATGAAGTTTTGCCCCCTTCCTTTGAGTTGCTCGTGCTCTGTATCCTTGTAACTTGTTCCTGTAGCTTGTAGCTATTGTTTGCTGTATTTTAGAGTTTTTTCTTGCACGGTGGTATGCGATGGCAATGTTTATTTCCTCCATAAAATTTACTGGAATCATATACATGTCCCACTGCCGAATAAATCATACACAGTTGTCCTGGCATCAGCACCTTTTTTTCCTGAGTTTTTCGATTTCATTGACTCTTGGCTGTGGAGGCTCACGTGTTTGTGTCGTCCATGTGTGCAGCCTTCCTCGGCTAATTCTCGTTCTTTATGACATAATGGTGTCTTGTTGGCAGGTGCAGCAGGTTTGCTGGTGTCCATCAACAGGTTGCTGACGAAAGCTCTCCTGAGCGATGAGCAGATCAACACGTTGCTATTCTTTGGGATCTCTGTGGTAGTGGTGCTACTGTGTTTCATAATCCAGAGCGTTGTGCAACGGACCCGCTTTGTCCGCTTCTACCTGTCTCTCTGCTCGGGGAACGAGCCAGAGAACGACGACCTCCACAAGAGGATCATCCTGGAACCTGCGGAAGACGTTGGACTGGTGAGTTCGTTTTTGCACCGTAGCCCATATTAGTAGTTTTTGGACGATCTAAAGAAAAAGAGGAAAGGTCAGTCAAACACTAGTTCGACTTGCTATTCAACCGGCCTCGGTGGATTAGTTAGTACAGTGTTACCTTTCTGATCCCAAGGTTGCTGGATCGATTCCAGCCAAAGACACTAACAGCTTTATAGCAGGTAGGGGCGTGCGAATCCGAATATTTGAAGTCGAATGGCATATCGAATCAAATGGGGAAAAAAATGCCGAAACACTGAATCGAAATATGTGTGTAAATTTTACAGCATGTGCTTTTTGCACTAAAAGTTTGCAATTTGGAGCCCATGGCTTTAGTGTAACTTTTCTGGAATGTGCAACTGTAACAAGAGACGCGCAATTATTTTGTGGAAAGCCCCTACTCTTTAATTTTACATGATGGTGTTTCCTGCTTTTCAGGGGTGTCTACACTTATTGGGGTTATTATCTTGATTTCGAAATATGATGTCAGGCAGTGGCAAGTTGCACAGATCAGGCTGTAATTGTTTCTGAACATCCACAGGCCACTTGTGAGGCAAACAAATTGTTGCCCTGCCTCAACTTTGCCATGAATGTCCTTTAACTTCTCTGCTGGAGCGCATATGTCTCGCATGGGGAAGTTGCGTTGCCGAAACTTTGAAGCTAAGGGACGTCTTTAAGACACCCTTTTTGTCCCTGGGCTGCTGCAGGCTTTATTGAAGAGTCTTAGCTTTTTAAAGGCTACTTCCCAGACATCAAATCCAAATGTCCCGCCGACACCACTAAAGTGCACCTGAGAGGGACGCCGCTCCTTCCTCAGGCGAAGTATACGCAATTATCGTTATCGATATCGTTATGAAATATCGTTGGTCCTGCAGCACTGAAAATTTTGTAAAGCAGGCTTCACCTCATGGAGGGAAGCATCAGGTGAAGCCTACTTTTGGGATGCTGTTGTTCATATTCGGCGAATAGTCAAATATTCGGAACAGCGAATAGTTGATATTTGATTCGTGAATCGAATAATTTGGGTAATTGACATTCAATTAGAATTTGAGAACTCGAATATTTGCACTCCTCTAGTGGCAGGATCTTAGATGCCATCTTAGAAGCGAACGACGTTCAGTACAGTGCGCCGGGTGCCTGAGCTGTTGGCCTACATTAAAGAACCCTCAGGTGGGCAGAATTAGTCCACAGACTGACCACTGTGGCGTCGTTCACAATTATAGTTGTCTCGCGATGTAGAGCCACGAATTATCGCAAATTATTACTTGCTATTCCTGCGAGCAATAAGAGAAGAAAAAACAAATGAAGGGAAAAGAAGAGAGCAAGAGAAACAAACAAACTGGGTCACCGATTAAAACTAATTTGTCACTGCGGTGGTTCATTAAGGTTCATTAACTTAGAGTCTGTTCGGAAGTTCTCTGTCGTTCATGAAGTGGAATGTTGCTTTTGTTGCACTCCACCGTGTAGAGCGCGTTGCGAAGGAAAGGGCCGTACATCCAAATCAGCCAGGTGCCACCTGAGAGTGTCGCAAGGAGCACTATGTCGCTGACCGTTCAAGTGTGAAATATAACTGCTCCCTCGTCACAGACGGAGCAGTTTGGATAATTCATGAGGAGGAGGAGGGACGTAGAAGGAGGAGGAGGGTAAGGTCTGCCTGACAAGCTGTTGGCAGGTTTCGTCTCCTGGAAAAATGGTGGGGGAAGTGGCAGTCAGGAGTAAGGAAAAGAATGAGAGTGAGAGAGGTGTGTCTGGAGGGGTCAGGGGTAGGCAAAGGAAGGCTTGGACCTCTGTCGCATCTTCGGCTTGTTTCATATCATCCCTAAAGGCAAGGTAATGCGTTTGTGTCACCCGAACTCTAATACATGGGAAGAGTAGGCATTCCAGCCGGGACCAGAAAATAATTCGTGTTATCCGTGATCGTTTCATTGAGAGTCTACTGTAGTAGAAAGAGGATGATTTTGGGCTTGGGCATTACTCTAGAGAATACAGTCAGCTTGGAATGGGACGACGACTGGGATCTCTGAGGTATGGGGAGGACACTACAGCACGACGTTTCAATTTCATCATCAAATCGTTTTGAATTGTGTAGGCATCGTTGTCTATTTTAATAGCCCTATAAATTACGAAAGTAATTCGCAAATAGTCTGACAGCCTAATCAGCAACATTTGCGATAACACTTACACGACGGTGTGCTAAAAAGCTCACGGCACGACCCACTTCCAGATATACGAACATGATCTCATCATCGTAGACACAAAGAGTGGGATGAAGAGGAAGTTCATTTTTGCTCGTGCTATCAACAGTACCGTGTCTACTACAAGCATGAAATTTTCAAGGGTTCAACTTCCGGCTGTCACGAAGCCCCTGTTTATGCAGAAGCCAACACCAAGCAAGGGAAATCTATGAGAGCATGATGCAAACATTAAGTAATTAGTGCCCATTATACTCAATCGTGAGGAAGTGGTGTGCCAATTTAAGCGTGGAGATTTTGACCTCGAAGACACCAGAAGATCAGGGAGACCTCCACCTGTGTCAACACCCGAAATTGTTGATTGTATCCATGACCTCATTTTGGCAGATCGGTGAATCTCAGCTGAAACAATTGCGGAGGCTTCAGTCATATCCAGAGAATGCATTGGGTTTGTAATTGATGAAGAGTTGGGGATGTGGAAGCTGTTAGCCAAGTGGGTGCTGAACTGTTTGAATGTCAGTAAGAAACAATGCTGAATGAATGCCTCCAAGTTGATTTCGCAGCATTTTGAGCGTTCTGCTGACACTGTCTTTGAGCGATTGTGCCGTCTTTCGCGCAAATTCTGATCGGAATCGAATATTTTCCATGTTTCCGTGGGGTGAGCTGCGGTGTTCAGCCCGTCCGCTGGCTGCTCCATTGTCCACAGCGTGCATGGCTGCTTTACCAATCACGAATGCAAATTCTTCAGCTCCCTGATTTATATCTGTGGCGCAAGTGTCCTTTGCTGTGTTCTGCAGAACGAATGCGGCTTTATTTCACCGTATTACAGTCGTCGACCGATTTTTCGGACGCGAAAAATTCGGACTTTCTAATTATTACCGTCAATCACCCTATAGAACCAATGAATTTTCGCGGCTGGTAATTGGGACTGCTGAATTTTTAGTACTCATTTCTCCTGCAGCCTGCTTAATTTTTAGTACTTATCGCCCCGCAGGCGCCATATTTACGGGAAAGCGCCGTGTTTCTGCCTTCGGACTGCGCTGCGACGGTCACGTGCCGACATTACGCATGCGGTCAAGTGTGGCGCGCACGCGCGACTTCGCTGTTTCCGCCTCCTGCTGTTTCGCAGGACGCGCCTCTGGCTGTTTCGCCTGAATGGGCCTGTTGCTCTGGGCCAGGTGGCGCGAGTGAGCACCAACTTTAGCGTCCCAAGTTATGCAACACACGGTACTTTAGCAGACGACGCGGCACTTTCAAATATACGGTCTCGAGTTGTGCGCACTTTTCAAGAAGCACTGCTTTTTCTGTGGATTTCCTACAGGTTTTGTTGCTTTCCTTGGCACCATACCGTTTGAAACACCATGCAAATCCCGCTGATGAAACTACCTACTGTTGGGATCCGTGGCCGTTTGGGCCCGAAATGGCGCTGTGAAAACATCTAAAAAAAAGAAGAAAAAGGGTGGAATGTCGCCAGAGGGATCTGATGACGATTGCGAAGACGAAGTTGTTGATGCCCCGCCACAGCGACGGCGATCCGTGCCGCAGTGACCACTCTCATGAGCGCGTATGGGGACAGCTGCACATTAGCGGGAATCCGTCGCGATGCGCTGTCACGCGTTCGTGCCGCGAAACAGACTCACATACACATATTTCAAGTCACTTTGAGTATAGCTTGCAAGTCCTGTTCAAATAAAGTGGTTTTACTTCATTGACTAAAATTTTGGACTGCCCGAGAATTCGGACCAATTCGGTGTCTTTTTCAAGTCTGAAAAATCGGCCGGCAACAGTATCCCTAACAAAATATTCACTTTTAAAAGTGGGCATTTGGTACGTTGTTTTCGTACCAAAAACAATTAAAAACATTGAACAGACTTTCATTGCATAGTTGCATGCATATTTTGGCATTTTACTGCATATTTATCCGCGCTCAAGTAATACAGGTCCATGACACTAGGCAGGTCCTCCATTGTCGGACCGAGAACTTTTCAGCACCCTTTCGTATACAAGTTAAAAACAAGAGCGTACCAGATCACTGTGGATCACCTGATGAGGTGATTGAAGGCAGTGATTGAAGGCAGCAGTTGAAGGTGACTAAAAACGGTTGTAGACACTTTGATATACAGGGTCTCTCATATAACGTGGTAAAAATTGTATTGAAAATTGCACTTGTCTGAAAATTACGTGGCCAACGGTATTTACGCCGGCGTACTTCTGCCGCGACCTACGACCACTTTGACCAGATTTCTGTCGCAACAAATCGCATTTTCTGGCTTGAACTCTGAAATTCGGCAAGTGAACGAAGCGTAGCGTTTTTTGCCAGGAACAAAAGCGCAAATTCAATCACAAAATGGCAATAGCTGAAGAACAACAACAAAAAAAAAAAAAAAAAAAGAAAGAAAATATTGCGGAAACCGTCGTTTGAGGACGCACAAATGACAGGCCGTTGTCAGTTCTCCTTCTGTCAACTTAATGCAGAAAGCAGCGGAAGAAGGACATGGGCCTGCTACTTCAGTTTTCTTTTCCGGGCATCTGCTTATGACGTCAAGAAGGTTACAGAGCAGTTATGAGAAACAACTGTGAGGGGCATACAGGACTAGGAGGATCAACGCCTTTTTTTTTTCTTTTTTCATTTCTTTTTTTCACCGATTCTTCCATTATCCTGACGGAAAACTGACGGCGGCCGACACTTGGCGCATCTCGAACTGCCGGTTCCCACTTGTTTTTGTCTATTTTTTTTTTTTTGCAGCTACGCAGTCATTGACAGGCTTTTATGATGCCATTTTTTTCGGACGCGCTTGATTGTTCGGATACCGTCACAGGGCTTGCACATACCCTGTAGTGTTAACGTAATCTTAACGTTGGACAGCGCCTGAAATTTCGTGCGCCGTACATCCCGTTCCTCGATTTTTCGGACTTCGTTTGCCCGGTTTGCCCACAGCATGCTTTGAGCCGGCCTACGTCCGCCTCGAATAAACCTCTACCCGAGAAACGTCATCATGACGTTGGTAGACAGACCGAAACCGAATCAGATCGGTTTCCACTAATGGGCACTTGTTCGCTGCCTCCGATTGAAAGAAAAGCAGGACCGAAGGTCGCGTCCCTTTCAGGGATTATCGTAATCTTCTCAAGACCATGGGTTCTCTGCGCGACCTTGTTCATCTCATAGCTTCGAGCATAGTTCAGCTCTACCAAACCGGTGACGCTGTAGAACACTATGACGTCATTTGTTTACAAACAGGGAGAGGCTTCCCAAGCAGCACAATGTACTGAAAGTCGAGTGCAATAGGGGTGGACGGTATGTGTCTTACCAGTGTTCCTTAGTTTCAAGAGTTTGTTCAAGGTCTTCCACCTACCCGTCCACCCCTATTGCACTTGACTTTCAGTACATTGTGCTGCTTGGGTTATTGTCGCCGCCATTTTGGACATGATCTGTGCATACCCCCGATGGCATCTCCAACAGTATCCTGCACTAAAGAACTGCGGGCTCGAGGGAAAAGACAAAGTTGCGCGTCCAGTCCCGCCTTCCTGCCGCGGTCACGGCCGCCTTGTAGCTGTCATTTGCTTTCAGTGCGAGTTCTTCTGATGCTTCCTGACTTAACTAGTAGCGATCTTGGTCCTCAATAACGAAGTGATTTTGGGCTGAACTCGCCTTTGGGCGGCTCGTCTTTGAAAGTCGGTGCAAAGCCATTTGCTGCTGGAAATAGGCGCCATACCTGACTGTCGCGGCATTGAGAACTTAATGACATGGACAACGCATTCATGTGCCGAATTGACTGATGACGAGATCGTTCGACAGGTGCTTAAAGGGAAACTTCGCTAGGATTCGAAAAAAATAAAATAAAATAGGTGAGCATCATACCGAACACGAACCACCCCCTCGATACCGAATACAACATTCGCATTCATTTTGCGCCAGCAATTAATTCGTAAACCATCACTATCGCAAACCGAAACAGAAATTCGAAGACCAGAACACAGCTTCATGCTATACCGTGACGTCACCCAGCAGTGTCGCCTGCCTCGTAACCTTCATTCTCCCTTGTCGGATGCCGGATGATGTCAGCAGTGTGTTGCTTTCAAACCGAAGGACGTCCATCAGTGTAACATTGGCAAGGTGACCTTTATCACAACGCTTCTGCGCATTCTCTGTGACCCTGACGGCGCCGAAGAGGATTCCCTACATATTCAATAGATGGCGCCACTATGGCGTCGGCTGCGCTTTGGCGCGCGCCGATCGTGTTTCGCTGGACCGCCGCTAGGATACGACGCGAGTGCGAAAGAGGTCTATTGGCGTGTCATACTTTGTCATACTTTCAAAATAGAAAGTTGTGCTCATAACTTGTAGCGAAGTGTCGAAAGCCCTTTGATTCCGTTCATTACAACACACTGCTCTCCCTTGCTGAATAGTCCTTGAGCCAGAGCAGGGCTACTGGATCCACATTTAAAAAAGAAAGATAATTTATCCTGCGTAAGTCTTTATGGTCAACGGTACTAAAGGCTTCCCTAAAGTCGACAAAGCTGTTAAAATATATGGTTGTCAGAGTTAAATGCGATGTCGTGATAGAAACAGGCTAGCTGTGTAGTACACGAGGTAGAGTCGGGCTTTTTTGCAATAGAAGAATTGAAAAAAAAAAACAAAAAAAACAAGCGAGCTGGTGAGTACAATTTGTAGTTCGTAGTCCTTATAGTCTCGGGATTGTGGATCCCTTGGATTTCCGTAGAATTCGATCGTGTAAGTGTAAGTTGTACGTTGAAGTCCCACTGGATTCGAAAGAAATATGCACCTGCTCTCTGTATGTATATTTTGCCATGGTACGGCGGCCGTCATCGATCAGGGGTCGTCAGACGGAAACGGTCGCGTCGCATTACCCGTGCGGGTATACCCGTGGCTATACCCGCGGCTACCTGAAGGCACCCGCGCAGCTTTGCTACTTGCGGGTAGAAATTCAGCGTCGCTGCAGGATGCGGTTAAAATGCGGGTGCACCGGACACTGCGTCCGCGTTTTGTGCAGCTATAAACCCGCATTACCCGCAACCCTTTTACTCATTATTTTGTCATGCTTTCATTACAAAAAAAAATACCCAAAGAAACAAACTTTTCTTACACACACCATGGTCATTTGACCTTTCCGGCATGATCCGAGCTGATCCTCTCACAACATGGCAATACGATGGCACTAGCTGAACACCGAAGACATCTCGCTCTGTCTGTTCTGCACTTCAGGCTACTTCTTGCACACTCTAGAAACAGAACTTCTCCGCATGGCAGGCTCAGCAGTTACCGTAATTCAGAATCATATCGCTCGCTTTTCTGGTTGATTTCGTTGTTTTGTTATTTGCGAGTTGAAATTCAGCGTCGTTGCAGGTTGCGCGTAAAATGCGAGTGCACCCGCACAGCGTGTGCACAGGTGGCCTGTCTGCGGATGCGGCACACCCATCGTCATTGGGTGATTGCTGTTGATGTTGTACGTGCAATTTAGTCGTATTTCTAACTGTTTCATATTTAAATTCGTTCATTGAATAAAACTACATTTGCAACATCATCGAAAGGATAGACCTCTACAATCGAAACGTCATCATGACTGAAACGGAAGCAACTCGGAATGGGAGGGCTGGGTTGTCGAACGTCGTATCTTTCCCCCCAATAATGGTGACACACTTTTCGGACTGGCGCGTTGCGTGGGAAAGTAGCAAGAGAAGATTGGGAAGAAGAACGCGGAAAGAGTGAAAGCGCATTGTACTGATTACTAGACCTCAAACGTCCGCGTGCCTTGAAACCGATTATCTCCCCACAATGAACATGACAGTCTCCCGCAGGTGGGGCCATAGTGATGTTTTCCCACTCAAAGATGGCGGACTCAGGGGCTGGGCATGCGCATACGCGTTGTCAGAAATGGTCCATTGAAAGGAAAGTTGGACCGAAAGTCGCGTCTCTTTCAGGGGCCATCGTACTCCCCTCAAGACCATGGCTTTCGGGCGTGACCTTGTTCGCCTCGGGCTTGAGCGTAGTTCAACTCTACCAAATTGGTGGCGCTCTAGAACACTATGACGTCATTTGTTTACAAATAGGGAGAGGTCTATTCGTTGTGTCGATTTCTAATGTGGGTTATGCGTTGTGTTTTATGCTATCGTGACACAATCGTAGTACCGCGACAACTGCGCTGTTGAAGCTCCCAAAACACAACTTTTAACCTGTTATGATTGCGGCGATGCAGAAATAAAGGTGTTACTATACGGTACGCTGATGCACCTGATTGATGACAGACATTGCCGATACCGGTCTGACGTAAAACTTTCCCAAAATGCAGACATTCAAAAGATAAGAAAACAACGTCTGTTTTTCTTCGAACGGGACCTCCATTGCCTTCGTCCCCAACCCTTTGAAACGCTGTTCGTTGCCTGTAAACGACATACGCACAGATAAAAAAAAAGAAGAAACGCAAAAGTAAAATCACCATTGTGCACGACAAACTAACCTGCAGCTGGCGCCGCGTATGAAACGCAGATAACAACACGGCTCCGCGCGCACAAAAACGACCCAAAGTTCCCGCCTTTACCGCAACGTGGCGCCACGGTTCCCTTTGAGCCATTTGAACCTCGAAAGCAGAAATAGCAGTTGGGTCCTTCTGCCATTTATCGGCCTGCTGGAGGGGATATTCTTGTTCAAAAGAAAAATAGGGTTAAGAATTTCCCCTTTTTTGTATTTTTTAGAAAGTGGAAGGAAGGGATTAAAAAGAAGGGAAAAGGCGGAGAAGGTGGTATGGAGCGGTAGAAACATGTAGCCAGGGATTTTCTCACTTCTTTTCCTTTTTTTCCCGGGTATATCACGTCCCTTTTTGTCACTGATACAAGGGGCGAACTACGTCTAACGACCAAAGAAGATGGTTTTTCGCGAAAAAGTCGTGTCGACGCCGCTTTAGAAGTAAAGAAAAAAACGTGTTGTTCGAAAGAAAAGAAAAAAAAACTTGTAAGGGACCCTCGTCTCGATGCCTCAGGAGGATTGAAAGGAAAATGATCTTCCAGAAAGCAAGCCAAGAAAAAAGAACGCGAATGCAATCTTTCGCCAAAAAGAGAGAGGAAAAGTTTGCGAGTAGGCAGTTGGCAACAGTGCACCGGATTGGTTTCTGGGAAATATTGAGTGGCCAACATAGAAAAGAGTATTCTACGGGTCACGTACAGGCTTAACACGAATATCGTCTATCTGTTTTGCTATGTGTGTATCTGTGCCTTAAATGAGTTTCGGTTTCGGCTTGTAGGGTGATGGTGAGCCTGAGGTGGAGGGGGTATACAGTGGTGCATTTTTTTTTTAGTCCTGTTGTGTCGTGCCTTTAGGGATAGGAATTTAGGATCCTATCTTGACAGAGAGCTTGTGGGAGTCTTGTGCCGTTTTCTGAGATTGGGTCATTTCAGGTTTTGCCGCGCGAATCTATTTGCGTTCGAGATTTTTCTATTCACTGCGATGACTTCGCTTTCGTTCGTTTCATGGTTCGTTGGTGCGCGAATCGCTTTGTACTCGACTATAGCGTAGATTTTCTACAGTGTGGTTTCGTTTCCAGGGCTCACCGTTCCTACCTTCTTGAGCGCACGAGGCACGCCATCTGCCGAGTGCCGACACCCTCTGTCGGAGGCAGCGCCACCAAGTTAGTCGAGTGCACTTGGCCGTCTGAGCCGAACATGACACCATCTCGCGTGCGAAAAATTCTCACCGTTGGCTACCAGAATATTCCATTTTTCGCTGCTCGTCTGCTTGAGTCGTCCGCTAGCAGCATCGTCTTGAGCGCCGTCTTTCATGTTTTCCAACAAATCTTCCATCCTCTCCTCCAGCGTCGTTCGGATGTCCTTTGGCATTTCTTCTTCAATATCTTGGTGCGCGCTTTCTTTCTTGCTGTCTTCCGCAAGCATCCCGCACGATGAAGTCGGTAACGGGGTTGGACGTTTGCGCCACTCCGGGTTATCCCTTTAGAGGGTCAGCACTAGGCCCTAAAAATGAAAGCTGCTCGTGATTGTGATGCAACGGTCTATCACTAGATACCCCTTTCGCAGGAGAGAAATCGGCGTAGCCCGTCTGTAGTGCGCCCTGGAAACGTTTAATCACTGGACTCTAAGTCGTTTCCATAAAGCGTATGCCCCTGCACGGTTAAACGTTTCTGATTGGCCGGTGATGATACGGAGTCGGGAAGCGTTCGCGGCTCCCCAGGACTCCCTATTGCGTCGCACTTGAACGTGTTGAAACGATGTTGCTAGCATGTCGGTTAGATATGACCCTAAAAATGCGATTAAGGCATTAAGGCGACGTCTGTTCTTGGTAACGGGAACCAACACGTTGCAAGTCGCGTTCATTAAAGGAAGGCTCCGCACCAAACCGTAACAGTGCGACGTCAATCCATACAGTGGACACAGTTTCTCCTCCCCAGGTGGCATAGATAATTAGAAACCGAATATTTTCCTTCGAGCGAGACTGCGCTCCTCCACGAAAGAGAAGTCCAGCAACACTGGGCTTCACTTCACCGGCATTCTTCTTGTGCACAGGGGTAACATAAATCTGCCATTTTTGTAACTACCCTCAAGCGGGGGCTTTTTGCAACACCGCCCCCTTGTCCTGGTCGCACGTTATAGAAAACGTCATTTTGAAGTCATGTGACTTTGTTTACATGTCGTTTTGCCGCTTACCGACATACTTCCGTTGTCATAAAGCCAAGAGATGAACGTATTTTCCACATTAAACTATGCGGTGCTTCTTCCGCAACATGTCAACCCAGTTCTCATTAGTTTATGTACATCGCATCGGCTCAGTGAGTCTTAACGCGCGGTCGTCATCACGTTTCTGGAAGTCGTCAACAGTACGAGGCCTTATGTGCATGACTGCGCGTTTTACTGCGAGATTATCGGATAAAAATAATTACCGTGATCGAAAGACATCCAAATCATCGCTCAGAAACAACAACCGCATTGTTTACAAAGGGTTTGGCCGCCGATCACGGGCGCGGCCATCTTTTAAGGTCACGTGTGCTTTGACGTTTGCTGTGACGTGCGACCTGGACCTGTCCAGGATGCATCGCGTTCTCTCAGCACGCTTTCCTCTACGGGACAATACATTGGATTGCACACCTGTGTTCGCGTGCGCCTTTCTTCATGCTATCTTCCACCGGTGGCGAGCACTTTACGACGAAATCGAGGAAGCAGATGACTCGCCATCCATGTCGCACGAAGAAGTTACCAAGCGGGTGCTCGAAACTCAGCAGACGGTCCGCGCGAGACTACCTGTGACGTCACGCAGGGTACAGGAGGATGGAGAGGGAGCCTTCAGGAGTTTCGGTTTCGATATAGGCTTCCCAGCTCTTTTGGCAACTAAAGAGTCAGCAACCGCCAAACCAACTTTCTTTTTCTCATTCCTGAAGAATGCATCGGACTAATTTACGTAGTCATCGTAAGAATTTGGAATCGTCACGGAGTCTCCCTTTAAACACGTTATAGGGTCTCAACGACGGTGCACTTATTGGTCAGCTGCAGCTGCGCGGAAGTCGGTGCTTCCCAAAACTTCCCTAAGAAGGAGGAAAAACGGTGCAGCAGAAGCGATAAGACAGCGTTGGCGCCGTTCCACTCCGCCGAACCCATCTGCGTTAATAATTTCTTCCCAGCGCCGATATGTTTTGACGGGCGCATTGGAAACCGATACTGGCCTAGATTCATATGCGAACGCATGTGCCATTTTATGCACGAACGCTATCAACCGTGTTGTTCTTCCCTGCAGAAACAGCACGTGTTGGGGGGGGGGATGTTGAGGTGGGGGTGGAAGTGCACTGAAGCATGACGCTCCACCGCCGTCGGGATACGGTGGATATATCTCACCTGTCATATCAGCGGAGGGGTCGTTCGGACGGGCGTCTGCGTTGTTTAACTGCAATATTGCGACAAGCGTAGCTCGGCGTTTTCGGGCTTTCGAAACTCGCCGATCGCAATCATCTGATAAGGCGTGAGTTCGGGCCCTGCTGCGAACTCACGTGAAGGTCGACATGGCGTGTTGGTGAGCTCGATCATGCCGCAGCAGTAGCGCACTCACCAGATAACATCACATTTGCTCTGTTTATCAGTGTGATATTACTTCGTGAGCGCACTAATATGCGGCATGATCGAGCTCGCCATGTCGACCTACAAGTCAGTTTATAACAAGGTCCGAACTGACGCCTTATCGGATGATTGTGATCGTGAATTTCGAAAGCCCGAAACGCCGAACTATGCTTGTGGCAATCTTGCAGTTAAGTAATGCAGACGCCCGTCCAAACGACCCCTCAGCTGATATGACAGGTGAGATATATCCACCGCATCCAGACGGCGGTGGAGCGTCATGCTTCAGTGCACTTCCCACCCAACGTCGCCGCAGGTACCGGAACCGTTGCTTTTTTTTGGGGGGGGGGGGGGGGTCGGTTCTGGTTCACGCATATCGATCCAGTTCAGGTTCGGGTTTAGAGCACGAAAAATAAGGTTCAAACCGTTCTTGAACCGATTCGAACCTGTTCACTGAAGCTGATATTCGAAGGCAAACGTGATTTACACCATACTGAGTACGCAAAATAGAACTTTCTCTCACTGAAGTGTGATTTTATAGTGCTTTGCTGAAGAAATTTGGCTGACGTACAGCGGCGAACCGATCAGGCTCAGCATGTCATTTACAGGACAGAAGTGAAAGAACGGAAGTAAAAGGACACAAGTGAAAGAGTAGACTATAATACCTGGCGGAAATGGTGGTTTTATTCTGACTGAAAGCGAGCTCAGAAGCGAATAGACCTCTCCCTGTTTGTAAACAAATGACGTCAGAATGTTCGACAGCGCCACTAATTTGGTAGAGTTGAACGAGGCTCGATGCTAGGGAGCGAAGGTCGCGCTCGAAAGCCACGGTCTTGAGGTGATTACGATGGTCCATGAAAGGGACACGACGTTCGGTCCTACTTTAGGATGCCTACTTTACGCTGCCTCCTACAATAGGAGGCAGCGAACAAGTTCCCATTCGTGGAACCCAGTCATCCCCCTCCGATTTGTTTCGGTTTCAGTCTGTCTATCAACGTCATGATGACGTTTCTCGGGTGGAAGTCTATTTTTTGATTGCTCGAAACACTGCGGCAACATTTGATGAACGAGGATGCTAGTTATTAGAGAAAAAGCTTCATTCAAGGTGTTAAAAAAAAAGAATGAAGAAAAGGAACTAAAAGCGACAACCTGCCATGTCTAACGTGCCACTTCAAGCAGCTCCAGGAAACTTGGTACGCTGTAAGGAAACCAGTGCCACGTTGAACCCGCGTTCATGTGCGTTTCGGCTTGTGGCTTCGTGAAAACGCTCCATTGGTCTGAAAAACGTACCGGAACCGCTAAAACTTCGCTACATGGTTTGCAATGGCAACTCAGGGGGCTGGCTTGCTGAACGTGAACCATTTCGCGAACAGGCAACCGTTTGACATTTATTTCGGTTAAGTACGGTTCGGTACAGGGTAGAGAAAATATTTTCGGTTCGGTTCCGGTTCGGCAAAATATAACTTTTTTTTAGCGGTTTCCGGTTGTGGTTCAGGTCCAGTTCCGATCCCTTCGGGGCCGCGTTCTCACTTGCTTTCCTTCCTCATCTGTTTTTGCTGTTTCTCGTCGGGAAAGAAGGGAAGAAGTTTAGAAAGAGAGCTCCGACGGGTCTTATCCTTATATTAGAGGCACAGCCAAGGGCAACCATATTAAACACTCATTAGGACTCTGTGTGCCAGATGGTCTTCTCCCGTCCCCTGGGAGAGGGGGTAAGTAGGGATAGAGCAAAGACGTTCTCCCCGTCTTCATGAAAGGAAAGCCGATCAGGCGATCGACGAGTATCGTCTGGATAGTTTCTCTGACCAGTGTGCAGCTCCATACTACTAATCGACTAGCGGAGCACAAGAAAATATGAGGAAGACCCCGTTCTCATCCGCGAAGCACCGAGCTGTGCCCCGGAAGCTATATGCGCGGTCCTTCTGACCGCTGCGACGTGGTTCGAACGCTCAGCTTCACGAAGTTTGCCAAGCGAATTGTTGCATGTGGTGTTTGCATCAGGTGGGCCTTATGGCTTATTCGGGTGGTCATTTCTTTGCAAGTTTTTTTTTTTTTTTTTTCGCTTGGTCAAAGCGGAGCAGTCTCCCCTGTGCGCGTGGCGCTTTCCAAGCGCAAGGAATTTGCTAGCTAGCACTTTTTTTTTCGCACGGTCTCCAAGCGACCGAGCAGCGGGTTGCCCAGCTATATCCGGTGTCGTCACATCCGCACTGCAACGGTGTCGAGCGTGCTTATTGGCCCGCACGTCGAAGTTCACGTTGTTTAGCAGACGGCGGAACCCGAAGACGGGCGACTGCGATGCCACTAGCGTGATCCAAGTGACTAAAACTGCTAGATTCCTAGCCCTCCGATGTTCGCGTGGAAGTGGTCACGTGATCCAGCTCGGGCGTCAACCTGGGTGCGTTTTCTTATTCAACTCTGGCAACTCTGAGTTACTCTCTGCCGGCGAAAAATAGCCAGAGTAGCCAGATTAGCGGAAATGACGTCATAACTCTGCGGCGAAAATTAGCCAGAGTAGCCAGGGAGTGACAACTCTACTCTACTCTGCTCTGAAGAAGGGTAGCCGTCGTTCTGACGTCACACACAAGCTAGCAGACGACGATGCGTCGTCTGCTACCAACCGTCCTGTTTACAGACAATATGGGTGGTGTTCAATTTCGAAATGTAGGACTGGTTAAAAACTGTCGAACATTTTCCAAATCTGCTAGAGTGGACGCATCTGCGGTAAGTTGCTAAACAGACAGTGTGCCACCACTTCCACATCGTCTCGCCTGTCGGGCCAGTCCGCCATTTTGAGCGCAGAGTAACTCTAGCCGTTCGAAAATTACGGTCGAAGGTGGCTACTCTGGAGTCACGTGATGATAAAGGCTCTGACGTCGTTACCCAACTCCTGGCTACTCGGGTTCAATAAGAAAACGCACCCCTAGCAATTTCCGTGCGCTATGCCGTGTTGCCATAAAATGACCACCCGAATTCGCCATTAGTCGCCATTTACCCCATGTATTTCTTCTTCTTCTTCGGCGCGTCAAGGGCCGCGCGTGACCGTATGCTGACCCATTGTTGCGTTTTAGCAGACCGTTGATAACGTGGCTTGCGTCGAACCGTATCAACCGGAACCAATCAGTGGATAAGATTCTGAGTCAAGCACCAATGCGATTGGTTCCGATAGGCACGATAACCTTATCAACGGTATACTAAAACTCACCAGTATGAGAAATATCGCACCCAGATCTGGGTTGTGGTATAGGAAACTTGTCTGGATGCATTTACACGAGAGTTGGCTCTTAGAGGATTTGTCGTGAGCTTGGAATCCAATCTGAGCCAAAGCCACTGTAGCGAGAGTAGTGAGTGTGAGTATACCGTTGATAATAGAGAGTTTTAGTATACCGCTACCGGTGCCCGGTAGGCTACCGCGGCTACCGGTGGACTTGCTTACCGCAGTCCCCGGCTCCGGTATAACAGGCTCGTTTAATATAGCGCGACTCTACCGCGACATTTCACCGATAGCAATCACAACAGCAGCGCATCGTAGCGGCGGCGCTGCTGTCGATCTCGCCGGTGAAGCGAGCGGTACGCTGGCGGTAGGCTGCGCGGTATTTCGCGCCTTCGACCGGCGGCCGGTAGGACCGGGAGGCCGGTATTCCGCTCGCGCTTGCGCAGAGAAGGCATGACGTCAATACCGGCCCCACCGGTAGCCTATGGGCGGTATACTAAAACTCTCTAATGTCACCGTAAAGCTGTACCGTACCTATACCGGATATTATGGCAGCGTGCATGACACATAATCTTACCAGTTCTTTGGGTGCCGCAGACACGGTACCTCGTAAGCCCTGTCCGTGGACGGTAGCAATGTGGGAGAGGTGAACGTTGCTTCCAGCACCGTGTGTCGGAGATTTCCGGCGCTCGTCAAAAGAACCCCAGGTGGTCGACATTATCCGCAGTTCTACTCTGCGCCACGTGCAACATGTCGCCATACTATAGGCGGACAAACTTTACGACCAGCTCCCGTGGTATAGTGGTTAGAATGACCGCTTTTCACGCCGAGACTGGGCGGTGACGCTTGTTCGAATCCTCGCACCGGCTGTGCTGTCTCGGGTCACACTGGGTTTTCCCGCAGTTCCCTTGAAGTCGGCACGGGACGCCCATACTAACCCCCCTGTCTCCTTTCCTTCCTGCTGTCCTCACCATCTGCTCACGTCTGTACGCCGCTCATAGCTACAGTTGCTTCGCGGCGCTAATACGAAAAAGCAAACCTTACGTGTAACATCACGGCACCATTATTATTATTGTTGTTATTATTATTATTATTTAACTCGGAAGCCACGTCGTCAACGGGCTACCGTTAGTAGACCGCTGATAACGTGGCTTCCCAAGTACTGTGTCTACCGCTCCCAATCAACTGATAAGATTCCGAGTCATGCACACTGCCATTGGATCCGGCAGGCACGGGACGTTATCAATGGTCTACTAACACCCTGCTATTTTAATAGACCACTTATAGCGTCACCGTGAAGTTGTCATACCTACCGTACCCAACGACGTCGTGCGTGACTCGGAATCCGATGTGTTGATTGGGTGCGGTAGACGCGGTTTCCTACCGGTACCGGTATACGAAAACTCTGTTAGCGAGTGCTAGTAGACTGCTGATAACGTCGCCGGTAACTTGCCGTGCCTACCGGAACCAATGACAGAGAGCGTGACGCAGAATCTTATCTGCTGATTGGGTGCGGTAGACGTGGTAGCCTACCTGCTGCCGGTACCGGTATACGAAAACTCTATTAGCGAGTGTTAGTAGACCGCTAATAACGTCGCCGGTAACTTACCGTGCCTTCCGGAACCAGTGACTGAGAGCGTGACGCAGGATCTTATCTGCTGATTGGGTGCGGTAGACGCGGTAGCCTACCGGGCTGCCGGTACTGGTATACGAAAACTCTCTATTAGCGAATGATAGTAGACCGCTGATAACGTCGCCGGTAACTTATCGTGCCTACCGGAACCAATGACAGAGAGCGTGACGCAGAATCTGATCTGCTGATAGGGTGCGGTAGACGGGCTAGTGGTAACGGTATACTAAAACTATCTATTGTTTCTCGGGCGGTTGTACCCGAACTGTGAAACGTCTCACCACTCAATGTGGTCTTAAATTGTGCTTTTGTGCTCACTCAATTTCATAACTTCTGTTGGTGATAAACACGAGAAAGCTCCTCCAGGAATCGGGGTGTGATCCACGATAAGCTTGGGTCACTTGGTCTGCATGGTGTCCTTGGCTCGCGATACTTTGTCACTGGCAGGGAAGCTAGCCCGTGGCGTAGTCAGCGTTATAAATTTCTGCCGCTTATTTAAGTTTTGCGTACCCTTTCCACTCATTTGAAGCAGCTGTCTCAGCTCGCGAGCAGCAGATATTTCCCAACAGAGACTACTGTTTCTCTCACTTCATGTTATATATGTGCCGTGTGAATGATTCTCCCGGAAGCTAACCCGATCAGGTGATCTCGTTTGTCCGTTTTGACGCAGCGCTTGCAGCGAACGGGCAGAGCGAGCTCCCATTCATTAACTCAACAGGAGAATGTTAATGATGGAAATAGAAAACTTCGATATCGTGAAGGGGCTGCATTTCATATGGAGGTGGGGGGGGGGGGGGGGAGTAAATTGAAGAGTAATTACCGCTTCTGGTCGTCTGCGTTACAATTACTCTGCATTTTAGTTCCCTTACCGCAAAATTTACTCCCAAGCGTCGCAAATAGCCCGCAAGCTTCGCAAATACCCCTGAATACAACAGCCTGCTTGAAGATGGGCTCTGCGGGAATTCGATGGAACAACTATACCTCATCCCACCGTTATGCATGTAGCGCTGTTGTTGTTCTGCGTATACAGAGTAACACACAGACGGTTATTTTCTAAGACTTTATGTCCCGTACGTGTCGCGAGAGATTATAACTAAATTCCAAGTCAAAGTATTTTGCTTTATGCAGATTGTTTATGTGGATAGAACGTGAGGGGAAAGCGTGCAATGCAGTCCCCACTCGTTGACATTCGTTTAATCTCAGGCACTTAGTCCCGAAGAGGGACAATAATTGTTGCTCTTTTTGTCAGAGTGTATGAGCTGCTAAGCGAGGAGGAAGCCCTAGCGTTTTTTTGGACACTTTATGTAAAGTTTATAGTGAGTTGTGTGCTACGGAGACAGTGTATTACGAGTTCGCGTGCGAGGCGTCTATTATGGAGTTCCTTGTTCTCTTTTCATTGCTTTACGTTTGGTTATCGCGTTTCGTTGCGCTTGCAGCGGTTCGAGGGGTACTGTATGTGAGGGAGGAGGGTCAGTAATTGGGGTAGCTTCGTAGCTTTCTCTTTTGTGAGGCAGGAGGGGGGTTCAACATGGGAGTGACAGAATTCGTCGGGTGAGGTGTTCAATTTCTCCTATCGTTTTTCTCCTCACGGCTCGATGCAGAATTGAATTAATTCAAAATGGTGAAAATAAGTCGCGACCCTGAGGGACGGTGCCAAGGAAGAAATAATTGACAATAAATAAAATAAGTAAGTATATTAAACAATGTAATAAAGTTGACAACGGCGACATTCATATATTAAAGAGTGGACGACAGGTCGCAGTACCGCGCAAAAACTTTCATTCATCGATGAATTTTTTAATGCATTTCGCACTCAACACTACTCACTGTTGAATCAAACAAAATCGCCGAACAAACGCTGTTTCGCTTTGGTCATGGAGGAAAGAAACTAAGGAGAGGGCTATAAGATCGGAATGCCGTGGGACCCCTCTAGCGGTCGCTCCTGGCAATACCACGCCCATCTAGTTGCCCGGTCACGTGATCCACACATGTTTCAGCGTTATGGCGGTCTGCGCGGAGGCTTGGAAATTTAGCAAACCTCATCTTCAGCAAATGTCTTACCTTCAAGGAGTCCATTCGCACAATACTTTGAGGTTATGGGTTGTTTCAACATTTGCCGCGTGATAAATCACAGCAAAAGTCGAGAAAAACAGAAGAGAAGCCAGGCAATGTCACGATGACGTACGTACGTCTTTAGCGATTTAGTGATCCATTGCTTCCACACTGAGATGATCTATCTTGTGTTTCAACTTTGGTGTGATAACTTCTAACTCCAAAGATGTTATGAAAGCGAAAGAAAGTTATTCGGCCGCAGCTCGTCTCTGTATTCAGGTAAGGTACGCCGCGGACATGGAGGACACCATGTTTTATGACGTCTTGCCGTGACGTTTATGGGTCACGTGTGTGGGCAACTAACCACAATGCCATGCGCGGGTCACAGCACGCTCGCTTGCATTGGGAGAGGCGCTTAGGGCATCTCCCTTAGTTTCTTACCTCCATGTCTTTGGTACAGATGGGGCCGCCATCTTGACACGGCCGCTGCGCCGTCATGCTTTGTCCCGCACTGCCACCTGCACTCTAAGAAAAAAAGGTGTAATTTTCTACCTTTTGGGGTAGAAGTGTGTTGTTACAGATTCTCAACCCTTTTGGGGTAGAAAGTGAGGGGTAGAAACACTTCTACCCCTTCATTTCTACCCCGCTGGTGGAACAGTTCTACCCCCGAGTGTGAAGAGAATTCTACCCTGTTAGTGGCAAAATTCTGCCCCTACATGGTTAACTGTTATTCCTCTGGGGGGGTCATCTTTTCTCTCCATATGGAAGACACCTCTACCCCAAGGATGAGAAATATCTGCCCATCTTGACGCTAAATATTCAACCCTTCCCGGAAGACAGTTCTACCGTGAGTAGAACTGTTCTCCCTTATTGGAAGATAATTTTTTACCCGAAATGGTAAGAATCTCTGCTATTATTCGTGCTGTGCCTACCGGTGGCATATCTCTACCCGTAATGACGGGGCATTTAGACCTTGTAGGGAAATATTTACTCCGCCTTTCATGAAGGACGTCTGTCCTTTTGAGAAGAACTTGACATATAGTATTTGTGTGGATGAGATTGAATATATACGTAGACAACTGTTACTGGTCACAGCATTTTATTACCACGTCACAATTGGAATCGTACACTTGCGCTTACCAATGCGAAAGGTACATCGATATTGAAGAAGCCTGAGCACGGAGACACGAAAGAAAACACGACACAACACAGACGACTCCATTGTTGCATCCATCAGACTGCACAGCACTTGCATAGACTGTCTTGCACATAAATTCCACATGCATGCACCATAACAAGGGCATCGGGATAACTTCTGAGGGCTTGAGACTTCACACTACTGTGTCGCTCTAAATACACACGAATCTCCGCTCGGTGTGTAATATCTGCCCGGAGGAACACGTGGCAGGACGGATGATTTCAACTGAAATGTAAATGGCATTAATAGAGCATTTAAGATAAGCGATAAATAGTAACGACGGTACATGTTTCACTCCTCAGAAATATGTTTACATGTGTGATTCCCTCAGAAATAAGCATGCAAAAGAAGGCTATCCCGGCAGTGGACAAAAGCCAAGAAAAAAATAAATAAATAACACAGAGCACATCTAAAAAACCATGACTCGAGCGATGAGTGCCTTCTCCCATCAAACAGTGGCTCACCGTATGTTATGGCTCCGTTTCTTCATTTTCGAAGTGGATCCTGTAATCACATCCGGCGGGCGCTGATAAGGTGCCGTGCTAAAGTTGTCATGGTGGCCTGCGTGTATTACACAAACGCATTTGCTCATGTTGCAGTTTCATAGGATGCTGAAAAAGTGTCAGACGACATGCCGATCAACCCGAACACGCAATGCGCAAAACACATCTGATCACTGCATATAAGACGCTCGGGATGAAAAATCTTGAATATCAAAATTACTCACCTGATTCTGTCCTAACTCCACCTTGCTTATGTTCATACCATTGCAGCTGAACCGATAACAGCTTCCACCACGGAGATGCGAATACCCGACTCAGCATAGCCATTAGGCCGCACGCATGGCCTTCGGTGCAGCAATGTCCACGTGCAAACTGACAGTCTGTGACTTACAGCGTTCGTCTCTATACTGACCCCTTTTACACAATCAGCGATTCCGCGCAAGCGCAGCCACTCTGTGTTTGGTCGCTCTGGCTAATCTCTTGAACAGTGACCTCGAAGCTGGACCAAACGCCTTTGTGCGCAGGATTAGTAAACCTCAACTATTCTCGTCGCTTGGGTGACTCCATTTACACTTCCATTAGTGACCCTGCTACGAAACACACAAAAAGAAAAAAGAGTCACTTGAACCCTAATAGTGACAAGATTGCCACAGTGGTTCTACCGTTAGGGGGAGAGAGTTGAGTAAAAGGGTAGAAACAACACAACTTGAACCTGCAGTCGGTAGAAAGAAAATAGGTCGGGGAGAACTGTTGCGCTTCTACCCGTTTTCAACCTTTTTTTCTTAGAGTGTGTCTGCTACGCCTCAAACCATGAGTATCGCTGCCGCCAACTTACAGGCACAGTCGAGCAGCGCTTCAAGTTTTCATTTGAGTAAACGTTCGTGTATACACGCGTCAGTTTTATCTGATCGAGCCCAATGAAAAGAAGACCTGCAGTTCTTCCCGTCTGCTTGTCAAGGCCACCTGAACGCGCTCTGTACACACTGAGTACCTTCCGTAGAACAAATATTGTGCTACAGCGATCCCGCGCAGCCTTATGTACTTGTTGCCTGCATTCATTCCGGAGCTCCGGATATTTGTTGCCATCTATACGTGCGTCGTGTAGCGGTTCTATATATCGGGGCCAATCTACCGTACCCGGCTACGACCGAACAAAAGGAAAGAGCAAGAGGGGCGAGCTGAAATCACGACGACGTTAAAATAAACCTTGGAAGAGTCGGGGAGCACATGTAGAGGGAGACACAAAGGTAATTTCCTGGGATCTCAGTGAAAGACTCCCATTTTCTGTTCGACTTGGTTCCAGCAATACGACTGCTTGCAGGGATGTACTTTGTTGACGTGCATATAGTGTTGTCGTAAGGGGGGAGGGGGGTGGAAAAGGTAGTCGGCGTCGCGGCGATCGAATATGCTTTATTGGGACGGATAGGTTGCCATTGCGCTAGCTGATGGAGCTCGGCAGACAAATATATATACATATATATCTATATATATAATCAGCAGCAAAAAGCTATAAAGAGACAAGTAAATGACACTAGACGTGGTTGAAATTCAAAATTACAGATTAAGATGGCTTCTATGGCTGCACGCAGAGAAACAGATACTCATGGAACGATGCGACAGCACCAGAGGACACGTGTTTCGCCGTGTTTGCGGCTCGTCAGCTCTGGGTAGCTGCGCATCGTCTGGAATTGGCAAACCAGGGGTCGCTCAGCGAGCGATATACACCTGGGAGGGTGACTGAGCACTCCTCAATGCCACAGTGCAAGCCAGTGAATTATAATCAGCGGAAAAAAGCCATAAAGAGACAAGTAAATGACACTAGACGTGTTTGAAATTCAAAATTATATATATACAATATATATATATATATATATATAAACGAAACTTATTTGGATGATAATGATTAGGGATGTGCCAACCGAATCCACGAATCCTCGAATTCTAGGCAGGGATTCGAGATTCCCAAATCCGAATCCCAGTGCCCAAAACGGGGAATCGAATCTTTCGAATCCACCAACCACGTGGTCTTTTTTTTTTCTCTTCAAATTGGCGCCTTCGGAGTCCGCCGAAAGCCTCATTGGCCGACAGGTGTTTTCTTGTTTGTTTGTTTACATTGCTCTGGACTGAAAGAGTTCAGGTAGGAACTGTTACATGACAAGTTTAAAAGTAAACTCGTTTTGCTTTTGATTGTTGCTTAGTTTTATGGAAATAATGCAGACTCGAGAATTTATGCATTTCTTGTAGTCGACGAACAACATGCTGAATAAATTACGTTTAAGAAGAACTGTATGGGTATACTTCCTCCTGAAACTGAAGCATTGTTTAATTTGTTTTTCATTAAACAAAGGTATCGTATTCTGCTTCAAAACATTTTTCACTGTAAGTGTTTTTTTCCTGGCTTTTTAAACTCTTTTTAAAAAAAGGATTCGAGATTCGTAAGATTTGTGGATTCGAAAAATTTTGGATTCGTCCCATCGCGAATAATGATGATGGTGGTGATGATGGTGATGATGGGAGGGTTTGGGTTTCATCACCACAGGCGTGGTGTATAAACCTAAATGGCACTGGCAAACATAACGCGTCGTCTGCTTATTGGACGGGCTTCCGGTGGCGCACGACGACGTATTTATGCCAGCTAAACCTACAGAAAAATCGTGGCAATTAAAATTAGAGTAAGATAACAAAATCTTACAGCGAAAACTTAGGCTTCCGTGTATTAGAATAGGCTGCATCCGTGTCATCATGGTGGTCTCAGGAGAGTTTTGTACAGGTACCGCTAGGGACACCGTCGGTGACATTCATATGGGACGTCGTTTCCGTATCTGCACCCATTGTTCCCCTAGCGATACCTGCAGACAACAATCATGAGACTGCCATGTTGACATTGGTATAGCCTGTTCCGATGCACGGAAGCCCAAGTTTTCGTCGGAAGATTTAGTCCTGTTACACTCTGTTTAACTTTCACGATTTTTTCTCTAGGTTTAGCGCGCATAGATGCGTCATCGTGCGCCAAGTGAAGTTCGTCCGATAAGCAAGCAACGATTTATGTTTGCAAATGCCACTTAGGTGTTTCTGCTGAACACACACCCTGTATAGTGATGAACCTCAGAGTGAGGGCGGAAGTCTCACATTCAAATGGTTCCCACTGGCCTTTGGAACCCTTGAACCCTGGAATTCGAAAATGCCGTTTTCTAGGTCGGAAAGAACCCGGAATTTTCCATAGTCCTTGAAAACACTTGATTATGCATATTTCTTCTTATTCTCGCGGAGCTGCAGTGCAAATTCTGCTTATCCAGGCATATAGAAGTATAGCTTTAACACCACAGTAGAGAGAAGTCATTGCAATAGACAGCAGTTAGCGCATACAGGAACCGCGATAAATGAACGGGGCCCTCCGTTGCATTCCGTAGCCTTCCTTCTATCCTATGATCTTTAAAGGGATACTTCGGAACGATCGGACAAAAAATTGCTGCACATCGTAGTTGGTGCATAACATCCACAGTATACCTGCCATCAACCTTGTTTCTTTCTCATGCGACGAATTACGCCTCAAATAAGCGAGCAATGAAACCGAAACAGTAACATGGAGAGAAGTCGCAGAAACTGCCCTCCGCAGGCCAAAGCCTTACGTCACCCTGCATGGAGCGGACAAGTAGTATATCACGCTGGTCGTAGCCGCTGTGTTACGTTCCCGAAACAAAACATCAGACTACTCAGACACAGATGGAAATAAACAGCGGTCACCTGGTTTGCTGAGAGTCAGGAAACAGCGCAGGAATGATATGATATGACTAATGCACGCAGACCACAGAAAGAAGTAGTACTACTTCCATCGACGCTCGGTGGGAGCCCGACTTTTTAAAAACTCAAAAGTCGCTTTTATGATTCCACCTTCGTTTTCAAGTGAGATATTTCACAACTCTGTTCAGTTCGTGTAAATCATTGTGGGAATACCACAAGCTTGAAATCCATTTGGTTGCGAAGTCTCCCTTTAAAGTAGAACAGAAGTCATTTTTAACACCCTGTTTTCTTCCTATAAAACTGCTAAGCAGGCCAGTAAGATGCACCATGCGAAGTAATTCACACTACAGAGTCATAATCATCGCAGAAATTGAATTTAAAATACGCCGCAAAAAGCGACCGTGCGCAACGGTGGTGAAGAGCAGTACCAGCCTGTGATCTGCCTGGAAACCTCGCGCTGACACTATAAGAAGAACGCTCGCTGATTCGTCTAGAGAAATTTTGTCTGCTAGTCGGCTGTTCGGGATTCTGAAAAAGCCTTTCTCCTGGGTCGGTAATGATTCGGTCGCTCCTTCTATCCCTAGTAGACGAGTTCAGAATATCCCAGAGTGCTTAGCGTCCCGCTTTGAACTGTGGAAGTTTACTAATACGAAAGAAACGGGTGGCCTCCAAACTGTTCCGATGTCGTCCCTACCGGTCCATTGTCCATGACGTGTCAAGGTCAGCGAAAGCGAAATGTGAAGGATCATTCTTCGTTCCCACGCTCAGCAAGCGCCCAGGATGCAATGCGTGCGCAAAGAGCACTGGGCTTTTCTGAACTCGTCTATTCTCCGGGAGAACTGGCAAAACTGGTTTACGGCGGCAAAGTGACAAGGCGCTGACCCCCACTGACCAGCGAACCAGAATGTGTTCTCCTTGTAACGTCATCGGTGACGTGACATCATACCTTCTCCTCCTCGTTATACCTGGAGTAGCGAGTTAAGGGAGAACGGGCGGGGCCATGTTTATGTGAGTTTTTTTCTGCGAAACAAATTGCACAAATCAAAACCTTTCGCGCTATTCGGTAAAATGACACACACACCTTCATCAGACGTCTTAATCTGATTTTTTTTTTTTTTTTTTTGATGGCCCTCTGTACCCCTTTAACACTCAGGAGACCCCATTGACGTTCGTGAACGGAGCGCTACTGCACAGTCAGTGTATTCTGACGTGTAATATACCTTTATAATCTTTTAGGCTATAGATTTACACGGCGGATGTGTCCCCCCGATCGGTCCGTGGACTGCGCGAACGTCACAGCTTACGTCATGGCAATGTGCGCACTCCCCAGATCAGGGAGCGCAGACCGTTCCCCCTCCGCCATGCGAACCATCCGCGCGGGGACCTGTCGGTCCGCGTGACGTCACTCGCGTCACGGGGCTTTCTCCCAGCCCCGGTCCCTCGTGTGAACCCACCCTTAATATTCCTGCGGAATATTGAAGTCCTGGCCTTAAACTCTGTTTTGCACCCCAGGTGAAATTACTGCCTAGTCTTAAAAGGTCATTGGAAGACACTCGAATTTCTGTACGAAAATTGAGTAGGAACCATGTACAGCTCCCGTCAACCTTAATAATAACACCGGGAAAAAAAATGGTATCACTTCCAAGTGCGATTACAGCCACCCTGGAGCACTAGGGGAATGTTATGTCAACAAAATCCTTGCGTTAAACTAACAGAATAATTTTGTTCAATTAAGATTTGTTTCTGGCCCCAAGGGTTGCTGTAATCGCGCTCGGGAACTAGAGCATATTTTTTCCAATGTTATTATTAAGGTTGACGGGAGCTCTACACCGTGCGGAAAAGTTAGTTGTGCTTTTAGTTTGGGGCTTGGCAAGGGGGTCGTGTTTGTTCAGGAGAATGCGTCCGCACAGCATTTATTTAGCTTTGAATGTCTCCGAACTGTCCCTTTTAGGGCTTATTTTGCTTAAATTGAGAGCCTTGCTCGTAACTAATGTTGTGGACCAGTTGAATTCGAGACCGTACTTCAATACCTATGTCCCTCCCAGTCCAGCTTTTTTGTCGTATTTTTAAACATGGCATATCTTGCGAAGCCGCCGAGCATCCTCCTTGATTTTCCTTGTTTCGAGATGGGGCATTTCGCAACCGGGAATATCGAGCTCGTCCTCCCACGCAGACAGCCCCTCGCAAGTCACAGCCCAACAGACGCAGTATACTCGGATATCAGCGGCTGTCAGACTCTCCTCCCCTCGCATTCACTGCATCCTTCTCCTCTGCTTCCTGTCTGTCCCAGAGGACGCGTCTCCCCTTCCTCAGATATGGAAGAGGCTGTCCTCCCGATATCGTGGCACTCGTGTGTATGCCTCTCGTCGCACCTCTCAGAGCACCTCTTACCACTCCAAAGTGGATACACTTTTCGGTAAACAGAATGCCGTCGGGAGCAACCTTTCCGGGTTTGTGTATAGAACTTTCTGATGCAGTTCCCCGGCTTTGATGTCGCTGCGTAAGAGGCTCTGTGATCGGAGGACACAAAGACACCGCTGCTGTGTAGTAATTTGAGACGAGAGATGAAGTGAGTTTTGAAGAGGAATGGTTTGAAGCGTTGATGAAAGCCGTTCGCATAGTTCGCTCGAAATTGCAGCGTTCTGTTTGGTAGAGGGGGTCGAACACTGTGGAGGAAAGTCTCGAGTAGTTACTAAGTTACGAGCAACTTAGAGTCGCAGTTGTATGGGATCGGTGCGCAAATAGACGCATTGACATGCTCGAACTGTTCAAAGATTATCCGCTAGGTTCATTTACTCAAAATACAAATATTCAGACTCAGTTTTGGCATTGTTGCAACAGGCACACCTAGAGTCATTGCAGGTCAGAAGAAAAATACAGAGGTTGAAATATTTTTAACCTAATTTGTAATAGCCATCTCGGTATCGATTCCAGAACGTACCTTTTCCCAACTGCCCGCCAGTCGGCAAGACTCAACCGCAACACAACATTCCTTCCTTATTGTGTATCTTGTGATACGTTTAAATAGTCTTTCTTTTGCCGAACAATAGAAGAGTGGAACAGGTTGCCGCCTAATATTGTATCCATTGATTCTGTAATAGGATTTGTTAATGCCGTTCATACGTTGCTCACATAGGCCTCGTTTTGCGAGCCCCCTCCCCCCCTCTCTTAGAGGGAATTCCCTCTGGACGTGAGCATATGCGATACGCCGTGTTAGTAGTTAAATCTTTGGGTCGAGTTCTTGAGGTAACACTACATTTTCAGAAACCAAGACATGGCTCCATATGGTTCGACGCAGGTTCCACGCGAAACATGGTAGAGAACGAAGCGTGACTTTCCTAGGGGCTCGTCATTCAAAGTCTAGTCGCTGCTAAGAAAGTCGCAAAACTGGACGGTCATAAGCGACACAGCAGCACGCAGGAGGAGCGTCACTGCAGTCGGAAAGTAGCCAAATCTGGCAACCCTGCACGCGTGTTCTCGGCGCCACCTTACGCGAGGTTAGCACACGGCCAACACCACCTAGATACAGAGGGCTTGCTTATTGCCTCCTCTCCCTCCTTCGCTACGTGGACATATCAAGTCACAATTCGTCTGCTACGGCGATTCGTCGTCCTGCGAAGTGAAGAACTCGCAAATGACTGCAGCTAACTTGGAACCTGTAGACCTGAATCTGTAAACAAAAACTGCAACACGCTTTTCAGAAAATCCGTCTTGAGAAAGGTATGGGATCGGATTGTTTTGCGCTATATTTTAAAGTTTTCCCGTTTAATGCGCGGGGAGGTTCAATCACTACTCCCAGACGACGGTGGTTCGTCTCCGTGGCTATGACCGCTGAAAGCACGTTCGTGATTAGCTATACAGCCGTTGAAAACTCGATCCTGATTGGCTGACTCTTAGTTGTTACGCCACGTCGACGAGTAAGCAGGCTTTCTCCGTCTAGGTGGATTTAAAGTCACTAAATAAGCATCGCTTCAGAGTATCGACACTGAGGTCCAAGGGAGAGCAGGAGCACTAAACAAACAAGGGAAAGGGTGCAGGCGAGCTGGTATAGATCCATGAAGAAGACCGAGAGACACGCCCAACGCCTCCAACGCCCAAATCAGTGAAATCAAACAACCTAAACTTCGTTTAAATTATCTGGTGAGAAAACCGTTTACTTCCCGAACATAAAACCTCGGTTGTGTGATAAAGAACTCATCTTCTGTCAAACAAAAGCGAAAAAAAAATCGTTTCATAGTCTCTTTAAGACGCCACTCTACCGGACTTCACAACCAGAGCCATTAATCACATTCCGGCACACTTTTGCCTCGCACGCTATATGGAAGAAGAATGGGTATAGTGAGAAGGGATGCCGAAGTTGAGCGACGATAGAAGCTGCGTTAATGAGGAGGAGGAGGAGGGGTTCCGGCCGACCGTTCGCAATCGGGGAAACTGTTAATGAGCTTCGTACGGGGTGCCTTTATTAAGTATAATTGACCAGTTTAGAATTGATTGGCTCGCCCTTACATAATGATGTGTGTAAAGTAAGGGTGCGCCTTAGTGCTTATGGATGATGGATCGCGGGATGAAGCAACAGGTAGTGCTTTGGAAGGCACTTGAGTGGTGTGTGAGGGACAAATGCTGTACCGGCACTTGAATGGTGCTGTAAACGGTGTACAGACGAAGAAAGACTGGGGGGACAGGGGGTTATCATGTGTATTTGGGCCACCTTTTCTTTCTTTTTTTTTCCCTTTCCAAACTGTCTTCGTAACATCCCGCTCCTGTATTCTTTACAAACGCAACGTGCGGCCTTTAAATTAACAGAGTTATTGATGTCATTATAAGCTCGTTTCGTTCATCGCGGTGAGAGTTTACCTTCAAGCTTCAACATGAACTTTCTCTCACTCATATACTCAGAATAAATTCAACGCTATCACAGGGTTTGACATCTCTCTCTCTCTCTCTCTCGCTGCTTGTTTGCTTCTGACGCTCAACAAAGAGGAAAGTGTCCGCCTCAGCAACCTTGCGAGAAGCCGCGGAAAACGCGGTTTAAAAGTACATATTTGAATCGCAAACATTAATACAGTTCTCAAATATTTACCCGTCGAAAGCCGAAATCGTATACGGGACGCTTTATCGCATCGCTCGCTTTTATAAAACGTTCGATCCTGCGTAACACTATATCAGCGTGCTCGGGAGCTCGGAAATTTGGTTGGTATTGTTCGCTTTAAAAAAAATGAAATAATTTTGTTTTAGAGTATCAGACTTGCTCCATATCAGTCAGGTTAATTGAGTCAGCGATCCTTAGCAAAGAAAGGTGAAGTACTTCGTTTTGGGATGCACATAAGCAAATGAAGGGGGATGTCAGGGATGAATCACATCCCGGATAGTGAAATTTAAACGCCGGCAGGCGCTGAACAATAGCTTGTTCTGCCGTTTTTTTTTTTTTTTCGCAGCGAGATGATGGGAGTACAGATTCATCTTGAGCCTAATTTCAAAGTGCGTATTTATTTCCGGTAAAACGACCGTGCATGGGCTACGAGGCGTTCAAAACTACTTATTTTGTATCGTTACCTTGGCGGGCAGTACAATGTGTACGTGATCTGAGCTCCCCGACGAAATTGAACCGTGATGCTCTGAGGTCACATCAGAACGTCGCGGTCTGATTTCATGTCAGGGCATCGAGGTTCCAAATTACAGCCTATCGTTGACATGCTGTTACAGTAGCAAAACACGACATCAGGGAATCCTGATGGTCAACATCCGGCTGTAATGTCTTATGTGACACTGGACTTTGATGTCCATCAAACCTAATGCCTAATGCCTGATGTGACGTTTAAGGCTGTAGTTTGGGACCCTGATATTCGGATGTGAAATTAGAGCTTTATGTTACGATGTGACATCAGGGTGATGTGACATCATTTGAGGGTGAGGGTGAGATGGTACCAGGGTGAAGTGAGAGCGCACATGCCTATTGCTCATTTTTGGCTGCGCGTCATTTCTCCGTTACCTTTGAGCCGTTAAACTCTGCTTGCTCGTGTCCGAGTTACACTCATTAATTGCTCACATGCTCACTTACGCTCGTACGTGGTCGCTCACTTTCTTCGTTCATGGATGAACCCAAGTCGCTCATGCTTGGCTGACACTGCGTGAGCATTACTCAAGATTGCTCAGCTCATCCAGCTTGAGCATGTGCAGCTCATTGAGCCACAGCGAACATGCTCCTGTGCGAGCTTTTGCCCAATAGTTTCGCTCCCGTTACACTGCGTCAAGCAAGTAATCCCTACGACAGCGTTGCCCCACATTCCGGCAGAAGCGATCACGGAAAAGTCGCCCACAGCATATAGGCTGCTGAATAACTGCCGCTTTCTCTGACCCTCGGCCCTAAGTTTGTGTCCAGAACCGTCGCCAACACGCACTCTCCCATTACGTATAGAGCCACGACGCCAGCCATTTCCTCCAGCAGGCAAGCTATATATGTGCTTTGCCTTCCGCAATATCTCCGCTCGAGATTTTTCTTCTCGTGCAGCTGATGCTCACGCGATGCTGGTAGTTGCAATCGATAGCCGCATCATCACTCAATGTTGTCGGCACGGGCTCGCGATGTGCCGCTGCCGACGACGGGTGTGCGCCCGCGTTGACGACGTATGCGTTGTGTATGTACTTTTATGTTGTGGCGTTTTATAGACGCATCTTTAAAGTTGTCAAGCAAACGCGCTCTTTCCAGGGCGTGGAATTCGTGTGTGTTCGGCAGTTCGCCTGTCTCGCGGCGTGACGTGTGCTTTCTGCGTAGGGTTGTCTAAATATCGATAAAAATTTTGTTCGCGTGCCGTATTGTGAGATGGTGACGCTGAGAGGCGGAGTGAAGGGACGCGTAAGAAATGCCGTCGAGCGAAGCGCCGTATCGCGACAGTGGATGGAACGAGGTAAACGTAAAATAAGTACGCGAAAAAGTACGAAACACAATAAAAAAAGTGAACGAAAACTTATTCCTGAATGTAGTCTTACTTTGAAATGGTAATTCGTTCAATGTCTTATAGCGAGGTATTATCAACAAAAGCTATTCCTTTTCTTCTTTCTTCGTTTTTTTTTAAGGTTCTTCAGTGGACGTTCGGGCCTCTCAATTTTCGTCGGTCTGTATCGCGTTTCTTCTACGATCGAGCGAAATCTGGCTCGTGCACGTAGCGTGAACCATATAGAGGCATATCTCGTGCGCTTCCATGTCGCTGTTATCGGCGTAGGTATGGGAGCGAATACGTTTTTCTTCTTGCCTGTGACTGGAATGGAAAGCTGAATACAAGCAGATTTGAATGTATGCCTACGTTTGAAGTTTGGAAGATTTCGAGACCCACGATTTGCTTGCCAGTTGAGTAGAGTACAGATAGATGATACTGAGACGAAAAAAAAAAGAAAAAAGAACGTTATGTGTTCGGGGTGGAGGCGAAATGGGATTGCTTCCGTGGATTCCAGTATGTTACAGGGCTTGTATCTGTTTCCTAGATAAGATATCAAAGGAAGGGGAGATGAGCTGGGATCGGTACTAACGGCTACTGGAGATTAATGATCTGGCGTGGTCTTGGGAGGGGGGGGGGGGAGAAAGATGAAAGTGGGCTTGTTCTGAAAGCGAGGCATATGGTGTCGCTATCTCACTTTCGTAGCTGTACTTGAAGCCTTCGAACTGTTCGGAATTGGAAGGGGGCAAAGCGCCCTCTTTTGCTTTCCTCGCAGTGCTATATTTCCGTTCACTCACCAGCAACTGACACATTAAATATTTTACACCTTCCGGGTGTAAATCTCTTGTCATACGGCACACACGTTTGTGGTAAAGGTTTCACACCATGCACTTCTAAATCATGTGTTCCACGAGAGGACCGATTTCAAAGACATAGTGTGCGGCAAATACCCTCACGCTTACGTGTGCGAAAAAAAGAAGAAAAGAAAGAACGCACTAGTATTGACGTTCAATAAGTATCCTCAAACAAACCAACTTTTCAGGGTGATGTATACCATTTGAAACAGATGGATGTTGCTAACATCTCGTTCCACAGCCAGTTGCACCTTTCAGTTGATTCTGAGGAGCAAAAAAAGTGTGCTTAATTACAAAAGCACCATATACACGTTATACAGGTTGTTGAGAAGTCTTATAGGGTCATTAAAGTGCAAACGTTCCTCGCGGGATGAAAGATGCCGTTACGTCAACGCCAACGCAAAAGGAACGCGACTTATCGGTTGCGTCGTTCGCGATTGAGCGCAAGCAAGGACAGTTTTTAGCACATTAGTGCTCCTTTAAAAAAGTTACTGCGTAGCAGCGTACTGACTGTACAGGCCTCAAAAAGGTGTGCTGTAGAATACTCTGGTCTTGACACAAGGGCTTCGTTTCTTCCCATGTTCTATAACCAGTCCTGTCGCCAGGCGGCGCGGCTATCGCATTGTATACCTCCGGAAAAGAAGAAGAAGAAGAAAAAAGAAAAGTGGAAGCAATCTTGTGTGCGCGATACTGATACGCCAGGAACGGTTGTTGTGTTTCGCAAATACGGACCTCGAGGCAAAGACTGCAAGGGGAGAAGAGATATTAGACGCTATCTTTCGGTGACTCGCTGTATTAAGCAGAGACGGCCTTTCTCGAGGGCCGGCACTCAATTTCCGCCGCTCAATGGGAAGGGCCATCTTGAGATGACGATCTTGCTACTTTCGTTCTGCTCTGCCTTCACTGACGTTAGTGACGACCTTGTTTTTCTGCACCATTTTTTTTGTCGATGACGCAGGTTTTTGGCGTCCTTCGGGTCACGCTCCTTGTCGAAAGTATCGAGAAGGTTGCCATCTGGTCTCTTAAACCCTCGAATGCTCTGGAATTCGAAAATACTTCGAGGTCAGGGAAAACAGTGGAGTTTTCCACCGTCCTTCAAAACTCCATGATTATGTTTTTTTTTCTCTTATTGTCGCCTCCCAGGAGCTCGCAGTCGCGTTTATGAACGGATCACTATTGCGCAGTCCCCATGTATTCTGTCGTTTGATACCAGGCCATAAACCGCGTGTTTCACATCCCGGGCAGAACGTCGTCTAAGCCTTAAAAGGTCCTCGAAAGCCCCTCGAATTTTTTTCCCCAAATTGAGTGGGAACCATGGACGAAGAAATCGCGCGAGGAAATCAACTATAGGAACCGATACGCTCCATGTTTCACCGGGTTACACGGGCCGTTTCAGAATAACCAATATGCTGAGGAGTGCTACGGCAGCATAGCTCTCACTACGCCGAAAGCATCGGTGGCGTGGACCGCAACACGCGCTCATTCTAGGTCGTCGCCTCTCTTAAACGCTTCCATTCATTAGCGTTCCACACCGCCAAACAAAAATGTCTACCAGGTAATTACTCGATCTTCCGGAGGCCGTTGACGATGAATGGAGTTCATGTAGACTGTCGGCTTGGTAGGTTTAGCAACGATGAACGACGTGTTGCAAAATGATTTCGTATTCGCCATAAGATCGAGTCTCTGGTTCAGCCATAGAACTTCCATAATAACTAGAAGCCAAGCCAGCGAAGAGGGGCATCTCAACATGTGAGCCCTCATGATCCTCTCCTTGCGTGGACGCCACCTCCTGTTTATTAAAGGGACTATGAAACGATTTTTTTCTTCGTTTCGTTAGAAAGAAGACATTTTTCTGAGTCTAGAACTGAAATTTTACTTTCGTCGCGCGAGCGGATTTCTCGGGAGCGAATTTAAACGGAGCGACGAAGGGAGGACAGCTGGCGCCGCGCCGTGACGGGCTGCCGAGCGGAGACACAACGGGTAACTTGACGCGACCACGGCCGGCTCAGCAACACGTCATCGTGACGTGTTGCCGAGCCGAGGAATCCCGCCAGGAGCATGCGCCGTAGGATCCCGCGTATGCGTTCATCGGGAGTGGAAATCTCCATGACAGCAGCTTTCGCGCGATCGGCAGATTTCGGCAGTGGCGGCAGCCACAGCGCGAACTCGCGGCATTACTTGCCATTGTGCAACACCGGTGACGTAACGGGGAACCGAAAAGCGGTCCGTACAGTTACACCATCGGCAGGGAAATATGCGCGGGAGAGGAGGAACGCGGAAGAGACATTTCCAGCGCGCGCTCCTCGCAGAGTGGAGCGATTTCGTCCGGAAAAATTTGTGGCATATTAGTTTCTCTGCGGGAAGAACAGTTTCCATTGAAAAAAAAGTATGGGGTTCGGGAAATTTCATAGTCCCTTTAAACTTATATATATACCCCCCCCCCCCCCCCCCATGATCGATACTGTAGGCCCTGGGTGTTCCGAACGGTGGCTCCTACGGGTTCCGTGCGCCGTTCTTTCATGTCGCAGCACAATGTTTAAACGGTGCGAAACTCATTACCTAAGGAGGCCAAGACCAAGCGCACAGGTCATGGCAGACAAAACAAACACACTTCTCACATGGTATGGCACAGGGAGCCCAGCGGAAGCGACTTGCATGGGATTGGATACCGTCGCGCCGAACGCACCTAGTCTTCACACGTGGAAAGGCTGTGGCCGAATCCGGCCGAATCCAGAATATCGACCATGGCGCCTCCCGGACTTGAACATTGGGAGAGAGTCTTGCCACCGTACAACTCCTCTGCTCTCCCCTAACACTCTCTCCCCCAGCTTTTCTTCTGGCCCCTTTCCTTATGATTTCTATGGTTTCAGCAGAAAGATTGCTTCGTCTGTAAAGCAGCAAGGCGGTCCTGGTGAACCGAACGCCCTTGAAACGTACAGTGCTATGTACCTGCGTTGTAGATCTTTTCGTCCAGAAGTCGAAATCGTTTCTGCTATCGTGTCTCCTGTTTAGACGGTTGGGCTGAAGTTCGAAATGTGATGCTGACTTCTACGTGGGGTGTCATGTGTGCATGCCGGGTTATCCACTTGTCTGACGGATAATTCGGCACACCTGGAATCTCCATCAGTGCGGTGCTTTAGTTGAAGGAACTGTGAAGGCCCCCTTCCATACATTCTTCGTTTTTGGATACGGCCTATTCTGCAATAATTGCCAGGCGCTCTTGCGCTAGAGCAGTGATCTTAGCTGACCTCAGCGCGCGAGATAGATAGATAGATAGATATTCGATCTGGGCGACCCGTAAAAGCCTTCCCCTCCTTCACTGAGCCCATAAGTGAATGAGTGGTGATGACGTCAGAGCGTCGCGTGAATAGTCGGCAGCAAGTATAGCAGATGGGCCTAAGTCAGAATTTCCCCATCTATGTCTTCCTATATTCGGCGCGTCCAACGGCGGCGGCGGCATCCATATTGTGACGACATTGTTATGAACATAACCCCCCCCTCAAAAAAAAAAAAAAAAAAAAAAATCGGGGTCGAAATAGAGGTTGTCTGGATGCATTGTGCTCCAAATTTGGCTCATAGCGGATGGCACAGTGCTAGTCCATGTCCAGTCTGAACTGTAGCTGCCGTTTCCAATAGCCAGAACGTTTCGCGATCGGTTTAAACCTATCAAACGTTCCGCCGAAACACTAAAAAGCACGTCAGACGACTCAACGACGTCCTCCTAAATCGTTGTATTCACTCATATTAGAAACTTTTATTTGTTACAAACACTGGAAAACTCCGTTGGGCAATGCCTTTCAACTCTGGGTCATAATATGGCGGCTTCAGTCATTTTACCATGGTTCGCTTGGGCCAACTAGGAAATGGCACCGAGCCGTGTCCTCAGCAGACGGAAATTTTCCAGTAGGAACTGAGACCTAACGAGTGTTGGTGACGGTGATGCTGCGTCACACGGACTAGATTACCTTACGCCAGAAGAAGGCAGTGTCGCGCAGCGCACGGCTGTATTTCTTAGGGCGTTTCTTTTCAGTTGAATTGCACAGCGACGAGAAACCGCGCAGCTCATGGTAACTCCTGGTAGACCGCTTGGTGAATGGAATAGGGCTTCGAGGTTCTCGGTATTTACCGAAAACCGCCGAAAACTGTTCGACGAAAACGAATAACCGCCGTCACTAGGGCCAGCAATTTGACCTGACCGATTCCATAATACCACCACTGAGACGCTGTGGTTTTCCAGCGCAATAGGGCATACAAAGAAGGTGCTAACTGGGACGGTGGGTATATTTCACAGAAAAGAGCGATGTGCCATGTCTTGCGAGTCGTTGACACGGTTTTTATAACAAGTTCAAGTTGTAAAGAGCTATTGGTTCCCAAGTTAGAAAGGTGTTCAAATGCGCAATGGCTTTCTTTCCTTTCTTTTTTTGCCGATATCCGCCGTGGGTGGCAACATCAGAAGTTATCACCGAAAACCGCCGTTTCTAGTTGTTCGCAAAATCAGCGTTTTTTTTTTTCCGCAGAATTTCGGAAAAAACATCAGCCGAAAACCGGATCGAAACCCTAGTTATAATGTAAAGGAACCATGAGGTGGCATTTAACGTGGCTCGAAATCCTGTCCCATCTGTCAAACTGTCCGTCAGGAACTACCATGCAAAATATTTTCGCTGTGCGGTATATTGTACTCGGAGAAAGCAGCAACGGACGGTGGTCGGCTCGTGTGACGTCGGCGAGTCCCTGTCTGTCTTCTTTGTTTCGTTTTGCTCAGCTCACGCGCTGCTTATATCCGCTTGAGCTGCTCCCGTCTACGTCACGGGTCACATGCTGTCAGGGGGATATGTGACGTCACGACGTGCCGTAATCTTTCCTTTGTTCTCTTACACTCTGTTTCAAAGAGTGGAAGACTATTGAAAGGCGTGAGGAACACAGGCTTCCCGCGCATGCTACTGGTCACGTGATCCCGTTTGTTCTCGCAGGAGCTCTTTTTGTATGTTGCAGAACACGCCGCAGTTGAAGAAAAAATATGTGTGTCACCTCAGTGCCTCTTTAACTGAGCACCACAGTAGATGCGTTCTCGTTGTCCTCTGTTCTGCCGACTACGATCGAATGTATTTGTGCAGCACTTGGCTTCTTCCATTCACGAAGAAGGCACTCACGTTTAAGTTCCCTGCCACCAACGCGCGATTGTCAGACGGCAAATTGAATGTCGTTCCCAACGGATGGCATTCGCAGTGAATGACATTCGTTTCGTGTCACACGGTGAAATCAAATTGCAATGCATGCGAATGATATTCCAGCGAATGAGTTCGGGGTACTAATTCTCTTTTCCCTCTCGTACCGACAGCGTACCCTCGAATTAGAGAGGTAGCAAAATGAACAACGATAAACCGTTTGAAGAAATAAAAGACGAATGAAAAGTTGTACCCCGATATTTTATCTCGAATTTGAAAACTTTTGACACGAAGGAGGGAGGGCTAAACGCTGTTTTTCGGAGAACCACCCTCGTTCCCAGTCGCCACGTTGCCAAGTGCAGTGCAGATAGGCTTCTTAGTTGTCTTTGCTTGTGGTACTGTGCCAATTAAGTGTCTTTGAAAAAGCAACGATTTCGTGAAATAATCTAATGTATGGCTAGTTACCAGCAAGATAAATAAAAATGAAACTAGTGTACCTGTATAATGCTTCATACGTTCAGCACCGGTGTCTTAATTATCGACACTGACATCATTTGGGAATGACATTCTCTTTCTTCGTGTAGCTCGATGCAACACAAACGAATGACATTCGCTGCGACTCTCATTCGCTGGGAATGCTATTCGGTTTGCCGTGTGACAGGTGTATTATTTATCGTCTGAATTTGATTCTGAGCGGAAGTATTAGCGGAAGGGCCGGAAGTGATTCTGAGCGGAAGTATTCCACTCAGTATTAAAAAGCGGAAGTATTTGATTCTGAGCGGAAGCCATGGCAGACGGAACTAGATGACATCACTGGTTATGGTTGTCAACCGCCCACCTGTCGTCTTTGTGGCGCCGACTCTATTTACATGATCAGCTTCAACACGCGGACATAATGTACCTGTTCCGCGTTCACTGGCTGTACCGTATAATGCAATAAAATATCATCCAAGCGCACTGCACTGAACAGCGAACGACGCGTCTTTCGTAATGCGTAAGGGCTACCTCTGTTTATTTCATCAGCCGTGCATTCACCTCCACACATATCACTACGCTGAACAATAATTCGATAAGTTTCCCCACGGCAGCGTCGCAAAAAGCCAACGGGACCAATAAGAACACACACGTTATCTCAAGGGGCCAGCAACCGTGTATTCCGTTATGCATGGAAGCTCTTCTCGGTGTGCCCATGCTTCCCGTACTTTTCTGTATATGCCATATAGCCCGTAATAAATTATATATGCCTGCACACTCTCCGGCGCTGTCTCGCGATTAACGCCCTCCCCTCTTCAGTCTCTCCGGTGATCCCCACTGCCCATGTTGCTGCTCCAATCTTCGTTATCCCGGTTCGAGACTATATGGCAGCATATACGGCTTGATTGGATCTGACTGGGAGATGGCGGCTGTTTAGCAGTTGGGGGGGGGGGGGGGCGCTACTTTAACCGGCGGGACGGTTTTTATTAAGCGGCGGAAAGGAGCGTCACTATAGCGTCCACGTATGAGAGAGTATACAGTATGTGATGAAGTTTTCAGAACCAGGAGTTATGTCGTTATAGGCACAATGTTGAGTAACTTTACGTAAGCTGCTTTGTCTCCGTCTGGATGGTGTTCAAGTGGCTGTCTCGTCAGGGATTTGGGCGTGCTTTTGATATCGGGGGTGTATCGCAATTCTGTAGGCGCGTGTGACAGCCATATTTGCTGTCTTTTTAGGTTCTTTTGGTACTTTTTTTTTGTGCGTCGTAAGGTCTTTGTGTGGTGTTAGGGGAGTGCGTTGAGATGCTGGGAAAATCTGGCTATCGTGCCTGTCCTCATAAAGGCATGTATATTGCCAGGGGAATAAACACAAGGGCCCAACAGCTCCCCGTAGGGCGCATTGTTGAGGATAATTCACGCAACACCGGGCCTGCGACCAATGAGAATGAATTATTGGCTTTCTTAACCATCCAATCGGTAGTCTTCCCATTCGGATCGCTGCTTGGCCAGTTCCGGCTGTCGCTGATGTGCTGTCCAAGCTGGAGAAAGATTTATTTATAATATTTGTTATTGTTTATTATTTTGATTATTGTTTATTTATTATTTATAATTTATTTATTACACGTTTATTTGATCTACCGCCTTGGCCTCAAAGCTTTGTGTTTTTGAGTTAGTCCGGTCAGGGTTCTGCGGACCCTTCTGACAAACAAAGTGTGGACCACGGAATAAGCTAAATATATATATATATATATATATATATATATATGCGACAAGGTAAGGCACTCATGGCAACGGGATACGTCTGTATACAAATTCAAAGACAGAAGAAACTGGTGCCAAAGGCGTACCTGTTGCCGCCGGGAAACGTTTCCGAGTGCTCACCTTCCCCCTCTCCCAATTTATGGCGTCATCATGTGCTTCAATTCATCTTCGGCTGTGTACGTAGCATGCCGTCGTAGACCGGACCCTCCCCTCAGAAAAAATATCGACCTGCACTTAGTCTTCACATTAATATCGGTGCGACCCTCACGCGAACTGTCGAAAACACCTGCTCGAATCCGGGAGCACGGGAGCATGCAGTCTTCACGGGAGAACTGCTTTTACTAGCTTCAGAACTTATTATTCGGTGTTTTGGGTATATTTTTAATTCCATACCTTCTTGTAGCTGACTGTGTTCACTTCTACGTAAGAAAACCTTCATGGTTCCAACCATAACTATTGAGCGCGGGTATGTAATTCTCGACCAGCACCAGCACCACACCCGCAGACAGGATCTCCGAATCCGCACCCGCACACGTTTTGGTGGAGCTACCCGCATCCGCTGGTCGTGCGGGTATATCCGTGGACCCGCACTACAGGCGCGTGCAGCCGAGTTACACAAGGTAGAGTACTGCAGCGCAAATAAGAAAAGTACGAAATCGTTTGTGGACGTTTATTCGCACTTTGTATTTGTTGCGTCGAAGGCATGATACGGAATTGTTGAAAGAACGGTCATCAAATCATCATAAAACGCACTGCAAGTCCGGCCTTTTGCGTGTTAGTATTTGGCGAAAAAACATGAAGGCGTGTATTGCGCGGGTACCCGCGCGATCCGCAGTGGCAGCGCGGGTGCACCCGCACTTAACCCGCGACCTCAGCACGTCACGTTTTTTGCCCAGTTTTCCTTGTGATTTACCAGTAGGCTTTTATGATAAATGCGGGACGCAGTTTCCTCTGAAGTCAGCCTCACAGGCATAAGAGCACCTCAGTGTCTCGCTCCTCCTTGCTGTCTTCTCGCCTTTGGTACACGCGTGCACACAGTTCGAAAGCATAGCTGCTTAGCGGAGCTAAAGTGGAACTTTTTGGAACAAGAGAGTTCCCAAGAAATGTATGCTACTGCTGTGTCCGTGCCTCGTACCAGGGGTCCGCAGTGATAGTAGTACTTCGTATCATAGTTATGTTACCGGTGTGTCTACCAACCTGGAAAACAGGGAATTGTCAGGGAATTTTGATGTGACTGGAAAAGTCAGGGAATTGTCAGGGAATTTGGCCAAAAAGCAGCTGAAGTTCCGCGATGAAGATGTTCGGCGAATCGTGAGTGTTGACCGGTGGTTGAGCGGCGATGCCGCGGCAACGTTACCGCGACTTGCAGTTCGCCAGTGCGACAAGCTATGAGGCAGAAAAGTAGAAAAGCCTCACTAATACTTAATAAATGGTCTGTTTTATGATGGATCTGTATGAAAACGTAGGAGCAGGCACCAAGTTCCATTTTGTTTGTGTCAGGGAATTCGCTTGAAATAGTCAGGGAAAACCTGGAAAACTGTCAGGGAATTTGAAGTCTGCAGTCTGGTCTGCACCCTGATTAGTGTATATACTTTGAGTATTTGTATTATGTATTTAATACTCATTCTCTGAATGTATTTGTATCTGTTTTATAATACACTAGAAGGTCGAACAGCACTCAAAAAGTTGACACTGAAGCTTTTTACATTTATTAAAGGTACTAGCTTTCACACGTAAAACGCTTCAGTGCATGGCTACTCTTTTGAGTGCTGTTTGATCTCCGAGGACCTGACTTCTTTCTTTCCCTCCGTGCAACTATACTTCTACTCTAGACGGTTTCATACTTACTGAGAGGACACTAGTCAAACCTACAGAGTGTCACCGGTGTACATTTTCGGTAATTTTCTTGTGTCCCACAGACATTTGGATACAAACAAGGCCCATTCTATTCCCTTACCTCAAATTCTCCCAAAGAGAGTGACCCCAGGGCCAGAAGCTACTGGAGGCAGAATAGAACTTCATTTGGGTCCCTTGGTGACTGACTGAGTCACTCCTACATCCATTCTAGTTCAGTGTCTCTACGGATGAGTTATCTCAGTCACAGGGCCTTTGTCGTCTGAAAGAGTGAGTCCAGACCACTCACTCTTGCAGGCAGATGCACTTAATGTCGGAATAAGTCACAGTAGTTGGTACATATGCTTGGTGACGAAAGGCAGCATAACACAAGGACTAGGGTTAGAAACAAGAGAGAGAGAGACAACGACTGCAAACTAGCAACTGAGCATTTTTACACCGTGGCATATGAACGTTCCACCTACTGGAAATGTCACGTAAAATGTTTGCTTTGGATAACAAGAATGCACGCAGCGGCGGCGAACTCTTCCAGCTCCTTGTGACGTGTTGTGACGCCAGGTCATCCGAGCATTTGGACTGGCTGCCGAGAATTGTCTGCTACGACGCAGGTGCAAGGCGACGAGTCGACTGCTCTGTGCGTCAGACACGGGACGCTTGGCGCCAAATACGACCACAAAAAATAGAAAGAAAAAGGGGCGCACAATGCACTATTTGGCGGTGGAGACGATGTCAGTCAAGGGAAGCGGCTTCTCTTTTTTTCTTCTTTCATCCACGAGTTTGCAAGCTGTCTTGCGCAAGAGAATTACGCGCTGCACTCGTGCTTTTTGGGCGAATATGTATCCCCCAGGGATTGTAATCCCAATTCCTACTCTTCGTGGCGCACTTTATTTCCGAGTCCTTCCACGCTCCTTTAAAAACTCTTTGACAATATGTGTACGTGTGAATTCTACTCGCCGCCACGGAAGAAATGTCAGCACGGCTTTGTAATCACACTATCACCCCCGCGGACAAGCGATAGCACCGTACCGGAAGTTATAGACTCTACGTCTATGTGAAAACACACACACACACACAATCGCTCACAAGGCAGCAGTCGACATTACGCAACATTCATTCTCGATTGCCATTCAACAACCAGCGCTCCCTAACGGAAGTCGCATAAAAAAAATGACCCAGTCTATTTATTCGCCTTACGCACTTTTATTTCCTCCACTATCTGTACTTGTCCGGCTGGAATTGAGGTGGAGGGGGGAGGGGGTTGCGTGACGTTCCGGACAATTGCGGACCCCGATCGCAGACACATACATTACTGATCACTGCGGCCCCTCGCGAGTAGACAGTGAGACATTCTGTTTTGATGAACGACGACTTTGCACGCGAACCACGTGCTGCCGTTCCGATTGGACGTGGTGGTGGTGGTAGGGAGGGTAGCATAGCGTGAAGCTGTGATTGTGTGCGTAGGGGGCGCCACGTTTCAGTGTGTTATCGTGGTGGCGTGCGAGTCGTCGGGTCAAGCTGTGTACTATAGGGGTTGATGAAACGTGGCAATGGAGGGGTGGGGGGGGGGGGATTCGGTCGGTGAATTGCTCTACTGGGTTGCGTCACGGGTTGTGCGGCTTGTATTGATATGTCTCTTTTGTAACGGGGGTGTGACTTAATGACGGAAAAGAGGGATGGTGGCGTAGATGGTAGCGAGGGGATGTCGCTGTTAAGTTGAGTTACTGCGTGCGTTCTGATGGTTCGATGACGAAGTGAGGGTTCTGCGTTCCGCAGAGGAAAATGGACATCGTAGTTTCGGGGGCTTTCCAAGCGCGACAAGTGTGTATTGCTTTTTAAAAGTCGATAGCACGCAGGTTAAAGTTATTTTTGTGGTAACCGATATATATGTGTCATAGGTGTCTAAGGTCCATAGAATATTCTTTGGCAAGGTTCATGAAGTTTTTTGCTGCGACATTATACGCTGTGTCACAGAAAGGAAAGACGGAAGGAGGAAAACAAACAAATGCCGGCAACCTTGATTGCTTAGCTACAACGTACCGAAGATATCCAAAAATTAAGGAAACTTTACTTTTGCACGAACTTCCGCGCGATATGAGGGCAAGGATTAGTGCCTCACTACGAGTAATGTTGCGCACAAATTTTCATGATGCGAATATTTTGCTAAATGATAGCCCTCTAGCGAGAAGAATAGCGGAATTCCCTATCATATCTGTCACGTACCTGCATGCCCTGTAACGTAATCATGCTCAGGACACCTCTAGAATGCAGCGCTGTCTTACGGTACAAAGGCGAACTTTGCCCCACACGTGAGAGCGGTACTTTTACATTGAGCTTAGGGTGCCTGAGTACCACCCCACTCTGTGCATAGACATTGTCGCGTCACCCTCAAACCACCAGTTTCCGTGCGCTCCTTAAAGGGACGGTCTCGTACAGCCGGGGCGATTCCGAAACTTAGCCAAAACTTATTTCACGAGTACTGTACACATATAAGCGTCAAAGTTACATTCGGAATAACCAAGTCGTTTTCGAGGAATTTGTCGAAACGTGCCGTAAGAGCAGACGACGAAAGCTGCGCTTCTCTCATGCATACGTCACGTATGACGTCAGCCTGCGGGTGCCTCGTTGCTGTCATCGTAATGGACCTTTTCCATATTCGCGTCGCCCCTGGCGGCGGAATGTCGAACGTCGTGTCTTTTCCCCCAATAATGGTGACGCGTTACGAACTGGCACGTACGTTGCGTGGGAAAGTAGCCAGAGAAGATTGGAAGAAGAATGCGGAAAGAGTGAAAGCGCATTGTACTCATTACCAGACCTCAAACGTCCGCGTAACCTTGAAACCGATTATCTCCCCACAATGAACATGACAGTCGCCCGCAAATGGGTTCATGGCGATGTTTTCCGTTCAAAAATGGCGGACTCAAGGGTTGGCATGCGCATACGCGTTGTCGGAAATGGTCCATTGTAGCTTGCAGAAGCTCGTGGCCGTGGCCGCCGTCTTTAATGAGTATGACTGACGATAACGTAACATTCCCTATAACTAGTCGTCCGGTAAACATCTGAGTAGCGTATCAATGCTGGAAAGATAAAGGAAAAAGAAGATTGTTTGCTTCCGCGTGCGGTATGCACAGTTGTTCACGTGAGGAGCCCTTGCCGATGCGATATCTTTTCTACACCGGTTCCCGAGCGGGGGCAAATGAACGAACACGAAAATGGACGAAAATACACACGGGAATATGAAGGAACTCACGCAAACAGCCGCAACCGGCAGTCCACACGTGCACAGTTCCTGTGACTACCACGGGGTGGCAACACTAATGGTGGCGCCCATACCTTCGAATCGCGCTTTTCTGTATAGGCTTGAGCCAGACGATGCAGAAGCGAACGCCGCCATTTTGTCGCCATCGGTCACCGTGCCTGTGGATACTGCGTTCCGCTTTTCCCGACTTCTTCAAATTCCCTTTGTTTGATTACTCCGGTCTTGACGAGTACAGTGCAGGTTTGTACAAGTTGCTCAAAACCCAACCCAGCAAGCAGAAACGTTACTGAGTAGAGAGTACTAAACACCCAGCCTGAAAACCGTGTTTGAGGAGAATACTAAATACTTATAAGAGTAACTCGTTACTTTCAAGATACTGTCGGTATAGAATTTGTGAAATTTACAGTTGAACAAATACAGACAAAGTAAAAAAAAAAAAAACCGGATACTCTTGTTCTCCCGCGATATATATATATCTTTTTTGCTGACATATCTCTTCCGATAATGTCGTTAGCGCGGATACCCGATGTTGTGCTCAGAAGAAGGAGCAAACCTAAGCCTAAGGCTAAGAGCCAACCTAAGTGAGCAAGCCACTTTGAACTACATCCTTTCTTTTAATCGACTATTCATTTCAATTATTTACATCTGTAGCCGTCCTTGCTCGCTATGACCAAACCAGACGCCCAACCAAAACCGATAATGTTAATCTTTTTCTCGACATTCCTGTCTCCCGAACAAAATTAATGAAAAGGAAGTATCTTAGAAGTGACTACAAGTTGCTGCAAAAAAGGTTTTTAAATTAAGATATTAAATACAGTGCCCTTTAAAAAGTATAACTTCAATAAGTAAGATACAAAAACAATATCTCCCCAAAAGTATTTAAGGCAGAGCAACTTCAGGAGAGTAAGTTACGTACAAGCCCGGTATAATGTATGTCAAAGTATTAAGCAGCTTCGTCAGTGCAGCGCGAGCTCTGTTTTGGAGACAAAATGGCGGATGATATAGCAGACGATGCGGTTGTCTTAACCTTAAGATTAAGGAAGCTAGTATTCAAGCATGCTAAATGCGCTGGACTTGTCGGTAATCTCGCACATTTAACCTCGTCTGAAACACCGCGCGTTCCCATGAAGATTTACATATATATACCGACGACGCGCACAGCTCCGCAGCCGCCCAACGAGAGCCTGTCATTTATAAACTCCCAAAACCTTCCTCCGTATTACTTACTCCATCACCATAGTACGTTACCCCCTGAGAATCTCGGCACGATGAAGCGCTCTTCCTTTAAATACTATAGTTCCGTCTTCCAGCGTTTGTGACATGCTTGCACTTTTCCGCACGACAGAGTCGCAACTCGCGAGCAATCTCTGCACTAACTAGGGTTGGGAAGCGGCTCCAGCTTACCAACTTTCTCCCGCGACTCGAGTCTTCCCTCAACAAAATCCCCTTTTAAACCTCCGGCCTCTTCTGACATCCCTCATTAGACATCCACCAAAAGATTAACCCCTGGGCCCTAATACTACCGTCTAAGTTCCGGAAAGAGACTACTATATCTCTAATGACCGCCCGTTAAAGGACCACCGCTGCGGCCTTCTTTAATTACGGCAGCTCGTAAGCCGTCGCGCGGAGGCCCAATCGTAACGCATCAGTCGAAAGTCGTCCGGTCGCGATTGGAGGAAAACAAAATTATTTTGGCTGCTGATAGGTGCTTCGTGGTTTTAGGAGTGGCTTGGGGAAACGCGAACTGCTCTTTTGGGAGAGAGGGAGACTAATTCGTTGTTTTTGTTTATGGAGGTTCATGGGGAAGAGATAGGGGAAAATGGGCTGTTTATGGGGGGGGGGGCTTGTAAGGATGTGTTGTTCGAGTGTCTGTGAAGATGTATGTGGAAGGGTGGTTTAGTGTCTGAGAGCCAGTATATGGGGTTGCATCGGTGTTGTGCAGAGGATATACGCATAGTGGAATGGCTGGTAGAGCTGTTGCGCAAGGCGTTGAAGAAGTCTCTGAAGATTAATCCGTGTTTTGTGGCTTTTGCCTGCGGAGCGCTGCGCGAGAACCAGCCAGTGTTGTTGCGCGAAAACAGTGTAGCGTGCGAGAGGAAGTAGCAAGCTAACTCGTCTCGGCTAACATCTCTTTTTTGTCCCATGACGAGCGAAGAGAGGTCTGTGCTCCCGGACGCGCTTTAGAAACCCCCCAACTCTTTCAGAGAGCCCGTGACGTTGACGTCACTCTTTGACGCGGGCATACCCAATATTCACACTTTCTGCCAAATCGACGCCGCACAGCGGTGAAACGCTGAACTAGCCGATCCAGGTTCACGCGGTCAACACCGCGTTCTCTTTGCGGAGAAGTTGTTGCTTTTCGCATGGGTCGCTGAGCTGCACCTGTGTTTTGCTGTTGAAACCATGGATGAGGGAAGCAGTGCACACGACGACCAGCAAACTAGACCAAACGTCTTTTGTTCTGTGCCACAATGCGACTCTGCGCGCTGAAGGAACAGCAGTTTGTCCTTCCGCGTTTTCTTCTTTCCACATATGGAATGCCGCCTATCTTTGACGAATCGTCGGAAGAGATGGATTGAGCGACTCAAAATCGGCAAAACTTCTTACATCAGCAATGCTTGTGTGTGCGGCAGAACACTTGGAGCGGTACTGCCTATATATCTGATGAACTTTTTTTTTCTCAAGCAAGCTCAAGATCTGTGCAGCTCACGTCGAGAAGGGAACCAAAACCTAGGCAAAATCTAGGCAAAACAGGACAAGTTTGTTTCAAACTTGAGTAGCTATTATGTATAAGAATGCGCAACGGATAGCGCGAAAACGTATACCAAGTCAGTGTTGTAACTGTGTAGCTACAGTAAAACCTCCAAAGTCGGACACCTCCCTACCTCGGACAACTCCCCATGTCGGACAAGATTTCATTGCACAGGCAAGCTCGCATTGAAACTACATGGGGACGAAATTCTCTATGTCGGACACCTCCCTATCCCGGAAGTAGGACAGGGTTTTCCCTGCTAAGTCGGACAAAACCCTGGCCAAATTACCTCAATATCGGCCCGTCTTTGCACCAAAGACTCAAAATGAGCCAGTGGCCTTGACTTTCGCCCCTTTTTTCCCCTATACTGGTCTCAGCATTTTGTTGCTTTAGTTTTTCGAGTCCAAAAACAAGTGCTGTCAGTCCACATTGTAATTCTTTGTGTGAGCACTTGTCTTCGGTTTGTCAAGAGCCTTTGGACGCGCACTGCACCAAAGCAATGAAAAGTGGGCTGACGCTTCAGAGACATGTCCTCGTTGCTCGAAAAGCTCCAGAGGTAATGCCATTGAGTGGAATCTGAACGGAATTGAATCTACCAAAATCAGTAATAATCATCAGTGAAGAATGGGTAGAGGTACCACTACCACCAGGTACCACGAAGGACCATAAATTGAAGAAGGGGGACATTTCTGGCAACACAGCTGGTGATCTTTTCCATTTTTTGTTTCCCTCATATTCTGTAACTCGGACACCTCTATAAGTGGGACACGCTTCGGCTGCACCGCGGGTGTCCAACATAGGAAGGTTTCACTGTATTTGAATCAGCGCGTCAAATCACTTGGGAAAGAATGCAGAAAGAATATGACGTTTCGTTAAGGTTTCGCAAAAACATGTGCACCAGTAACGCACGGGTGTCGCAACATTACCCTGTAGACTACATTAGTACACGCGCTACACTCTTAGAATATCTCACCTGTAAGAGAGCAGCAGCACAGCTGTCGTGTGCTTGCATGTCTATGACATTCCTGCAGTGCAATACACTCGCTGCTTGCTATTTCGGCCTCGCAGTCGATAAACGTGAAATTCACCTTCACGAAGAGTGGTTGATCGAACACGTCGGAACTTCGCAAATAATACGCGACAACTATGCAGCCTTCTCTTTGGACAACTCGGTTACGCCTGCCAGAAGTATATGAGCAGCGTTTAATACTCGTTCGCCTTCAACGAATCGAGAATCACCATTGCAGTTCAGAAATCTCAAAATCGAAACCGAGCGGCGACCTGGCTATGTCCGCCATGTTGGAGTTTAGATGCGTCACCTACAGGTCATGCAAAACGTAAATACTGGCGATCAGGTGGCTTGCTCATGGCTGCTCGTTAGGTGCTCCTACGTCACACTGTGCTTCATATGTCATGGCAGCAGATCTGGCCAAGGCTTATTTAAATAGACGAGTTCAGAAAATCCCAGAGTGCTTAGCGTCGCTTTGAACTGTGGGAGTTCACTAATACGAAAGAAACGGGTGGCCTCAAAACTGTTCCGATTTCTCCCCTACTGGTCCATTGTCCACGACGTGTCAAGGTCAGCGAAAGCGAAATGTGAAGGATTATTCTTCGTTCCCCCGCTCAGCATGCGCCCAGGATGCAATGCGTGCGCAAAGACCACTGGGAGTTTCTGAACTAAAGTCTATTGCGCTGTGATAAAACACCGTTGAGCGAAAACATTTTGCACGATCGCTTCTCATACAGTGCGTCATTAATTAAGCATGACTCCGAGCGATCGTAAATGTCATTCGGATGCTTCTTTGAAGTGTGGGTAAAGTTACGTGTCAGTGTATGGAAGCTCTTGTCTCCGTTTCCTATATGTACGTTCTTCTGGGTTTGAAGTAATTAAGAGGGGATACCACCTCCGGCGGCCCCATGTATTTTCTATGGGACAAACTTTGCAGTCTCTTTCGGTAAATATTGAACCGATTTTCACGAGACTGGTCTTGTTTGATAGTATTCGGAAATGCGCTTTGTCGCTTCAGGAAAAAATATTGCTTTTCACAAGACATTTTTCTAAACGCGTTATTGAAGTACAAAAAATTACCAAAATTGGATACACAAGCTTTGACACGCCCTGATAAAAAAACTAAGAGACCTATGCGGAAATTTTCCTGGAGCGGCAAAGCAAACATCTTTCTAGAGCATTTTAACACGGGGATCATCCACATCCGATTATCTGTTCTCTCGATATATGATAAAATGTGAAGGTTGGTAACGCGCTGCATTTTGCGCCTTCCTGTGGCGCCATATCGCGGGCTAAAGGGGTACAAAGAATCCCTCCGCCACACAGCAGCGTAAATCCAACACCCTATCCTAGATTCCCTTTCCTGAAAGGTTCCATTCCCTCTTATGAAGTCTTTGAAACAGCTCTTTATGGGAGATTAGGTAAGGGAATGACAAAAGCGTCTGCTGTTTGGGATTGTTGGAGATAGTATGTGTGTCGCAATCTCCCAGTCTGTTACCTGCCTAGGGTTTTTCCGACCTGATCGGTATGGCAATGCAAGTTTTCCGGCAGGCAAGTCTGCAGCTATGTCGATCACCCTTGTTTGTTTTCTGTGCACAGTGGCCGCCAATTTTTCGGTGAAAGGACCATGTATCCTACTTTTATATGGTGCTGTCTTTGAAAGCATACAGGTTTTTAATTGCACTGAGTATGAAAATCGGCACTGCTTTTGTTATTAGTTGCTCCGGTGCAGGGTTTTAGGAAAAAATGCCCCCACCCCCCAAATAATCAAAATGCCACTGAAAAAATTATCAGCTGGAAGAAATGTGCACACAAAAAATGTCCCCTGAGGGACATCCAATATTGATGCGCCTGGGATTGTTCACTTTGGACGTCGGCTTTTTGCTACAGTGTGAATAAACACGGGGGGGGGGGATATGAAGATGAATTAAAGAAAAAGGGAAAAAAGGAAAGGTCAACCGAAGCGAGTAGTCGTATATTCTGTTTGAATTCCGAATCAAACATGCAATTCAACGTTCGAATTCCTAATCGCATCGATGTTTCTTCCAAACACATTTCAATAATTGATTGATTGATTATTTAAAAGAAAACCAGGGAGAAACATTTCAATAATGTCGAAGCTGCACACGTTAGACTAGAGGGCATAAAATAATGTGAGCGCTGCTCCAGCATGGAAAGCAACGGAGGACACGAAACGTCTAGGTAAATTGTAGCAAGATAAGCTAAGTTGATAAGGAAATTTAAAGATTACGTCCGTTTCATGCTGAATAATGATTTCGCATGTGGTGGATACCATGCGTACGGGTGTAGAAAAAAATGGTCGACAAAAAATGGCCCCTCAAGCAGTCTTGTGCCCGTTACTCGACAAAAGTAATTGATTACCGTTACCGTTACTTCTACGCAAAAGCTAATTGATTACCGTTACCAATTACTCGACTCCAAATGTGATTGAGTAACGAGTAGAAAAGTAATGCGTTACTCCGGTCGTTACTCTACATTCACGCAAATTATACCCGTCCTTGTGTGCCTCAAGAAAAAAAAAGAAAAAGAAGAAAAGAAAGAAAAGAAAAAGCTGTTGAACAGCGGAACAGCTGAAGAACAGCAAAAAACGCAAACGCGTGGAAGAGGTAGATCTGTACGGCTACTGTATTTATGGCCCCGGAAGCCATTGACCCGATTGTGGGAGAACATTGCGTGGAACTTCCCCATGACTCACTAAACCCCAAAAGCTTCATGTACCACACCTCTGGTGTAGGAAGGGATTTGGGAGAGCGACCCTGAGATTCCAGAACGTTATTACAATGACCTCCGCTTGCTAGTAGAACTAGAGTCACTAAAAAAGAAGAACGGCCCAACTAAGGCTGAATGAACGTCGAATGAACGTTTCATCAAACGCAGATTCACCGAAACCGAAAATCGAAAAAGTCATTATTTTTCGTTGTACCATGGCGAAATTATCTTCGTAGCACCCGCAGATTTCGGGTAGCTTACGCGCACATATCGCTATCCCATTTCAGATCTTTCCCTACCAATGAAAAAGGTGCCCAGAAAATGTAGAGGTTGCTCCCAGCTTGGGGTCTTTTTTTTTTTTTTCAATATGTGTCCTACTGGTATGCGTGATTGTTCCGCACTGTTCTATTCCGCTGTGCTGTTCGTGAATGACAAAGATATGAAAATAACCAGTGGTCTCCCCTCTTCAGCTGAAAAACCAAACAAACAAACAAAAAGAAGAAAAATTTCGCATATTCGTTTCGAATACAGCTATTTACAATTCGTTTCGCATGTAGTGCCCCTGCGAATTAACTTCTATCGGAATGAAGTTCACCAGGGCGCCGACAATCGCTCATCGGACAAGAGCTCACCCAACGATATCGCTCACATATTTACCGACTGCGACTCTTTTACTGCCATGGCCTTTTCTTTTTCTTCTGTGGGTTCAAATGTCCCCGGACGAAACGTCCCTGGACAAAATGTCCTCGGACAAAATGTCCCCAGCTGCCGTCACTCAGCCGTCTGCCAGTCCTCAACTGCATTCTTGTTCGGCGGATTAAAAAATCAAATTATTCAGATTTTTTTCATTTAAATATGATGAATATTGATTAAATCACTGAGTTGATTTTTGTCTTCTAAGACAGAGCTTCACCTCATGGCTTCCGTGTGCCACCTCGTAGTAGCGAAATCACTTTTTGAGCACATACAAAGAAGGGCGTCTAGACTTCTAACAGTGCGGCTAACAGTTACTAGCTAATGCAAATGGAGATCTATTTGAAAACTATATATTATGAATTACACCGAATAGTAATAGGAAAAAGAAATAACTGGAAAAGTTCTACGCTCGTAGAATGACCACCCGCCATGTGTAACCAAATTGATTGCCAGTGTGCCAGAGAGCCACTGAAGGGGTCACGTGACGCTGTTTGTGCTAAAAGTCACTGAAGTATAATATATTTCAGGCTGTGGTTCATTTCCAGGCTCAGTCTCATCTTCCCCAGCGTCTCCAGTTTTATGTTACTATTCGAATTCAAACATAACATAAGGGAGGTGATTTAAATCTTGATTAATATTCATGACTTAAATCGCGATTAAAATCGGTGATTTAAATCAATCAACCCTGCACATGGTAGCATGAAAAACATTGGTCACATTTGAGGTACCAACGGCTGTGCAACCGGACGGCATCTGGGGACATTTCGTCCGGGGACGTTTTGTCCGGATCCCGAGACTCGTAAACATCAAGCATAGACATGAAAGAACTAAGATGTGGGTTCGAGTCCTACAGCTGGCTAACCTTTTCAGTGACTTTCTCTTTTCATCGTTAATCAAGCATAGGTTCGCTTGCGTGTGTGTTTTGCAGATTGGAGAAATTCTATATGGTAATGTAATCAATCAATCAATCAATGCACCACATTTTTTTCTGTGAATACACAGCACTTGGCTTTACGAAAGCCTAGCTTCTATCTGCGAAATGTTTTGCAACTCCCAGCCAAAGAAACATCAGCAGGTCAATATAATTTTAAAGAAATAAGCGCGGCGAACGAAACGTAACACTTCGACTTTGCGTGCTGGTGTCGAAGAACTCAGACATGGAAAGCTTAGGAAAGCTAAGATAACATCAACCCCAGAAGTCAGGAGATGCTGTCCACAAAGAGACAATGAAGAAGAATTCGCCTTGGTCGGACCTGTCTTTTTTCCTTTAGCTCAGTTGACCTTGGCAACCCACACAAGACGGGAGATCCCTGCACCTCAATAGTCAAGGAGGTCACACGTGTTTATGGAACTACACAATCCCGCGGAGGAGAAACTCGTAACAGGGGTATTCATTAGAGCTTTCACCTTGATGAGACCCGGATGTTTCTGTGGCGCCATCTACATGCGACAAAGTCGTGAATCGGAGATGGCTCCTCGGTGATATCCCCTCTTAACGTTGAGGCAACAGGATCATAGAATAGGAGGATGAGGTGGAAAGGGAGACAACTAAGGCAGGCTCTTCCGGCAGGGGTCTTATACACATAACGAAGGCGTCCAGCATCAAATAAGCTGTGTAATACCCCGGTCACATGGGCAGTATTCAATGATCATTGAACATGCTCGTGGCGCCACTGAGCGTATAACGCGTCAACTTCTCAAAGATCATTGGATCCAGTGCTCCCTGACAAGTTGACACGTTACACGCTAGGTGGTGCTACGCGTATGGTCTATGGGCCATTGGTTACACTGATCATTGAAACGAATGACCATTGAACATGCGCGTTGCGCCACCTAGCGTGTGACGTGTCAACTTCTCAAACGGCCTTGAATCCGATGCGCTTTGACAAGTTGACACGTTGTACGCTTGACGGCGCTACTGTTCAATGGTCATTGTTTTCAATGATCATTAAAGACTGCCCGTGTAGCTGGGAGAAAGGCAACGGAATTGTTGGAATTCTTTCGTTACAAGCGAGACTTCTCATTAGGGTGTAATCTACTGGGCTTCAGCGCGTTTCACTGGCTATCTCGTCGATTGCAGTCCTTGATTGCGGGCCACGTGCAATAATACTTGCAGATAGTACTTGCATGCGACGTAATCAGAAGGAAAGACGAAGCAATTTCCAGTCAACTGAAGCGTACAGTAAAAGGCGTTCACATTGAAACTTGTGAGCGATTCGCTTCCCCTTTTTTACCGCCAGAAGTCGGGATGCCACACCAAAGGAGGATAACGATAGCTATGGGGCTGCTGCATCCTGCTCATAGGCGTATGCTTAACGTCAACGGCGATGACAGCGCTAATTACGCCAATGCTCGTCCGCCAGCGACGGGTCTATTACGGTGTCTCTTTTTACTTTCGGTGGCATTTTTTTTTAAATTGTCAGCGTCTGGCGCGATAAGGCAGACCCGGTCGTCAAATAAGCCCCCGAAGTAGTACACTACGATTGCGTGTTCCAGACGGCGCTCTGTTGTTGATGTCGGTTGCAGTATTACGGCCGGCGGTCATGGCTTTTGTAATGCGCCCACGAGTCGTTGGCGCCTTTGGACGATTTAATGTGCGTTTGAGTGCTATGGTGTCGTGTGGAGTCTTTCGAGGGCAGTGGATGGCGAAGGATTGGGTGCGTTACTTACAGTAAGTTTGTCGCAATTGTTTTCGCTTGGCTTAGTTGTTGGTCGGGTCGCGCCGCGACGTGAACTCGGCGATATTTTTATGGATACGTAGTTTATGTGAGTCACCTGCACAGAGACTTCGGCTCACGGGGTCGTAAGTGTTTGCAGGAAATGAGGTGAATGTCGTTCTTAAAGTGCCACCACAGACTAAATCTCGTGTCTTCAGAATCCTACCAAGGTTATGTTACTGGGATCTTCTTGTCTCACTTTTCATTCCAGCATAATATTTTGTCTCTACGTGACGCTAAAGCTAGCGAGAATTAATTTTTATTTTTGAGAACAGTGACGTCACGTTTGGCTCCGACGGAGCGCCCGGCTCTTATCTGGCTCTTATCTCTTACCCCTTCGCGTCTTCCGGGGGCTCACTTTTTGCGCTCTGTTAGCGGAGCCCCACGTGACATATCTTCCGACCGCTCCGACCTTCTAGAAAACACAAGGAGGGAGAAGCCATATCTCTCCCATTTTCCCCTCTTTCGATCAGCGTCACGTGACTACACCACGTGACCCTCCCGGACGCCCGCGTCGTTGCTAAGAGACGAGTGCCCACTTCGGAACATGACATCATTGCAATTTGTGGGCTTATGATTACGTCACGCGCTCCTCATGTCATCGACACTTGTGGAGGCTCAACAGATCTTCAAAAATTGACAAAAATGCACAGCGTTCGTAAACAGGATTGAAATTTCGCGTATAAAATCTTTCAGGCACCTTCTTTCCATGAATAAGATAAACGCTGTTTTCCGATACCGGAGTAGCACTTTAACCATGACAGGTAGCCCGTAGCGAGTAATATGCCGATGTCTTGCCGACGTCTTGCCGTTTCCTTGCAAAAGCACGCGCACAGAACGGCGTATCGTTGGCGGAGGCGATTGTATTGCATTTTCGAGCAGAAAACGTCAGTCAGCCAGGAAGGGAGAGGGAAAGGTCACTCCCTTAGACGCGTCCGTAAAACCCTCCCGAAATATTTTTCTGGCTACACCACTGAGCAAGAGCTAATATCACCCAAATACTTTCTGCATTCAGACAAGTCGTACCGTTGCCATGTATAATTGTCTGAAGCGATAGTTTATAGGATCAACAATCGTGTATGTCCGTCCGTGACCCTATAGGACTAACCACCACGTGACACCCTATGACCACGTGGTCACCAGATATATGCCCAGATGATAACCCTATGCAGTTTTTTTTTTATCTTTACATATCTTTTTAAAGCTGTGAGAACATCATTGAGGCCATTTTTGCGGGTGAATATCCTGTGGAAAAGAACATACTGCACGACTAATTACTTAAAATTCGTTAATTAGACGCGAAAATGCCAGACAGCAGAATCGGCGGCAATCATTATTTGAATACACCATCTTTCTTAAAGATTATGAAACGAGCACGTACTTTGAGGTATTGGTCGCCAAAGTTTGGTATGCAACTGAGGCGGAACCAAAACTACGCACTTCTAGAGCGCAGCAACGACATCGCTTTGATTTATCTGGGCTATAATTTTCAATTAAAAACTAATAATTGGGGTAGGTTAATTCAACCGAAATAAATAAATTGGCCGCATATTTGGACGTTATCCCAAACGCGTTTAAATGCAGTAGCTATACAGGGTGTTTCTTTTATTTCATCTTTTTTTAATTTCTATAAAGCGGGATAGTAGAATTAGAGTCAGCCATTGTTTAAAGGAACTTTTTTTATATATCACACTATATAGTTTTGTGTTATTTTATACAATACCGCGTCGGAGGGCGCCACGTGTTTCGTAGCGATCAAGCTGATTGGAGTAAGCAGTAGTCACGCTTCTTCAATGTAGCCTTCATTTGCATCTGAATCTTCATTAGCATAGCTGTCGTCTGCGTACATTTTGGAAGTATGAGGAGTAAAATCTCTTCATTTAAAACAGTTTGGCTCTCTGTGCGGTTCACGATACACTGCAGAATCGAAAACTTTGTTCTGGCCATTATTGACTCCTTTGTATCGGAGTTCTCGTAAGTGACGTAATCAGCACTGGGAGTGGATTATCGGTACGCGACAACGAAACAAATTCGTGTTTTCGCAACACGAGTTCGAAACAAGTTCGCGAGAATGGTCTTCTTTGTGTTATATTCCAGTCTGCTCAGTGAAGTTAAACTGCTTAATTAATGAAGTCGCCTCGCTGCGCCAGTGCATGGCGAATGCCCTCCGAACTAAAAGGGGGAGACTCGCTGTTGGTGCTTGGTATGTGCGGTTATTTCGAGAAATACCGAGAATTCCGGAAAATACTGAGTGAAATGTCTTTGAGGTGAGGTGAGGTGAGCTCATAGTGTAGCATATTTCCGTAGCAGACCTTGTCGGGTGAAGAATTCGGTATATCTCAGTTTTTTTCCCCTGCAATCGAGTCGAATGAAGTATATGAGGGTGATATAGGAAGATATAGATGAAGAGATAGACATACAGTTGAAGGGACTACTATACGGAACGTTCCATAACGTCGCATGCGCAAAGGCCACAAAGATTGCTGTATGTTTTCGCTCGAAACTATACCTGACAGGTCCGTGCAATACCGACCAAGTTTCGGCGGGGCCAGCGTTATTGGCATCTGCTTTGTCACAATTTTTGTTTGTTCCGTTTTTTTTTATCAATGGACAACAGCTTGTTTACGGTTCCTTTTTCTTTGTGAGGTTTTTGAAGGTAAATGACAAATACATTTTATTTGGCGCGAGCAACTTTTGATACGTATGTACGAACGCCTGTCAGCAAACAAACAACATTATGATGATTGCAGAGTTTCATCGTCATTGGCTATACACTCTATTCCATTGCTGACGGCAATGTTTTGTTTTGTTTATTTGCTTAGTGCTACACAAAATCAGGAACACACTTGAGATAAGGGACCCTGCTATGTGAAACCCTATGTGGTGAAATGGAATAATGAATCTCCTCACAATGCATTATATTATGCACTGCTTGTGAACGACGATGATAAGCGCTACAGCTATGGTACGACGTACTGTTCTATTATTCGGAGTTTAGAGCGCCTTGGATTATGGTTCAGTACCGTGCGAGCAAATCGAGCAGGTACGCGTATGATCAGGATTTCCTCAGACACTCTCGTACGATATTGGTACAGTTTGCAACGAAATCGTCCCAGTGCGCACGACCCCTCCGTCGATACAGCCATATCACATATTACGCAGGCAAACCGCTCGGTAATGACGGCACCACCACCTGCCCCTGCACCTGTACGTTCAGTAAAGAACGGTACTCACGCCGCGTCTGTCATAAAACTCCCATAATACGTAGAGGCCATCTAATCGACAGAGCCGTCGTGATAGATAAGGTAGCCATAACGTATCACGAACGGTATATCATACAAGCTCCGTTCTGACATCACGGTGTAGAATACTGGAGGTAGATTACTTACGGGGTAGGAAGCAACCCGATTATAGCCAAGAATACAAACGTAATTACACGTGGGGCCCAGAGGGAAAAAAAAACACACGACTTGGATTGGATTGGATACCAGGAATGCCGAGGCGGAGTGGTGTTGTACGGCCGTGACTGCATATGTCATGGCGAGTCCCAGACTTGGACGTTGGCAGAAGGCTGCTCCTCCTTACAAGACCTTTGCTTCCTCTCATTTTTCTTTCTCTCATTGAGATTTCTGTGATGTCTGTTTGCCAGAACAGTACATTGCTCGAAAGGCGATGACGTAACATAGCCGAACCATGGTACATTAGGGCACATGTTTTCGATGCAGGTGGACATGCTGGATCCGACGGAGTCCAAAACGGGCAAATATGGCGTCCTCTCCCTGCGAAGCCCGCCCGGCTCGCCCTCTAGCGCCGGCGGCCATCTCGTTGCCAATGTAGATTCCGCCTTCGAGTCCTCGGACGTTCTGGCCGAAGAAGATTCCTTGTGGAGGCATTCGGATGCGTCCAGTCTGCCCCGCACCGGAAGCGACGACTTGGGTCACCTGGGTAGCGAGAGCCACTTCCGGGTGCAAGACGTCGTGGTGCGCATGCGTGGCGGGAGGTCCTACAATAAGCACGTCCAGTGGTGGAGCGGCATCAAACGTGAGTCATGCGATACTGTTTCTTTCTCTTTGTTTCGTAACTCCTTTCTGTGGTCAGCAATATTGTCCGCAATATTATACGATATGTGTGCCCGTCTGAAAGTGTTGTGTCTACAACCTGCTACGCCTTCACTGTGGTAGACGTCGTCTGGTGGCTGGGGTGCACGCCTTCGCTTTGCCGCTTGTCGTCGAAGCCAGAACATCGTCGAAGCAAAGCAGGAGTAAAATGCAAAAACAACCTGTCCTCCAATGAAAGTTTGAGTCCAATATATGTCCAGGGGCTTGTAATCGTAATATCTATTCTTCCTTGCCTTTTTTTCGCTCGTTGCCCTTCGGTGCTGCTTTAGGATTCTTAAGGCTTGGCACAAAGATATCGCACAACGAATTGAACAGTATTCAACAGCGCTACTGCCTGCTCACTATTACGTCTAATACGTATGTTTCATGTACACATGCAGGGCAGCGATCTATAAAAGTTTCCTATTCTTAGTTGTTATTGAATGCAAGTGGAGCTGTGTGTTGTCCACGTGCAAATCTCTGAAGGCGATTCAATTCTGGTACATTTCAATGTGATTGAGCATCGCCGTGCAGAGTTATGACGCGCGTAACGTACGAACCCCGTAATGAAAAGAGTAAAAAATGGCGGTGTTGAAGAGTGACGCGGCGACGAACAGTTGAGACGCTGCTCCTTGCCATCTTGAGAACTGCGTCTCAACTTCGGAGCTCTTACAATGCGCATTGTAGCTCACTGCCAATCTCCATGGCGTCGCTCATGGTGATTATTATCATTATTATAATTCAGCTTTAAAGGGAGACTTCGGAACGATATTTGAAAAAAAAAAAAATAATAAGAAGAATTGTTGCACAACGCTTTTGGTACATATTGGCCCCCAAATACCGGCTATGGGAATGTTTTCCCTCTTACGCGATGTATTATGCGGAAATATCAGCGAATCTAAATCTTTCTTTTCCCTGAGCGCCCGCACGAAGCCGACGCATGACGTCACAGGGTATGTAGAAGCAGCAGAAGTACGTGTGTGACGCGGCTGGTCATAGCGGTTTAGGAGGAGTGTTCTGTCATGGGTTCAGGCCATTACGACCGTGTATCCTTTTCGTCTGGCTCTGATGAGTGCGACGAAGTTTCTTCGGAGCCACCGTTGGACGCGGACATCAACACCCGTGTTGCACAGGTGTTCGCGACGTATGACGAAGAGTCTTCCTTCCGAGCCTAGTCCACAATCTGTATATTTTTAGTTCTATCAAAATTGCGTCGATTATCAAAGGAGGTAATACCTGCGCCACCTTGTATATTCGTACCTCTTTGAGTCTTCTTTTTGCGTACGTGCCCAGTTGAGTTAGCATAGGAGCACCCGCGAAGGGCATAGGAACAGGTGGCTTGCAACACTTTTTTTTGTGTTCTTCGATGACAAATAGCCGATGCATCAGACGTGCTCTGATGCCGAATAATGCAGATTCGAAATGTTCGGAACATATTCTGCTGTGTGTCGAATACTTCCAGTGTTTCGGAGCGAAAATAGATAACACTAGACGTAGAGATCGACTTGATGCCGCAAGTTTTGATGAAAGCCAAAAACGAAAGAGGGAGAGGGAGAGAGCTATAAGGCGTTGAATGCACACAAGCACATATCAAGCGGACGCATACTGAAGTGATGCAGGACGGCGCCGCCCAGTGTTGCTTGCAACACGTTCTTCGAGCAGCGGCGCAGAGCCGCCGCTCCTCACATTTAAAAAATCATCGTTGTGACGTCTGCGCCGTTTTCAGCCGGGATATTCCGTAGCTGCGTTCGAAACGCGTCAATAATCGTAAAAGTAACAGAAGCTTGCAACGGATTTTCTTCCGAAGTCTCCCTTTAAGCACTACCCGCCGCTTCCTCAACGGTCTTCAACGCGCATTCCAACAGCGATTTCCACTTTGTGATGCCCACGCAGAGCCCCGCCCGCCCATCTCGCAGTCGCGGCCGCGAAGGACGGCATCCTCATCACGCAATATCCCAGCCAACGCCTAATTGACTGTCGGCAGCCGGCAAACGTCATTAGGCATCCGACGCGAGTCGCGTCCTATGCCGTCAAAAAGCCGTTGCGGAATCCACGTTCCTTTGGGCCTTGTTGCTAGGCGACGGAAAGCAGCTTTCTTTGAAAAGAACGCGCCGGTGTCACCCCGAATGCAAATTAGCAGCATCAGCCGATATCACGTACGCGTACGTTCCCGGCGAACGGTTTCAGTGTCGCTCGCATGAAATCTCCACGTTTTGCCGCTGGCGGTGTCTGAAGGAGGAATCCTCTCGTCAGTTTCAGTGGAAGCGAGATTTCGCGTAAAGGTGAATAAAAATCGATAGAAGTTCGACCTAAAAGAGCGTATGTCGATGGAATATTGCGTGAGGGAAGAGATCGAATCGATATTTGATATGATCGTGACCCTTTGATCGTGACTGAGTGACTCTTTCAGGAAAACTATTTCGTGTCAATGTAGTTTTTTAAAATAAATTTCCAAGAAAGTGATGATCAATAGACCTGTACTCGGGAAACGTCATCATGACGCTAGTAGGCAGACTGAAACCGACTCATATCTGAAGGAGAGGGCTGGGTTCCACGAATATGCACTTGTTCGCAGCCTGATATTGAAAGAAAGGTAGGACCGAAGGTTGCGTCCGTTTCAGGGACCATCGTAATTCCCTCAAGACCGTAGCTTTCGTGCGACCATGTCCGCCCCCTACCTTCCAGCGTGGTTCAACTCTACCAAATTGGTGGCGCTGTCGAACACTATGACGTCATTTGTTTACAAACAGGTAGAAGTCTATTGCGAAGTACCTTCGAGCGAATCGAAAGAAATAACGAAAAGTTCAGCTACAGTTCATGCGAAAGCTGGGTCACCTTGGATAGGCACGTCGTCTGCTATCCTTAGCGGATATTCTGTCGATACACTAGAGCAGAAACCGCCACGTCAGCTAGCGTAAGCCATGATTCGTGCGACGGACTACTGCAGAAGATGATACTCAGACAGGGGGCGCGTTGCTGGCATCACCTGAAGATCGCAGCATCGTGACGATGTCCATGCTCGTGCAATGAGCGGCGTTACGATGCTCTTATCTTCAGCACATGCCAGTAACGTGCCCTGGGTGATAGAAGAATGCGGTTCCGAAGCTGATGGTTGCAATCGAATGCCAATTACTCAAGTGACGCGTATGTTTAGGACTTCTAAAGCTACGCGTCGCACTGCTAAATTAGCAGTCGACTTTAACCACGCTGAATTAGCAGACGACACCGCTGTGGGGAGCGACTCTCTGCGCTGCACGCCCTCATCACGTGGCCTTTTATGCGCATTTGATCGTCGCATTCACTTCTACGAATTTTATCAATGTCGTTTACCGCTACTCCCAGCCCTGATATGCACAGTGATGAGACCCTCGTACCGTTTTTAAGGGTATATAAACTTAGACATATTGGGTATTTAAACGTCTCATGATTTTACGCTGTGTTTAAGTTTGTATCGCCACATTTTAACTTCGAAGTTGTATAGTTTGCGTGTAATGTGTTCCGACGGGCGCATAACCGATACAACTATGTTCGGCATTGGCCGACATTCTACCAGGCAAATTTTTTCGTCGTCTTGTCCTTTCTCTTCTTTTTTTGCTGTGGTCGTGACGATACCCACTCGTGTGCGGCCAACTATGGCAAGCTAGTTCGAACCCCCCCCCCCTCGTTTCTTCCGAAAAGCTCTCAGGTATTAAATAAACGAATTTTAAAGATGAGCGGTGCCTCCGCGGCCCCAGGAGCTCCGGCGGCGTGACGTCACTCCCTAAGCGGAGGCGTGACAGAGCGGCGCTCAGAGGAGTCCGACGCCCCGTAACTGTATGAGATGTCCGCACGGCCGCGGTATTCCTTTTCTGGAGGTCGCGCCCTTATTGGTTCGTAGGGAGTGACGTTTTCTCGTTTTTCCAGAGAAGGAATTCCGGAGTACTCTCAACATCCGGCGTCTGCTCTTGTCATGTATTCTGTCGAATAACAGTCGAACTACGCTTTTTGCTATTTTCGCTATTCTCTGTATCGTGGTCAGTAGTCCTGGAGGAATAAAATGACACTATACTTTCGGAATCGACTGGAACACAAGCGAACTTAAATAATAGGTATATTTTACGTTGCTACCCCGCTTACCACGGCCTTGGCGCACCATAACCGTCGTACTAAAACTCCAGTCACATCATCATCAGCAGCAGCAGCAAACGTCATATGGAATGCGCTCTGTTGAGGAAGAAACAAGTAGATGTGCACCTCCTTCGTTCTCGCTTTGTGTGCGCTTGCTTCGTACTCTCTTGTCTCTGCATCTTAGATGCGCACTCTGGACAGCAGAAAGCGTGCAATTCTCTGCTAAGCTCCTACTGGCCGTGTAGGCGCTAGTGTTTCCAGATTGGGCTACTGGTACAAAAAATAGGCTACTTTCGGTTTCGATTGGCGTCTTTTAAAACGAAGTTGGCTATTTGAGTTTTCTTCTTCTTCTTCTTTTTTTTTTCTGCTCTGCTGAGGTCCCACTCAGCAATCCCGAAAATCGCAAGGAAACGAGATTTACGAGTTTCTGAAGTACACTTGCTCTGGAGTGCTCTGCATGCTTCGCTTCCTACGCTGTCCGAAAAAGCCGACGTCCACGCCACACCACGTCCAGTTGAACACGAGCGCGTCGATGGCCTCCTGGCATAGCGCGGAGCGAAGTTGCCGCGGAAGTTGCCTGGTAGATGAGTGCCAGTGCCGTTCATTGAAAGACCTTTTGAATAGCCATAATCTGTTCGAGCGATGACGCACGCAATGCTTACTAGCACCGACTCTTCGGCGCCAGGCTATAAAGGGCGTTGTGGCATAGTGCTAGGGTGCATAGGGCGCCGAGACTGGGAGGTGACGCGGGTTCGAATCCCCTTGGCTGTGCTGTCTGGGGTTTTCCTGGGCTTTTCCGGTAGAATGTCTGCACAGTTCCCCTTGAAGTCAGCCCAGGACGCACACCAACCAACCCTGTCCCTCACTCCTTACTGCTCTCCTATCTCCATCCGTCTACGGCAGGACGCAAGTAGCTACACTCTTAAAATGAACTTCACCACATAGAATGCTCCAGGCAACCGTCATCCCGAGTGACATCGTTCTTTACCCTGATTTGCTGCAAATGAGGGGAGTACGCCATTTTTGTGCCATAATGGGGCTCATAATTGCCACAAAAGTGGCGCACGCCCCCGTTTTCATGAAATCATGGGAGAGAACGTTGTCATTCGGGAATGGTTGGCTTGGAGGGTGCTATGCGATGAAGCTGTGTTTTTCGAGTGTAGGGCGAGCGTCATATTGGGATAATGGTAGCTACGACTTAAAAAAGAAACGCCGGAGGTACTTCAGAAGTGTAGATCTTTGTGCTTGTTGGTATGGTATTCCATAAGGTACCCAGTGGAGCTGACAGGAACCACGGGAGGCAGGTGGCAGCAGGTGGGACCCTGTCTCCTGTCGTTTTGTGTGAGTCCGCGTCGAGTTCGAGCGCATCCTACCAAGCAGCACACAATATTGGACCTATATTGGCTGGACATTGGCAATACGGGTCCAATATGGGACCCATCTCGCCAATATGGGGAAGAACCGGATAATGCTTAATTATTACACGGACTCTTCGTTGGCGTTATCACGAAAATATGGGCTTGCCAGTATGGGCAGCCCATATTGGTTCAGTATGGAGCCTGGTTGCACCCCCATATTGGACCAATATTGGCAATCTTGGCAGCCCATATGGGTTCAATATTGGACCAATATTGGCGTGCTGCTTGGGCTGTGTGCCGACAGAAACTTGGGTCTGAAAAAACAAAAGAAAAACTATTTGAAACTATTTTTCTTTCCTATAACTCATTGATTGATTGATGGATTGATTGATTGACACTACCGCACTAACCTCTCCAAAAACGGTTGTGCAACAAGTACGAACATTCTCGTTTCCACTGAGCCCGAAACCCACGCTCTGCCAGGAAGGAAATTAGACTTTCGAGGTAATGAGCCAGTGGTAACGCAGTTGTTGACGTGTCACTTTGTCTTCTTCAGTCTTTCGTTTCTCTCTCTCTCTCCCTCTCATTTTTTCTGTTCTTTTTTTTGTAGTTTGCTGTATTTGAACGGATTATTCTATTTAGCGTCAACGCTCCTATTTCAGTGATTTCCGCCTCCGCTAGAACTCATTAAAGTAGGATTAAGATTTCAACGTCATTAGCTCAAATTCGGAGACAGTTTCGGTTCCAAAAAAAGGTGCTCGGTATTACACAATTAGCGATGGACGACGACCGCGTTGCAAGCTCGTGCATGCGCAATCGGCTCGGAATAATATTGTGACGAGAATAAATAGTGTGCTGCTGCCATCTGGATGTGTGGGTGAGGCATACTATGTTTTTTTTTTCTTCTTCTTCTTCTTGCCATTGCTGCTCGATGTCGTAAATACTTGTGTTGCATCCAGGGTTCTAAAGTTGTTAACTGTGAAGATGGAATCGTGTGTGCTTTAGCGACGGGACATTGTGACGAAGATTAACCACTGCGAGCTATGGTTGGTTGTAAGCCACACACACAGAAACGGACAGCAAAAACTAACAGCTAGTCTGAACTACTGCTAATTCCTAAATGGCATATATGTGACGACTTCGTACGTCGCCCGCAGCTCCATTTCTTGTAAGTGGAGGTATTATTCACAGAAAAGCCTTGAACGTGTGACAGTCTTCTTCCTTTCCCACTGGTGTACCGATCGTCGTGCTGTTCGGTGTCGGAGATATGATTTGGCGTCGGCTTTTGTGAAGGGGAATTGCACAGAGGGTTCTATTGGCGAGCGCTTCTCTGGCTGTTTGGTCCGCAGCCTCGTTCCCTTGGATTCCACAGTGGTCGGTGACAGTTGTAAGGATACTCTATACGAGTTGAGGTGTGTGTCACTCCTTCGACTGATCATGTGGAGGGAGTACAGGGAGTCACTGCAGATGATCCCCTTTATTTTGTGTAGAGTTTCTGATATGGCACAGGGCTTTGAAGATCCCATGCAATTCGGCCGCAGTCGATAATGTGCCATGGGAGAGCCGGTATCATTTTTTCCTGACGTCTTCCACAGTAAAAGCACTTCCAGATTTTCCTCGGAGCAGGAATCAGCAGTATAGATCATTGTCTTTGCTGGAAACTTTTTTTCGAGATGCGTCAGGATCTCCAGGTCCGGAGCACTGATACGTGTGTGTCGGTCTTTTGATTCCTGGAATGGTCACGTGTGCTTTAGGTTGGTACTGTGATGATACAGGCTTCTTGATGAAATCGGCTTCACAAACTTTTTCAGTTTTGTAAGATCAAGGGGACAGCGCTCACTGTTACTTCCAAACTGTCGCTGAGCTCGCGTCCCCACCCCAAGTTAAACGTCATAAAACTTTATTCGATAACTCCACAGTGCCTCGCCGCGGCGGGGGCGACATCTGCTCTTCTTTCACAGTGTTTTCTTCCCCCAAGAAGCGAACCTTTGTAGGAGGGAACGTCACTGTATCTGTGAACGCGAGCTGTATGGCAATTCGAGTGTTCGAGTGCATTGTCGGGTGCACATGAGTTTCTGGTCCGGCATACGTGACTGGCACAGTCTGTGACATGGCGCGAGAGAGGTTATAAAAACCCTGGATGACGTCGAGAGGAAAACGGAGCGCGAGACCGTCGGTCAGTCAGTTAGTCAGTCGGAGCTGGTCTAAAGTTTCGGAGCCAGTGAGGAGTCATCGAGATGTGATCGAGAACGGGGGTCCGGAGGAAGGCTGACGGCGGCGGCGCCTGGATGCCTAGAACCCACCTTCTACCTGATGATACGCCGCCGTAGTCTCTCTCCACCAGCGCTGACGTCCGGGCAACCGAAGCTAACCGAGACAGGCTCATTTAGCGGCGACAGGACGATGCGAGGTGTGCCCGATGACGAGATGAGCGACGACACGGACCTGCGAGGTCGGTAGCCGAATTCTTGGGACCGAGCCCCCAAGTGGGACAGCAGGCCTGCCGCCAAGTCGCCGTCGTCGCTACGGTTGTGACCCGTGCCGTGGACCAAGATTGGAGGCCAGAGGGGATGAAGACCGACGGAAGACCGACCACTCTCGCGTTTGCGTTTGTCGCGCGGTTTGTGTTACCGTTCATTTAAAGTGTCATACCATAGCGTTTAGTTGGGTTCAATTAAATTGTGTTTGTTGCTGTTAAACGAGTGTAGTGTTATGCCTTCTCGCCCCTGCTGGTGCCCACGTTGAGTGTATGCACTTTTCTTCGTGATCCGTGCCCTCGGATAGGTGGACGTCACACTGCAGTAGGTTAGGCGGTCGGTCTTTCTTCATGGTGTGTATCCTTTTCTCTGGGAGTCTTCTCTATAGTTGCTTTACGCCTGTGGCTGCGCTGCCCCTGTGTCTACTCTATACTTCTTTGATAGGCTCGTCATCAGAGTGTCGCGTAGTGAATCCAACCAGATGCCTCTCCAGCTCCTGGCACCTCAGTACGACCGCAGGAGTCCCCCGTGTTTCTCCGAGAACAAGGAACGTCGTTGCTGGCACTCCAAGGCAAATTCTAAGATGTCATCCAGTTGTCTTCCTGATAGGAAGTGATGCTCTGGATGTGTAAGACCCTGTGTGTCAGCAATTGGCGTACCAGTGCCTGGTGAAAATTCTCGATCATGCACGTGTTGTTCCACCTTACACCGACTATAATCTTCATAATGTTGGTATAGGTTTTGGTTTTCTGCTATAGCTTTCGAATCTCTTGTGTCCACGGCAGGTTTCTTTGTAGGATGATTCCTGGGAATCTGTGAGCGGATGTATTCTTGATTGCGTCACCCCTTACGGTTAGGCTGAAGTCCTTGAGTTTTTTCTCTTCGAAGAAGGTTCCGGTTGATTCCATGACATATTTCAAAGTGTTCTTGGTTCGGCTGGCATATCGTCCGCTGGTCCAGAGAAACACATCGTCTGCGTAGACCGTGATTTTCACACCTTGGGGGAGTAGAGGTACCAGTCCAGCCATGACACTATTGAAGAGGGTAGGGCGAAGTACTCCACCTTGTGGAGCTCCTTGGGTTAATTGGCGCTGGGTTTGTTTCCCCTGCTAGACTGAACCCGTGCTGTCTCCTCCGTTTTTGACGTATAGGATAACTTCGACCAGCATAATGGTTTTTACAGTGGTACACAGGGAGCATCCCAATGAATGCTATACTGAGGGATGTTTGTACGTTACTAACACGTATGTAAATTAAACCACAACAGCACCGGAACGTACCTCACATCCCAAGTCATGTGTGTGTCATATCTTGTGTGTGCGTATGTTGTCGCATGGTGCCTTCTGTTCTGTATGTCTATGATTTTACTCATGCGTAATTGAAGCGCTTTCAAGAAATGGAGCAGCAGACCTCTGATGGGTGTCACTCAGCTCCAATGTTTGTAAATAAACAGGTATATTCTCTCTATCTCTCTCTCTGGTGGGTAGTTCCCCGAGACCAGAGGAACTTCACAGACCCCATCATCTTTCCCCTCCCCTCGGTGCTCACAACCGCCAGGTACGATGAGAAGGCTGACTTCCCTCCCCCCCCCCTCCCAACGCAAAAGGAACGGGTCTCATTCACAGACCACAGAAACCACAATTTACACTGTCCTTCACATTCTCAAGAAGGTCAACAATGCGGAGCGCTCTCTCAATGGTCTCCGTAAGCGATATTTGTCCAATCATCGCGTCGTTTGAGAGGACCAATGACATGCCTCTCTGCATTCTGGAGAAAGAGGCGAAGAGGGCAGTACCGCACATTGCGGTTTATTTCGCTCATAAATCACGAACGACGTCACGGATGAGACCCGTTCCTTTTGTGTTGATGTCAAGGTAACGGAATCTTTCAGTGCCGCTTTAGGAAATTTCATGGGCGTGGCGGAGGGGAAAAAAATGAAATCAGTGTAGCTAATTTAATCTTACTTAATAATGACGTAATTATTAATGTAGTTACTTCAATTCAATTCATTAATTGAAGTGAACTTCGTGTAGTAGCGAAGTAAATTCTACGCCAAAACCTCGCAGGCCTCTCCAACGGAGAGAAAGAGAGAGTGCCCCCCCCCCCCCCATTTCGTTTGTTTTGCGGGCTCTTCTGTCGAACAGTCGTCGTTCACCAAGTCGCCCGTCCTTCCGCGCTTAGTACTGCATATTAAGTCACGATATCAGTACCGTTATCTCCGGTGTGTAACGCATGTGCGATAAGGCGGAACTTGCCCTCCGGGCCCTATTGCCTGCACACTAATCACGTTGCTAAAACTCGCGTCGGAAACGGCCATGCCGAGCGTAAAATACTCGTATTAACGCAGGATGTCAATCGGCTACCCCGTTTGCCCTGCATCAGCCACCTTCTCGCATGCCCCATTCTTTCCCTGTTTGTAAACAAATGACGTCATAGTGTTCGACAGCGCCACCAATTTGGTAGAGTTGAACTACGCTCAAAGCTATAGGGGCGTGCAACGTGGCGCCCGAAAGCCACGGTCTTGAGGGGATTACGATGGCCCCTGAAAGGGACGCGACCTTCTGTCATGCTGTTCTTTCAGTAGAAGGCAGCGAACAAGTTCCCGTTCGTGAAACCCAGCCCTCCCCTTCCGATTTGTTTCGGTTTCAGTCTGTCTACCAACGTCATGATGACGTTACTCGAGTAGAGATCAATTTACAGTCTACATTCTCCGCTGGCGGAGATACACCTCTATGAGTGCAGCTCTTGAGTTGTCTCGGAGTATATATGGCAAAACTGTCCGATGCATGAATAAAAAAAATAAAGAAAAGAACTCACCCAACTAAGCCTTCCTTCGCGTAGAGCGTTCGCGCTGTTCTGCATCGTTCGATAGATAGCGTGAGAGCATCAGCATGGACAAAAGCAATGGCAGGGAGCTTTGGGATGTTCTTGGGGGGCACGCGTTGCCCCGTAAACGCAAACGAAGCCAGCCATGCTTCCCGCTTCACCCAATAAACTCGGCTTGTTAGCGTCCCTTATAATCCTAAAACACGTCCAAGCAGTTTGTTTTTCTTCCCCGTCCCACTCTTTCTCCCCGGTACTCACCGTTATTATTTTCTCTCCTAGTCTTTCCAAATCCGATAAGTCCGTCCGGCGTCTCACAAACTTATCAGGCCGGATTGCAGCCCTAAAGATAGATCGGCGCGCCGCCGCCTAGCGGTGCTTTGCAGAAACTAACGCAATTTAGGCGAGAAAAAAAAAAAAAAAAACGGGAGGAAAACAAGAAGATAGAAGCCTTTGTGTGTGTGTGTGTGGGAGTCTCCGTGTAAAATTGCTGGGCTGTACCCGGGTCGTTTGTCTTTGTTTACCAGACGCCACTTCGCTTTTTTTTTTTCTTGGTCCCCACAAGAGCGAAATCTCCGGTTAGGTAGACACGTGCGTGCAGGTATTTATGTTGTCGTAGATGCGAGTTGGCTTTGATGCATTTTCATGTCGGAGAGGGCGAAGTCCTCCGAGTGGTGCATTTGGGAAGTGCATCGCGTAATGTTGCAAAGAACGGAGAGAAGTTACGTAACGGAACTTGGCTCGCTTATTTTATTGTATTTTTTTTTCGAGAATGCGTAAGGTGCGGGACCTCAGAGAATAAAACCTACGAAGCGTCACGCGAAATCGCGATTGCGGTGTTGGGGAAACGAGGACCAATGTGTGGCGCGGTTTGATGTAACGGGATATCACGTAAGAAAGAATGGGTGGCTGTAATTTTCGAAAGTGGCTTTGGCATATACGGAGAAGTGATGTTTGCAGTGCTACCTATGTTGAGAAACTATAGCTTCTAGAGATGTGCTAACCGTATCCTCGATTCCTATAGGCAGGGATTCGAGATTCGCGAATCCTAATCCCAGTGCCCGAAACGTCGAATCGAATCTTTCGAATCCACCAACCACGTTTGTTTGTTTCTTTTTTCAAATTGGCGCCTTCGGTGTCCGCCCAAATTGGCCGACAGGTGTTTTCTTGTTTGTTTGTTTACATTGCTCTGGAGTGGAAGAGTTTAGACAGGAACTGTTACATTACAAGTTTAAAAGTACTAACCTGGTTGCGCTTTTGATCGTTGCTTAGTTTTATGGAAATAATTCAGACTCGAGAATTTATGCGTTTCTTTTAGTCGATGGACAACGTGTTATGTAAATTGCGTGTAAGAAGAACTATACGGGTTTATTTTCTCCTGGAACTGCTGCATTATTTAATTTGTGTTTCATTAAACAAAGGTATCATATTCTGCTTCAAAACATTTTACACTGGAAGCGTTTTTGTTTCCTGGCTTTTCAAACCCTTTTTAAAGAAAGGATTCGAAAGATTCGTAAGATTCGTGGATTCGTAGAACCGTCATTGGATTCGGATTCAGATTCGGATTCGAAAAATTCTGGATTCGTCTCATCTCTACAAACTTGCCTTAGCCACGTTCTGTATATAGTGTTGCATTCGATGCACAAAGAAGCATGATTTGTAAGACAGTTGGTGTGCAGTTGGTATTGGGTGTTTTCACATGACGTCAGACGAACCCGTTTGGCCGCCATTGTGGTGGTCGCTTTTTCGGCGCAGCTGCCGAGATTATCTATAGCATTTGCTCGAAAATGAAGCCTAATTAATGGTGTTTTGAAATCCAGTCGCGTCCGTACATTTCTTTTTATCCCGAAGACACTTCGTCAATATCGTTCTCACATTTTCTTTTAGGAAACTATGTTTGTCGCATTGAAAATAGCGCAGTTTGTCATCTTTCAATGCCGCTAGCACGAAACGTGACCATCGGTGGGAGGAGCTTACGAGCATGCCACGTCACTGTTACGTCACAGTGTGACGTAGGTGAAAACTCCATATTGGTTGCTTTGTTGGGTTTGTTAGGGTTTGTTTTGTAAAACCACAGCAGGCATGTGGTGTAAGACAGCGAGTCCGGATATGTCTGTCTGCAGAAGCCAGTATAGTCTTCATGCGAAGTAGGAAAATAGAACTCATCTGCAAGTCGGTCTCCCAGTGCTAGAAGAGAAGAGAGGAATCAATTGGGTCACGCCGATTTGCGCACGACACGTTCTTCTCATTTTGTGCTGACTGCAAGGACATGCGTGCTACACGGCGGTGCGAATGGGGTGTCCAATCATTGCGAGAAACCGTTTGCGGAGACCAATGGGAGGCAGCCTCTTGAGAAGGAGAGAAGAGGACAGCGTTTATTTGCACTTTCCTTCACTCCACGGGTGAATCCCGTTCCAGAAGATGACGGTTGACGAAAAGTCGGCGAGTGTCGGAGGCGGGACTCTTCAATTTGCGTTAATCCCGTTCCCCCTGCATTGCTGTCAAGGTAACGAGGAGAAATTGTCGCACTTCAATGCCCCTTTCAAGGGTGACTTAGGTGAACGCCGGGTTAGATTAGGATAGGTTATAAAGTCACTAGAGTCAGAGTAGCGACAGCGAGACACGCCGGCGAGCGAGACCGCCATCTTGGGTCCAGCGCGGCTGCGTCGCCTAGCAACGGGACCTCCCCCGTTCTCCGCCGCGGAGAACTGCTCGCGCAGTCGAGCCAGCTCGCAGCCGGGGAGCCGGTTTTGGATGGTGTGGACTCAACATGGACGGCGCGTTCTTGGAAGGAGAAACCACGTGACACGATCGGCCCAATCGCGAACACCGAACGGCGGTGCCGGCGCCGAAAAGGAATGCGATACTCTGTACCCCTATTTAGTGACTCTAGGTTGGACTAGGTGAACGCTGGAAACTTCCCCTTCGATACCTAATACAGCTTTGGTGTTCGTTTTGCGCGAGTAATTAAATGAAGGCAACAGCGGACAAACTGAAACGCGTATAGGATGGGCCTCGCGTGGTGGAAGATACCGTTACGTCACCCTGTTTCGTCTTCTGCTATACACCGTTTTCCAGCTGCAGCCTCACACCCAGTGCTTTCGTACGCAGCGCACTCCAGCAAGGAGGAAAGCGATACCAGGGAGGAAGCATACGACCAGTGGACTTTCCATCTCTCTGCCATGTGCGGTAAACAGTTTTCAACGCGCTCCCCCCGCTAGACGGCGCTGCGCTTTCAATATGGCGGCGTCCACGGGAAAACGGTGTATACCTCCCACTCGTAACGGCGTCGCTCCTCGGTCGGGAGCAAGAAATATGACACTTCCGGCCGTGCGTGTAGCGATATCTCTTGCCGTATCCACTTGTGTAACACATTCACCCTTCCATTGTGGTGTTGACTTTAACGGTATAGAAACGAATGGGCTTCAGAAAAATTTTGTTTTCTTAAAAAAAAAACAAAAAAAAACACGAGCATTGTAAAGGAAACCATGCTGGGAAAAGCAGCACGGTGTTATTTTCAGAAACGTGTTGCTTCACAGAGGTGGCGCGCCCGCTGGCTCATAAATTCATTTGAATAAAATGTGCGCAGTTGTGGAGCAATATTTCGGGACATATCCAGGGATATATTTCGTACACATATATTCTACGACAGTACGTCTCTGCGCATGAGAGAAAGAAGAGGTTGGAGAAAGCACGTGACAAAGCGTCTGTCCACTGAGAAAGCAGCAATAAGGGGGTATTCGCAGACGGGCCACAAGACTAGGGTGAAAAAGATGAAGCAACGTGGGCTTCACGTGCATGATACGGTTCTACTGTAGTTCTACCAAAGTTCTACCTCTCATCTGCCCTCGTCTTCTCTCGTCGTCCCTTTTTTATGTCCTTTTCATTTTTTTCTTCTTCTGCCAGTAAATTCGCCCCCCCCCCTCCCGTTCTACGTGCACGAGGGGAAAGGGAAAAGCTGAGGAACTGCGCGAAAGGCTGACTTACTTTCATAGTGTATTCCTGACAACCGAAAGGATAAAGGTATACCGCAACCTTTCTCGCGGTTTTATGGCGGAGTCCCGCCGGAGTTATGGAGGCCTGATCTTGACCACGTCTCGCTCCTCCGCAGAGCGTTTACAAAAGCGCCAGTGGCGTTCACACAATTCACATCACCGTTCACAGACGATTGCACATACGAACGCAGCTCAGAACTTGTAACGTGAAACAAGAACGCTTTTACGTGTCTTTACGTTATTAGGTTAGATAGTACAGCCATCCCGCAGTTTGGTTGTTCCAAAGGCGCAAAGCGGTGGCAGACGACTGCAGCAAACGCGAAACTCCGAATAACTTCCCGCGGAATACCAGACATTGCTGTAATTAGATGGACTCCTAGTGATGACTTCCCGCGGGCAGGCGTTGTCTAATTCGAGTGAGATTGCCCTAACGCCCTGTGGATGCGATTGCGACAGCGCGCAGAACGCTAGGTGATAACACTGCCACGCGCCACGGTTTTGCTGATGCAGTAATGCGGTTCGTAGTCATCACACTTTGGGGATTGGAGATAGAGTGTCTGATAACCTCGCACCGGCAGTAATCGTTACACGAACTCTCCTGGAGGCGTCTAATCACCGACGGCCAGATTAGTATTGTTCGAATACATGTATAGGGCCTTCCTCTATAGGTACGTTTCTTACTTCATGACAGTACACATGATCGCAGCTGCCTCGCGACGTAAAGCGAATTATTATTATCATGACAGTATACACACATAGTTCTCAATGTGTATTTCTACCTCATGACAACACACACGCACAAATTCATCAACGGTGCACATAACATAATTCATAACATAACATAGATTCCTATGGGGAGGTGGATGAAGAAGGTATGACCCCATTCGCACATTTGCAGAGCGATATTCTTCTTGTACTCTGTGGTCATCCATGCCGAGGAGTACGGCTTCTGTGCGGCGATTACCGCTTGACTCAGACATGTGTTTTAATTTTGAACGTACGCTTTCAGGCTCGCAATACCAGTCTTCAGCGTTCCTACATGCATTACTGAAGTGTTACATCAAGGAGGTTACAGACAAGGTTACGACGTTCATCAACCTTCTCCACCAACGATTGCAACATGTGCCACTAAGCCCGTTCGTTCCTATACCTGAAAAAAGAAGAAAAAAAAAACGGGCACACACAGCCCAAGTCTCGTTCCTATCGGTGATGATGTCACCCTGTGTTTCTGGAAAGGATTGTGCGGCGACGCATGCGCGGCGTTCTTTACACTCTCTTCCATTGCCTGGAGCCCCCCCGCTCGTGCCGGTAGCAGTAAAATGAACCTTTTTCACAATGACCTATGCGCATGCGCATGAGGCGCCGTAGAGGGTTCTCTCTGTCTTCACTAGATGGCGCAGTGGCTTTGCTCTCTGGTGCTACCCACGTGGATTTGTTTCGACGCGCGCCGAGAGCGTGTTTCGCTCGAGAGCCGCTAGGATACGATGCGTATGTGAAAAAGGTCAGTTGGTCTTGGCGCTTAGTTCTAAGTAGGGCCCGGGAGTTCATGCAAAATGCATATTTTTTGGATGCGTTCTAACGGATATCCTAGCATTTTCCCACATATTACGAAACACAACTACAGACATCTACAACGTTTTGTGCAGCATATAATTGCATATTTCGGCATATTTCTTCCTGATCGTCATATAATATGACGGTTGCATATTATGTCATATTTCGGCTCCATTTGAATGATTTTTTTTCTTAACGTTTGGTGTTCCCCTTGATTTGCTCACGTTATTTCAAACGGAAGGTCATCGACCCTAAGCCCGTGTTCCAGCTACGCATCTAAGTTGCTGCGCTGCTTTTAGGCTGCTTCCTACTACGGAGTCAGTGGATTCGACTAGAACCCAGAACCAACCTCTGAAGACAGAACGCGCTTGGTGAAAATAAGATAAAGTATTGAAGACCGTGAGTGCGCCGTTCTCGAAGGCAACGAACAGCACGACGAAGAGCTGTCCGCACATGGCGTCTATATGAGCTAGGTAGCTAGCTATTTCGCCGGAATGACGTGCAGCGACGTAGCGCACATTCTCGTGCATGACTCTCTCAACTGGCAAGACAAGAAGTTTTTCATCATTCCATGTAAAAATCCGTTTGTGCGTGTCTGTGCGCGCACGCAACCTCTGGAAACCGGAGTGCGGCCATGGTGGCACTCTGCAATGACAGACATGGAATGCCTGAGTGCGCACATACTTGTGAATGTACGTTTCAACATCCAATAAGGAACGTGCATTTTAATTTTTAGAATGTTTATCGCTATTTACGTGTTTATATAGTTCCCAGTTATGCGGATGGAGTTCCTGTGCAACATCCCTGGCATTATAACATTTTTCCATTGTTGTGCATATTTAGACGTTTCGCGCGCGCACCACATATTTGCATGCATATTTTGGAAGATTTTTGTGCATAAAGTTCCCGGCCCTATAGTTATAACCGAGCAAGAGCTGCTAGAGCAAGCTCATCATCAGATACATATGTGCAGGAGTTTTTAGAAGAAGAATGTATTCTACGACCATCAGTATTTATCGGTGTGACGAAGCTGCATTTATAGCTGTAGATGGGCCATGACCCAATGAGTAATATTACGACGCAGGCTGTTTTCTTGTTTCGTGTTCTTCACAACCGTGTCCACTTCTCCCGAGGAATAACGTACAGGGTTATTCAAGACCGTGAACAACTCTGAAATCTACGGTACTTATTCGGCTACGTGAAAAGTACCGTTGGGGGCGGCAGGCAGCAAGGCTTTTGTAAACGGTGTATGGAGTGCTTAAAAACATTGCCAAAAATCTGCAGCTTCCACGTTTGTTTCAATAGATTAACAGGAATTAAAAGCAGTTGTTTCCTATACATCGTCAGCACACCTTATTCCGCTAGTTTCTTGGGCTGTCGGGAAATCGGCGATGCTTTGACATTATTTCTGAAAGACGTATTTACTAAAAGGATACCGACAAACGACTATTTGTAAAGCTTGTACTTCCGCGAGACCACGCAAACGAGACGTAGCAATGCTATACGAAATTGCTAGCCGACAGCCGTCTTCCTTTTTATTTTTGTTTTTTTCGATGTATCGATAACGAATCGAACAAAGATAAAACAGATTTCACGGGGATTTTAGCGCACATTACGCCCTCTAACGTAGTGTTTGGCTCCCAAACGCTGCTTTTAGTCAGTTTTATCTTCACCGCAGTCCCCGTATTTTATCTTGAGTAACCAATGTTGATGAGTAAGACTGTGGGTTTGACGCGACGTGTGCCTTTTATACTAGAATTGATTACCTTACTGCAACAACCTTGGTTTTCTTCCCCAAAAACTGTGAATCTTACAGTGTCAGAGAGAAGCATAAGAAGAGAGAAATGAATTGGTCGCTTCACTTTTCCCTCTGCTTTTCCCCATCTTTATAATGCATTCTGCATAGCGTTATTTTCCTTATGGGCGCATTCCACGTGCGTGCTTGTGCCGTCATTGCATCTTATATGTTTCGCTTTCTTTATTGAAGTTCTCGCAACAGACGCGGCGAAATCTGCTTATCAAAAATTTCTGCCTCGTCACCCCGCCACTCGCTCCGCTTTTACCAACAACGCACGCACCCCTTGAATCATCCGGGCGCCTCCATCGCCATCAGCATCATTGCTTCTCGACGACCGTAGCGCCTCCTTCCGCCCTTATGGGTAACGACGTTGCCTTTGCGTGACATTCCGCTTCCGAGGAACTTCTTTGCAAAAGAATTCGTATCTTTGTGTCCTCCAGTGCGAAGAGCTTGGAAGCCATTCCGCCGTTTAGTTTGTAAACCACGCGGGATTTAAATGAGTCGAAAAGATGGGGGTTGTGGGAGAGGGTTTTAAGCAGACGACAGAACCAGCGGCGCAACTCTGTCGTCGTCTGCAAAAGCATAATGTCGTCTGCGAAGTTTCCGCAATATCTCTTTCAAAGGCAAACTGTTTTCTCTATGTAGCGTAAGTTTGCGCCAAGTTAACCCGTGTTGAAGTGTTTGTGCATGCGCATCTGCGTTTTCAGAACGTTAGTCAGGGTATTTTTGTCTCGCTTGATACATCGCTATAATAAGGACGAGCAGCATGGCGCAGGATTGCTACAATAAAGACGACGAAATCGACCAAGAAAATGTTTCTCCTTTTGGCGTTATTGCTAGGCCGACGGGAAGCATGCACTAGAGGGAGCAATATATAGGATAATTATACGTTTTATTATACAGTACAGGGTTAGTCTAGCAGTCGTTACACATTTCGATCGCGTTGTAAAAATAGAAGACTGATTATCCTGCTCCGTGCTCTGCAGGCTGGGCGCCATTTGTCTGAAGTTGTAATTTTTTGCGAGCGTTGTGGTTCTATAGAAAAATAAGTAGGAATCAAGCAAAATCCCAACCTATGCATTTTCAGTGGCCTATCTCACTCAATCACCGCCATCTTTTTGTTGTGTCTGCTTCACGTTCAATTGGCCACTCACAGGTGGCGCTGCCTACAACAGTGCAACATGTCTTACTCCTGTTCTTCTATATGTTGCGCCACCTGTGTGTGGCGATGTGATGGTGAAGCAAACACAAGATAAACTGACGGCTTTTGAGTGATATAGGCATGGAGATGGGTCTTTGAAACTTAATGGGGTTCCGGATTTCTGCCGATTTTGCTACAAAACGACAACGCCCGCAAAAACTTCCAATAAAACTTGAGGCAAATGACCATGAGAATACGAAGTTCAGGTCGGAATAAACACCGCCTTCTATTTGTTTACGTCACGATCGAAATGTATAACGTTTACTATAGACTAACCTGTAGGTTTGGCTTTTCGTAACTGTTCGGCTTCTGCTACAGATAGATCATGACAGTATATCTTAACTGAGTCACAGTTTCGACTGGCGACTACTCTGATCCAATTAATCGCAACATCAAAATTTTCTGTTTTCGCCAGCTATATAGCTAGGGCTATAGGACACCCTGACATGACCTCCACGTGGATGGTGTTCCAACGACTCAAGACAAACAGTGCTATTAAGCAGTGTCTAATGCCGACTCCCTATTTCTTTGGAACCCCAAAGCGCTTGCGTACCCTATTCTGAAACTCTATTAGCACCTTGCGAAGTCCATTGCTGCGTGACACGAAATCGAAGGATGCCACATCGCTCTGTATGACGACATGGAAGGATGGTACGTAACAGACCGGAGTTAATGTTCAAGAATGTGTCTGCCCTCTTCTTAAAGGGGCACTAAAATGCAAAAGCAACTTGCTCTCAAATGAAAGTCCGTGTTTCAGTTCGTATGATGCAAGGAAAATTAGTTCACACGGCGGTACCGTCTAGAAGAAAAACGCAATGAAAACAGAACCCTCTTTGACGGCAACGAATGGGATCCCCAAGAGGCAAAGATTGCCAGCATCCAATGAGACAGCAGGAGAAGCGCGCCCATACCTATCGTGGCCGTGTGTGTTTGGAACGAGTCCGATCGTAGTGTTCCGTATATGCGCGGTATGATGCGCACTGCTGTATTTTTCAATACCGATTCACGGAATCGGGCCCACAACAGTTCTCGTGAATGTTCCACTGACAACATTTATCCTCACGTCCTCCGGACAGCGACGCCAGTGCGCTTCGTAACGCGCACTATTAGCGAATTCGGGTGGTCATTTCGTAGCAAAACGGCCGAGCGCTCGGAAATTGCTAGGTCGGCGACCGAGCTGGATCACGTGACCGTTGCCACCCGAACATGATTGCTAGGAATCTAGCGGTTTTAGGTACTTGGATCACGCTAGGGGCGTCGCGGTCGCGAGTCTTCGAGTTCTGTCGTCTGCTAAACCACGTGATTTCAACATGCGGGCCAATGAGGGCACTCGCCACCGTTGCAGTGCGAATGTGACGACACCGGATACAGTTGAGCAATCTGCTGCTCGATCGTTTTGAGACCGGGCAAAAAAAGTGCTAGCTAGCAAATTCCGAGCGCTCGGAAAGCGCCATGCGAACATGCGAGATTTGCTTCATATTGACCAAGCGAACATGACTGCTCGAGATCTGGCAAAAAAAGTTGCCCCGAAATGACCACCCGAATTCGCTATATGTTTTTCACAGAGACCGCTCCATTGCGTTACACGCGCCTGCACGCGCAGCATGGGCTACAAAGAGTGATGCACGAGCTGAAACGGCGTTCATTGCTTAGCGCCGAAGCAAGAAAGAGCCCGGTATAATTTCGATTGTAGCTCCGTAACGGAATCGAAGTTTCGAATTATTTTGACATGTACGAAATTAACATAGCGTGGAATGTAATTTGAAGTCACCTTGTTTTTGCATTTTAGTGCCCCTTTAAATAACCGAGAGATGGCGTTCACTTTGTAGAGCGGCACCACCGACCGCAGCTATGTCTTAGCCTTCGCGATGCAGGAAGAATAAGGATGGATTTAATGGATAATACGGAGGTGAACATGGAAAAGGGACAGAGAATTTGGAGACAGTATACAGCGTGTCCCAGCTAAATGCGAACATATTCTTAAAAAAATATGTATATCACTTTTTCCGAGATCAAATCGATTACAATTTAGCATATGCTGATGGGCACTCCTTAGGAGGGCATTAGCAAACTCCTAAAGGCAATGTCTTAATTAACTTTCAATATTTAATTTTTTAATTATAAAAAGTACGAAGTTGTCTCAATGGGAACATCTGGTCCCTTCGGTCACCTGATATGGGAGCCGTTTTCAGAACAAAAATCCGTTCGATAGATCGTCCGCAAAAAAAAAAAAAAAAAAAATTCGTGAAGGAACACCATTTTTTTCTTTATTTTGTTCATTGCACATCTCTAGAGACGCGTCTTTCCTTCACCCCCAATGTGAGAGAGGGAAAGAGCGCACTATCGCCTGTATGTTACGTCTTCGCTTCTGGATATGAGGTTCGCATATCAATTCGAAGGTTGTGTTTCGTACACTCTAAATCTTTTCACACCTTTAAAGGCGTAACAACGTGCATGGCGCACGCCTTTTTAGGTGTAATTTTGGTAACATCATAATAGAGCACGGTTTTGCACAAATTTTCTTTACTCGAGTGTTGTCTGTCCTCCAAAAATTCAGTCTTGCAACATCTCAACATTGTTCAACAGTATTGTAGACACTTGCCCGTGCTCGATTATCGGTAGCGATGCATATATGCATTAGCTCGTACCTACGATATCCAAGACATCATGAAAGCAAGATTTGCACTAACAATTGATCTTTAGTAATGCTTTCCGAATTTTGTAAAATATCATCCTGGAGATGCAATGTTACGCAACCAGGTTGAATGTGCATAGCGCACACCTTTAAAGGTGTGAAAAAGTTTACAGTGTAGATACTCATTGGGTTATCGCGCAAGATCGATATTCCTATACCGCGGTCCTCTAGCAATTACAGAGCATTCCTTCTCATTGGCTCTCTGAAGTGAAGTGTCAGCTGCGGAACAAGATATTCACACGCCTCTTTCGCACGACGACGGCAGGGAACGGATGAGTGAAACCGGAAATGTTTGGCGCCGCCAGAGGGGAGCCCGTAGACGAGCCGGAAGTCTTTCTACGCCATTTTGTTACCTCGCATTTTTCGCCCGCCTTCCCCTCTTTAATTTTACCGCTAGTCTTTCTTTCTTTCCTTTTTGTGAACAACAGCTTGGGACGATTGACAGCACAAGTCGTGTGTTGCGCCGCGTCCCGTGGGAAATCAGTGGAACTTCCTTCTTTTATTTTCTGTCCATCTAATAGAAGCGTGGAGTTAGCGACTCATTTAAAATTACCTCTGTGGCGCCTACACGTCGTATGTATGCTTTGTGCGCATTGCATCCCTCGCACGTTAAATGGACCATTTTCACATTCGCGTCGTATCCTATAGCGGCTCTTCATCAAACACCCTCAGCGCGCCCCAAAACAGACCCACGTGGGAAAACGTGGAGCCGACGAGATTGCGACGAGTTAGCCGGCGCATTCAAGGTCGCAGCGCATGCGCATAAGTAGTTGTGAAAGAGGTCCGTTGGTCTTCGTCCTCTGTGAACCTATTCCATGGAGTAGTTGAGTATCTTTTTGTGCTTCAGCTTCTGACACTTGTACGACTCCGCCACAAAATCACCACAGAGGTTGTGGAATATCTGTAACCCTTCGGATGTGAGGAACAGGTGAACGGAATATCTCCCTCCAAAACTGCGTGGACTTTATTCGAACAGACAACGGCGAACAAATTATTAAATTCGAACCATCGAATTTGAAGCGGGCGCGCCGGCTCTGTGAAGCGGGAGGTTACTGAAAGCAACACTGGGCTGACATCACTCGGGTCGTTTTCCAGGCACTGCTTGTATTGTCCTGCTCGTGTTTTGCATTTGCAAGCTTTTTCTAATGCGTATTCGTTTGTATCCCGTTACAATCGACGTCATAATGGTCGGCTCAGTATGTTGCAGGAGTGGTTGCAGCAAAAGACCTCTACCCCGGAGACGTCATCATGACGTTGGTAGACAGACTGAAACCGAAACAAATCGGAAGGGGATGGCTGGATCCCACGAATGGGCACTTGTTCGATGCCTCCTATTGAAAGAAAAGTAGTACCGAAGGTCGCGTCACTTTCAGGGACCATCGTAATCCCCTCAAGACCGTGGCTTTCGGGCGCAACCTTGTTCGTCGCTAGCTTCGAGCGTAGTTGAACTCTGCCAAATTGGTGGCGCTGTCGAACACTATGACGTCATTTGTTTCCAAACAGGGAGAGATCTATTACGTCGAGCGTCCTCCTTTGGAAGCAATGCGTGACGTCACCGGTAGTCTGGCGTGTGCAGACCACCGGGCGTTTGTCCTCACGAGCCTCGCCCTCACCTCAATTTTCTGGGAGAAAGATTTTCCTGACCTCACCTCACCTCAAAAAAATTTTGAAAATGTTTCCTCACCTCACCTCAAAAAATGTTTTGAAACTTTTCCTCACCTCAAAGGAGTTTTTGAGACTTTTCTTCACCTCACCTCAAAATTTTTTTCGAAATTTTCCTCACCTCACCTCAACTTTTTCAAGCTATTTGTGTATTCGATGTGACGTTCGCAGGGATTGAAGAATCTTCATCATTAAAGTAGCGTTGGCTTTGAGTGACTGCCAATGAACTCGTGAAATTGCTTAGTCGATTTTTTATTTATTTTTTTGCTGGAACGTTTGGCCTAATCAATAACAGAAAACGCTTCGTGGATTGCTATACCCGTAAAAGTTGCGCGTATCACCCGCGAGAGAGGAGGAACGTCCCCGCCAAGGTGAGAGACAGAAGCTGCAAAAAGAAGGAAAGATATCCCGTGTACGCGCGGTAAAGGTTTTCATAAAGTGCGCGTTCATAAAGTTTACCTCACCTCACCTCAAAATTTTTTGAAAATTTTCCTCACCTCAACTACAAAGTCACCGCACCTCACATCAACAATTTTAAAAAGATTTTCCTCGCCTCACCTCAATGTTTCTTGCAAATTTTCCTCACCTCACCTCAAATATCGTGAGGTGAGGTGAGGGTGAGGAAACCCTCACCCTCGCACACCCTCGTGAGGGTGCCCACCTCTGGGCGTGAGCCACCGGCTGTTTTTCGGCACGAGCTTTGTAACTTCTTCGTGTCACAGGAATGACCAGTCATCTGCTTCCTCCATTTCGTTCTAAAATATTCGCCAGCTGTAAAAAAAGCAAAAAAAAAGCAAAACCTACAAAAGCCGTACACGAGGAATACCGGTGGGGTGAAGTGCAGTGTTGCTAGACTGCTTTTCCGTGGAGCAGCGGCTAATCGCCCAAAGGAAAATATTCCTTTACTAATTATCGGTGCCACTTAGGGGATGAGAAATTGTATTCAGTGAAATGTCATACGATACAGATAGATTTCGCACTGTTACCTCAACACATTTTTGGTGCGGAGTCTCCCTGTCAGGAGCTCTGGTTTCTGCTCTTCGCATTACGGTGTCAGTTTGCTACTGTCACCATTTACGAATTAATTACCCGCGCAAAATGAACACGAAGGCTGTATTCGATACCGAGGGGGTGGTCCGTGTTTGGTATGAGGTTCACAGATTTTTTTTTCGAATCTTTGCGAAATCTCCCTTTGAAAGGGTTGTGAAACCATTTCCAAACTTTTGAAGAAATAACGTCACGCACGTCTCTAAGCGCTATTCAGCGCCACCGTCGCCGGTGGCTCAAAAAAAAAAAAAAGAAAAAAAAAGAAAAACAGTAAATAAAAATAAAAAACGCATTTTCAGAAATGCAACAGTTAAAAAAACTTTAAATGAGGGATGTGGGACTTTGCGTGTCGAACCCATGAACTACAACGTATCAGATGGAGCCATACTTTTAGTGGGTTACATGTGGTTTCTCAACCCCTTTAACCAGTTGAAATGTTGGCGAAGCCTCCCTCTTTGCTTGCAGGTGTATTGGATCGTCTTGGATAATTCCCCGTCTCGAATGGCGTCAGGCTTCGCGTCTGCTGTGCAGGTGTCACGCCGCGTCACTTGCGTACGCTTGTATGTCGTAGTCTACGACGAGGTTTACGTGAAAGGCGTAGCGTCCATCTTTCTTTTATTAAGACATACGATAGGTTTGCCGTTATAGCCTCATCAGCGCCCTCAATTTTAAGGCAGGGAACGCAACGTTGGAAGCTCGGAAGGGTCCTAGGTGTACGTGCGCTAAGTGTGATAATTCCACGACAGGTTCTGTTACCACCTAGAGGGCTAGTACCGTCCCCTGTCTTGTGACTAAACCGGTACGTATAGCAAGTCCAAGATATTCACTCGTGGTAAACTGCAGCCAGTAGACCTGTCCCTGTTCACAAATAAATGACGTCAGATGGTCCAACAGCGCCGCTAAGTTGGTAGAGTGGAACTGCTATATAGCAAAAAAATCGATAAGTTACAAGAAAACCTCGTTTAAATGTGGCGTCTCATATTGTAAGATTTCTTGTTTGTAATTATTTACATATTATTAGTTGTATGGCCTTGTTCTGCTCCATTCTACCGGTAGCCCTGTCTTTTCGGTAGCCCTTTCTAAAGATGGCTACCGGGCTCTTCCATCTTCTGGAGCCTGAAGGGCACGAGTTTCTCTCGGTGTGCACGTGGTGTTTCTATACAAAGCAAGCTAAGCGAACTAAGTCGTAATAACAAACCACATTCCCCACAGGATTACGACATTGACTTTCAGACGATGCAACTCTTGGGATGAAGCCTTTACAAAGAAGCCACGCGTGACCTTCGTGAAGGAAGATGGCTTTGTGAGACGGCGGTGTTCTCCGCCAGCGCTGTTATGGTTTCACCCTGTCTACAGACGTCATGATTACGTCACGGTGACGTTTCTTCGGTAGAGGTCTATTGGACGAGGACAAAAGGAGAGGCACAAGCTCAGGCTGAACTCACAACTTTACTGTACAGGGAAGATTACAAGAATGACTAAAATCGCTGCTCGCGGTGCACAGCACCCGAGAAACCCAAGGTGTTCACCCTGTGCAGTGGACGCGGCCGCCTTAGTGAACAACAACTTTATTTGATTGATTGTTAGTGGAGAGTTTCACCGCCAAGGGCGGTACTCTGTCCCATTGCTGGCGTTAATGTGGTGAAACGGAATAGCCTAACGGAGTAGCCTCGCAATGAGAACAGAAATCCTACGGTGTCCAAAAACTTTAGAAGTTTTTGGCCATTTTTGGATTTTTGGAGACGGATTTGGCCATGGACCAAGCCGTTTTGACACTTCAGTCGTTTCGACTGCTACAGGCTTAAATGGACTATCGCATCCGGAAACGTATGTATGTACCGATACGGTAATGTTCGTCACCTCTTCACAGTCAACTTGGTCAAACAGCTTACACATTCAATAAACGAGTTTTAAAGATCCGCGCTCCCTCTGCAGCTAACACCATGATGACGTAAGCCATGCGCAAGAATGGGAGCGCAGCGCAGGCGATCGTCTCCGGAGTCGTCTGCTTGGTGTTCGCATCGCAATATACAAAGTGAAAAGTCGTCGGTAAACACGGGGGGTCGCGACGAGGCCGTCTATATTTTTATGGACCGCGGGGCACCGAAGTTTGGGAACCACTGATGTAGTACCGTAAATTTCACATGTATTAGCCCCGGCTTATGCCCGACCTTTTTTCCTTTCCTTTTTTTCTTCTTCTTCAATAAACATATTCCCCCGTTTTTTCCTCACGGTCGCTCGGCGGCTAATCTGCAGTGGGCTTTTTTTCCCTGGTATTTTTCCCATACGCCGGTTTTAACGTAAGGGCCGACAGTGTCTCTGGAACAGCACCGCCCTGCCAATGCACGAACAAAGCGTAACATGGGCGCGTCCACATTCGAGTAGACTTTCCTGGTGCCTTCCCCCAATCAGCTTTAACGAAAGTGGTGACAGTGATTCGTGTCTTCTGGAAGGCCGCTGACCCGTCGACCCATGAAAAACACGCAACAAGGGGAGAATCCGATCTTGGTGGAACAAGCTGACCTCCTTTGTTGTACACCATGCCGACCCCGGAGTATGGAGCGCAGGGGTGTATGGCCTTCTCTGTGGTCTCCTTTGTCGCCCAAATCAGTCGCGTCGTGTACACTCTTATATAACACCCTTTTCCACCGGCTACAACCTAAAAAAAAAAAGGAGTAATTTGCTACTTCTAAAACACCCTTTATGGTGTATTCCAAAAGTGCTATAACTTACTCCCTTTAGGGTGTAATTTAACACGCCTGGTAATATTACACCCTTCAAAAAGCTGCTGTTCATCTGTCAAGTAACACGTGTTACTTGAGAGATAGATGCTATAGTTCTCACAAATGCCAGCAGCCAGAAATTGTGAATCCATGCACATGTACGCAGTCCAATAAATTAGTTACACCCCAATTACACCCGGATTACACCCTAGAGGCTCAAGTTTGGAGGAGCGACGCTAGCGCTGCTGTCTCCCCTACCGGACTAATCTTGCAACTGTCCAAAGTACACCATGCCTCCATTTGCATGTGTGCACGTCATTTCCACGGCTTTATCGCTGGAGTTCGTGGTGTAATCATGCTTTGTTGACTTAAGATGTTGCACATACTACATCTCACCAACCGCTTCTGCCTTTTCGTGTGAAAGCATGTTTTCTTGTATGAGAGATTAGCACCAGAACACAGTGCACTGGGTAGATGGATAAGTCAGGTGAACAATAATACGTTACACTAACACAGCTATGATTGCTGAATACTTGAAGTATGATACGTTGTCTGCTGTGTACTTTACGCTAAGTACATTGCAGTATGGGAGTTTGTACTGTACTTCAGTACCAATGGTGACAGCTACTTGGTACTTCACTTTATATACAATTTGAGGTGATGTTTGCTCTATTTCGTGCGTTGATCAAACCGTATGTACACACAACACGAAAGGTGCATTTGTGTCTATGTGTAACGTGCGTGGCTCTTGCTCAGAATATTCCGAGCACTGTCAATGATTACGTGGGCTGCAACACAGCCAATGCTGCTCACACACTGCGACCGCCTGTAAAGAAGTATAAGTATCGCCGAACGAAGATCACACTTGTGAGCCCTTTTTTTGCTTTTCCCACTTACCAACTTCAGTGTAACTGAATATTATCGCTACATTTGCTTTCTGGCCAAGAGAGAAAAAACTTCGGAAAAACTACATCGTATTGACTGGTATGACCTATGTAGTACAATTTTGGTGTCCTATTGAGATCCTTATATTCATTAAAGTCTGATAAAAGTCCCAGAGTTTACGTAGGAACCTGTAAATTTAATCAAAGATAGAATGAGAGGAACAGATAAAATATTCCCGTGTCAACCCTCGGCACCATAGTCACAAATCCAAATAATGGAAAGGGCCCCAGTACACTGCTTTGACAACAGGAGTTAGCGTGTTGTCTAATGTTGTCTAAGTCACGTCGTAAAGCACACTTTATTTCATTTCTAACACACGCACTTTGCGTCATTTCGTTGCGACTCACTTTCTTCTACTGGAAAAACACGCTAGATCATATTTCGTTTCTGGACACTTCCGGGAGTGAAATCACTTTCAATATCTTGAACTTTATTGATCGCGTGAAACATCCGCAAAAGTTTTGGCGAAGGAAGTTTCGCAATCATCGCAGCACCGCGTGTATCCACAAACTCCTTAAACTTGTGTGAGTTGACAAAAGTCGCCGCGCGCGGCTCTGGAGGCATCGAACTGGCGCGCCCTCTGGACGAGCCGAACAGGCCTATTTCCCGCGGGTTATCTGCGAGTGCGACTTATATGCCCGAAAATTTTCAAAACGTTCCTAAAAAACGGGTCGTGCTGCTTATCCGCGGTGCCGCTTAATAGCGTGAAATTACGGTACATCTCCTGTGCTGGGTTTCTGCAGCGGCTTCGAAATATGTTCTTCTTGTTGCTCCCTATGGTGCCTCGAAGCAGTGCGAAGCACATTCACTTGTCTTATGAATTCACTCTTTTGAATCCACAGGTGGCGTGCTTGCGAGAGCTCAGGTTGCTCGTAGTGTGTGGCCCTACATGCTGAGCATCGCTCTCGCCTACTTCGTCACCCTTTGCCTGTTCCCTGGCATCGAGTCCGAGATCGTCTCTTGCCGTCTCGGTTCGTGGATGCCGGTTCTTCTCATGGCACTCTTCAACCTCTCGGACTTCCTCGGAAAAGTACGTACATTAGATTCCTCTTCAGCGAGACATTTCAGAGGGACTTGTTGTTCGATCCCTATTAGAACCAGCGTTGTCAGCTGGAAATCAGTGCTCAACCAGTGTTGAGCCAGAGTTCACGTTTATGCCTGCTATACCGGCAGTAAGTTTGCTGTTAACGCGGGCCGTATTGTGTTAGGAAATACGAAGCACTTTGAGAATTCCACTGGCTTCTTTTGAAAGCTCAACACCGTCTGTCAAAGCTGTCACGCGGTCTCATGAAATTAGTGTGTTTTATTCACGCTGTACGTAGAAAACGCGTAGAAGCTGTATGTGCAAAAAAACATAAATTCAACATCGCCGTTAGTGTCCACGATAATCGAAGCCCGTGCATCTACTACGAGTATTTTTTTTTATTGAGTCCATCAACTGATGGCAGCTACTGTGCTTCACAACGAGACGATGAGTGCCAACAAAACGAAAAGGCTGCCTATGTTTCGGGCGTTGCGCAGGATGCGTTTATACGTACTAGCTTTATACGGCCATCGTTGGTAAATTATTGGCGAAACTTTTATTGAAATGCCGTTAGATTGTTATTGAATATGCCTCGTGTAGTTTTGCAAAATCCGAGCGAACTTTGCTCTCCGCGCATTTCCAGCGGGACATGGCAGTGTTGGCACAGTTGCGTCGCCCTACCGCTAGGGGTGCCACCTGTGCAAAAACAGAAACTAAATGAGGCGCACCGAGCGGTAGCTAGACGCAACTGTGCCGCGACAGCCATGTTGACATTTGCATATAGGCAATTCGGTATGTACGGAAAGTTGCAAACTGTTTTTGTTACAGAGAGTTTGGTTACCACGATTTTTTTATTGTTGATTTTCATCGCATAAATACGTCGTCGTGCGCCACAGGAAGGTCGTACGGTAAGCAAGGAACGCGGTACGTACGTAAATGTTGGGCTGCTCTTCCTGCACACACCCTGTACGTGAGACGCAAACAAAGAATGGAAGGTAAACGTGATACTGTGTTGAAAAGAGCGCTTTGAAACACCAATTATTTTCGTCGCTCAGATGATGAAACACAGAAGCGTATATAGTGTCGCGGAGAGAGTGCTATCAAGAAGCGGATGAATCCATTTATGGTCGCCGTGCGCTCTAGAGAGCGCTGATTGGATGAAGCACGGCGGTTCCGGTTTGTGGTTTCCGGTTTCTTTGAGCAAAAAGTGCGTGCGGCGCTGGATTTTCGAACGGTGGGAAAAAGAGAGTTCCGGTTTCATTTCCTCCCTTCTTTCGATGTTCGGCTTTAGTGCTTTCTAGCTTATTAAAGCGATGCGTTGGAGTGTATGGGTTTGCAGAAGCGGGATGGTGGGGCTTCGTCTCCCTGTGCTCGTGTCACGTGATTCAATTTAAACTTCGTGGCAGTATTACACTGCTTCGTGCGTGTGTACTCGCTTCACGAATAAACTTTTTTTGTCTATATTCTCATACCCCTTAGAATGGCGCGTTATTACTTTTGCGAAATGTAGAACGACAAGTGCACCTAGTTACAGTGCTAGTTGAGCGTCATTCTTTCGTACGTTTTCCTACTGGCGTGTATTATTAATAATGTGTTTGGACGTGAATACGTCTTATAAATCGGGATGCCAGCTCGAAAAGTTGAGCGTCGCTCGGAGAAAGGCAACCCTGTGCCACTGAGAGAATGGTGCTGGTGGTGCAGTTCTTGTGTTAGCATGCACACCGTCAATGTTGGGTGCTAGTGAAATGCTTTGTCATGTGGAGATTGTCATTTACAACGAGTCGTACAGGATATTTAACTCTACTCAGGGTGGTTAGTCGTTGTCGTTAGTCGTGTCCTCGTTAGTGTAGTGGCCTTCTAGCCCGCCATAGTGTAGTGGCCAGTATCCCCGCCTGTCACGCGGGAGACCGGGGTTCGATTCACGGACGGGGAGTGCTAATACCGTTGTCGTTAGTCGTGTTGTTAGCGCATTTGCGTTAGCGTGTTTGCGACAATCGTCGTAGTAACTTTCATTAGGCCGACGACCTTGTCGATCCTGCTCTTCGTTTTAAGGGCGAGAGCAGTACTATTTTTGAAATGTGATGTGGGCAAGCTTTCGTTTGTTCCATCATACCGTTGGCAATACGAACTAGTCGTGTTGTTGACTTGGTTGGGGAAAATAAAGCAAATAAGTAAATTAAGGATATATAGGGAGTGGTAGGCTAAAAGATAAGGAAGATGGGCTCACTAATTTTGTGACTCATCTAATCAGTCAACAATACAAGTCGTTGTCGTGTATGCTCTCCGCGTATTGATCATTCGCGGTGGAGGGAGGCGAAAGGGAGCCGGTCCTTCATATTTCGAGAAGGGCGCGGTCCGCCCCCGGGTGGGCCGTGTCTTAGAATGCGCGGCCCGTAAAACGGTCGTCGGCTTGTCCCATCCTACAGTTGGCACTACTGGGTCGTCGGGGGAGCATCGCTTGCGGTGTTGTTTCCGGGAAGATTTTTCCTAAATAGTCGTTGTCCCGGCCTGCATGCTCGCCTGCATTGTTCGCCTGCTTGATAACAATACACATTATACACATGACTGACGATGCTACTTACGAAATGAAATAAAACAAACAAACAAACGAAACAGGAAGAAGAAAAGTAAGAAATTAAATGAAAGAAAGAATTAAATTAAGAAGAAATTAAAGAAAGAAGTAAATTAAGGATATAGGGGAGGTGGTAGGCTAAAAGAGTAAGGAAGATGGGCTGACTAATTCTGTGACTCATCTAATCAGTCAACAATACAAGAAAGAAACGAAAAACGAAATGAAAAAAAAAAACGACATAAAAAAACGAAAAATGAAATGAAAAGAAAAAGAAAATTTAAATTTATGAAATACAATAAAAAATAACGTGTGGTATCTATTTCCCTTTCGCAAGTGAATGGACATTTTAGAGCGAGGGCTGTACTGTTTTTGAGCCGTGATGTGTGCAAGCCCGCTCTTGTCCCATCCTACCTTAGGCGATACGAAATGGGATGTGGGCAAGCTTGCTCTTGTCTTATCCCACAGTTGGTAATACAATACCCGGGGAGAAAAAAAGAACAATCAGTATCACACACACGCTCAGTGGGCAGGCATTGCGCTTGTCCCATTCTACAGTTACGTCAATTCAAGACAGTATACAGGATTTGAGAGATGAAGGAGGAGCGACATACATGATGTGATGATCTGATTGATCTGATGATTTTTCGCTGAACCGAACCAAAAAATATTGTTTTCTCGTGTTGACCCGAACCGCAACTGAAGCAAAAAAATAAAATAAATAAATAAAAATAAAATAATAATAATGCTTCCAGTTCGCGAAACAGTTCAGGCGTAATGTGCGTTGTGACTTGTGGAAGATTGGAACTACAACTTACACAACGGATTGAGCCACGTTGTCAAACAAACTCGAAACCGAAACTCAACAAAACAAAACCGCAGCCCAAGGTATTTCGTATTTCCTTTTCGAGGCTGTCTTGTTCATTCAATTGTGTTAGTTTTGAAGTCCGGGGGTGAGCTGAAACAACACCGACCATTCATTGGACGCTTCGGACACCAAATGTAAGTTTCAGTGACATTCTAAGCGCAATTGTGTTGGAGATCGTGCTACGGCGAGTGAAATTTTTGCCTCCTAAAGGAGAATAAGTATCGTATGACTGCGTGTACGGGAAGGCGCCGTTTCGTCCAACGGACCTGAGCCAACCATAGAGGTACTGTAAGACGACGCTAGAGAACGGCCCTAAAATAAACACACACACACACACACACACACACACACACACACTGTGGGCAGGTATTGCGTTTGTGCCGTCCTACACTACGTCGTTCGAGACAATGTACATGGTCTGAGACGAAGGAGGAGGAACATACGTGATGTGATGATGTGGGCACGCATTCCGTCCAGGAATCGGAACCGAATCGAAACCGCTAAAAACTCGTATTTTTCGCTGAACCGGAATTGAACTAAACCAAAATGCATAGTGTGCAATTTGGGGACGCTAAGAAACGAGGACAGAAGAAATCACAAAGGACGCCAGTCCTGTGTGGCTTCTTCTGTCCTCGTCTGTTAGCAGCCCAACCTTCTTTTCTTTCTCCTTGCTCTTTCTTTTTTCTTCTTTTTTTCGTAATAGCAAGCCGACATGTCGTTTGCATTACCTTGCCTCCCCCTTTTTTTTAAATAAATATATCCCCCAACCTTCTGCAGATGTTCGAACTAAAATATTTTTTCTGGTGTTGTACCGAAGCGGAATTGAAAAAAAAAAAAGAAAAAAAAACGCGGTTACCGCTTCGCGAACTCGTAGAGAATCGGAACTACAACTTACACAGCGGACTGAGCAGCGTTGCCAAAGAAATTCGAAACCGAGACTGAATATAACAAAGCTGCAACTCAAGTGCGCGAGGTATTTCGTATTCCCTCGGCGCAGCTATTGTGTTCATTCAGTTGTGTTGGTTTTTGAGGTCCGGCGGTGCTTGATTTCATCAGCTCAAGCAACACCGATCATTCATCGGATACTTCCGACACCAAATGCAAGTTGAAATGACATTCTAAACATAGTTGTGTTGGAGATCGTGCTATTCAGATCAAATTTCTTGCTCCTAAAGGAGAAACAGTAGCGTCTGACCATACCTGGGTAAATTACTTCGGAAATGTAATTAAATTACATTACGCATTACTTCAGCTAGAATTTAATTAAAATTACATTACTCATTACTGCAACTGAAATGTAATGAAATTACATTACAATTACTACGAAACAGTAATGACATTACAAAGTCATTACTTTGCCATTATTGGCATTACATGTTCCTGAGTTTCGCGGAAGGCACAAGGGACAAAAACACGAAAGTTGACCAAACTTGCCTTCCCCAAAATTCAGGGAAATGTATGCTGACAATGTAACAACAGTTAACTTGTACTCTTCTATTTGTTTATTCTACATGTCAGGCTAGTGTGCCACGTATGAAGTATCGTTCCTGACACAAAGTATCACGACAACAGGAAGATTGTCTGGAGGGTGGGGCCCGCAAACAATGATTCTCCAAGGCTACAAACCGTTGACCTGAAGAACGTTTGGTTGTGGGTGCCCTAACTAAGGCAATTGGCTCGTCGAAGGGAACTGACGTTGCAGCACCACTATGGAGCTACTACGGAGCACCACTATGTTATCAGCGCCCTAAAGCGCATCTCGGCAAGCGATGAACGCCTGCGGCAGGTGAAGGTGGCGACAGATAACGATGAAAGCTTTGTCACGGTTCGCACGTTTGCAGCGACGGACTGGCCAGCCGACAAGCGGGACGTTCCAGAAGCACTTAGGGACTACTGGCCGTATAGGGACGAGATACATACAGAAGGCGGCATTGCACTGCGCAGCAATCGTCTCATCATTCCACCGTCCATGCGGAAAGACGTACTGGAATCTTTGCATGACCCTCATACAGGAATCGAGAAAACGTTGCGCAGGGCCCGAGAGGTATTTTACTGGCCGCACATGTACTTGGATGCCAGCCACCACGTTAAAGGCGGTCCAGAGTGCCAGCGTGACATGCCACGAAACCCCAAGCAACCAATTCACCCACGAGCAAGTCCGACCTCTCTCTAGCCAACACTGAGCGTGCACGCGCCATTGGTCGTACTTTTCTTCTTTTTGGCAGTTGTAAGCTTCCTTGTACGCGATTTTTGTTTTTCAGCAACCTCAATCTTTCATTTTGGACTGACATTAACGGCCACTCCGTTTGCAGGATGTAACGGGGTGTGTACGATCTGTGAATATAGAGAGTACTGTATGCTACCATAACATTGCACGTGAAATGCAGATCTGTAACACGCAGTGTTGCTGTGAACCACTGCTGTGTCGGCAACCACAACAAAAAAGTACATTTGTGTTATTTGAGAATCGTAAGGATATGCTTGCTGTTCACCCTTTGCATGCTCAGAATTCACTTTCCTGAACCGGGTCGCTGCGGAGCTGGAACCGAACCTAACCAATATGCATGAACCCGAACCGAACCGAAAAAATAACGATCCCTGATTCCGTCTTGTCCCATCCTACAGTTTGCAATACAAAAGGTGCTCCCCATGGCTCATTGGCCGTATTGTCACATCCTGCAGTTGGCAATACAATGCTGACTGTTAGAGTCGCAGATAGAGTTTCCGTCGGTGTTAAGGGGGCTACCCCAATAGGTAATTCTCCTACTTTCGACAGTACAAACTGTTCTAGTCGCAGAGCTAGGACCGTACTCGCCTCCGAAGCGAGTCCTCTTGAGTAATCGTTCGCGTAGTCTGGCAGGTACCCATAGCAATCCCTACGTAATGTCTTACAGGCACATTTCCCGAACGGTTCCCCACTTGATGACAGTACATCTGCTATTCACAAGAGGGACAAAGCGAGGCTTATTGTCGTTGTTGTTTCGCATCTGTATCGCCTTTCATTTTTGCATTTTTCAAATATTTCTGCCTCGCGTTTTCCACTTTCCTAAAATAGCGGCAGCAGGCAGAAAGAGTACGGTGCTCCAGTTTACGACGTCGGTGATCTTTTGTGCTTCCAATTACTAGTTTAAAGGAACGTAGAAGGGCTCGAAAAGATATGTCAGGACGAGTAGGAATTAGTGCTACAAGCTCTGGGATACATATTCTCACAAAAGGGACGAGTGCAGTGCGCACCCTGATGCGCAATAGAGTTTCAATTTGGCGGGTCAGGAAAACCCTTTCTCTCGACTGCCAGTCTGTGACGTCATCTCATCCGCCCAATAGTGAGAGCACACTTTCCTTTCTCTTTCTTTTTGCGGCTCTATTTTCCGCCGCCCGCCCGAGCCCTTAGGTCGGCGCGATCATGATCGCGGCAGCCTTGCCAGTGCTTCGTGATCGCCCTCATGATCGCGATCATCAGGCTTTGATGAGGCATTGCGATCATGATTGCGCCGACCTATGCTCGAGTCTCGTCCGGTCGTTCTCGCTAGGAGACTATTCTCGGCAGCCAGTAGAAGGTGTTCCACTGACAAGACGTCACCACACGCGAGGAGTAGCTGGGTGAAATCGCCGCCGCTGCGTTCATTCTTGCAAACGAACTTTCTCAGGAGAGTCGGGCTTCCCAAATATATATGGTATGCTCATATCTTGCGATAAAAAGATATACGTACGTTCAAAGTGACTCTCGTGTTCCTTTAAAGGTACCGTAAAGCAACAAACAGACATGTTATGTCGGGGGTGTAGTTTGAGAGCTTGTTCGTTGTAAACCCACCACAACAAGTAGTACACGTGATGGGGAATGCTACATATTTTACAGTGGCAGCTGTTAACGGGGAGGTTTCAGGAGATCGCCGTGTCTGAGGAGCTAAAAACCTCCTCGCCTCTCCCCGCCAGAGAGGAGGAAAACAGAGGGCGACAGCTGCGCGCGCATGGTGTGGAAAGGGCAAGCGGTGCGAGAGAGCGGCAGCTGGGTGCAGTTCTGGGAAACCAAAACGAAGCACACGTTAGGGAGTTTTAACACATCGGAAGCATTCCACGGATAGAAAACAAAATCAAAAATGAAGCTTTCATATACAAGGTCAGCAATGTGATGCCAGCCACTCGAAAGGAATCTGGTGCTTGGCGTACCAGATTTTCGGAATAGTTATCGTAAACTTCATTTCTGCTAAATCTCTTCTAATCCTTCTAAAACTCACTACCGAACCGATGCCGCGATAATAAACAAACGGGGATGAGCAGTGCGAGCCACGTCAGGTGCGGATCCGGCGCCTCGATCATGCCCTCATGCACGGCGGAGGTCAATACGGAGGTCGAGGGATCAGTCTTTCATAACCTTGAAAGAGAGGAAAGATGCGGGCTTGCTGGTTGTACATGATTATGACGATGATGACGATAATTAATAGTAATAATAATAATAGTGTTTATTTCAACAAGCGCTTGATGGGAGGTGGAGGCAAAAGTTAGACTCCCGAGACAAGCAAGAGACGTACCACGAAGTGACGTTGTTGTCCTCTGTACGTCTCTCGGAGTTCCCTTCCAGCAATTGATCACCTTTCTGCAAAGACATCGCCAACATTTTACAAACAAATTTGCAGACCGTTGCGGAAAGTGTTGCGACATTTAGCGAACATGTCAAACGTTTTGTCAGCGTCATCAAAAGTCACGAACAGCTGGCGCTGAATATCGCAACACCTTCCGTCATCGACTTCGGTTTTCAATTTTCTAGTAAAATAGCGGTAAAATGGCTCAGGGCGACGTCTGGTGGGGGAAATAATCCCCAATTTGTCTAGCAACAGTGATATATGTTCCCGACTGGCTTGCTGGTCCTGACGCGGCAACGTAGCCAACTTGATTTGTTTTAGACGCAGTGTTATGCGCATGTGATGTAGTTCTGCCGCCGTACTTGACGAGGAGTGCGCAGTGGGAGGCAACTTCGACACAGCCCGTAATTTTCAATTTTAATGCTAGAAAGAGGTATGAGTGCAATTGGGACGAAAATTGTGACGTAAAAGTATTGCACGCTTAGGCTTAGGTGTTCAAGTCAAACCGGGACTTTCTGTCTCCTGAGTGTACAAATGGCTCGCGCTAGTTCTTTTTCGTCATTTTCACACGCGACAGGCCTCCGCGTTCACCACGTGGTGGTCCAAAGTTTGTGGAAAACAGAAGGCACGTGCAGGACAAGATGGCCGACAACGAGCTGAGCGCGCACATCGAACAGCGAATTGTCATGAAGTTTCTCGTGTATGAAGAAGTAGAGTTAGATAAAATTCACAGAACACATCAGATTCAGTATGGCCACGATACACTTAGCCGCAGCGAAGCGTTTGAGTGGTGCAAACGGTTCCGGGACGGCTGTACATCAGTGCAGGACGATCCCGGCCGAGGCGACTCAGAGCCCAATGTCAGAGTTCCTGGGAACATCCAACTTGTGCAGCGCTTGATCCTCAAGGACCGACGGATTACATGTCTCGAACTGGCTCGAAAGATGGACGTTTCTGTGGGAACATTGAACACTATCATTCAAGAACACCTTCAGTTTCGGTAAGTTAATGCCTGTTGTGTCCCGAGGCAGCTCTCCGTGTTTGACCGGCAGAGGAGATTGGAAATCTCCCAAGAGCTAAGGTACCGTTTCCACACTGAAGGACAGCTATTGCTTGATCGGATTATCACGTGCGATGAAACGTTGGTGCACCATTTCACTCCTGAGTCTAAACGCGCATCAAAACAGTGGAAGCATCCGGGCTCGCCAGCTCCCAAGAAGTTCCGAAGCACCCCGTCTGCGGATAAGGTCATGACCCCGGTTTTCTGGGACAAGGCTGGTGTTGTTCATGTTGATTTTCTACCCAACGGTACCACCATCAGTAATGCATATTACTGCCAGGTTCTCAGGGGTGTCTATAGGGCGCTGAAGCAAAAGCGGCCGGGCCTCATCACCAAAGGAGTCCTCCCCTTACAGGACAATGCACGCCCGCATGCCACGCATCTCACTACACGCACCTTACAGGAACTTGGCTCGGAGTTGCTGCCAAATCCCCCTTACAGTCCAGATCCCGGCCCCAGCGATTTCCATCTCTTCGGGACACTGAAAGCGTTCCTTTGGGGCCGCCACTTCAGCTGCGACGACGAGGTCAAGAATGCGGTTCGATAATGGCTGCTACGCCCCGGTAAGGATTTCTACGCTGCTGGCATCCAAGCACTCGTGAAACGCTGGGACAAGTCCATTAGTGCAGCTGGAGATTACGATGAAAAATAAAACTAATTTCTCGCCTGTAAGTTCATTTTACTTTTGCGAAAAGTCCCGGTTTGACTTGAACACCCCTCGTAATACACAGATTTTCTAAGATTGCAGGTCTGCTGCTTTACCTTGAACAGTACCTTCAACCCAAGTACTGTAATACCTTTAAGCCAAGCATTTCTGCGCAGACAGATAACAATGGAAGAATCAACCGGCGCTGCCAGCTGACACGCCACGCGCCGAGCACTGCGCCTTGGCCGAGCCACCTTCTTTGTTGTTTACGCATGTCCGAACAGAAATGTGATTGTGTCTTTGTCGTCGCTTCAAGAAACACTTTCGAAATATCCTTCTCACTTTATCGAACATTTTCTCCTCGCCAACGAGCAAAACAATCCGATAAGCGTTCGAGGGACTAGTGGCCATTCCATGTATATCCCTACAATTCACCCAGTCCAGTTCAAAGTCACCATAAATCACCGGCGATTTATCGCCCTCGGATTCTTCGGTGGTGAATTTACGCTCCGCCTTTATCTTTTCTTTTCACTGTGCGACAGAAATAAAGCAAAAGCGACACTCAGAGTCACCTCGCTCTCTTCGTTTTCTTGAGGTTGATGTCGTTTCTAATGTATGTGTGTTTTGCAGAATAAGAACAGCTTTTTTCTTTTTGCACGTTTAAAGCGCGACGTATCTGAGCTTCCTCTCTCTCTCTCTTTTTAAATAATTTCTGTACGGTGAAATGATCGGAGCCTGTGGTTGACGGAAGCAAAAGGAGGATTTATTGACCTGGCTGGACAGTGGAGAATTCATTCATCTCTATCATGTGTCACATGTGGAAACAACGCAGTCTGTCTTGCTTTTTGTGTATGTTCAATTTGGCTGTGTTTCTTTGTTCTCACTTTTAGCTCAGATTTCTTTTCTCTCGAGATAGGAGCTTTCTTTCTTTCCTCCTTTTTTCTTTTTTTCCCTAGCCAGGTCACCCGCCAGGCGGGTGACCTGGCTAGGGACGTAGCGACTTGGTGTCATTGTACTGTTTGGGTACATTGTACTGTACTAAAATCCCCAGCCCCTGGCGGAGCGATCCCCTATCGGCGATGTCGCACACGAAGGAACTATACCAATACCTTCCCCGAGGGGAGGCCGCGCTCAACTGCTCTTTCTAGCAGACGACGCCGCGTGGTGGTGCGGTGCGTCGTCTCCCCTCGGAGAGTGTATTGGTAGCGTTCCTTCGTGCGCGACATCGCCGATAGGGGACTGCTCGGCCACGGGCTGGAGATTTTAGACAACCGTGTCCGAAACAGTACATGCTGCATTCTCACGTTGTCCTCCGCGATTCACAACGACACGAATTTAACGTTAAATTCGTCGTGCTATATGGTGAGATTTTGGCGTATATCTTCCATCAGACTTGACGGAAACGCGCGTGCGCCCGCCAGAACCCAGAGTCAGAAACTCCATGTAAAACTACAGTGCCTGAATACTATAACTCCGTCTGTTTCGGGTGAAGACAAATGCGTGCTCTGCTACGAACTTCCGCCATTTTGAAGCCCACCGTGCAGCTCACGCCGTGCTAGCGAAACTGTAGCTATTCGGGAGTTTTATAGCAGATTCAGGAGTTTTGCGTGCGCGAGAAGTAGATTTATCACGTCTTCGCATGCCCAGAACGTAAGCTCAGCTTTTGCGTTTTGCGCGAGCTCACTATTTATTGGAAACTGTGGGGCCACGCAAAGCTGGCTTTGTGGTCCTGCGTTGCTCTCGCGGCTGACGAGACACTGCGTGAACATTTTGAACATGGCAGGAGGTGCAACGTAATTCACAAGTGATTCACAAGATAATCGTGAGTTGTCTTGCGACAGCATACATTTTTATTAGGAACAACAAATCATGCTTTGAAGAAGTTGTTCCTCCGTCTTTTTGATTCTCCATTCTTTCTTCAAGTATTCTAGCCGTAACGGCGCTGCAAGCGACGGACGCAAACCAGCAGCTTTAAGTCATGGAAACGCTATTCTATAAGCACTGGGCGGGATCCGTTGCGTGCGATATTGCGTTTATATTTTGCGTTTGCAACGAACGCTATTCTAAAACCCCCTACTCCTGCACCCTCGAATTGTGTAAATAAATTGCCGAAGAGGTTTGGAAGAGTCGGTGATGTCGGAACACAGCATTTGCCCTTCTTTTTTTTTTTTTTTTTTGCTGACCTACCAGCGGTAATCGTCGAAGGCATAGGCAGTGCTGACACACATGGATGTAGGTATTTCTGGGAACATAAGTGAGCCATTTTTACACGTGTTACAGGTGGCGACCTTTGTTCGTCTTAGTGGAAACGTCACTTGAGGATTTCATAGTGAATGAAATTCGGGGAGAAATCGGGTTTAACTGGTTGTAGGTCAGTTCGGCAGGGGGAGGGGAATAACCAGGCGGAATCAGGCCAACCCGAAAAAGTCACTCCCTACGATATAATGAACAATTCCAATATTATTAACGATCCAAAATAGTTTTTTTTTTTTTCTGCTTTACATTTTCCGTCGCTACGGACGCGTTTTTTTACTAAAAGTGGTGCAGGTGGAGCGTTTCGTCAGTGTTCATACATACTCAACTTAGATGTTCATAGACCATTACTTTCAATGGTCATTGGAATGTGGATACTGTGGAAGACATTACGCTCGAATGCAAATACAATCTCAAATTCAGTCCGCAGTTCTAGGCTCTAGCGTAAGCCTTGCTCCGTCCGCTCCGCAATAGCATTGCATGATGCATCCAACGGGGTCTTCGTCGCCCTCATTTTCATGACATGGAGACACACATCTCCTCATCAGTAAGCACGTGCTTGAACGCCATTCCTGAATTTCGTCGCCCATAACATCGGCTTGATTTCAAGCAGCCTTCCGGGAAAGAATACGAGAAAATTCAGTAAGGTTGCGCGAAGTTCTTCGCGCTTGTCTTCTTCGCTTCTTGCAGGCCCTCTCAGGCGTGCATTTTTCACTGTTTCCTCGCTCGTCAGATATAGATGGCCCAGGCGTAAAAGAACAGAACCGTCTGTTACGCACGGCGCTTTTGGGAAACGTTGGAAATGACGAGGCTGAAGCCGAACGGATGGCCAGCCTCGTGGAACGGTAGGTTTTTTTTTTCTCCTTCTCTCTCTATTTTTAAGTGCAACACGCTGATATCGCAGTAAGGTCTGAACCATGGCGCAGCGCTCTGCCCTCTGACGGGAAGAAAGAGGCGACGGCGATGTTTTGTAAGGCAGATAAGAAAGAAAAAAAATGACGCATCGTCCCGAGGAGGTTTCTTTTGTTGTTGTGTGGCTGCGCTGTTGTTAAGTGTTCTTTGATTGTGTCTTAAACGCGGAATAGCGAACGATAAGCGAATTAATAACCTCGTATCATTAAATATGTGTTTTGTTTCCCTTTGAAAAACGCGTTGGCAGAACCACGTTTAAAGAACATAAATACGATGGCGTGCGCCGAAGTGCAAATACGTCGGTGAAGTGCCGGCGAGCATCACGGGGACCGCCTAAAACTGACGGACGTCACCGTATTCAAGCTTTGCATGGAGGAAAGAAAAAGAGGCGCCCCCAGAAGAGAGAAGCATGGGGCAAATGACGAAAGGATAGGAGATTAGCTGTAGCTTCTATATATAATTGGGTGTTTACGTCGCGAGACAACTGAGTTCATGAGCGACGCCACAGCGGTCGGTCTGTGGATTGGCTGTAGCTTCTTTGGAGTCACGCGGGGGTCACGTTACCTGAATAGCTCAAATGAGGTCGCTTTGCACCAGGGGTGGGCAGTAATAGTAATACTTTGTATTATACTGTTATACTTTTGAGTATTTGTATTTTGTATTATAATACTCATTTTCGAAATGTATTTGCATATGTATTATAAATTATAATGCACAAACTCGAGGTATTACCTGTATCCTAATACCTTTGAAGGTGTAATACTTTCCCAGAGATCATAAGTCCGACCTGCTGAGTGTCACTGGTGCATTTTATCAGTAATCTTTTGTATCCCACAAGCATTCGAACACGAACAAGGCTCCTATTATTCCTATTCCCTAAATTATACCAAAGGGAGTGACCTCGGGGCCAGAGGTTGCTGGAGGCTTCCCCACATTCCTTACAGTTTAGCCTCCGTAAGGATGAGTCATGATGCCATTGGAACGCCTTTGTCGTGTGAAAGGGTATGTCTAGTCCAGTCACCTCGTTACGCGGTTGCACTATGGATAGTCACACGCTTTTGGACGGAGCACATTTTATAGTCCTAACTGATTGAAATCAAGACTCTGACACCATGAGAGCAAGCTGTTCAATGTGGTCGTGCTGATAAGCGCCATCTCATCAAATTCGTAAACGCTGTGCACTATAGAGGACTACCCCCTTGACAACATCCTAAAAATGAAAGCTCCTGAAATAAAACGTGAGTGGAGAATGGCTGTCTCGATAAGTAATAAACAAATTGTATATATTTCTGCTTTTCTTTTCCTTTTTCTCCCCAAGTTATGCATCAATCTATTACTAGTATTACTCGTGTAATACACAAGTATTATACCTAAAAATCAATCTATTATGTATTTATATTATAATACCAATTTCTAGAAAGTATTATGTATTAGTATTACTGCCCATCCCTGCTTTGCACACGCCACTGTGGGGGCGTACTTCGGCGCGCTACCACCGCACCTCTTCAAGTATGCCGAAACTATGCTTTGGGGGCTCATATAGAGATGTATGTAACCGAAACCGGGAAAGCCAGCAGTGATGACACGGGAGTGACCGCCATTTCTCAGCGCAGTAGGGCTCCTCATCTCTTTCCTTCCTCCATGAAGCTTTGGAATATATCCGTATAGGGTTGATTCACATAACGTCATCCGTAGGAGACCGCCACTGTCGCTAGATGTGCTGCCATCGGCCGCCATATTGTAGGTCTCATCCAAGCCTTCACCCATATCGCACTCACCGTATATTTAGAAAGGGAGTTGCCTCAGGACAAGCCGCCGATATTTCGAACAGAGACTGTTCTTCTTCTGGGCCCAGAAGAAGAACAGTCCCTGTTCGAAATATCGGCGGCTTCTGTCCTGAGGCAACTCCCTTCCTACATCTCCACCGGTTCGCTGGATTTCTACCCATCTACTATCACCGTATATTTAGTGTTTCAAAGTTATTGTGCTGTGTGATTCGTAGCATGTCCAAGTAATTTTCATGTTTCCGACGTTAGTTGTCATCGAAAAAGCGTACGGCAGCGAACGAATGCGGGAACATAACTTCGAGGGACTTGCAGTATGGCGGTGAGGCGACGTCAGTGAATGAACCCTATAACGACATCATGCTCTGCGTGATTACGTTGACGCTGAATACGCGTCAAAATCGTGACGTGATGATCTGTTATCAGACATCCAATCGGTGCACAGGGAGACGGCCGAGTTCAGGAGTAATGGTCGTTTATTGGGGATACCTGTTCTGGCAGTCCCGTGCTGATGCTACAGTTCACTTCGCTACATTTCAATAAATACATTGCAGAGCTTCATATAATCAGTTTCATATAATAAGAACAGTATGCGATATTGAATAGCGGTACTGTGATCACAAACAAACTGTGTGCAAGCCCGTCTTCAATATATTCATTGACTCATATAGATATTACACATGTGTTACGTAGAACTGCAGGTAGAGCCCTTAGTACGTGTTTTGTCATTAAGTGGGAGAATTGGTATTGATGTATACCACTTTAAAGAGTGGTATTAAACGGAAGGAGCAACTTATTTATTTACACATGGTAACGAGACTTTCGTGCACGAGACTGCACTTCTTCAGGTTACAATAATATAAACATGGTACAGGAACATATATACAGTTGACGGGGGAGTTTTGGCATGAGAGGGTAACAAGGTGATGGAAAGGATGCAAATGCAGGTAAAGATGAAAAGAACGCAAATACAAACGCAGGGGTATCAGAAGCGCAACATAACGCGAGTCGAAGGGATTACACAGGAAACGAAAACGCATGTAGAACACGCATGCGTTAAGGCCTGTTCCGACATATAGCGATTTGATATATAGCGCTACAAAATAGGGCGATATTTTCCTCCTCGTAGTGCTCGATAACGCTAAAAATTAGTGCTTGCCGGAGTTGAGCTTCAGTCAACTTTTTCAGCGCTAATATTAGCACTACATTCGTGTTGGCCAATGAGGAGGCCCTTCAGTGGTGACGTCGCGAAAGTCGTGGAGCTGTTTTGCTTCCGCATTTCACGGCATGGCGACCGCATTGGAACCGGCGAGTGTGTCATCCCAAATGTCTGATAATTTTTCTGATTGTCCTTCTTGATAAGGTGTTCAGTCAGTTGATCGAATTTTTCCGTCGCTGTCGAACTCTGGAGGCGTCATGTTGGGAGAGACCGGAAACGATAACTTCCACTAAATTATAGCGCTTGCGGCGGTTTGCAAGTGTGAACCGTCCGATAACAGTGAGCGCTGTTTTTGCGTGCTGTTTTGTAGTGCTATAATAGCGCGCAGCTATATGTCGGAACAGTCCTTTATTGTTTCCTGTGTAATCTAATAATAAGTGCAGTCTCGTGCATGAAAGTCTCGTTACCATGTGTAAATAAATAAGTTGCTCCTGCCGTTTAATATCACTCTTTGATTTACTCACCACCGGCAGCTTGACATCGCCTATTTTTATACCACTTTACACAGACCAAAACTCTACTACGATGTATGCCCAATAGCAACTCTCATACGGCTTGATAGCTTTTTCACATGCCATACCCACGAGAACAAGCCTTGTGCACTACGGAACAGTCGCCACGGAGGGCACCGCAGTCCTAGAGTGCTTACTGAAGCTCTCTTCTTTTCTTTTCTTTTTTTTCGCTCATGCTGATCATGCAGAAAAAGAGATGGGCGCAGATCATCAATGTGGTTCGTGCACTGTGCGGCAGCCACCCACGCGCCCACTGGCGGGGCCACCGAAAGCTACCCGGCAAATATGCTGCAGAAAAAAAGCTGGTAGATGCAGCGATTGAAATATTCTGCAAGCAGGTCGACAGCATTGTCATCGGCGCACACCACGTTAGCGCCTACAGTGTACTCGGAGACACCATCTATTTCGTGACGCAAAGCGATCCTGAATAAGTCGGGAAATGAGATCTCGGTGCGTAAGAATAGGAGTAATCGTTATCGGATACACACATTGTCTATGTTTCTAGCTTGTAGGACTGTAACAGTTATGTCTGTCCAAAGGGGACTACCTCCATAGGTAGCTCTCCTGCTTGATGACAATACACACATTTCTATGTTTCTCCCGGGCTGATGTCGCATATGAGGGAGTGTTTTGTTTGTCCGTCCGGGGACTTGTCGGACCATGACGGAGTCCTCCTTCTCCATGGTGGTTTTCGGCACCTCCGTGGTGGTTCGGGTTGCTGGAGGCTGGACGTCTCTCTGTTGAATGACGCTGAAATTCGTGGCAGTGTAAGTAGTTGGCTGGAGGCTCGGTGTGCTATGACTTCCTTCTCGCAAGAGTGGTGGGAAGAGACGAAAATTGGGGCCGCGAGGCTTTTTCGTCAGTGGCGGGCTCGGCGGGCGCGGGAGAGCCGAGAGGAAGTGCAAAACCTTCGGCAAGTGCTGTCAGTTTTGCGTCATCCGGGGTCGAGGGGCCCTGGCAACGACGATGCTATCCAGGACGTTCTGAGACGTCTTGCCTCTCTAAAAATGCGTGCCTGGGAACACTTTGCGGCGTTGCATGCAGCTGAGCGCTGGTCACAGGAGTCCTACTGCTCGGGCCTTCTTCTTGGCCGCTTTTTTCGTCGCCCTCCAAATGCTGTTGCGGAGCTGGTGACCTCTGGCGGGTCTGTTCACGCTAGTCCTGAAGCCGTTCGGTCAATTTTTCGTGACCACTTCGCCGCCTTGTACGGCGCAGTCGTGCCTGCTGATGACGAAACGCAAAGCTTTCTGCCGACTCACAAGCACTTCGTCCTTAGCGCAGATCCGTTTACTCTGGACGAGTATACGGCCGCCGTTAAGGCCCTGCGAACTGGAAGGTCTCCCGGCTCCGATGGTCTCCCCGCCGAATTCTATAAGTGCTTCTGGCGTACGCTCTCTGGCCCGCTGACAGCGTTATTTAATGGCTGTTTGGCGGACGGCCTCCTCTGCCCGTCCATGCGAGAGGGTGTGGTAACTTTACTATGCAAAGACCCGTCTAGGAAGCGGGACCCGAATGCGTATCGGCCTGTTTCCCTACTTAATACGGACTACAAGATAGTTTCGACCGCAATTCTGCGTAGAATTTCCTTAGTCCTGGGTCTCGTAGTTCCCCCCTGTCAGGTCTGTGCTGTTCCTGGACGGTCAATCAACTCGCACACACAGGCCCTGCGTGACGCCATCTACTGGGCGCACAACCGTCAGCAACCCGCGGTGCTGGTGTCTTTTGACCAGAATATGGCGTTTGACAGGGTGCATCATGGGTATATGTTCCGTGTGCTGGAGGTGGCTGGCTTTCCTCCCGTAGTGGTGGGCTGGATTAAGGCCCTACACAGAGATTCCTTTGCCGTTGTCGGCGTGAACGGGGGCGTTTCCGGTAGGTTCCCCATCATGACCGGTGTGCGGCAAGACTGTCCTTTGTACCCGGCGTTGTCTGCCATGGTGTTTAGTCCTCTCCTAGAAACCTTAGTAACCTGCCTTCGACCTGTTATGTTTCTGTTGCCAGGCTCGTGGAACCTCCCTCTTTTCGCGTATGCAGATGACCTCTCCTTAATCCTCAGTAACGAGGACTCGATAGGTCGTGTTCTCGTTATTTTAGAGAGATACGGTCGAGTATCGAATGCGCGAATCAACAGAGAAAAAAGCGCTGCGCTGTTCATTAATGTCACTCCCTCCTATCCGTCTCCATTCGGGATCCCTGTTAGGAATGAGGTGCGGATTCTCGGTATTCACTATAACAGGACTGGGGTCTCTTCTCTTTCTTGGTTGCGTGTTCACGAGCGCAGCGTCTCGGTTCTCATGGATTTAAGGGGCCTAGTGCTCTTTGTCACCTGTAGAGCTCGCCTGGCTGCGTCGTGGTTCCTGAGCAAATACTGGTATCACGGGACAGTTTGCCTTCCTCCTCGTCAGGTTTTCCTTGCAGCAACTCGTACGGCCTTTCAGTTCATCTGGGGCAACGGAGCTGGGTGGGTATCCCGTGCACGTATGTACCAGCCGAGAGAGGTTGGGGTGTGCGGGTTCCGCACGTAAACATCAATGTCCGTATTCACCAGCCGACTTGAACCATTGGTTTAGTGACGTCGGGTTTAAATCGATCACGTGATCTCTCCGGCTATGAAGAGCGGTTGACCAAAGGGTGACCACAACGCATGCGCACTATTGACATTGGCACGAGATGGTTGAGGGGAGGGAGAACGTAGCAGACGACAGGATTGTGAAGAGGAAGGCTCCCGTTTGTTTTTTGATTATGATCTTAACGGAAGAAAAGTTCAGGCGGCGCTGGCGCTGCTGCAGGTGGTTGCGGATCGGGGTGTCGGTAATCGTCGGTTATGCGTTATGCCTACCGCTGTATTTGTGAATGACAAGCTCTTGATATGGTCGCTAAAAAGAGAGCGTTTGCCATGTTATTTGAAAGGCAGCAGTAGGTATCCTCGCGCAGGTGATCGTTGTGCTTTCGTCGGTGTTCGGTCGTCGATTGTGGATGCGTATAATAACGTCATCCGCATCGACCATCGCTTTTTTATCGTCTGTTGTGCGGCCTGTGTGGTGAACTGCAACGATCAAGATAGCCTCTCGATTGATGGGGAATTCCAGCAGTCTTTTATACGCTTTCGAGCCTGATATCATGTTCGCAACGTGTGTACAAGTGCTTGATCACTGTAGGCTATGTAAACAGAAAGAACACTGATGCAAGGGTGACCTTATCCTGCAGGTGACTCCCATACGCATAACTCGACGTGGTACTTTCAACGTGCCACAAATCTGCAACGCGTTAGACCATCTCTTTGCTGGCTGTGTTTCTTTGGAGTGTGACTCCTACGGAAAACGTACTCATGGTGCTGCCTTGTTTACGTCCTGGTCATGTGTGTGTGTTTTTCTTTGTTTGTTTAGCGCTGTTTTCGTCAGTTACCCATGGCGTCCCTGCTTGTGAGCGTGGAAGTTGCCAGTGTCGTGACCCCCTGTTAGTGCGGTGCTGTGCTTACCTCTGATCTCCTTTATTTCTGCATTTCAGCATAGAAGATTATTGTACAAATCATTAAGCACTAAATTGATTGTTCTGTTCAGCCAACAAAGATACATCATTACGTTGCGACTGTCTCTTGCTCTGATGAAATTTCACACAATGGGAACATACCTAATGTATATATTTGTCCTTACTTGTCATCAGCTATGATGCACTTGACATCACAGATGTAATAATTGCAAAAATAAACGGCCACACTTTAATGCCATTACACTGCATCCGAGCCATTCAGAATTTGTAGTTTATTGAGACTGTGTACACAAAATACAGATGTTAAAATGAACCAAATACCTCATAAAGAAGGATATCTTATACCGGTTTCAATAGTGGTGTTTCAAGGATGGAGCAAACAGGAAAGGACCAAAGAAAAAACACACAACAACAGCTGCAACATCAGCCACAAACAAGCCTGTGCTGCCATTTTGTTCAATAATTGTGTTGAGCTTATTTGTTCAAAGCCATATATTATTCAGGAAACACTTTTACACACCTGGTTGGGGACTTATCTATTTTTCCATGCTCATTCTTCACAAACTTCTCTCCCGACTCCATACTGGCATTGTAAGCAATTTCACTGGCATTATCATCGCACCATTACATGCCAAAACATCACCACCACCAATGCCTAAAAACTTCCCACAGCTCATGCCATGCTATAATACGGCTGCCAACAGCACATCATGCACTAAACAAGCGTATGATGGCTGGGCCGGTAGTTGGTACGAATTCATTCCGCAGCAAAGAGACGTGGACAGAAGGCTGACGACTGCATGATTCACTACGATCTTTGAAATCACTCCTTATTCAGGCTTTTTTTTTAATTTATAAAAGAATTTGCATAGCGATGCAGTTACAGTTATCACTTCACTCTTACACAGATCACTAACTTTGACTGTGAAATGACATAAGAGGCCTGTGTGATGCCACGAGAAAGATAATCGCCATTGTACAATTGTGTAAACTTATTTAGGGAATTTTTACTTCAGCAGCTCTTCACCGCTTTCTTGACATTTTTTCTAGTTTTCCAGTCATGCAATAGTTCTCAGACTATTCCCAGTTTTCCATGCTTTACTGGATTGCAGACATCCTGGAATACAGACGATGATTCAAGCAACTCAGCAACTGGGCGTTTGAGGCTTACATGTTTGTATCATCCGTATGTGTGGCCTGCTTCGACTAATTTTCGTTTACACACATGATAAAGCTATGAAAAATTATTGCACAGGCTGCATTTCTGCACTGTGTGGTTATGCAGTTTGACTGCGCACCTTTGTACTGAGAGATTGTGCTATTTCTTGAGAAAAAACACAGTGGAATACTACAGCAAGGCACACCTAGATATGCTCATTCTAGCATAAAAGTTCTAGCAATGCAAATAAGCTTATACAAAGAAAAGGATGCAACTTGAAATCATGTGCATCTTAGCTAAAATGTGCTGTATTACTTTTATTAAAATTTACATGATTGTATATCTTTCTTCTGCAATTTCAGTTATTTTTTAGCCACATTGGCAGTTGTCACTTTGCACAAGCCGACATATTGATCCAGTTGTGTCAGCACAAATCTGTGCAACTGAACAGTTTAATGTAGTGAGCATGGTGTACTGTATCATCAAGGTCAAAGCCTGGGAGCAGATTTATGGGACACAATGCTGAATTCGTTGTAAAATAATGTAGATGCATCTGCATGACTAACCACCTAACTTCAGTAATGAGTGGTGGACATGCAGAGTCTTCAGGCAACTCCTGGTAATTAATACATGTCATATGGGAGATGGTTTGCAAGATACCAGCACCCAAAGCAACAGTTTGACAGATTCTGGCCATATGCATTACGTTGGCACACCCAAGAAGAGCATGTAACTACTTCGGTCCACTTTACTGAACTTTAGCACCCCTAAGAGTGCATAGAAAATGTGGGGGGAGGGGGGGGTTCTAAAAAGAAACAGTAGTAGTGTCAATTTCCCATTAAAAAGAAATGAAAAATTCCACACACACAACCACAAGATTTCTGAACCTATGGTGAAGCTAGCTCTTACACAGACATGTTTTTTGTGGGGCATGGCATGGTGTGCCTAAGCTAATGCCAGTCACATATTTGAATAGCAATAAATTTGTATAGCAATTATTTTCTTCACATATGGCATTGAAGAATGGCTTACCTGAAACAAAATAAATAATCAGGTTTGACACATATACAATCATACGTCACAGGCATTTGGTGCCAGTCATGCAGTGAAAGCAGTGTGCACGAGACGCCACATATTCCCCTGGTGATCATGTGAAGGCTTTCCAACAGTAAATGTATGTACGTGGTATCTTGTATTGCAACAGCATTCAGGCACTGTTTCGAATGACAGATCCATAGATGTTAGAATCATTTGTCATGATGCTGATAACACATTCTTAGTTACACCAGAACTTCATGACTGTAGTATGCCCATATTCTGTTTATTCTCCACTCACTGCTGTACATTTATGGGTGGAGTGCGAGTCAAGGAAGAGGAGAGCTGGTGTGAAATGAGAGTACCAATGTACAGGACATGTCATACAGCAAAAACCATGGACACTTAGCATGCACCTGCCCTGAGCTGGTGCAAGGAGAACAAGTTGTAACATAATTGAAGGTAAAGTGATGTACTACGCATATGCATATTAGCAGGATTTGGTTTGGTTCACTATTTTGTAACTCAGCTATTCAGAACACGTTCAAGACATGCACAACGCAGCCAAATTAGAGGGTAGTGTTTCGGGTGTGTTGTATGTTGTGTGTTGTTACCGTCAATAAATTTTCCTATTACAATTAGAGGTATTGTGTCATTTGTGATGAATAGAAGCATGATTGCAATGTGGATGCAGGTGTATATGATAAATCATGTGGCATGATTCCATAGGGATGTGTTTTTCGATTCTTAAGATTTACCTCAACAGGATCAACGTGGCTCCAACCAAAGCTAGCTCGAAAGAGGGGATCCCGACGTTTCGGAGCCGAACCGGCTCCTTCTTCAGGGGTGACGAACTAACAGGGCTAACTTTGGTTGGAGCCTCGTTGATCCTGTTCAGTTTCTACCCAACCAGGCACACCTGTGTCAAACATGTTCACGTTTAAGATTTACCTGTACAGGATATGAGGCTACACAAAAAGAGTGCACAGATCACACCAGTGTAAAGCTGCAGTGCGTCGAGTAATTTTTAACAGTCCTGCTCACAAAATGATGCAGAACAGCATGCGTACATTTTTGCTTGAAAGAAAAGCCTTGAGCTTCAGGAGACACAAAAGGGACACCATTTTTTGTTTAGCGCTGTATTCACACTGAACAGATGAGCACACGGATAAACTCTGTGGCCATATGACAGCTATCAACGACGTAAAAGGAGGAGAGATAGTGTAACATGGGTGCTTGTTTACCCTGCTTTACTACTGTCGTCTATATCCACACTGAAAACATGAGCACAGAAATAAACTATGCGGCCATACGGCAGCTGTCAGTAACGTAAAAGAACGATAGCTACTGTTAACATGGGTGCATGTTCTTCCATGTGCTCGTGTGGTCAGTGGGATAGAAACGGCTGCAGTGGCTGGACAAATCTGTACCCATGTCAACGCAAGCTAACTTTCTTTTGATTAGTTGACAACTGTCATGTGGCTATGTACAATTTATCCATGCGCTCATGCTGCAGTATGGGGGAACGACATTTCCTTTTTGATGTTGCACGAACCAGCTGACTCCTATTATAATTGTCAATACTATCTATTGATGAGTCTGTAGCCTATGTTTTGTTATATTCATCTGGAAGGTGCTGTATGCAGTAATTGCAGTTGATCTAATTTTCAACTTTAAGTGCAGTTCAATGGGAGCAAGAGAGCTTCAAAGTTTCTGTACAATTCAAACGTACTGCAGTACGACACCTCAGATATATTGGTGGAGTCAGCATGTGGAATGTAGCAAGGATTTTTTTTTTCCTTGTGCGCCATTGCTCACTTATGTTCTCATGTGACCTTGACAACTAATTGAGCAGGATATCCAGAGTGCACGTTTCTATGAAAAGGTCATCCTTGTGGAACTACGTAATAGCCTTTATTGTCTGAATATAAACAAAAAGCTCACGAATACAAAGTTGTTGTGATGAATGAGTCCATAGCAGAAATTTTCAAGAGAGGCTCTCCAGAATATATGTGCTTATACAATGCAGAAAAGCTGTCAGTGATTGGTCATGGTTATGTACCTGCAATAGTAATTATGATTAAAAGGTTTGCAGCCTCCTGTAGCACATTGCTGTGTAGTGTGTTTTGCAGAAGCAGCCCTACAAAAGCACATCTACTGTTACCAAATGATAAATCAATATAGAAGTAAGCAGCTGTCCCTTTGAATGTTTTCTAATGTAGCAGTGGCAACACGATACCTGAATAACATATTTTTATTGGTCTGTTCTGCTGTGGCATGCTGAAATAAGTAAAACACACATTTCAGTTTCATCTATGCTTACATGTGAATCCAGGGGAAATGGGGACCTCCTTAGCTTTTGCTCCGGTATTTTCATAATCGGGGAACGTAAAATCTGCTCAAATTTCGTGTTCAGTGTAGTGCAACAACATGCAATATCTCCATGCCTTGATAGTACCCACACAACAGCCGCAAGACGCTAATGCACTTTATGATCAGTCCTATTGCACTGTTAGATGTCTCTGGAGATTAGACACGCTGCGAAGAGATGATAGATACTGGGATGGTTGATAAGCATGCCAGTGGATAACGCCCCCAATTTCTCCATCGGGGCTCGCAACAAACATCTATCACGTTATTGCTCTTACTGTACAATGACAGGGGCGCTTACAGTGTGTATCACAGGAGATGACGCTCATAATAAGCGCCAGCACTACTTATGCTTTGTTTTTGAAGATGCACATTGACGTTCGGCCATCCGCACCATCCGCACGCTCTCTCGGTCCCTTGGATTGGTATATGGATTTTGTCCAGTGGCACATGTCGATGTCACTCTCTTTGACCACACTTTGACGGTGCTTTTTACTTTTGTCATGCAAAAGTTCGCAATAGCGCTTTCTAAAAACAACAGCCGCATTTCGTACCCCCGGTCAAGCGTTACGCCGTTTTTGTTTACGAACCGTGCATTTGAAACGATTCTGCTTAATTTTTACCAGTTAACTTCGAATTAGTGCAACATCACCTACCGCAACCCATCTACGATAGTTTTTTCAACACACACGTCCACAGTAGTTGCAACGTATACTTAGACCGATGTTAAACTAGCCCCTCCCCTAGTTTAAAATACGTCCCATTCAAATGCATGGGGCTTAAACCACCAGTTTAAGTAGCTTGGGTGGATGATCGAAATGGAACATTTGAGGTAAATATTCGTCCCATTGTGATCAAATCTGTCTCCTGGGCGCTTCTAGTAACTATATTAATCGAAACTTACCCAAGATTTGATGAAAAATTCCTCGTGAACCGGGGATTAGGCCTACCGGCCACCATCGCTTCTGGCAGACTCTGGTGAAATACGCATGCGCTGTGCAGGAAGCTCGCTATGTGCGCCGCCATAGGCTTCACAGCAGCAGGTGGTAGAGCATGGGGTGGTGATCCAGGATTGGCGAACGAAAGTCTCACGTGATTGATTTAAACCCGACGTCACTAAACCAATAGTTTAAGTAAGTTGGTGAATACGGGCTCAAGTGTCTTGCGCTCGGGATAAAGGCAATTTTTGACGGCCTTAGTGACCCTGGCCACTCCGCCCACGATCTCCTGCAATACTGCTTAGGTCCAGACGTACGTCTGTTTCGCCCGCTTGTGCAGAATAGACCGCGCTCTGAGTTTGTGGCCTCGCACTTGAGAGAGTACGTTTTGAACGTCCGTCGCCTACGCGCATCATTCCCGTCGGAGGATTTCTTTGTCTGGTCCGTCAAGCAGTTTTATGCCGCTCTTCTGGAGCTCCTTCCGATGGCGAGCTCGGCTGTGCCTCGCCCGATCGCGTGGCTTCATATTACGGCCGGCTCGTTGGATGCGCGCCGTGCAAGCTTGCAGTGGCGTCTTGCGCACGACGTTTTGCCTCTCAGGGACAGGTTGTCCCGCTTCAGTTTGACCAGGCCTTTTTGTCCTTTTTTCCCTACCTTTTTCCCTACCGAGCACGCTTTTCGCAACTGTCTACTCCCGGATTTTTTGTGGCACAAGGCTGAGGTGCTTTACGGCATTCCGTTCATTCGGTAGGGCACGGTCCAGTTACTGAGCTCGCTCCCAGTTCCAGTCGGCGATAGACGCCAGTTTGTACTCCTGGCGGTAGAAATAAACTACCAGGTCCGGATAGCACGCTGCATAGCTGTGCACGATGGCCGTGCTCGCACCGCCGTTGAGGTACTGAACAGGGTCAGAGCGGGCATCCGTAGAGTGTTATACAGGGAGAGAGCAGTTCTTGGGGCCGTCCAGTTTGGTAGGCGGTGGCAAACATCAGCGACCCTCTTCGAAGAAAGCAATGGTAGGTATGTCATCCGCTTCTAATATCCTTCGTGCTGCTGTCCCACGAGCAACTCTCCGTGAGTTTTGGTTTGTTGCGAGGTGGCATCTAGCACGTACATCAATCCTAGACCTGCCGTGAGCTCGTCTTCGGGTGTTGGCGCTGCGATGGTTGTAGACTAGTGCGTTTGTTGCGTTAAAGGGAGCCATACATGGGATGCCAACAGGAGCGTTGTTATCCTGCCTTTCGGTATAGTGCGCTTCTAGTGTTCCTGTTTGTGTAAAGGGGCCTACCTCCATAGGTAGCTCTCAGCTTGATGACAATACAAGGATGACAATGGTAGGTTAAAACGATAAGGTTCTGTGACTCATCAAATCAGTGCACAACTCGAACTTCAACTGAACTCGAACAGTAGAACTTGAACTTTCCACGGACCTTTGCTTGTCTCATCCTACAGTTGGCAATACCAATACAGCAGTGTCTTTATCGCGGCCTATAAAATATAGGCGTCGGGCAGTATCCTTTGCGGTGCTGTTCCCGGGAGGATTTTTTCCCCTAAAAATGACAATAGCAACACTATGTTTGTAAGTGCTGAAACGTCGCCATACCAAAACTGGACAGTGAAAGAGCTCCGGCTAATTATTTTTTCAATCTTTTTTTTTTTTTCAATACTCATACTAGGCTTCCTTACTTGAACCAGTCTGTGTGACTGGTTTTCCGCTCCGATGCCAATACATGTGGGAAGATCTTTTTTCTCTAAAATGTCGTGCTTGACAACAATACATGCTGTGTAGCGTATGTATCAACGTCGTGAGGTTGTGCTCAACATTCCTGGGCCTCAGTGAAGAACACCATCCGGCTAGCGGCCTTCTGGTGTTTCTACTGGGCCTTGGCATTCGTTTTTTCTCTATGCTCGTGCACTGTCACTCGTGCGCTGTTCAACGGAGGCAAAACCTGAAACAACCTGTCCACCTGCGCGTCTTTCGTGTTGCGTCTTCTGATCGCGATGCGTAGTGCGTAGAAATCACATATTGAGCCATGACGGAAAGCAATAATGGTTCTGAGGATAAAGCACACAGTGGACAAAAAAGAAAATCTGGACGCTGTCTGGCTTTTTCAACGACTGCCACATCTCAGCTGCTCAGTATTTCTTTAGTTTGTTTATGCGCACAAGGGGGTTCTTGTCTGGATTGCTGGGACGGATTCTATGGTGGATTGTTATGTCGAGCCCAGTGTTATTCGCATGCAACGTGGTTGCCGCTGTACGCGGCAGGCAGTACGGATCCCTTCCGAATACCAAATACAGTGAAAGATGAAAGTCACTGTTCCAGCCTCAGAACATCAGTTCTTTCATGTTCACCAAATACAGTGTTGCTCGTAATATTTAATTTTAATTTTCTATTTAACTACACCGCTGATTGTAATGAAATCTGTGCCGCTTTTCTACTGATTGGTTGGACTATCGAACCGCCACGTCAAATGACGTTCGACCTCAGCTGCTTTACAGTACCTTTAAAATCTACGCTGATGCAATGCCGCGCCTTCGGGCATGCTTCTCTGGAGAATGTATTCCATCTTGGCCAGTGCAGCGCCTTTAGTTCAGTCTTCTTTCGCTTGAGCCTGCGTGTACTAGCCGAGCGCACGCCCGACGTCAAGTGGCGTGGCACCAGGTTACGGCTGGGGGCCTTGACGTCCGCCGTGCAAGTCTGCAGTACCAGTGACGCCTCGTACAGGATGTGTTGCCGTTACACGACCGCCTCTCCCGTTTTGGGTTGACGACGCCGTCCTGACCCTTTGGCGTGTACCGCGACTCCGCAGAGCATGTCTTGAGTAGAGATGCAAAATTTCCGGAAATTTTGAATCGCTCGAAAAACGTGTTTTTCTTTTTTTTTTCGAAAAATTGGAAAAAATGGAAACAAACGCGGTTACTGCTGAGTTGAAGAATTGCCGACCAAGCCACAGCATACAATGAGCTAGAACCTTTAGTAGTGTTCACCCTCTAGGCATAAATGCAGAGCACAGCATCCCATGAGACTGCTGCCTACTCAGAGATAGGTAATTGGAACAACACGTCCACTCTGACCAGAACTCCGACATTATGTGAATGCGATGGCGATCGCTTCTAGCAGCCAGACGGAGCTCTAAGTTGGTGGTTGTTGGCGGATTAGAGGCACCCAAGGCACTGTTGGCGGGTTACAACGCATCGAAGGCACGAAAATTTGCAGTTTTGAATTTTGTCACCTGGAAATTTTGGGCAATTTTTCCGGAGACGACGAAAAAAACCGTGTTTTTTTTTTTTTTTTGGGGGGGGGGGGGCTTCGCGTCTCTAGCCTTGAGCTTGTGTTCTATCTCGCGGTCCCTGAGGCATGGCGTCGCGATGCTGTACGGCCTTCCGGACGTTGAGCGGAGAAGTATTCAAGGGCTTTCACCGTTTCCCGTTTCGCGCCAGAACCGCCGACACTTTACCGCTGAGATAAATTACCGCTTGTCCCATCCTATACAGTTTGCAATACAAACATAAAAGATCGACAAATGATCGCCGTGGAGGGAGACCAGGCAGTAAGTGCCTACTCTTCCTTTTCAGGGTGGGAGCAGTACCGTTTTTCACATGTGATGTGGGCAGGCATTGCACCGAAACAGTTGGCAACATAAATGATCTAGTATCTCCGTAGAAATATTCTCAGCGTTCTATAACGTTCGCCGGAGCGCGAGACGACGCAGTAAGTGTCTGCTCTGCGTTTTTAAGGCGAGGACAGTACTATTTTTGAAGCGTGATGTGGGCAAGTACCATTGAACGGTTATTGGTCGGTTTTATTTATGTATTATTCAAAAAACCCAGAAGACCACGAGGGTCATTACTTGCGTTAAAAGTGGAGCAATTCAACCTAATGTTTATCACGGGACAAAACAATAGTAACAATATAAGGAAGAGAATGCTGAGCAATTTCAATCTTCAAAACTATGTCAATCAGCGTAAGCGTGAAGAACAGAAACACTGGAGTTATTTTAGTGAGAAAATTTATAAACGAATAATTGCCAACGAAACGTCAATAGATCTAGGACGTTGACGAGGGTCTGAGGAAGGGAGATCTACTCGACCTCGGCTTGAGGGAGAAGGGAAAATCTAAATGGTTCCGAGTGACAAACGGTGTAGTTACCCTTAAGCTACGATCAGTACATTGGAAGATGTAACGGGCTTTAAATATGTATGTTTGCTGTAAGGAGGCAGTGTGATAGAACTTGATGGTTGTGCGCACGAGGGCCCTGAAATTCAGGAAAAGTCTCCAGGAAGACTGGAGGATGTGGAAATAAGGCGCTTCGGAGAAGACCCACTGTGTGTATTGTCATTAAGTAGGGAACGTACCTATGGACATGGTTCCTACTGGTCCTTGGAACCCTCTAATAAGCTGGAATTCGAAAATGCCATTTTCAAGGCGGGGAAAACGGTTGATTTTGCGTCGTTTTCCTACACTGTAAGAAAAATGTCCATAATTGTACTGCACAAGTGACTGCTCACTCTGTTGCACAGTTCCGGACTGGGCTTTCGCAGTTTAACATCCCTTTAATGTAAGTGCCTCTGTTTTCGCTTATGGGATTTGTGCAGCGTGCACCCCAAAACGAATTTTCTGTAATAACTACTTTACGGCACATATGCCGACAACACAGTAAGTAGTCACTTTTGCTTAAATTTTTTTTTAAAGTGTATTCTCGCGGAGCAGCAGTGCAGATTCTGCTTATCTGGAGACGAAAGTGCAGTTTTGAAACCACTAGACTTTGTGCACCCTTTGCAATAGAAACCAGCAGTTGTCCACCTTGTTTTCTCGCGTCTATTTCCTGCTTGTGTTTTTTGTTCACTCTCTGTCAGCAGGAAATCATTAGCTGATACCAGAAGTGGTAGAAATGAGTGGCGCCTTCCTTTGTATTCATTAATCTTCCTTCCTGTCCTACGATCTTTAACATTCAGGAGTCCTTAGTCACATTTGCGAACGGGATCACTGTTGCACAATCCCCATGTATTCAGTCGCGCGGTACCTGTAAGCTGTATAGCTTGTAACTATTTTGTGAAATATTCAATTCCGGACCACAGACTGTGTTTTATATCGCTCGAGTAACATGACGGCTGAGCCCTAAAGGGAGTATCGCATCCGTAAACGTGTGTGTGAAACCTATATGATAATGTTCGTCACCTCTCTCTCTGTCCGCCTGTCCGTCCGTTTGTCCGTCTCTTGGCCAAATTTCTCTTCTGAGAACAGCTTACGTATTAAATATACGAGTTTTAAAGTTTTCGCACTCCCTCTGCAGCTAAGCAAGCATCAGCGATCGTAATGGTGGTTGTGGTGGTGGTGGTGAAAGTGTTCGCTGCTGTCGGCCTCACAGAGGTGGGCAACGTCACGACTGACGCCCTGGGGAATGTGCGTCCTGGGCCAACTTCTGAGGGAACTGTGCCCATCGTAACACCATTATGACGTCAACCAAGGGCACGAATGGAAGGGCTCCAAGCAGCACGCCAATATTGGTCCAATATTGGGCTCATATGGGCTGCCAAGATTACGAATATTGGTCCAATATGGGCCGCCAATATGGGACCAATATGGGGAGTGGAACCAGGCTCCGAAGTCGTCTGCTTCGCGTTCGCAATATACTAAAAGAAAAAACCTCTGACCTCGGCCCAGTATTGGGCCAAGATGTTGTGCTGCTTAGGACTCCACAAGCCAATCACAGGCTCTCCGCGACCAGCAGCGCCGTCCCTCGCGCCTGCCGATAGGTCGCCAAGGGTCCTCCACTCGCCAACTGATTGGCTCGTCCGCGCCAGAGGGCGCTCATTGATTGGACTTGCCCGTGTGGCGTTTCCAGAGAGGAAATTCCGGAATACCCTCAACGTTCGTCGTCTGCTCTCGCCATGCGTTACGTTAAAATGCGCGGGAACAACTCCATTAATTCGCGTCGGATTTTTGTCGTTAATTATCGGTGATAAACGCGGAGTACAAGGGCACTACATTTTCGGAATCGACCGGTACGGAAGCTGCAATTCCTTTAAAATGCCCTCGAAAGGCGCTTGTTTGTTAAGTGCTCAAATGTCGCCACGCCAGTACTGGACAGCTGTGTGGGCCTAATTGGGCCATCGTCACGGTACGCAGGCAGGCAACGTTTGAGCGGATGGCGTCAGAAAGTCACGTAGCACGTGATTCGTCCCGTCAGGGTGTGCTAACACACCGCTGAAAGCCCAGTGCAAAGCCTGTGAACTGGCTTGGCACTGGGCTTTCAGTGGTGTGTAAGGCAGAATGGGGGACCGATTTACATGGATCGTGTCGTGGGACATCTTACATGATTTCTTGCAAAAAGCATGCACAGGTGATCTGAACACACCGTCTCCGACAAGTTTTTTGCGCAAAATGATCTGTGTTCAAAGCAACTGTTTGAAGCACGCACGAGCACCACGTTGTGACTCTGAGGCTTCATTTGCCCGACTGAGTCAATCACTGACGTCTTTTGATTTGTGGGCCGACTCTTTCCGAAGTATAAATGTCTGTTACGCCCTTATGGGTCCTTTACCTTCTCCGATACTTGTGCCTCACACTCTCTATACGTTCTCCCTTCAAGCAAGCAAGCAGTCTTTTGTGTCACCACTTTGTACCCCTATAGGTCTCCGCGTCAAACGCCCACAGCGAGCATCCTCTCTGTTCCGTTTACCTGCCTTTCCGGACGATTTTTCACTCCGTCTGCTGTCTGCTAGGCCTTCTTCCGCTCGTCACAAATACAGATGGCGCTAGTAAAAAGTTGAAAAAAAAAAAGAAGAAAAAGTCGTCGTCTGCCCCTACTTTTGCAAAACGCTAGAAATGACGCAAGCCGAAACGAAAACGGATGGCTGGAAACGGGCACGTTTCTTTTTTCTTTTGATCCGTTTTTCATCTCTTTTTATCGGCGTCAGCCTTTTATCTCGCATGGGAGAGAAAGAGATCTGTTGCGAACAGAAGTCTTCTCGGCTTTTAGACGCGGATGCTGCTTTCGGTGATTTCTGGCTGCTGTTTGCGAAACATAAATCTGCGCCGGATGTCCCCCGGGGGTACCGGTTTCATCTTTGCAGTTTCAGGTTTTCCTGCGCAAGTGCTGCCGCTTGGCGGGCGAGCAATGCAACAGTGTCGTCGCTCGATATGTAAAGCTGCGGGAGCAGCTTGGAATGTATGCCGAGGTTTCGTATTCAGATACGAAATACGATAGACGGGAGATATACAGTGGGATGACGATAGTTTCTCAGAGCACCGTAGTTAATTTTGTTAAACTTTTTCTTTTTCGACACAAAGTAAAACAAAAAGGAAAGACGGGAAACGTGCATTCATGCAGAGCATCATACAGCATAACGCTAGCAATCCTGAAGTGCGAGAGGGGGGGGGGGGGCAGCATGACGTCATTGGGATATGGACGGGATTATTGAACAGCGCAAAATGAGGTATACATATTTTTCTCCTTGCGATAACAGACATGTACTAGCGCAGTACTTTTACGGCACTTTTAAAAGTCTTGTGTCGCTAGCTTGAGGATGGGACGTGTCGCAAATCGCAGTCTAAAAAATAAATAAATAAAAATCCTACTCATAAATGCGTGTATTGCCACCAAGTAGGGTACCTACCTATATGGTGGTATAGGTCTCTTTACGAGTGTTCCAACTTTAGCGTATACGTACTGGAGAACAACCACACCCTTATGGGGGATGCCATTGGGGGGAAGCTCTGGTTGAGAGATGCCACGATATATGAGCAGCTTGCTCCTGCCGACGATTCCTATCGAACGTCGAATAATGTTCATGGTGTTGTTTCGTATATTATCGTATAACTTTCGTGTAACTCGTTATTTTATTCCCGGGCTCGTTATTTTATTCCCCCCATTCCACCAAGCACTGGGGTAGAGTATCGCCTGTTGCGATGAAACTCCCCACTCTCCAAGGCCGAAAATAAAGTTGTTGTTGTTGTTTCGTGTAACTCTATCCTGGTGACAGCTATAGAAGTGCCAGATTTTCAATTACATAGTGGAGGGAAAATGTTCGTCTGTCGTTCGAGATTATTCCCGTGAATCCGACCTTCGAAAGGCCGAAGACTTCTTGGATGTGACATTCGTAATAACCGAGGAGATATAATGACAGCCACGCGTGCGGCAGCCCAAACAACACAACGTACTGAATGTAGCTGCACTGAATGGAAACGCAGCGCAGTGTGAATCAGGCTTAACGCAACTTCCAGTCACCTATATGTACTTACGTGACCTTTCAGTGTATTTCGATGCTGCTTAGGAAGTTCCGTGTGTCCAGTGTCAGAAGCAGGCCAGAAATCACAATTTATCGCATCCGAAATTTCCCGTTGCTTACGAAGTTGTGTTTGCCGCATAGAAAATTGAACAGCTATAAAGGAGCAATGGGGTGACATTTTACGTCGCTCGAAATCCTGCCGCTTCTGTCAAGCTGTCCACCAGGAGTCACAATGCAAAGTATTTTCGCTCTGCGGTGCGTTATGGCTGTGCAATCGAATTTACACACAACACAAACGCAAAGAAAAGGAACAGTCGGACAAAGCATGCAGCTGCAGACGGCCGACACGATTCTCGCGTGAAGTATTCGAGCATCCGTGCCTTGTTTCTTTGTTTTTTCTTCGCAGCTCAGGCGCCGCTTACACATGCTTGAGCTGTGCCGCTGTACGTCACTAGTCACGTGAGGGAAGTAGCACACGTCACGACGTCCGATGCGCTCTTTTCACGGGGAGAATAATTTTTTAAAGGTTTGTGGAACAGAGCGCTCGCTCTGTAGGTCACTTGCGCTCATCGTTCTTTCGCAGGAACTCAGTTTATTCCTAGGGGAACACTCTGCAGTGGAATAAAAAAGGAAAGAATAAAATTCCACCTCAGTGCTCCTTTAAAGCCATGTACACAGCAGCCCGTTTGTAGCGTTGCAGGAAAGTCTAGGCAAACACGTTGCATTGGACACCGAACAGACGTTTCACGTACCTATAGAGCCTCTCGCACAAGCGCATGTACGTAACACATGCTTGGACGTATGTGATGCAGAGAGGATATTCCACGTTAATCTACTGACGAATCCGCGCAAATAAAGTTCAGGAGTGGATCGAAATGGTGTGAGGGTTTTGTGACTGCGTCGCGCGCCGCCTATGTTGTTTATGGAGTCCAGCATAAAGCACAGCCGATCTGTCATTACCACGGTAACGGAGGGGTCGATTTGTCTCTTCCACGCCCGCAGCTTACTGTCACCAGCACAGCGGTCAAGGCGTGCTATGTTTTTGCGAACTCTACGAGACATACGTTCTCAGTGACCCTTCGATTTCCTTTCTCTCAGATCGTGGCGTCGGTCCGGTACGACTGGTCGCGGAGTCAGCTGGTGTGGCTTTCGTTTGCCCGCATCGTCCTGGTTCCCCTGATGGCACTGTGCGCGGTTCCGGGTCCTCATTCCAGTGTCATGGGAGACGCCTGGGCAATGGTGCTTTCCGTCGTCCTGGGTATCACCAACGGTGTCTTTGGATCCTTACCAATGATAGTGGCACCATCCAGAGTTCCGGACGAACAAAAAGAGCTCACAGGTATTGCATGTTGATGGATGTTACTTTTTATTTGTTTCGATGAATCCAACGTATGTACCGCTCGAAGCCATACTTAACAAAGACGCCGTTTCAACTGCCGGAACTAGAGCACATCCAACATAGAGGAGTTTGGGAAAAAGGAACTGAGGCGGGGGGGGGGGGGGGGGGTCTTGGTTAGTCACTCCTGATAGAGGAGAGCGCCTGTCGTAATCCATGTGGACGAGCTCGGAATGCACGAAGAGTTGTTGCCTTGTCGATGTTTCGTGTTGGCTATTGAAATGAATCTTATCTGAGATCGTCGACGAGCGATGTTTCATGTCCTATGAAGTGACACCCGTTTAGAAACAATGTTATGCACACACATTAGAACAATTACAACGAAAGGCGACACGGTCCTGATCCCATGTATCTTGCTGGCATCAGACTTCCCTCCAACAGAAGTTGGCATATCCCAAACCCCCTCGCCCTTTATCGTTCCCAAGCGTCGCTATAGGATGACTCTCGTCCATCTCCAGCTGATGCAGCTGTGTTATGCTGTTAAAGTGGCTGAGAAAATACACGGATAGAACTTTGTCTCTGGCACTCTGTCTGAGTGTGTACGCCTCATTACAGGCAATGCGTACGCAAAGTCCCAACCTCCCACATGCTATTATTTTTTATGCTACTGAGTTTTAAAAATCTCACATTTTCGAGGCCCCCAGCGACCGTGGCGCCAAGCGGTCCCGAGCACCTCCATGAAATAGGCGGGAAGTGACGCTTTGAGCGGTTGCTCTATCGCTCTACGTCATAGCGCTTCCACTTATTTCCGCTTCCGTTCCGAGTACTTCGCCGCGCCGCGTCCCAGCGTTCGTCGCATCCATGTTTACAGGCGTCGTCATTAGGACTTGAAACTATGCACTGTAGTTGCGCGCCCGGTACCGCATCATGCAGAGGTCAGGCGGGGAGGAGGCAAGCCAAGAGTGCCTTGCAGAGGAGGTGGTGTTCCTCTACATGAGTCTTGACCGGCGATGATGGAGTGTCCCAGCGGGCAGATGGTCATTGCCTCACGCTAGGACGGTGCCGGTAGAACTTGCTGCCAGGCGCAGTGGCGCGCGCCAGCAGAGGCACGTCTTCATCGTCGCCCACAGGCCGCCACATCACTCTCCCCCTGAGACGCGGAGCGGTGTAGAGCTAGCGGTTGAGGTCCGCGTCGATACGTGAAGAGGAGAAAGAAGGGCGACACGTGGAACAGGGACGGCTAGACTTGCGTCTTGTGCTGAGTGGGCAGAAGTGGCGGGACGAATGGTGCGGACAAGAGCTGGCCGGGCGGGTTCGAAGGGAGGGCCAAAGTGGAGAGCAGGCAGGCAGGCCGATGTCATGCAGAGAGGGTAGCGACAGAACCGCGACCGGTTCGTGAGCACTGAGCTCCTAATGTTGTCGCCAAGGAGAGTGCCAGGGAGGACCATCGTGATGCACGGGGAGACCGGGAGTTGTACTCAGTGGCCTCCGTGCGTGTCCTCGGTGGGTCATTGGTCCCGGGGCCTCTTGACCGCATCTGGACGAGCTGCCAGTGTCTTGTATTGAATCCCGTTGGGAAGGCGAGGCGGGCAGGGTTCTTGGACCGCAAGCGTAGCAGATGCGGGTGGTGCGGTCGACAGCGGCGTACGGCAACCGGTACAGGAGCGTGTGGCTCGGGAACGTGCCGCTGGTGAATACGCCAGGAGGACCGTCGTGAAGCGTGAGGTGGCGTGACGCAGTGAGAGTGACCATGTCGTGCTAAGAGTGGTGCGGTGCGGGAGCGGCATCGTGATATACCAGGTCGTTGAATGCTGAGCGAAGAGCGTCACCGCCTAGCGAGTCCTCGGAGGAACTAGGCACCGTGCCTTCAGTGATGGCTTCCGGAGTGATTTGCTGGTCGTTGGAAAATTTGGGATGGGGAGGGGCCGAATTACGCCGAACACGGTGTTCTTTGTTCGGGTCACCAAATGTAGAGGAGGTGGTGTTCCTCTACATGAGTTCTGACCGGCGATGATGGAATGTCCCAGCGGGCAGATGGTCATGGCCTCACGCTAGGACGGTGCCGGTAGAACTGGCTGGCAGGCGCAGTGCCGCGCGTAAGCAGCGGCACGTCTTCATCGTCGCCGACGGGCCACCACAGCCTCCTCATATTCAAAGTGTCATAGCTTAGTGACCTGGGAGCGCAGCGTGAAGGGGTTTAGAAGGAGATGTTTGGCACCCATAAATCTACATTTCAACCGTGATATCGTATAATATCCGAGATTGGATTCACAACCCCTTTAAGTGTGCTTCTACTTGTACCATCTGACGGTGCACGCTGTTCATTGCGCGCGTGTCCAAATTTATTTTCTTACCGATGTGTACCGCCGACGTAAACCATCGCCAGAGAAGTCGCACAGACCGTAGTTAACCTTGCATCGTCCTCTTTTCAGGCAACATAATGACCCTGTCCTACAGTGTGGGCCTAACTACAGGTTCCGGTGTAGCCTACTTGATCGAATACCTCATCGGCGCTGCGAACGCCCCGTCCCCTTGTGACGTCATCGCGGCTTCCACAACGCCGGCTACTTCGCTGGCTAATTTCACGGAACTTACGGCAGCTCTGACCTCACCAGCAGCGTCATTTCCGTCGGGGACGACGATAAGCTCCACAAATTGGACTACGCTCTTTCTGTTGTCGACGGCGTCTGCGGTTACACCCCGGAACCTTTCCCGGATGTGACGTTCCGTCGTGTGTTGACCAATCAAAGTGAAGCAGTTCAGTTACAGTGATGCCGTTGAAGAGCTTTCATGTTTGGGATAACGTGCATGTCGAATTGTATTCGGATACGGCTGACCAAAACCTAGTCGACTTTCCTTTTTTTCTGGCCAGTCCGAGACGGTTCAGACATGATACGTGTACATATACCGGTTGTGGATGTAGGATATATCTGTCTTACCAGTGTTTCTCACTTGCCAATCGCGTGTCACAGTCTTTTCCTAAGTGTGCACGTTTGATGGGTGGGACAGCTAAATGTGTGGCACGTCCGCCGCTCACATTGTGAAGCAGTGACTTATGAAACCCTTAATGCAAACATTAGCAGCTGTAGTGCTTAGCCTGTGGAGCGGTATACTCCCGCTTCGTTTATCCAGCGTAATGAACCTAATGTTTGTAACAGCATAATATGTTGGTGTTATGAAGTTCTGGCATCTGTTGTTGTGAACATTTTTTTGGTTTATATTTTGGCCGAGAGCGTATGTGATATTAGCGGGCGTTTCCGTTTTGAACGTAGGGCCCGGTGCGTATATTTCTCAAAGATATATATTTTGGAGACAATCTCCCCTTAAATACAAGGTCTTACCTTTGATATTTGTATTTGTATTTTACTGGAGCAATGCCTGCATGTGAACATATATGTATCTGCATATCCGCGGTCTCATCTTTCATCGAAATGTGATTATGTAATAAGGGAATAATGATTATGAGTAGGAGGAGTTGAAGCGTAAGGTGTTGAAAGCTATGTGTGCACTATGAAGCTATCTAATGGTTAATATAATATAGTGTTCGCACTGACTGTTTATTAATAATTATAACAATACGTCCCTTTAACACGCTGAAATATTTATTATTGACAGCTTTTTCTGCGCAATGCACGCTTTGGAATACGAACTTGCCAAGCTCAGCTGATCTCAGTTGTTGCTATTGTTGTTCCGTACCTTCTTTGTGTCTCTCTCTGATTTTTTGTTTTGTTTTGTCCTGTAACCATTACATATCACAGTTACGCGGAGATACGTAGTGATAAGAGTGACCAGTGATATACGGTATCTCCCCGTGACTCGCTTACAGCAGTGTGCTTGTGATAAACGGGTGTGTTGATAACGATTAAAGATATTAAATCGATGCTTTCTTCTTCTCTATCGACTCCCTACGATGGTCAGCGGTGCCAACTTCGGGGATAGATAGTTTTAGTACGTCGTACGCTGTCCCTCTGTGTACGGAAGGTATAGCGTTAGTGGTTCTGCGCACGCGCAAGACATAACGGTGCGACGGTAACGATAACGGTAGGATGCACTTAAACTCTCTAATCCAATGTGTCCGGCCCTGTGATTTTTTTTAAATTTCCGTGCTAGCGCCGCGAAGCGACTGTAGTTATGAGTGGCGTACTGTCCTGGACAGGCGGAGAGAACTCTATGCAGTGAGGCCTACTTCCAGTTGAAGCACATGCTTTCTGACGGGTAGTCTCATACCGTAGGTATCAGTGTGGTCTGATGCATGTTCCTGATCAATGTCCCTTTGCATGACTTGTAGAAGAGTGCTCGATGAAGCGTTTCACATTATTGTCGTAATGCCCACCTGTGCTGCAGAATATCCAAATAAATAAATCAAATGTAATTGTTCTTCCGTACAGGACTGTATCATGAGAAGAGCTTACCTTAGACGACTTTTACTCGCGCTATAGCACGGTGCTAGGCACTTCCGTGTGGTCGGTGTACCTGATTGGTTTGTAATGCGGGCTTAGACCTCGGCACACGACAAACAGCGTTGGCCTGGAGATTCCCAGTTCTGTAGTGGCTACGATAATGACATTCCAAACCAAGACTGGGAGGTCACCCGGGTTCGAATCCAGGCGCCGGCTGTGTTGTCTGGGTGTTTTCCCTCAGTTTTCTCAGACGCTTTAAGAGAAATGTCAGCACAGTTCCCCGTGAAGTCGGTCCAGGACACACGATTCCTCCCTTCCCTGCGATAGTCGTGACGTTGGCGTAAGGTTTGTGGCCTGGAAAGAGCGCATGCGGCTAGAGCCCTGCGCGGATGAGATTTTTGGCATCCGACGCGCATCCGCGCACACGTTATCCGATCCGCACCGCTGCATACACAACCGTTTACATCCGCATCCGATCCGCTGGGCAAAACGCAATATCCGCATCCGATCCGCAAAATCCGCAAGTTTTGAAGGACGCGTAAATACCGCCGGAAGAATGTTGGTATAATTGAACCTCTGTATGCAATAAGGGGATAAGTCGACTTATCCTCTTTTTACTATTTTTGTTGCAATGACATCTACATACCAGTATGCACCTGCCAATGAAAACTTAGGACCTTATTGCGATTTGTTGGCCCGCTACAGCATGGTAAAAAACGGGAAATGCATGTGTGTCAATGGGACGGACAATCATATCAGGCCCCTTTTCTCATTTTGGGATTTTTCGACTTATCCCCTTATTGCATACAGAGGTTCAATTGCGGATGCCTCCGTGCTGTCACGGAAGGACTCACGACGACAAGCAATGGTAAACCTTTCAACAAACTCGTTATGGAGAGACTTCTGGAACGCGTGGAACGCTACCTCGCCGGTGCTCGTGTGGACGCCAGAATGCCTCCTCTCCCGTCTTGGCCGTGCATGGTCAAAGGTGAACCCGAGGTGGTGGGCGCGCAATACAAATAAATTGATGGTGAAAAAATTACAGCATGCGGTATATCCGATGCGGTACCGATCCGCTGCCTTCGCGTCCGCATCCGATCCGCACACCGCAGAAAGTGATAAATTTTCATCCGAATCCGCAAGTATCTTGCGGATATCCGCTTCCATCCGCGGATGGTGCGGCGCCATGAATGAGCCATGATGGGAGAGATCGGAAACGACCACCGAACTTGCGCGAAATTATAGCGCTAGCGCCGCGTTGCAGGTGTGAACCGTCCGATGACATTGAGCGCTGTTTTTGCGCGCTATCTTGCAGCGCTATATTAGCGCGCTGCTATATGTCGGAACAGGTCTTTACTCCTAGTGTGTTCCTTTCCACATCCCGGAGGTTTATGGCCATAGTTGCCGATGCGCCAATAAAACTCGAATCATCATCATCATCATCATCCCCGCGGCCCTTTCTGACCTTGTTCGCTTATGCGATCTCACAGGCTGACGAACTTCAAAGCGGCTGAAAAAGTCAGTGCTTGTCCCGTCAACTTTTCTCTTGTGTGCTCGTCTCCCATTTTGCAGTCCTCGTCCTCTTTGTGCTCAGGCGGGGGGGGGGGGGGGTAACGTTGGGTAGACGAGCCCAGACTCGGGCTTTTAAACTATGGTGTCTGTCCATACTGTCAGTGGAACTACGCCTTTCTTTGCAGTTCGTACGAGGGTACCGCGACCGACGAGGCCGCGTCACCAGATTGGTGGTCAGTTTAAACGGTCCTAATTTCAAAAGTGTTCAAGATATCGCAATGAGTGAGGCGGCATTGCATAGATTACAGATAAAAGCTTCATTCGATACTGCACGTACGTGTAACCGGCAATGGGAACGCGGGAAACGGCGGCGCGGGGTACATTTCGCGTTTGAGGGCACGAATGTCGTCTGTCTCCCAGCAATCACCGCGCGTAGCACACTCGCCGCTTGTCACAGCCAAACAAGCTGCGATATCAGTATAGCAAGGAACAGTGTATATAGCAAAGCAAGTGTATATGGCAGCAAGAAACAGTTTCACCCTCGAAAGTTGTACGAGGAATAGTGCCTCCGAAGTGTGAGTTTTCTGTCAATGTCGTCATACGTGCCGACATTGACAGAAAATTCACAGTTCCATCTCAAATCGAACAATCCGGTACCCTCGATGTCTTGAATGAACGGGAAAAAAATATATACTATATATGTGACGTAACGACGAAGAGACCGAACTCACGCTCGTGCATGGGCAGGATTATTCATTAAACTGATATTGCTCGGGACGGATGTTCCAGTGTTCATCACATATATATGTTGAAGCCATCGATGAGCTAGGAGAAATAAACGCTTTCGGAATTCTTTGCGCTGCGCTGTTCGGGAAATAGGAGAGGAGGAAAAAACTGCCTCTCAGAGGACGATGTCATCGTGCGCAGATTTGAGCGTTCCCTACAAGGCTATTTATTGTCGCATTGTAATAATTTCTTGATCTGGCTTTACCACCTAGACCACCTAGAGCGCAATAAGCTCCTGCGTTGGCAGTGCTGTGTCGGTTATTGTTTGTCTGAAAAAAAAAATATCGAAGTTGACTCAAAGCGGCGAAAAGCACCATATTCACTGCAACTTTGCGGGCGATGTAAAAAACGGATGAGATTGAGCTTTATGCCATTTAATTTGTCATTCACGGGGCTATCGAATTATATATAAGTTATTTTCTTACTCTGTCAGGAACGTAAGCGATACCTCTTTCAGTAGCACCATACCACCGAAAAATGACGAATTTCGGAAGCCTTTATCTAAAAAAAAAACACAAAAAAAACTTGCCTCGAAAATTTTATGTGTTCTAGGTAGTCCCTTGGACTGTGCACAGAAGAAAAATCAAAATTCGGACTTGATCGGTAGGCGCACTGTGAATTTTTTGCCACCCCTCTGCGCGGGCGCCTTCAAGTGGTGGCACTGTGTCCCGCGTGTTGTAAAATCGAATTTTCCAAAGGCACTTTCAACATCTGTCTTCACATGAAAAGTAATTTCTAGCATTTGAAGCCGTTCTGAGCGTTTGCGTCCCCCCAAGCTTGCGGAGGTCACCTGTAGCACGCGTGAGGAGCCTTTGATATGCATAACCCTCGAAACCCTTAAACACTCCAAGCCCTTAAGCCACGGCCGACAAGTCGTCGTTCGCGGATTGACCCAGCGATTTTCCGTCAAGCTGACGTCACGACTGTTGAATGCAATTTTTTTTATTATTTATTTATTTACTTATTGTTCATTATTTTCTTCTTTTATTTGTTTATTTATTTATTTATTTATTTATTTTTTTGCGTCGAGAAATTGTCGCATGCGGTTAGCGATATATGTTTTCGTCGGGATGGAATACCTTCACCAGTGGATATGCTCCCTGAGATATGTAACATGCTCAAGATCCCCGTTGTTCTTTCCAGCGTCACACACTTCAACCTACATATTATGTCAGACAGGTTGAACTCCTTCTGCTACACTTCACCTGCACTTCTTGCGTTTAGCTGCCCTTTTGCCTTTTAGCTGGACATCTTTTCGCTGACTAGCCGTGGGGGGCCTTGAGGCCGCCTGTGAGTTATCCATCATCTTAAGGGCACGTAAACGGACAAGAAGAGTAAAAAGAATTCGGCGAAAAAAATACTACGGGACCAAGTGAGGGAAAGAAGGTAAAGACACGCGGGAAAGATGTAGTGCCTCATGTGCGAGCAAAGAACAGGAAGCGTAGTGTTTAGAGTAGTCGGAGGTGTAAGTCTGATTGCGGAAGTTTGCGGTGCCTTTTGCGGAAATAGAGTTTAGACCGCGGCTCACCGCAAGAGGGGGGAAATAGAAAGTGCTGAACGACAGAGTCTGAAATCGATTTTATGCAATCTCTTTTCGGGTGCTTGTTTACGTGCTGGGGATGGCGAATGTGCGTTTATTCGAAAGGAACTGTATTCGAATGGTTGACTCGCTATTGGATTGAAGACGTGAGGTCGCTCCTTCTGGCTTGCTACTTGTTATTTGTCGTTCTTATTTCCGCTCTTTTAAGCCCACATCTTAAGCAAAGATTAATCCAACATTGGTCAGCAAGGTAGAGATGTCAACTACAAATTACGGCCAAGAAAGCGACCCGACCACTGCCAGCATGACGTTGAAACTAGACGTGATGTCAGAAGCAGGTGATCCTCTCCATTGGCGAACGGGCGTGCAATGAGCAAATGACGCAGGTGTAATGTGAGCAGACGTCCCATCAGCTCGCTTGGCTCAGTGGTTAGTGTGTTGGCCACGTCACGTCGAGACTGGGAGGTACCCGGGTTCGAATCCCGGTGCAGGCTGTGCTGTCTGTGGATTTTCCTGGTTTTCCTCAGATGCTGTCAGACATATGTCGGCAAAGTATAGCGTACATTCCAGAGTATCGGGGTCGTTACTTGTTGTTATCCGTACCTAGCCTCACGCTTCGACCTCAGAATAACGGCTCTCAGCAGCACAGAGCGAGTTTTGTAACCACTGATTATTTACACGCTATATACAAATGATAAACCCGCGTTTTTCCGTGAGATATATCGATATCCGCGTTTCTCCGTGTAGGCTTTCTAGACCAATGTCGGCACCGTTCTCCCTGAAGTCGGCCCAGGACGCATACTAACCCGTCTGTCCCCCACTCCTCCCTGCTGTCCTCTCTCCATCTGCCCACATCTGCACGCTGCTCAAAGCCACAGTAACTTCGCGGTGCTAAACAGGGAATTAAAGCTTCTCCGTGCCCAAAATCAACATCCACGTTCTTTATTTTATTTTACTTTATCATTTATTTATTTTTATTTTTATTATTATTATTATGTTGCTGTTTTTTTCGTGACCACGGAGCCCTATAGGATCCCTGCTTATGACATACCAGTGAACCTCTAACAGGCTGTACAACTGCTGCACGTTCTCCGACAGTACAAGTTTGAAGGAGGTATTCCGCTCGGCAATAGGATGTCTGCATGGTGAGCCTTCAATACCAGTCCCTGAGATATCACCGTTCGACCGCGTGAAAACTCGCAGCTGTTGAAGGCAACTCAAAATTGAATAGAAGGGGCGAAGAGGCATGGTTTACCCCGGGTAACTCACTCAGGGTTAGTTTGTTGCTATGGCGACCCAGGTGTTTTACAACACGCACCAAATTGCAGATTTGAAGAGCTGGCAGCCTTTCTAGGGTGTGTGTCTCTCAAATTATAACCAAGCATACTCGGAATCCACCTGCGCTGTGTGAACGCGCGAAAAAACTTGAGCGAAGTATACGCTTTATTTTATTTTATTTTTCTCAAAATAAAGCAGTGATCCATTTGATCATTGATCATTTTTTTATCTTCTTGGTATTTCTGTCTTATTGGTACCAGAACATTCAAATATAGTTTTTTGTCAGGACCGCTAGCCGAAACTGTGTTGTTTCCCCACTGAGATATAATACAGGATTAGCAAGTTGACCAATCACACTCAGCAACAAACGTGGAGACAATGTATACTACGACAACAGAATCACTAAAGCCAGAACTCGCGCAAGACTATCGCTTGAAGTTGAACAAGATTGCAGAGGAAATCGAGCGCTGCCCCCTTTGAAACAGGAAAACACACTGCTCTCACGTATTAACCTTTATCTGGTGCTTCTATTACGCGGATCTAGCTTTTTGTAGTGCGTTGGCCATTCTGGTATTTTCTCGTTATTGATGTACACTGTACCGTTATGCCGGCACTGACGCTGCTTTTTTTGGCTCACCGGGCGTGCACCAACCCACGCAGCACAATATGTTAGCTCAATATTGGACCAATATTGGCAATACCCGTCAAATATTGGGCCGACATTGCCAATATTGGTATAATATTGGGCCAATATGCTGTGCTGCTTGGGAATGAATCAATTAAGTGTTGCAGGTCTTAAAGGAGCATGGAAATGATCGGAATAAAATATGACGGGAGAAGTAGAAATTACGATTCTGAGCCATGTGATACATATTCGCACAAAAAGTTTCAGCGTAGCGCGCAATCCTGGAGCGCGAGGGAGCTTTGAATCTCGCGGCAGAAATGCCCCCTCACCCGGCTGCCAGCCGCTGACGTCATATGGCCGCGCCGTCTTTTTCTTTTTTTGCGAATTCTCCTGCGTCGCGGCGCCGGCAAGCCGACCGAGCAGGAAGCGTTGTCGTTCATCGGACGTCGTGGAAAGGACAGGTGATGAACTGAACACTCTTTAGGCGACACATCTGCTCTTCTTGACGAAGCGTTTTATGGAGTTGGAGCCTAAGCTCCACCAACTTCGATTTGTCCACACGAATGTACCGGAGGCTGGTAAGTGATGCTGCTAAGTGTGAACGAACATTCGGATTGAAATATAGTGCTTCTTCTTTGTTACAAATGCATAGTCATGAAGACGCGGCGCAGTGACCAGTGTTTTCACTTGAAGTGGTCGTCGACCATCATGACTTCATCCGTGTTGTGGTCAACACTATGGGCTCTGAACCGCATGGACACTGGCATCTCTGAGGCGAACGAGCGGACCGTTGAATGCATGGCTGTGTAACATTGCGCTTACCATATCTATACCTATACCAGGAGCGCAACGTCTCCACAAGCACAACAACATGGATACCAAAATAAAGTCAGTAGAGTTCATCTGCTAGCGATCTGTGGGAAACCCCAAAACACACGGCCAAATAAGCATTTTCCTTTTTGAGTGGTCATACGCAGCATACAACAATGGCACATGGAATATATCTCCAACTGACAGGAATGTATTTAGTCGTATCATATATATGCTGCACACACAGGCACAATACTGTTCACTAATTAACGACACCTCAGCACAATCGGAACAGAAACCACAACCGCGTACGATCCACCTCAACCCGGACCGTCATGGCAACACAGTGGCCTAGCCACACCTTTTACACTGCCCGCAGTCTTGTTTTATGCAAAACGTACGAGACAAATCATGTAAGGACGCAAGTGAATGTCAAACGCAAATATATAGCAACAGCGCCTCAGTCGGTACGTCGCCACGATTCCGGAGCTAGAAGACGATTCTGGCGGGGAGCGGACGCTTCCGGCAGCCAATGAAGTGGTCGGCCGCATGACGTAACCACACGCCAGACTCGGCTTGGGGGAGACTGTCGCCACGGAGCGCATTCTTGCAAACTAATTTTCTCAGGAAATTCGCGCTTTTCGAAGGAAATATTTTGCGTGACAGATTATGAAGGTAGTATGTTCATATCAAGCGGTGAAAAACTATATGTTCCAAATGATTTCCATGCGCCTTTAAGGACATCTGTTCTCGGAGACGCATCAAACAACAGCCAGTAGTGGTTCTTTAGAGTCGTGCAATAGGAGACTGCTGCTTTTTACCTATGGTAGCTGTTTCATTTCGTCTACGATACTAATGGAATTTAATATTGCGCAGCGTACCGTACCTCGTACTTTCAATGTGACCATCAAGCTGAAGGCTCATCTGAATGCTATACACTATTATTCCCTACGTATGTTTTAAACTGGGGTCGCAGATTACCCTTCCATACCAAGTGGTTTCGAACACCTCAAGATCACGACGTAAAATAAAATAAAAAAACAAAGAGGTCGTGAAACAGTTTTCAAGCTGTATGATCCGGTAGAATGACGTCAGGACATCTTGCGGCTGATTAGACAATCACATCAAAGGAGATCTCCAACAGGCCCTCTCAGCCAATGAATGACGCGCTAAATGAAACCTGTATTCCTCAGCACTCTCATCAGAAACTCTTGCTGCGTTCTTTTTGTACGCGTCACAGGAGAAATTGTGAAGAAAGCGGTTGCAATGCTTCCTATCCTCCAGCAAGCGACACGCATTGTGATCGCGAACCGTGACATTTGAGAGACGCGGACAACGCAGGTCGTTAGCCACTATAAAAGACTTTATTAAAAAATATTGCAAAAAATGAGCGTTTAAGGATTCTTTTAACACCAATTGTTAATTGCATCGCTATAACCGGTATCGTGAAAGCGATGTCGTGTCGAAAGCGTGCTTTCACGATACCGGTTATAACCATGCAGCAAATTATGTTAAAGGAATCCTCAAACGATCTTTTTTACGATTATTCTTTTCGATCGAGCTTAGTTTTACACTTGTCAATGTCATTCAAAACTTCACACGCGCGCGCGCTGCGGCAAGGCACGTGCGTTCTGTCCGCACAGAGCGCCCGGCTACCGTGGTAGTTACTAACGACCCGCATTGTGCACGCCTCTCGCAACTTTCTTCTTCAACCAATTCTTCGACCTTTGGGGCAGTCAAGTTGCAGGACAGCTGCTTGGTGGTAAGCAGAAAAAAAAAATAATGAAAGCCTGTGTCTAAGCCTGTAAGCCTGCGTCTAACGTTGACGGGATGTCCACATTGGCAGCTTATCGTCTTCGTCTCCTTCTATTTCTGTCGTGTTTCCACGCGCGAAAAACAAAAAAGAAACTGTTGCGCACGCGCGTTTTGACAAGGACGATTTATCCGCTGCCGTTATCTACTCCTTTAAGCCCTTTGACAATTTCATGCCCACAGCTCTCACGCGCGTGCCTCTGGGACGGCGTTCCGAAATCGCGTGGGCGGAGTAAATTCTCACTTAATAATAAAACTTTACGACCGCGCTTCAACAGTTTTTTCTCCGGGGAACTCGCTTTTGTTTGCGAGAGAGACAGAGAGAGAGGTTCTGCCGGAAATCCTCCAGTGGATCTCGCACAATCGCGGCTCGACGAGGTGTCACGAGAGTCAGTTTTCAAAGTCCCTTTTAGTTCTCTTTTGTGACAGTCCCTTTCCCGTTGGGAACGCTATCTGTTTCTTTTTTTGTAGTTGCCAGACATGGATGTGTTTTTATGACGTGGGAAGCGGATTTTTAGGTAGCGTCAAGCGCTTCTGGCTTTGGCGTTAAAAGTGCTTGGTGAAGAGACGCTGAAGAAGAGCTCGGAATGGAGGCTAAAGTGATCCTCTTTTATTTATCTTGTTTTCAGCACTGCTCAGTTCGCTTATTTTGTTGTTGGTATTATCGTGGTAGATATGTGCATGCATTGAAGTAGAAGGTGCAGAAGAGTAGTTCCACATCCAAAAAAATAAGTTCAGGTGGTCCCTATGGTTCGGGCTGGTCGACCTTTTCTGGGCCATGAGGTTCGCATGAAGAAGGGCAACAGAAATTCGTTTATAATCCATCAAATGGCGCAAAGTTGCCACTCATAAGTGAAGCCGTGCGAATGCACGACGTCGCTAATAGTCATTCCGAGGTTTGACGAATATTTTCTAGAATAAGAACCGAAAGTAAGGCTTCCTTCGTTTCTGCCTCTTGCAGTATGAGAACAGGATAAACAGGGTTGTATGGCTCAATGTATAAGATTAAGAGTGAGTTCGTCTTTCAAAACGAGCTTTGGGACCCACGTAGTAATGTTATTTCTTTCTGTGGGCAACAGAGGCAGTATCATTCAACGTAACTCTATTCCTCACGTTTGCCTTATAGAACGTTGATTTCTTATGGACGTATAACAGACAAATAAATATATACATTTTTCTTTACCCCGGAGTATGCACAAGAACTGTCTTCACATTTGGACGAAGTTGGATAGAAGTTTATCGGATAGGCTTCTGCAGACTGGCGCACTTCTCGTTTTTCAGCGAGCTCCTATAAATCGAATTACCCTGTCATATAGCCTCACAGTTCGAAACCATTTCGCGCAGCTCCTCGTCTATGACTGCATGATGGACGAAACTGGTCTTCCAGAAATTTTAAATTTGATTTCTTGACTCTTTTTGGTAGGATTGGTGCTCTACAACACCACAGTGTATATGCATTACCGCTGCTACCACGGCCGAGAGCGAACTTACGTCACACATGTCAGGAATACAAATATTCAGCAGCCCACGTTACATTGCTTTTTGAGGTAACGTGTATCAGGGGCTATTCCAGGTGCGATCTTTCCCTAGTTTTTCTTTCTTCTGGAGCAATAAACAGGTCACCTAAATTTCCGGGTTTCCTTGGAAGTTTGCTTGATTCGCTAATCCGGAAATTCTTTATCCGGACGAAAAGGGGTCGACTTCCGAGGTGTCCGGATAAGCGATATATGACTGTATTCCCTTTCCCGTGTATTCACACGAACGACATTCTTCGCAGAAGCGGAAGACGCGAAAAACGTCATAGCTTTCTGAGCGCGAGCGCTCAACGTTCAGTGTTCACGTACACTGCTAACCGTGGGGATATCCTGTGACACAGCCACAAGATATTCTGTAGCAGACGACAGGAAAGACGCTGACAGTGTCGTCTGCCAAGTGCGCAGTACGCCACTCCCGATATTCCGCACCGTGTGAATGCTCAAAATAACACGGGACGGAACTCCGTCTCTGTGAGCAGTGTTTTCGCCTTTTCTTCCACTAGAATCTTCCGTGAGGATGTCGCTCCTGTGAATACACAGTTCTTGTCACGTCCCATAATTCAGATTCCCAACTCCTCTTCGTACCAACAGATCAGCCACAGTGGGAATGGAAGCGTCAACCATAGCTACAGGGAGAGCGAAACGTCCGCGAATCCGTCTTTCCTAGACCGCAAAGTGCACATTGCACGACTGTCCACCCCCATAAGGAATAGTAAACCTCATAACGTTTTTTTTTCTTCCCTACAAACGACGCCATACGTTCACGGCCTCTCCTTAGCGCTAAGCACCCTCTTAGCGCGACGTCAGCGAAGGAAGCTCCCCCCTATCGCCACTTACACGCCCAAAGATCATTGGATTCCCATTTCGTCGTCGCCTTTGCGTTATCGGAACCCTAGATCGAATGCTGCTTGTGTGGTTCCTTTATTCATGGCTCGCTCCTCGGAGACATCGACGTTTCTTTGGGCCGGCGCCGTCCTAATATCGAGCTATTTTTGGCTTCAAAGAGGAAGAATAAATGTAGACGTTATTCTCCTCACTGATAAGTGTGGCATCGGAGACATATATAAGAATTTCTGTCATTGAGGTGCCACGTGAGAAATGGATTGATGGACAGAGTTGATTATCATTCAGATGTCCGCCAGCGTCGTACAAGTTCTGCGCGTGTAAACCGCAGTGAATTATGCGAACGTTATATGAAGTAAGTATACGTATAGAGATGAGTTAATTGCTTGAAATAGGTAAATAAATAAATGTCGACGAAATTTCTTCGTGTGGGAAAGGAGGAGAAGGCGGAAGTATTCAGTTCTTACTTCTGCTACACTTGAAAGGGCACCGAAGTCCGAAAATTTCTCCTCCCGAAATGAAAGACTACGTTACCTTGACACCATTATAAAAGGAACGGGTTTCACCGTTTGCGGAGTGCGTCATTCATGCGTTAACGAAACAGCAATTTACGTCTTCCTTCTGCCGTCCTTCACAAGAGGTCTGACACAAGTCACCCCTGTATATGTGAACCCGCAGGATGAACACGTAACACCCAATTTTGCATGTATACCTGTCGTCCGAGACAGACTTGCTTTCAGCTCCGTTACCGCGCAGACTGAGAACGAACACCCGTTCGAAAAGTAGAGGAACACAACGAAAGGACTAAAGTACCAAGGTGTGGGAGGACAGTTTGGGGGCAAAAAAAGGGGGAGGAAAGAAGTTAAGAGTATCGGTTAACGTTTCGAGCACTTGCTCTTCATCGGAACCGGTGAAAAGAGATTTGATCGGACATCGTAGACATCGGATTGTATGGACGAGTCGTTCCTAATGAGAACATCAATGACTTCTCTAGGTTAGGTTAGGTTAGGTTGGGTAGGGTTAGGTTAGATTAAGGCTCCCCCTCGCCGTGAGGGACTTCCGACGCCCCTGACAGTAAGTGTCTGGTCTTCGTCGTTCTTTGGGCAAGGATAGCACTATTTTTTGAAATGTGATGTGGGCAAGTATTGCGCTTGTTGCATCCTACAGTTTGCGATACAACTCAACGATGACTTCCAAGCTTCCGTTGCAAACATAACAATCTGAGTTTTCCTTGTTCTATTTCATAGTGTTGCGCAACAATCTCACGCGGTTATTATAAATAAATAAGTGTACGCTGCCAAAAAAAAAAAAGAAAGAACAGAGAGCCTCACCAGCAGTCTGCGGGCATTCTCCCGCATGACATGAGAGGCTGTGTGACATAAAGCGGCCAAAAGATGACAGTGTTCCACAAAGCAGTTACATAGTTGAGCCCGTGCGTGATCCATGTCCGGAGAAGAGGCGTCATTCTTCACGCTGAAGAAGATCAATGCCGAGTGGAGTACATATTTTCTGCTCCACGACGCATTCGCAATGTGGCTGCGGATGCGGGCACAGGGTGGCGCGCTTGTCGCTGTTCTTCCCCGGTTCTTTTTGTGCTTACGAGATGTTTTCTTTTCGCGAAAGGAAGTTTTCCTTCGCTCGGCCGACTTGGCCTGCCGAAGACGGATGAAGAGAAAGCGTTGTAAGCAAAGAATGCCGGCTTTGTGCGGAAGGGGTGGATTAATGCCAAGATTGGCCTCTAAGTCTTAAAGCGGCGCTAGCGGCGCAAGTACGGCCGAGTTTAAATGAATGGACGAAGGAGTCTGGAAGTGTCTCGCGTCGCTGGTTCATAATTGGTTAGCGGGACGCACGGTACCGAACAAAGGAAGTCAAAGTCAAAGATAACTTTTTGGTGCTTTGAGAGTGCGTTGCATTCACCAGTAGTGGGGAGGGCATCAGGCGTCCATGACAGTATTTTCCCAACTAATTCTTCTACGTTTCTCTGTGTAGCGGAGAGCTCTTGAATTCTTATGGCGATATGCGCAGTAAGTTGTTGTAATATTTTTTCCCCTTGCATTACCCTCATCCGTCGTCAATTTAACTGTCGTCATCGGGTGTTGCATTCGCACGATACCGGAATATTGGACGTGACGTAGTCCCAACGTCACCTAGATGCTTCGCAGACGACACACCGCTCGCGCCTTTTCCTGTCGTCTGCTACGGAATATGTTGTGGTCATATGGTCATCATTGTGGTATATGGTGTGTGTAAGAGATGGTCGCGGTTGTGGTTGAGCCGCAAGGGTAAGCAGTGCCAACACCACCTAGATAGAAAAAGCCTACTCACTCGTCGACGTGACGTAACTACTAAGCGGCAGCCAATCAGGATCGTGTCTTCAACGGCAGTAGCCAATCACGGTTGAGATGATCACCTTCCACGCCGAGACGTGAAGGTGACGCGGGTTCGAATCCAGGCACCGGCTGCGATGTCTGGGTATTCCGACGGACTTTCCAAACGAATGTCGGCACAGTTCACCCTGAAGCCGGCCCAGGATGCATACTAACCCCCCCCCCACACACACACCTGTTCCTATACCTTCCCGCTTCCCTCTCTCCATCTGTCCACGAATGTACGCCGCTCAGAACTACAGTTGATTCGTGGCGCTAAAAGTGATCTTTTTGTTATGTATATGAATCGCTGCATGTAGACATGTCGAGGCCTCAGAAAAATCCTGGGTACGACCTAGCGTCAGTGTCATCTCATGAGAGCATTGGGCCTCGCGTCGTTCAGCGGATTAGCGCAACTGTACGGGAGCAAGTCTGGGAAAGCTAAAGATAACGTTCCATGCTTGGACCACATTTCAATAGTTCCGCAAAGTCACAGGTGAGTAACCGATAATGCTGTTAACTTTCACACATGAACAACACTTAACCCCCTCCCGTCGCTCTGTCTCGAGCGAAAAAAAAAAAAAAAACATCACCGTGAGCCGTTCATTGTGATCTCGTGTGGTCGTGGAGAGAATACATCGACTGAGAATTCGAGCTCTGTGAGGAGCTGTGTGAAGAGCAAATCTTCATACGTTGATTGACTGATCGAAATCGTGTCCTTTAAACGCGTACGGGATCTGTGGACGATGCGCATGCGCATGAGGTTACGCGGATTTCTTCGTCATTTCGTCACCTGTCACGACCCTGCACTTTGTGTGAAAACACCCTGTACATGACACAAGGTATTCCTATATGCTTGGTGTTGCAAGATTATAGGCTTGCATGGTTCATTACTGGAAAGCGGAAGGGGCGCATTTAGTTTTACTGCCCTCGTTCTTTGAAACTCACATTGGCCTGTGTAACACGTGGGGTTCAAAGGACTGATCACAATGTGCTACTCTTGTCAAGTATAAGGAAGAACCTTCTTTTACTTATCCGTTTTCCGAAAGAGCAGTGGATGACCTAGAGTACTGCATGCGCTTCACCGGCCTGGCCTGTTGGCTGGGCCGGGTAGTGCCTTCTTTTTGCGGGCCTGGGCCGGTCTCGGGTTTCACGTTATAGGCCCGGGCCCGTACATTGCCGCTCTGTGGCACCCGACATTGGTCATTGTCATCGCGGCCTGTGGCTTTCTGTGCGGTTTTCTCTGCTGGATGTCAGTGCACATCTCAGCGAGGAAGGCCACAGGGAGCCGCAGGGCGCGCCATGATGACGATGACCAATGTCGGGCCCCACAGCTCTTAGCTCGTGCTCCAACCTGTGTTTCCCTTCTTTTTTGCTAGCCATGTCCACTTTTACAGCCCACTTCACTGGGCTGGGCTGGGCTGGGCGGGGCGGGGTGGGGCCGGGTAACCTAGAAATTTCTTGGGCTCGAGCTGGAAACGTAGAAATTATGCGGGTCTGGAGTCATCGTACCGGGCCCGGGCGGGTAAATCCAACGAAGGACGGGCTCGGACCTTTGAAGGCTGCCCATACAGTGCTCTATATGATCACCCCGCCTTGTCAACTTCCTCTGTTAGTGAGGAATGTTTAAAATATGGCAGTTACTGACACTTCATGACGAAAGATGCTCTTGTGCCTTTCTTTTCTCTTCTTCTGATCGTCTTCATATTAAATATCCAGTCAAATTAACCATTGAGGCTCACAACTTATACCAATTACGGTTAATTATTATTAGAGGCCCTGCAGATGTTCCTGTTGCGCCTTTCTGCATCAGTATGTTTCAACCCTTTTAACCGGGCCTATAAGTATACGCAGACGGAAAGTAACACTGGCAGCGCGTGGCGCATCCTGCTACTTGCTCCGTGTCTCCGTCGAAATAAAGTGAATTAAACATGCATGCTCCAGTATGGCTTAGCGCAAGATGGTAGATCGTACATCAGCGGAACGGCCACTGGGCGTCCGCCGACCAAATTCTCTCGGGCAGAGTAAGGCCACTTTGGCGAATCAATTCCGAGAAGTCAGCGGCGGCGCCATTTGGAAACGCGGAAAATGCTGCCGGAAAAGGGGTAGTCGTGTTCCTCTCGCAATATACACGCATGTATTCTTCCTCTTCTTCGTGAATGACCATTTCACATTTTGGGGTACGGCCACAGAACAGTCAATCTCAGGTAGAACCTACTATTTTAGACATGAGAGTAGGATCTTGGCCACGAGCACTGCCTACCGGAGCGGGATGTAAGTTAATCGTCTGCGGGCGAACCTGGTTAAAAACAGAAAATCCAGGGAGCCGGTGAACAGAGATTGAACCAGAAGCCTCTGGTTCGGAGCAGCTGATGTTTCCGACAGAGCGTATTCTTCTCATGGTTAAAAGGTTTCTACAGAGGGCGCTAGAAGCGTTACTTGACTAGGGTGCCTGAATACTAGCTCCCTCTTTCTTTTATTTTCCTGACCTTTCATTTCTTTTTTTCTCAATAAACATATCCCACCCCTCACATCCTTGTGTGTACACAGATGGAGTTGTGCGTTCCGGAACTAACTCTCGCTCGAGTAGGAGTTGATCACGTGGCAGAGTTGTACCATGTGACCATGAGAAGTAGAGAAACCCTCTGGTAGGTTGTGGAACGGGCGCCAGTACGATTCTCAACATGGCGACAGCAGACGACAGTAACATTTGTGCCCCGGGACATCAGAACCGCTGGCCGCTGCTTCGAGTTGGTTTGACGGTTTTGACTTCGGTATGTGGTTATCTGCGTGTGTTCGTAAAGTATTCACGCAATGAATTAGAGGTATTTATCGCACATTCCGAGAAAGGGTGGCGTTGTTCTCGTCCGCAGCTAGCTCTAAAACGCACAGAAGGAGCTTTTAACCTTCACATGCAACGGGCTGATGTGTGTTGTATGCATGGTTCCGCGTATGCTGATCTGAAGAAGACAAACCGCACTGGAAGTTTCCTGCGTCCCCTATGATGCGGCCGAGACCAGCAGCAGCAAAAGCAGACGACCGTAGATTTATATGCAGACGACAGCTCTGACGTCGCTACTCTTAGCTACCCCCGTCTGAGAGAGCTACCCCCAGTAGGTTTGGAACACGGAGGGTAGGTACTCCCTACATTCGGGTCGACCTCAGTAAGTTCTGGAACGGAGCCTATGACCACCATGTCTATCGTGATTCGTCTACGCATGCATTGCACGCCGAATCCTCTTTCATTCGCGCGACGCGTAATGAGGAATAGTTGAAAAGTACCGCGAAACCGTCGCGAAGGGGTGAACTCCGGAGCATCTACCCCGGTATTGTGAGCTATGCGTGTCTACAGGTATCTGCCTGTGTCTCGATTCTAAGAGACAATGATACTACACCAGCGATATTCGAGATTGAGGGGTGAGCACAAGGTACGACACCTGGCGGACAAATGCAATCCCGTCGGAGGACACTGCAAAGAAAGCCTGAATCGAATAAGGTAGACAAATAGTTAACAGCAATCAGGAATTGCCAGCGACATCACCTTTGGTTCATGCCACGCAAAAGAAAGAATAAAAAAAAATGACCAGGAACGAATAGACCTTGTATTGCCAACTGTAGGATGGGACAAGCGTAGGCTTACCCGCTTTGTATTGCCAACTGTAGGATGGGACAAGCGTGGTACTGTACTGTCCCGCTTCACGCTTCAAAAATAAAGCGGCACCTGTGGCAAAGCAAGGCGCAAGGGACCATGGGAACTTAAAGCGTCTTACAGTATTACGAGACGGCCAGAGGCGGAGGTAGAAGAAGAACAACAACATTCCCGGTGTGCGCAGCAGCAGCGTCAGCCGGGTTAAACCATAACCGAAGCAGACGACAAAGCAGTGTCGCTCAAAGTTCCCATGCTGCTTTGCGCCGCGCGCTTGGTGGCCCGCGCATCTTTTTAAAATCGTTTGACATTTAATAACGAAGTTGAGGAAGAGAGCTACGTCAACACCACAGCGCAGAAGGTCCAGCTGGCCACTGTACCTAGTGGTGGAAGAAGAAGAAGAAGGTTATTGTTCCATTACGAACGTTGCATCTCGGAGCTGCTCTCCGATTTCATACCGCATGGCCGTCAGGTCTGGCTCACATTCTAGAGTATTGCAGGCGAGATCAGGGAACAACTCCGAGTCGCCTCTGAGAAGCATAGATCAGCAGGCACTTGCAACTATTTTAGAAGAGAGCCAAATCAACCAGCGTCGCTTCAGCAGACAATTCCTTGGCGCTATTGTAGGCGTTGTCCTTGTGTTTATCTGCGTCGGAATTATCCTCGCATTCGAAATGATTCATATGGCGCCTAGCGTGAGTGAAACTGTATGCGACACCGCCGACTGTCTTCGCTTGGCCTCCCACCTCCAGAAGTCCATCAACAAGACCAGGGACCCTTGCGTCAACTTTTATTCCTTCACCTGCTCTTCCTGGTTTAAAGACTTCACGTATCCAGACCTACGAGACTACAGGACGTTCCTGTCTTCTACCCTAATGCAGTTCATGAGCGATGGAGCTCGAACCACAAACATCGAAGCTGTCGCGAGGGCTGTACGTTTCTTCACTTCATGCACGAGTCGTAAGAACAACGTGACAGCATTTACCGCATTCATGCGGGACCGGAAACTCCGTTGGCCGCGTAAGCCTCAGCCAGGAGACAATGCTCTAGACGTCCATTTGGACTTGGCCGTCAACTGGGCCGTGTCGCTGTGGTTCAGCATTGAGGTGTCCAGGCGTGATAGCCCGAACGACTTTGTCGTCATGTTATGGTATGGCCAAGAGGTTCACGCTTGGAAGAAATCGGATAATGGTACGGATGCCACGGAGAGGTACAAGAGGCGTGTCCAGCGGTGCACAGAAATCTTGGGTTACCCTGGATATCTCGGCCCTGGGAATATCGTCCAGCTTCGCCGCAGTGAAGATCGAACTAAGGAGATTGTGACGAAGTCGAAAATCTATCCTGCAGCGGAGACGTTGCTTCGGGCGCATAACCTTCAGGATATCACCAAAAGCCATCTTGCGTGGTTACCTCTCCTAAAAAAGAATTTACAGTTATACTTCAACGTCACTGGCGACACACCTATCTGGCTGCCTAATTTGCCGTTTCTCAAGGAATTGTCATCCTTAACAGCATTGCTCAACAACAGCGAACTTCTGAACGTTCTTGGCTGGACGTTTGTTCAAGAGTACGCGTGGATGGCCACGACAGATTTGGACGCGCTGAAATTCGGCACTGTGCGCAACATGAACACTACACTTCCATACTTGTGTCTACAGGAAACTGAGAAGTCCTTCGGCATCGTCCTATGGGCACCACACATCAAAGAGCAATTCACTATTCCTGAGACGCTGAAAGTGGACGCCATCCTCGACGGCGTGACCATAAGCATGACACAGATCATTCAGAACTCCACCTTGATCGATAACTCTACGAAGAAGACTGCAATCCATAAGGTCCTCAATGCCACTCGCATTCTATGGCCTTCACTGCAGCTCTTTGCCGACGCCGGCTTGAATTATTTCTACCGTACTTTTGGTCCCATGAATGCAACGTTCATCGAGAATTGGGTTAGATCGCGCAACGATGTCCGGAGCTTCCTAAATAGCCCGCATTTCTTTGATACCTACAAGAAGACCATGCTTCATCCAATGGGAGCGGTATTCTATCTGTATTACTTGAATACCATACAGGTATCCATGGGCGTTTTGAGACCTCCGCTGTACTTCCCCAAAGGCACCATCGCTGCCAACTTCGGCTATCTGGGAACACTTTACGCTCTGTTCCTCGGCAAGTCTGTTGACTACACAGGCAGAAAAATAGGCGCGAACGGGGCGATCAAAGAGTGGTGGAAGGGAGAGCCAACGGCCGGAAACTGCAGAGGGCGTGCGGTCGAAGAGAGCATGAGATGGTCACTGGCTTACAGGACGGCATACGCGGCCTATAGGCTCGCGTTGCGGCAGCAAGGAATATTCTCTCCGAAAACGAGGTTGGAGTCTATGACAGAATATTCCGGTGACCAGGTGTTTTATCTGTCGGCCTGTTTGCCGTATTGTTCCTTCCAGGAAACTGGGAAGGAAGCCTGCAATATGGCAATGAAAACTAGGGGATTTAGGCAGGGCTTCGGTTGCACTGACGAACCAAAGTCCTCTGAAGAGCTTTGTCAATATGTGTAGATATTGTCGATATGTTGTGAATATTTGCCCATGTAATGAGGCGAGATATGCAATACAGTTGATTTCTAACAGCTATAGCACACGTTGTTTGAACTAAGAGCACAACGTTCCTTCATTCTGTGTTGATGAGTAAGAGCACTCTTCGGCTGGCCGAGTTCATAGCTTGTCCTTGGACCACTTAACTCTGGTTCAGTCTGACGCTTGGAGCCTACTGTGCTCTAACAACAACAACTTTATTACAAGATGATGATTGGGGAGTTTCATCGCCAGGGGCGATACTCTACCCTATTGCTGATGGTGATGCGGAGAATGAGCCCCTTCACAATAAGGATCGAAGTCCTATGGCATCCAGAAATGTGAAGAGAGCTTTGAGGGCAGAGCTTCATGTGCCCTTTAAAGTACTAAAAGACCATCTGCGAGCGATTCGCGTTGGGCTATACAATAACTTCATCGTCGTTGCAAGCTCAAAGCATCTAATAATATATCTCTTACCTGTTATCTATAACCGTTACCCGCAGCCTGACATATCTCATGCGCTGGGAGCTAGTCAATATAGCGCCTGAACACAAAGGCAACACAGCTTGGCGAACCTCACAGCTCATGCCTTGCTTAATATCGGCCACGCGCAAGTCTGCGAGGCCTAGTTTTTCCACATAAGTTATAGGGCAACAGCAGTGTTCTACATCGTGTCCCCCCTCATCAGCCCAGAAGGACCTAGAGGTTTAAGACCTCATGCAGTACAAATGGCACCTCCCAAAACAGACATAAGTCAGTTACCGACGCTGTATAATGTTCTGTCCAGAGACAGCCTGAAAAACAAATAATGTCCTCCGCCGCCATGTGCTACTGAAAGCGTTTAGTCAATGTCTGCGTTTCTTTTCTTTCTTTCTCTCTTTCTTTTTTGTTTTCGTATTGGCAGTGTTCATGGGTTTGTGATTCCTTGGCTTTGTTATTTATTGTGGCGTGTGTTGCGGAAAGTTCTTGTGTTGACATCTCGATCGGTGCGACCTGGGGTTGGTGAGTGTTTTGATGGATTGCTGAGAGGCATTAGCGCGTGTTGGGCAGGACGGTGTGCTTTTCTTTGTGTGTGTGCTCCTATGCGTCCGGGCGTTGTGTATTTGGGAAAGCTCTGAAAAGAAAAGGTTCCATAGAGTGTAGGGGTGAGCCCGGGAACATTAACGTAGCTGTCGCTTGTTCGTGAGAAGTGTACATATGACGCTGGCATTTGTCTATCGCCTGTTCTCTCTCTCTGTCTCTCTCGATGTGGCAGACAGACTGCGCAGTACTTAATCTCCAAGATAAAATGACAGCTGTGGCTTGCTATGTGCACGATGACTCGCTACATGTATGCTTGCTCCAGAGCGTATTTTCACTGTACCGTTCGTGACTTACATTAGATAACTTCTGCGGTGCCGACAGGCGCTATGGTGCGCCAGAATATTCATTTTTTATCTCAGTCTTTGGACGTATCCCTTATTGAGAAGTACACGGCACCCATGCCAGACCTCTAGTTTTAAGTACAATCAACCCCAAGAGGCGACTTCTATGGGAACTCTGCCGACATATGTCTGACAGCGTCTGACCCGTATAGCTCAGCCGGCACCGGGATTCGAACCAGGGTACCTCCCGGTTTCCACGTGACGCTCGCGTGGCAGCACGCTAACCTACTCGAGCTGGTCAACGTTAAGATTAGAAAAGTTGCATAGTTATATCCAACCCTGGCCAATCCCTCTTTGTGGATCACATCCACTGACTTGCGACGACGAAGAAAAAAAATGCTCCTGCTAGCAGCCATTCTCGCGAGACGCCTGGAATCACAACCTGGCAAATGGTGCACGCTCCAAAGCATCGCTGTCCTGCTTCTGCTGTGTTGTACTCGCAAGAACCATGAACGAGTTCCCAGGCCTTTCGTCTGACACCACTCCTAGTGGTCTCAGCGTCCCAGTCGCCGAGCGTCCAATCGACCATCACGCATCATATGCGGACGTCTGGATCACCATAGTCACTGTTTTGGCCGTCATTGTTGGTGGCGCTGTCCTGCTGGCCCTTCGGAAGCCCAGGCCTACTCCACGCCACAGCGATAACATCTGCGACACTCGAGACTGCCTCACGCACGCTTTCCACCTCAACACATCAGTGAACCCTAAGGTAAACCCCTGCGTCGACTTCTACGAGTACACGTGCAGCTTCTGGTATCGAGACTACAGTTACCATGAGGTCGACCGTTTGGACGAGCTCCTAGCTTCAAACCTCTTGAGCACTTTCAACAACAACAACAACAAAGCCAACACCACGAGCGTTGCAGTCTTGAACTCCTTCAGAATGTACAATTCCTGCATCCATCGCGTCAATGATATCGTATCGTTCAAAGCGTTCATGAAGGAACGCAGAATTCCTTGGCCAGAGGAACCTGCTGAAGACGTCGATCCTCTGGACGTTCACCTTGACTTAACGATAAATTGGGGTCAGTGTTATTGGATGTGTCTGAAAATAGTGCGACCATGGTACGAAGGGCAGTACGTGGTGGTCTTCTTCAACCCTCAAGACATGCACTCTTGGAAGAACCGCGAAGGCGGTAGGGGCTCTTTCCATAATTTCACGACGAGAGTTCGTCATTTCGTGGAAGCCTTGAACGTAAAGGTAAACGTCAGCAAACTGCCGAGACTTTACAGGGACGAGGCCATAGTCAGAAACTTCGTGACGCGCGGCAAGGCCCACGCGCTTAGCGGGAGTTCGTTCCGCGTACGGGACCTGAGGAACCACACGGGAAGTGACAGGTGGGCGACGTTTCTCAACAATCACTTCCAACCAGATTTCACCGTTACCGACGATACGAAGGTCATGGTCCACAACATGCGTGTCCTCCACGAACTGAGAAGCGTCCTTACGTCATCCAGGTCTCCTTATCTTCTTGATGTACTTGGTTGGACCTTCGTGCAAGAGAATGCTTGGATGGCTGTCCCTGACGTAGATGTTGTCACTTTCGGCAACCTAACACACGCAGCCAGAGCACTTCCGATGTTTTGCTTACGGGTGACGGAGGAGTCCTTCGGAATCTTACCGTGGACTCCATGGATCTTGCAGCATTTTCCGGTCTCTGAAAGGCAGAGAGTCAACCGCATCGTCGACAACGTAGTCCACGTACTCGAAGGCAAGGTCCGGAATTCTACCCTTATCAATAACATGACAAAGCAAATCGCATTAGGCAAGATAAGTCGAATGTATCGAGTCATTTGGCCACCAGACTACTACTTCGATGAACAGCGCCTCGATCAAGCGTACCAAACCTTCTCGTTGATGAATGACACCTTTTTTCAGAACTGGAATCGCTCTCTAGCAGATCTACGAGGCCTTATTGGACACAAGGACTACTTGTACATCTACAAGAAGACCATGAAGGATCACCTAGGGCCTATAGTATACTTGCATTACTTCAATGTCCTCCGTATGGCTATGGGTCAACTCGTACCACCACTTTATTACACCCACGGTACTCTGGCGTCGAACTATGGCTACTTAGCCACACTTTACGCGTCTTACGCGGCAAAAACCATGGATTACATGGGCAGAAGACTCGATGCGGTAGGCGTCCAGGGGGATTGGTGGAGTGCAAATATCCCATTGAATTGCACATCTACGGCCGTGGAGAGGAGGATGTTGCGGCTACTAGGATACGAGACTGCATTTGCGGCTTTCAAGCTTGCCTTGAGCGTGGAGTTGAACATGACCCGTGACTTGAGGTTGGCATCTATGGAGCAATACTCTGGCGATGAGGTATTTTACATGTCCAGCTGCAGACCGTACTGTTCCCAAATGAAGACAGCGATGGAAGACTGTAATATGGCCATGCAGACGGCTGGATTCAAGGAAGCGTTCCACTGTTCTGTGCAGCAAGATTGGGACGTGAAAATGTGTCAATTCGTTTGATATAATTAGTATTGCACTGTTTCGACTGCGTCAAATATATTCCACTATTTTACAATTGGTGGACATGGTCTACTAATTTGGTCTCTTATTGGTCCTTTGGTCTCACGTAGCCACACTAGTTTACGCAGCGGGCTGTTAGAGCAGAGAGCAGTGTCTTTGTCGTCAGAAAGAAGCAAGATAGCTCCGGGGCTACTGTGTCACGTTTTCTCCGACCTTTCCCGCCTTTATCACGGCTGGCTCTGCTTGCGATGTCTCAACGTGCGTGCTCGTTTTTCGTTGTACTGGCTCAAGAGTTCATTAATTTTAGGAGACTATTTTTATGTTATTATATGTATGTCCGCCTGACCCTATAGCTCACCTACAAAAACAGCATCTATGCTGCTCTGGCAGCTTTTGACCGAAAAGGTTTTTGGAAGAAGAAAAGAACAAAAGAGACCCCGTATAGTGCACACAAAGGAAAACATTACTGCAGCTGTGTGTGTCATATTTGTAAAGTGTTCTTATTTGAAAATATTTTGAAAATTGCGCCTTGACTCAGTGTGAGATAATCTGTCGAATATGAAAGGAACAGCGATTATTTCGACCAGAGGCGGAGAGTTTTCATTTTCCCGGAGGGGGCAAGGGCGCACCGCGAAATAAGTACTCTGGCGGGGGGGGGGGGGGGATATGTTTATTAAGAAAAGAAAGGATAGGTAAGCCAGATGGATGTCAGCTTGTTATTCCAAAAAAAGTGAGAGGGGGAAGTTAAAAAAGGCAAAGAAAATAAGAAAACAAAAATAATGAAAGAAACGGAAAGAGAAATGAAGAACACAAAACTAAAGCTCAAGAATCACACACTCTTGCGGGATCCTATGATGCATATGCAGAACTGATATAGAAATAATAGGAAGGAAGAACAGAAAAAGCAAAACAAACGAAAAAACAGAGAGAACGTAAACAGTGAACATGTGAACAACTGAAGGCCTTTGAAAACTGAGTGCAAAAAGAACAAAATGTATTGAATACTCCATGTTTGACCCGAAATGCGCGCAATATGGTCAATGAAATGGAGCAGCGGGAGTTGAACCCGCTCCCAACGAATATGCGTTACCGTTACAGCTCACTGGCAGCTGCTGGTACCTTTTTGACTGCTTCGTTTCATTGATCTGATTGCTTTGGGCGAAATTCAGGCTAGGTGTTGTGTCATCCTCTGTGTTTCTTCGCCCCACCTACTGTGATAATGAGTATGGTGGGCGGATACATATTATACAAATTTCAAGATGCATTTTTGGGTTGGTACCTCTTCGCTCTTTTGACCCGGGCGCGCCGAGCCCCAAAGTTTGGTGTCAGTCTCTTAGCGGGACTTCCCGGGGGAGGCGGCGCCCCCCGAGTTCATGTTCCGGGAAGGCAAGGCCCCCCCCCGCAGTCGGCGCCTATGATTTCGACAGTAAGTACCGCATCGTGTGAAGGTAAACGGAATTCTGCGTCGGTCTAGCAACTGTCAAAGCGGTGGCCTTGTAACATAGGGCATTTTATATGAGGCGCAATAATAACCATTGCTTAATATGAAAGACAATCGCGGAACGTTTTTTTTTAAAATTTCCTTTACGTGTAAAACTGCTCCCAACTATTATTATTGCTATATTAATTATTATTTAAATTCCGCGTTAGCGGCGTACATAACGTGGACAGCTGGTGAGAGAGGACAGCAAGAAAGGAGTTGGGGACAGGGGGGGTTAGTATGCGTCCAGGGCAGACTTCAGGGGTTACTGTGCTAGTCAGCAGGAAAATTCCAAACAGCACTGCCGAAGTGGGGATTCGAACTCGTGCCATCTCCCAGTCTCGGCGTGGAAAGCGATCATCCTAACCACTATACAGTGAACCCTCGTTAATATGACCCCCGATAATCTGACATACCCGCTTTACGACCATACTCCTGGGGAACAATGCAGTGAAAGATCTGCAAATCCCTCCCGTTAATATGACAGTTCCGCATTATGACCAAAATTTTCGGGAACGACCATGGTCATAATAACGAGGGTTCACTGTATATGTCACGGGAGCTGGTGCGATGTTTTTACATGTGCGCCCTGGTGTTTGTGCTGCCACTTTTAACCACCCTTTACACATTTATTACGTTTCCTTATATAATGCCATTGTATCTTGGCCTCACTTAGAGATTCTACGTCAGCTTCAAGCGGCTCTTCTTCCTAATAAACACTGTCCAGCTATATCGCTCGCGAAGCTAACACTAGTCTCATACGCCGCATCGATTCTCGTCTCTGGGATGAATCCTCCTTTCATTATGGCTCGTTCCCTTTGTTTCAGACATTCGAGGAGAAGCGCTGTTGTTGAATGGAAAATATCTTTTTATGAAAAGCCCATGTCTCTTAATGAGCTTGACTTCTGGAGACCTCCTTGGCCATTATTCGGAGAAGATAAATTGGCCCCGCAGTTCCTTTTCTCCTCGGGTTCATTACACTGTTGTGGCTGAGGGAGGAAAACGAGTACTGTGGCGCGCATCGGGCGAGCACTGAATCGGAGGGGCCCGCGTGCAGACTTATCTCAGTTCGCACGTGCATGTTGGGCGGATGGCGAACAAAGTACGCCGAACTAGTGCTCTAATTAAAGTTCGCGAGAACGACACGTTCTCTGTCCTTCCGTGTCGTTCTCGCGTTATTCATTATGTTGCTGAACTAACGCGCTCTCCGTCTCCTTGCACGTCTAATTAGAGTTCGTAATACTGAATGGAAACGATACTCGATGCCTTTGAAGTTGGCAACATACCCGTGCGTTTGGGGAAGATACAAATGTAGGGAACACGAACAGAACAAGACTTGTCCCGCGTAGCTTGCTTCTGTGCTCTGTCCATTTAAAATATGGCAGTCGTCGAACAAGTCAGACAGCGGGTGGTTTGAACTTTTTTTTCGTGGTCGCGCCGCGAAGCAACTGTGGCTATGAGAGGCGTACAGACGTGTACAGATGGAGAGCAAGAAGGGGGGAGACAGGGGGGTTAGTATGCGTCCTGGGCCGCCTTCAGGGGGAACTGTGCCGACATTCGTCTCGAAAGTCTTCGGAAAACCCAGGAAAAAAAAATCAGACTGCACAACCGGTGACAGGATTCGAACCCGTGTCACTTCCTAGTCTCGGTGTGGAAAGTGATCATCCTAACCACTATGCTTCGGCAGCTGGTTGTGGTGGTGGTTTGAAACACGCACCTCTTGTTTGCCGGCCAAGTGCCCTGCTCTGCGCCGCGGTCAAATATACATACACCAGATTGCTCGCATGTTGGTTTTATGTTCGTTGTTACTTTTATGTTGTTGCGTTATACTCGAGCCCTTCCGTTTCACTTGGAATGGAAAGTAAATTTCGAATTTAATTGAATTACAATTGTTCGTCGTTGAAGTGATTGTGAACCGCCCAGGGAAAACACTCGGAAAGCACAGTCGGTTGAGGGACTTCGGTCTGGACGCATTCGGTTCAGAGAACCCGGGCAACGTCATGTGGAGTAAAGAAAGCTTGGTGGCTTAGACCACGTGACGTAGTTATTAAGAGTCTGCCAATTACGAACGTGTTTTCGGCGACCGTAGCCACGGAGACGAACCAACGTCAGCCGCATAGCCACTGGTAGCAACAGAAAGCCATGACTTTGAAATCCTCTGCCGCGATTTGCTACAGCAGGCGACGTTCCGACTTCAAATGTCAGTACCCTGTGAAGTCGGCCTAACACGCACGATCCCTTCCCCCCTGCGACAGCCGTGACGTTACCGGCCTTAACGTGGCCGACTACGGCAAGCAGCACCACCATCATCATCACCACCACCCAATTATCTACGTGTCGATGAAAAAAAAAAAGGAGCATTGAACCGGCTTTCTTTATCTGGGTAGCGTTTACCCTTCCCACCTCGCAGGGTAGTGGGGTGAGGCTGGAGGTGATTTTCCGTGACCTTTCTCAAAGATAAGCTAGATAAGTAGTGCCGCACAAGTGGACGATAGTGTGCACATGCATACGTATCAACAAGGAAACCACGAATGAGTAGGCTTCACCTGTATGCACTTGCGCCATGCTGGCAAAGCACGCTTTAACGAATATACACAAACTTATTACTTAAGGTTTTTGTCATTTCTCCAGTGCAAAGAAGTGTACGGGATTTATAATCGCGCGGGTTTGTAAGGTTGTGCAGTGCACGTTGCACGACATACCCCTAAAGAAGAAAAGACGCAGAAGCAAATTAAATTGAAAAACGTGAGAGAGAATCGTTATGAGGCTGAACAACATCACGTGCGTGCCACCGGTGGGCTTTAACCCTCTGGAAGGTCGGGTGATGTAATTTTCGTTGTCTTTGCAGTCGTCATTCCGTTTGTTATTAGCTCTTGGGGGCCGTCGCGCAGGAGATTTTCAGCGCTCATTCAACAAAGTTTATACATGGAAGGAATGCAACGGTAATCAAAATAGAAATCAAAAGATAGGGACGACAACACCATCCCTTGTTCCTCGCGTAGGAAGCACACAGAAAAAAAAAGAAGAAACGAAAAAAGAAAAACGGACACTTCCGCGTGAGTCAGCTACTGTAATGAAAAGAAATTATTTCAGCGCCCGAAAGGAAAAAAAATAATAACAGCACATAGAAACAGAGTTCATGCAGACACTTCCTTGTTTTTCTGTCGACACTGCCCGGCAATGAAACGCCACATATCGCTCTCCTTCCTGCGCCCATAAAAATAGAATTAACAGAACGATGCGGCCAAATTGAAACGCATACCACGTTGTGCATACTATCTTCCCCCTTTTTCATTTCTTTTTTTTAAGCTTGGGAATTACCTCCCTAACACCCGCAGCCAATTCATAAAACACAGAGAGGAATACGCCTCCTTCCTGGCCGTGCCTTCTAATTAAAGACGGAGTTTCGTAATGACGCTTCTCCCCGAGTTTATATCCCATACTTGGGCTACGCTCAGCTATACTTGGGCGCCACGCGCTCTGCGTTTTACCGCTGCTTGGTTTAAAAGGGACTGTGTTTTGAGCGCGCGCGGGATGTCGGTGTTTAACCAAAGAAAGGCAAGGCCACAGGAAGCAGCGTTGTTTGCGAAGCGCGTGTTTCCTATTAAGCCGTAACCTCTGGGTAAACAGCGTGCATCTGTTAGCTTCCTACTCGCGTTTAAAATACGTGCATTCCCTGTGACGAGCTATGGGGGCTCTTTGCAGGACACGTGTGCATTATCGCGGTTTCTAGCAACGTGTGGATGTATAGACCTTGTCGCGTTACTTTCAAACCACCTGTCTCCGTGTGCTCTTTAGCCTCGTTCCCAGCGACGGCACAATAAAGGTGGACTGCCAAAATCGTCTGCTATCGTTGGGATGAATGCCGGTGGCTCCCGTCTTTAATGAGTATGACTGACGAGACCGTCAACATTCCATATAACTAGTCATCCGGTAATCATCTGAGCAGATCGAGGAAAAAGAAGATTGCTTGCTCCCGAGTGCGATGTTTCCACGTGAGGAGTGCTGGCCGATGCGGTGTCGATGTGTTCCCAAGTGGGGGGGAAATGAACCAACACGAAATCAACACTAAGAGCACGAAAATCAACGGGCAGGAAAATGAAGGAACTCGGCTAACAGCAGCCCACACGCGCATAGTTCCCGTGAGTTCCACGGGGTGGCAGCAGTAATGGCGGCGCCCATTCGTTATTTCGCGTTTCTGTGTATAGTACACCTTGAATGGACACTCAAGTGTAAAGCTTTCTTCGCTCAACCCTCTCCTCCTCAACAAGCGCGACTGACATGCGGAGAGGTCTCGGATTGGTCTCCCCAAACGATCTCGGGCGATGATTGGACAAATGGCCCGCTCCGCATTGTCGAACTTCTTGAGAAGGAGAGGAAGCGGAAAAGTTTAAATTCCTATTATTTCGCTCATAAATCACGACCCACGCCACGGATGCATTTCGTTCGTTTTATATTGTTGTCAGGGTAACGGGGTCTTTCATTACGCGAGGAGTGTTTCTTGCGTGCGTTCAGCTCTCGAAATGCTGAGCGGGAGGAAGGGGGGGGGGGATGGGCAGCGAGAGTGGGTATCGTCAGGACTGTAGCCAGAAAGGATGAATGGATGGGAGGAGGTAAGCGCGGCTGTTGTCCTTTCCTGTGACGTAATGCTATTGGAAACTACAGTTAGATCAGTCATTGTCACTAAAAGCGGTGGCGATAGTGGTGGTGGTGGTGTCGTTCGCAGCTGTTTGCCTATGGCGGTTTATTTATTTACCCTCGGAGCTGCGAGACAGTTCATTGAGAGGCATGTCGCTCGGGAGGGGCCGTTCAGAGTCGCTTGGGTGGACTGCCACCTTTGTCTTACAACTGTCAGCACTGGCTTACTTTTCGCCATGTGCTGCCACGAGGAAATATTTGAGGTTGATGTCACTCCGCGACGCAGCGGGGACGATGCGCGACAAGAGATTACGCTCCTATTCGCATTGTTAATTTTTCAGGGCGAATAGACCTCTACCAGAGAAACGTCATCAATGACGTTGGTAGACAGATTGAAACCGAAACAAATCGGAATGGGAGGGCTGGATTCCACGATTGGGCACTTGTTTGCTGCCTCCTATTGAAAAAAAAAAAAAGTAGGACCGAAGGTCGCGTTCCTTTCAGGGGCTATCGTAATCCCATCAAGACCTCGACTTTCCGGCGCGACCTTGTTCGTCCCGAGCTTCGAGCGTAGTTCAACTGTACCAAATTGGTGGCTCTCTCGAACACTATGACGTCATTTGTTTACAAACAGGGAGAGGTCTATTACGCACTCATAGGACACTGTTCCACGAAAACAGTTTTAGTACTCAGTCCAGATGGACACCTCTTGATCAATTATGCATGTCATAAACTTCATTGCCGTTTCAGGTGTCAAATAACGTACGCCGCTCGAATTACCTATTGCTACACCACCCGTCCTTACTGTGGCTTCAACTTCTCAATTGAAGCTATCCTTTCTTCATCCTATGTCTACAAACGATTCCGCGCTTGCGGTTTCCCGCAGACAAAACGCTTCTTCTGAGTCAGCGTATTTCGACGTCGACTTCGAGCGACGGTCCTTTGCCATCGACCCCGTTCGGCAGATCTGGGTTTCAACCCTTATCGTGAAAAATGACCGTCGAGGAAACGGACATTTCTGCTTCTCGGCCGACAACGCATGCGCGTTTATGCCTGTCTTTCCGCCATCCGCATGTTTTTTTATTTTAAACTCTATGTATTTTAATTTTATTTTTCTACGGGTGTGCAGAAGAAGGAACTATCACGTTCACGTGTCATTGACTTTGACTCGGAAGTAAAATGAAATCATGTGACCTTTATTTTTCTTCCTCGGGGGAAAGAACCCGGTCGTTTCCTTGGCGGGAAAAAAATGGAAAGAATAGCTTTCTTGGGCTTGGTAATATTATGCTTTTATTTCTCGGCTTAGAAAAAGTTCCGCTTCAGTGAAGGCGCACGCGCAAGCTTGCTGATTTATAAAAACTCACGCACATGCAATATTATAATGGTTATATTAATTCTAATATGATATGTTGATAAAATAGTTGTAGATAATAATATTGATTATTATTATGACTTCTATACGCAGTACCTCTTTTGTAATAGACGGAGTGTCCTCCTACATGAGCCTTCATCGTTTATGATGGGATGAATGCCCTGGTGGGCGTAACGTGCAGGGGAGCTTCTGGAGATTCGTGACGCGTTTTCCACATCACTTTCCCACTTGGACGTCAGGCAGTGCTCGCGCCTAAGCCTGATAACTCTACCACGAAGGGGAGTGTGAAGACCGGTGATTGACGGACGAGCGGACACGCGGCGTGTAGTGATAGTGATCCGTAGGCGCCGGAATTCTGTAGGCAAATGTCATTTTTTAATCTGTGGTTTTAATAGTGCATTTTCAGTACAGGAGCACGAATTGGGTGTTGGAAAACCTAGCAGCATTGATTTTACTGCGCCTATATAAATACCTATTTAATACCTATACAGGGTGTTTCAAAAAACGTGTCATTCGGACTTTGTAAAAAAACGGGACGACGGAAAAATACGGGGTAAACGGCATTTGTGTGGCAACTGAATTTGCCATCTTTCAAAAATATTTTCATTTGATTTTAATTAAAATAAATTGAATTTCTTTAATTGAACTCCAAAATTTCCCAAGTCAACCTAACGTTTTTTTTTACAGAATTAGAGAGCCCGTAGCGAACTTAGTCAGATCCACTAAGAAATCCGCTCGATATTGCAAATGGAACTGCCCAAAAAAAGTCCCGAAATTGAGGCTTCAAAGTTTCGGGTATTCAACGGCGCACCAAATCAGACGCAAAGATTCGTGGAGAGGAGGACATGCTCCTGCCCCCATGAAAGATAAAAGGTCCAAAAAACACAGGGCGGGAAAAAAGAGGCGGAATCATTTTTGTTTGTCGCTTATCAACGTATGGTGGAATGTCACCTGCCTTGTTATCTGCGCGTCTTGTGCTGCACGCCGGTCCGGCGATAAACTGTTGTAGCTTCATGGGGGCAGGAGCATGTCCTGCCCTCCGCGCATTTTTCCGACTCATTTGGTGCGCTGTTGAATCCCGAAACTCTGAAGCCTCAACTTCGGGAATTTTTTGGGGCCGTTCCATTTGCAATACCGAGCGGATTTCTTGGTGGATCCGACTAAGTTCGCTACGGGCTCTCAAATTCTGTAAAAAAAAAACAAAAAAACGTTAGGTTGACTTGGGAAATTTTGGAGTTCAATTAAAGAAATTCAATTTATTTTAATTAAAATCAAATTAAAATATTTTTGAAAGATGGCAAGTTCAGTTGCCACACAAGTGCCCTTTACCCCGTATTTTTCCGTCGCCCCGTTCTTTTATAAAGTCCGAATGACACGTTTTTTGAAACACCCTGTATAATACCTATATAAATACCTATAAATACCAGCGGCATGGCCAGGTGGGTTAAGGTGTCTCGCTCGTTGGTGTCGTGCGGACTGGGAGGTGGTGGGTTCCAATCCTACCACCGGCATTTGCTGTCTGAGGTTTTCCCCGGGTTTTCCGAAGCCTTTCCTAGACGAATGTCGGCACAGTTCTCCCTGAAGTCGGTCCAGGAGACGTACTAACCCCCCTGTCCCCCACTCCTTCCTGCTGTCCTCTCTCCATCTGTCCTCGTCTGTACGCCGCTCATAGCCACAGTTGCTTCGCGGCGCTAACACGAAAGTAAAAAAAAAATTACCTATTTCGGTGTTAGTGCCTGTTTCGGCCCAAATGTATAAAACGCGATTTTTTCCCTCGAAAATTGCCAAAAATGCCATTTCAGCTTGAGATTAGGGAGCGGCTATGATTGCAGAATCTGCCGTTTTACACTGCGACATGTCGACAACAAAGTCAAGCACACGCCTTCTCATTAGTTCGAGGATGATGACTTGTGATGTTGCACCTCATATCAGACATATGTCGGCACAGTTCCCTTAGAAGTCGGCACAGGACGCAGATTCCCCCAGACCGTTAGTCGTGACCATGCCCAACTCTATGAGGCCAGACTTGTGCCCGTTACAAAAAAAAAGAAAAAAAAAGGGAACTAAATACCGTTACCTGTTACTTCAGAAAAAAGTAACTAAATACGTTACTCGTTACCAACATACAAAAGTAACGAGTCCTCGTTACTCACAGGTAACGAGTTGCTGTTACGTTACCGTCGCATAGTTAAAGGAGCCAACAAACATGCTCTCACTTGCATTGAACTCTTTATTTATGAGGAATTGCACTTCAGAAGAAGCTGATACTCGAAATTTACATCAGTGATCTTCGTTCTCGTTCGTGTGAAGACATCTGCTGCCGAAGTGGGGGTGATCGGAAATTATCAAAACACAAGAAAAGACACTGGTTTTCGCGCCACTGATCACCAACGGTTCCCCAAAACGCACGAGGGGCTGCGTCATAATTTAGGGCGCTCAGAAGTTTGGCAAAGACAAGAAAAGGCCAGAAGTCGAAACGCGTTTTTTGTAGCCATAGCACAATTGGTGCCCATTCTTGGGAAGAAGCGATGGTCGGAGATTACGGAAACAAGAGAAAAGACAAGGGCCTTCGTTTAAGACGATTCAGCACTTCAACAACACATCCAGCGAGGGACTGCAATAATACTTTGAGTCGTAAGTGTACGCATTGCGCCACACGGAGTGCCGAAATGTGCTCCTCCGCGATGAAGAAAAGGAACGAGTTAGCAATTTTACTTCGTTACCAAAAAAAGTAACCCTTACCAAGTAACGAGTTACGGCACAACTCTGTATGAGACCAACAACGGCGAGCTTTTTCAGCAGCAGCAGTAGTACACAGTAAACTTTTTTACACTTTTTTAGTGTAAATGGCTTGTCCCATGGCGCACACCTTTTTGGTGTTGCCTGTACACTCAAATGATGGGTGTTTTCTAATACACCCTTTAGTTAAGTGTATTCCTAGTAAAACACTGTTATAATGGGTGTAAAAAACAAAAACACCCTTAAAATTGGAGTATTCTATTGAAAACACCTTTTATGATGGAATTATTTGTTCGCAAATATTCCCTCGCCAATAGTGTCATAGGAGCTTCCGCGGCAGCATACCGACACCACTGGCCGAGACATGCAGTTCGACGTTCTTGCTTCTATGGCAAGCAGCACCGCGAACACGGTAGACTTCCAGCCGTGGTTCCATCGTAGAACCTAAACCGGAGCGTAATGCGTCGCAGGCACGCCTCGTTAGCTTGGTAACACTGTGGGAGCAACCTGAGTGCAGAGGCATAAAGAGACCTAGGGCACCCTCAGTAGCCTATATTGGCGTGTCGGATGGATCATATACTGAAGTACAATTTGTTGGGGCACGTTCGTTACATGTGGTGGGGCGGGAAACGTTTGTAGCGGTGGCGGGAATGTGTTTTTGCAATTAACACTCACGCATGCAACGAGTCAAAGATATAAGCTAAATTTCTAACATCCCTCCCTGTGAAATACTGTGTTTTTAACGCAGGTTATCGTCTATAATGTGATTACTTGCTGAGCGGAGCTGTGAAACCAGCATAATTTTTCTCTCACGAAATAAAACACCATTTTTAACACCATACACCCAATTCAAATGAGTGTAAAAAAGGTGCATTCGACGGTAAACACCTGTTTCAACACCCCACTTTACACCCTTAATGATCCACATTGGATAAAACGTGGTGTATGTCGATATTACACCCTTACTAATGCACTTTTTACACTCTTTGTGGAATAGAAAAGGGTGTTTTTATAAGAATACACCTTGTTTGAGCAAATAAAGGTGTAAAATGATTTACTGTGTACCACCAGCACCACTTACCGAGGCAAACATTAGCGAAATGAAGGCTGGGATGCTGGAGGCTCAACCCGGTCATATGTGGACTGCAAGGTTGTAAGAGCGCAAATATAGAACAGGTCGTGTACACATACCTGTACACATACCTGTATGTCCGAGTCATGGGGCGCTGTTAGAGAAGCTGCCAAGAAAGCGACACCGGAGGCAAATAAAGAACAAGCAAGAAGGAATCCAAAATAACTGGTGGAACGTATCACTCTAAGAAAAAAAATGAGTAATTTTACTCCTTTTGGGGACTAAATGCATTGCCACAAAAAATAGTCCCTTTCGGGAGTAAATGCATGTCACAGAGTGGAGACTGCATTTCACGCTCTGTTCTATGAGTCCCAGGTACATAATTCGTGTGCATGTATGAAAATAATTTGTATCAACCGTGATATATAGAGTGATATAAAATCTTGCGACATACATGGGACACAATTTGCGAAGAAAGAAGCACGACCTGTTTCTTACTCTGTGTGGGTGGAAAATTTCTAAGTTGGCTGAGTTATACAGCCTTATGCCATCAAATTGACGAATGACACACATTTACATAGACTGTTGCACTCAGGTGACCATTTGCGAAGTTCAGTGACTCTTTGCAGTCCTGGGGAGTAAATGTTGGGGTTAGGGGACTAAAATGGGGAGTAATTGGGGGGCAGTCTAGCGGGTAGAAGCTGCAATTACTCCCTATTTTACTCCTTTTTTTTTCTTAGGGCGTAGGTGACGCGATGGTCGCACTCAGCGAGGCTTGAGTGGACCGGGACTCAAATAGCCAATAACAGGTCTCAAAGGAGTACATCACCACTTCCTATGTCTGCCTACGTAAATGCCTCGGGAAAAGCCCCACCCGACTGACAAGAGACACAGTCAAACGGTAAAAGTGCAGGTGAGTCGGACAGATCTTATACGGGCTTATAACGAATATTATGAAAACCTGTATGCAGTACGATGGGCTGACCTGATTTGTAAACCAAATCGCTACGACTGCCTCTTCTTGTTGCACTTTAAATATGCTTAATGTGTGCCCATGAGATAGCTCTCTCAAAGTGCCACTTCTCGTGAGCATCCTAAAAATAGAAATACATAAATAAAGTGTCGTTAAAGTTACACGTGTCAGGCATCTTGAGTCAGTTCTCGGAGGTGTATAGTTCCTTGGCGGCCGTTCGACGGTCCTCGTCCCCTGGTGGCAGTTAACATAAACATGCGCGTGATCGATCTTCTGCTTTCGTCAAGGTACAGGATAGACTGAGCGTTATTTGTATTTGCAGTTTAGGGATTCGAGAAAGAATACACTCGCTTCATACTCATTCATGAGGAAGTACCCATTCGTTTTCAAATATTTTTTTTCTAAATTACAGTTCAATATTATTAGTTACCCATTAATAGGGATATATTAGTCTACGCACAGATAGTCGTCCGTCTCTTGCACACGCACACAGACACACACTCTCCGACAGCACACAGATACACACCCGCACGCACGCATACACGCAGACAAAATAAAATTCAAAATGCTCTTCGAATGGATATTTCTATTAATTTGGCATGAAGCTGTGATTTGATTGATTGATTGATTTACTGGCATTTTATTGCGGAGCATTCGCCTGTCGATATGGTGACATGTTGCCTAAGGGAATCGTGGATGTTGGGCCAACTTCGTAGGGGATGTGAAAGGTATTTTCGTCGTCGTTGAGGAAGTTGATCTTTTTCTCTAATCAGAATATAAGAACGTGCCAGGGGATGCTAACAGAAAAACAAGCTTATAGAGAATGCCTTTCATCGACGCTAGACTCAAATTCCAATGAATAAGAGTGAAAGCGCAGACAAGCCGGGGTTTCACTAAGTAGATAAATTCCAAGATATTTTTAATGCTGTTGATGGTAAGTTCGACAAAACACGAACAAAAACTTTCTTCGTGACGACTGACGGCGAATGTTCATCCGCCTCGTTGTAAGCCCTTTGTTCAAAAGCCTTAGATTAGATACCTTTCATGTATCAGGTGTTCGGCACATGGCGCTTCTGAAAGCGATATTAGTGATCACAAGCTCATCTACATGTCCATTAAATCATATTTCATTTCATTTATTTCTGTTTGTGTCAAACACAAAACAAGGTGGTATGGCATAGTGACACTGATCCCCCAATTATTGAATGATTTAATGTTGACTTCTTGATCGTTGAGCGGTATATGGCCGAGGAGGCGTGGTCTATGCCTAATGATGGCAACGTGGAGGAGAAATTTAGATTTTTTCTGTCTATCTTGCAAACTATTATCGCAAAATCCACACGTCAGATACTGGTTTCTAAGCGAAGTACGACAAAGAAACCGTGGATTACCCCAGCTATATTACGATCCATAAAACATAAGAATAATTTGTATAAGAAACATCGATGTAACCCAGGGAATCATGTTTTGTGTGATCGCTACAAAAAATATAATAACATGCTCGGAAAAGTGCTCAAGAGAGCAAAAGAGGAATATTTCTCTCAATCTGTAGCTGACTGTAAGGGCGACCAAAAGAAAATTTGGAATCTGATTAATACAGCACTAAATCAGGCAGCTCAGGTTAATGATATTTCCTCCGCGGTAGATGCTGATGGTAACGCAGTTAACGATACAGTGCATATTTGTAGTATGTTTAACAACTGTTTCTCTAACATTAACGGTCAAGTACAATACATACCGCCCCCAAGAGACATCCCAGTGATGCTACCTGAGAGGTACCCTAAGACATTTTATCTTGAACCAACCTGTGAGGCAGAGGTTGAAGCGGTCATCATAAGCCTTAAAAGTAAAAAAATCAACAGGCCATGACAAAATATCAGTTGCGCTTGTAAAAGAATTTCGCCACTATCTTTCTATGGCTCTCTCTGATATTATAAACAATATCTTCCAACAAGGCATCTTTCCAAGAGAACTGAAAATAGCTAAAATAATACCAATGCACAAGAAAGGTGACAGACGTTCTGTTCTGAACTATAGGCCCGTGGCAGTGCTTTCAGTATTGAGCAAGATAGTTGAAACGCTAATCTCGCGCAGACTGACATCTTATCTTGAAAATAATAACATTTTGTCCGACTCACAATTTGGATTTAGGAAGGGGAGATCCACAGAATTAGCCATAGGCAATGTCATTGAGAGGATTAGAGAAAGCATTGATTCAAAAAGATTAACGATGGGTATCTTTGTGGACTTAACACGAGCGTTTGACCTTATTAATCATGATGTCTTGTTACAAAAACTTGAAAGATATGGGATAAGAGGTTTACCACTTCAATTAATCAGCAGCTGTTTGAAAAGGAGAAAACAATATGTCACGATTGGAACAGTCCAGTCAAGTTTTGCCGAGTGCACAATGTCCTCAGGGGTCGATCTTGGGCCCACTTCTGTTCTCAACATACGTAAATGATCTCCCTGAGTTTCTATCAACAGACTGCACCCTTTACGCAGATGACACCAATCTATTCGTTGACGCAGATACACCAGAAACTCTATATCGAGAAGCGAATAGGATTATGTCCAAACTATCACTATGGTTGCCCTTGAACCGGTTAGTACATAATTTCACTAAATCAAATTATGTGGTCTTCCACCCATCTCAGAGGTTAGTATATTTAGAAAACCTACAAGTCCACTTTGATTCCCCTGTACTTTATCGCGTCCACTCAGTGAAGTTTCTAGGAGTGACACTAAATGAACACCTCACATGCCAACACCATGTAAATGCCGTGAAACGAAAAATGCTGGCAGGCCTTCAGGCGCTCTCGAAAGTGGCGTCACTATTTCCTCTTAATATTCTTCTTAAAATTTATTATGCACTAGTTCATTCACATCTGCATTATGCATTAGAAATTTATGGCTTAAGTTATCGGAGTGTTCTCCAACCTCTTTTGGTATTGCAGAAAGGCGCTATGAGAGTAATACTGAGAATAGAACCGGGACAGTCGATTTCCTTTGCGTTCTCCGTATTATCCGTCATGGACATTTTTACGTTACTCAAATACAAGGTGCTACTATTCATGCACCGTACGGTTTATTCAAAGCATACTTCCTGCGTGGCTCAGTTGGAGTATTTTACCTGCTCTTACAGTTTAAGAAGAGATGATATGTATCTCAGAGTGCCACAACAAAGGACTAACGTTGGACTTTCAAAAATTGGGGTACAAAGGTCCAAAGCTATGGAACGCACTCCCATTACAATATAGACAAATGAATAATTTCCCAGCTTTTAAAAAAACACATGAAGGCGTTCCTTTTTGTCGGATATGCGATAGGATCGATGTCAGCCTTGTTCAATCTTTTTGTGTATTAATCGATATAGATATATATATACATAGATATTAATGTCTCCCCCCTTTTGTGGTATCTCAAAGTTATTTTTGCGTGTAATTGATGCAGATATCACACTTTTTTTTCTCTCTTTTTTCTTCTTTGTTATTATAGTTTATGTTTACAAACTGGTTATAACCCGGTAGGCCCACAAGACGTGCGTTTATTGCTGTGTTCTATCATGTTCGGGACAGCAGCACAGGCTTTGTCCTCGCTCTCCCACACCTATCATGTGCATCTAAAGCTCCAAATAAAAATATTTTGATTTGAAAAAAAAAAAAAAAAGTGAACGCTTTGTTTTGAGGGCAGAAGGGGTCTTGAAACTTTGAGAAGCTTTGCGGTTTTCTTCTTATTCCTGTTGTGACCGCCATAATTTCTCTGGATATGAATTATATGCAGTTTAACAATCACCGTGGTTTTACGAAAATAATAGTCCTGTAAAACGATACTGTTCGAGTTTTTCGCAGTCGTTCTCGAGTATATGTGAATAACAATAATCACGTGGATGCACATTTCATTGATTTCATGATGGTTTTCAACAACGTGCCACGTAAAAGTCTCTTTAGGAATTGTTTAAGGTCTAGGTTTCTGGTGTTTCTCACGAATAACATAATGTATTAAGTGATGTAATACGAGAGAACTGATGTTCTGAGGCTGGAACACCATAGAAGGTACAATCACATACAAGGCCTCAAGTTGCCTAAGAAATTAATGATGAAAGATGAAAGTCACTGAAAAGGTTAGCCAGCTGTAGGACTGGAACCTTTCTTTCATCGTTGATATCTTTTTATTCGCACGGTTTATCACGTGTCCCACACAGGTCCCTGCTGGCCCACTTTGTTGTGCTGGGCCACGTTAATGATCTTCATCTGAATCTACAAAATATCTTTTTGTCTTTATGCTGATGACGTAATTTTATACCGTGAAGTCAGGGAGGGGGGAGGGTATAGGCTTATTCGAAAAAAAAGAGAGAGAGAGAGAGAAAGAGGGATGAGTCAGACACAAAGTCTGTACACTGGGGAGCATGCTGTTTTCCTCAGTGATCCCCTTTTGCTAAGTCTTGGGGAATGGTGTAACAGTGTCTTATAGAAATGGATGTGTCTAAAAGAAAAAGAAAAAAAAGAAAAAATCTCCAGAAAAGGAACGCTGTCGTACAGATCGGGTGATTCTGATTCGTCATCGCCGAAATTAAGTTATCGCTGTTGATATTCACGAGTACCAGCAAAACGACTTCTTAGTAGCCTGCTTCCGGTGATAGAACCTGACACTAATGGGTCAGTAAATTACAAAAATTTAATGAATGAGTGAATAAGTGCTTCTAAATTACTCCGCATAAATTTGTGAAACTTCGTTAGTCATACGAGATACACAAACAATAAATGATACCGGCTCGTGATTCTTTAATCCCTCCCACACCCCACGCACACAAGTTCGTATATCCCGACTATTAATAAATCGTGCGAGAAGGTGCTTCAAAATAGATACGGTCCGGAATGGGCGTATCCGCATTTCTGACATGAATCTGGAGAGGGTCCATCCGACATCCCTCACGTTTCTTCTTCATGCGGTGGAGTGTGGCCTATGATGGATAGATGCGGGATGTAATGCGGTCTATTTTCGGCGGCACGAACGGATACGGATGTTTAGTACGCGTGGTCGACGTTGTAACTGGAATGTTGGAATGAGAGATTGCAGCGACGTGAGTGCGGCTCGCGAAGGGGTTTTGGATGTTGTTCGGACCGTAGGAGTATGCCATGGGGGTTTCCTATAAGGGCTTGATTACACGCCTAGCAGACTTGTGCCCGTTACTCAAAAAAAAGTAATTGATTACCGTTATCGTTGCTTCTACGAAAAAGGGAATTGATTACCGTTACTAATTACTCGACTCCAAATGTAATTGAGTAACGAGTAGAAAAGTAACGCGTTACTCCTGTCGTTACTCTGCATTCAGGCAAATTATATCCGTCTCTGTATGCCTCATAAAAGAAGAAGGGAAAAAAAGGGTGGTCTGACAGCGGAACAGCTGAAACAACACGAAAAAAAAAAAAAAAACACGCTTAGAACAAGTAGATTTGTACGTTTACTGTATCTATCGCCCGGGAAGACGTTGACCCGATTGTGGAAGAACATTTCGTGGAACTTCCCCATAATTCACTAAACCTCGGAAGCTTAAAGTACCACCACACTGGTGTAGGAAGAGATCAGGGAGGGAGAGCGTGAATTTCCAAAGCGTTATCACAATGACCTCTGCTTGATATAGTGGAACGGCCCAACAAAGGCTGACGGCACGAAAGGCTTGACTTTGGGCAGAACATCTGAAATATCAGTTCATCTTTACCGGAAAACAAATGAATTACCGAGTAATCGATTACTCGGAAAAGTACCCAAGAAGTAATTGATTACAAGTAACGCAATTACTAGGAGCGCCTTACGTACATGTCTGCATGGTAGTGATGTCACGAACTTTTCGCGAACCTCAGGTTCGCCTAGTTCGACGAGTTTTAGAATTTCTGGACATGCATATTCTAGGAGCGTGAGAAGACTGCGGAGCCTGTACAGCTCCCGTCAAAGTTAATAATAACCCCGGAAAAAAATGTGGTCTCGTTCCCGAGCGCGATTACACAGCAACCCTTGAGGCCATGAAGAAATGTTTATTGAACAAAATTATTATGACGCAAAGATTTTTGTTCACTTCACATTACCCCAGTGCCCCCAGGATGTTTGTTATCTCGTTGGGAAATGAGATTTTTTCCAGCGTTACTATTAAGGTTGACCGGAGTTGTACAGCGTAAGAACGGAACACGACACTCGTGTATTCCTTTATCGAGCGTCCACATGGCGGCGAACGGGAGAGGACGAAATTAAAGACAGGTGCACCGATTGCCCTCTCACCTGTTTGTAACTTCGTGTGCTCCTGTTCGCTACTATGGACACCGTGCACTAGCTGGAGGACGCTGCGGTCGCTTGATCGACAGCGCCACCCGTGGCGATTTCGCGCGTAACGGTCTGGTACTGACGCAGCATCGGCGCCTTCGCGTATGCAGCTCTGGTGCTTATGGATGGTTTCCCAAATTTTATATGTCGGCTTTGGGACTTTGGCTATAGTGGCCTCACTATGCTTTGGCTTCATTAACATGTGAGACTACTTGTGTGGAGGTGGTTTGTAGAAAGGGCATCTGCTCTGCAATACGAAACACGTAAAATGTATGCGATGGGGAAGCTTTTTGCACGTGGAACATTACGTGTCTATGCACAATATGTGACACAGTGTGTAGCGCAGACAAGCGTGTAGTATTTATGGCCTGTATCTACGTGAAGCGCATATTTTTATCTGGAAGGGACTACCAATTATTGACTACACATCGGAGACTAGCTACGTCCAGTACCTGCGCTATGAGGACGGAAATCGCTGAAGAATTCATATGAATAATACAGTCAACAACAAATTGGAATATACATTATGATGATAGCGAAAAAAAGTTTTCGTTTCTTCCTCATTCATAAACTGTTAACGTGGTGATGCACTGTGAGGTAAGTAAGTGTGTAAGTTTCTTAGTCAACTTGTTCCTAATCTTGCATCGCTCAAGGCAGGGGATACGCTTTTAGCCCTTTGTGCCTGCATTGGACGCACGGTCATATAATATAAATCAATCAGTCAATCAAGATTGTTTCAGGATATAAATAAGGCGTGTTCTTTTTTTTTGTTGTTGTTGTTGGAAACTGGATATGTAATGATAATAACAGAGTTCGAGGTAACTCGTTACAAGTAACTCGTTACTGTAACTAAGTTCATTTTTTTGGTAACTTGTAACTTAACTCGGTACTTTTGCGCCGTAGTAACTTTCAGGGGAACTCGTTCCTTTTTCAGGTAACTTTGCCAAAGTAACTTAAGTGAAGTTCCAAGTTACTTTTAACTCGCTTTTCGCTCACATCCACATATTTTCTTGCTTTCTCTCCGGTTCCTCCATGGCATTTTGTGCCATAAAACGTGATATTCAATCAATGACAGTATTTTATTCAGGAAATAAGAACCGCTGCCATTGAAATGAAGCTGAACCATTGTGCGCCCACAGGGAGTAAAGATGCAAAGCGTTCGAATAGACATCTACCAGAAAACGTCATCATGACATTGGTAGACTGCCCGAAACCGAAACAAATCGGAGGGAGAGGGCTTGGTTCCACGAACAGGCACTTGTTTGCTGCCTCCCATTGAAAGAAAAGTAGGACCGCTGGTCGCGTCCCTTTAACGGACCATATCGTAATCCCCTCAAGACCGTGGTTTTCGGGCATGACCTTGTTCACCTCTAGCTTCGAGCGTAGTTCAATTCTACCAAATTTTGGCGCTGTCGAACACTATGACATCATTTGTTTACAAACAGAGATAGGCCTATTGTTGGGCATAAACGAAAACGATCTAAGCGTGTTGCACTCCTCCGCAGGTAACTCAAGGTCTAACTCAACTGCTGACGCGCGCTGCACCTGCGTAATGCTATTTTGTGTCCTAAGTAACTTGGAGTAACTCGTTCTTTTCTTAAGTAACTCAGTAACTGCGAGATACATTTCAGACTGAAGAACTTAGTTATTAACTTAGTTACATTTTGCACACGGTAACTTAACTTGTAACGAGTTCTTTTTGACGGGTAACTTCTCAATCTATGGATAATAATAACGTTTTATTAAAGAACGGCCACAGCGGCCTTAGTGTAGGTGTACATCAGACACATTGTCGCAAATTCCAACCCAGAAGCAGCCAGCAATATCATGCAAAAGGAAAACACGACATAAACTATGCTAAAACATCAAACAAAAACTGACAAGAGTTAAGAAGAAACAGACAATTGGCTGTACAAAGGCGTGATTTTTTTTTGTCTGTGTGGACGAATCGGAAGGAGCAAATAACCGCTTGTAAACCGAGATCGCAAGATTTGGCAACGATAATAAGATCATAGGGACAGAATGCGCCTACATAAAATGATGACGGGTCGCGAAACGCAGCTCAGGGAGGACAAATAATTCCCATATTCCCCTGTATTCGCATGCAAGCTTTATATTGAAGGAAGACCAGGTCCAAAGGCCAGTCTTACCCGACACTCCGCCATATTAGGGTCCGAGTAAAAGAGATAAATACTGTACGACATACAGCAGACATTAATTTTAACCAAGCTCCACTATGGTCGTTAGTCATTCATTTGTGTATTTTGCAACTTTTTCACGCCAGCTGATGTGCTACAAGTCCGCATCGTGATGCTCAGCTGATCACTGACAACTATATACTAAATGCAAGAAATCAGTTCTAAGTTAGAAACAAGAGATTGAGCAGGAAGTTGGATGGATTGCATTGAAAGCGCTCTCTCAAATATGTGACCGACGGGAGCCGGCCGGACGATACAGCGAGAAGGACGAAAACTTTACGGCAAGTTTCCTCTCATTCACACTAACTTGGTTGTCGTGGCAGATTTCCACATAGAATTAGTTTCCATTTTATTTTATCCTTTGACTTTCTATGTAGGCAGCTTCAAATTAATCGCTCTTTTCGAACGGCGAAACTAGCACAGCACTGCTATAGGCGCTGCCGGTTGGTACCAGGGCATTACGCCGCGTTTCCCCTCGAGGGGCCGCTTCCGTCGACAGAAAACGGTGCCCATAGGGAGACACTACGACGAAGAAATATGCGAGTGCTGTGTTCATTGAACTTTTGTCACAAGCTCTATATTGAAAGGGCGTGTTGCACTCTACGAGAGTGAGAGAGAGAGAGAGAAAGGAATAAAATGGGGACTTATTGCAGCTTCTAGTCCCCTGGACTTCAATTACTCCCCATTTTAGTTCCCCAACTCCGACATTTACTCCCCAGGACTTAAAATTGTCACTGATCTTCGCAAAGGGTGTTTCAAATGCAACATTCTATACGTAAATATGCGTTCTTGGTCAATTTGATGGCATATGGTTGTATAACTAAGCCAACTTAGCGACTTTCCACCGACACAAAGTAAGAAAGAGTTAGCGATTCTTTCTTCGTAAACTGTGTCCCATGTATGCCGCAACATTTTATATCACTCGAAATGTCACGGTTGGCGGTTTGATTCAAAGTATTTTCATTCATGCACGCGAATTATGTATACCTGAACAGAGCGTGAAATGCAGTACGCACTCTGTGACATTCATTTACTCCCGTGATTTTACTCCCGAGAGGGACTGTTTCTTGTTGCAATGCATTTACTCCCCAAAAGGAGTAAAACTACTTTTTTTTCTTTCTTAGAGTGTGGTTGGTACACCGAAATATCGTATTGGTTGGTTCATCGAAACATGACCAGGCAACGCGGCGGAGACAAGAACAGAGGACATGCACGGACAGCGTTCCTTACACAAATACGGGTAACGCTGTCCGTGCGTGTCCTCTGTTCTTGTCTCCGCCGCGTTGCCTGGTCATATTTCGATGTTTCGTAAGGCACGCAAAGGTTCGCAGACTTGACTTTTCTATTCAGAAGTTAGAAATACTACTAATGATTGAGATCTTAGAATTAAGAATAGTGAGCTTAGAATCGAATGTTGAGAATGCACAGTGTACTAAATAGATTCCTTCCCACAGCATACTTAGCAAAATTTCAAAGACATTTTTTTTTTTCGTAGAACGTCATACAACGGCGCCCCACGAGAGCTGGTAGGTAGTGGCCATTACAGATGTTTCCCACACTTTTCATCTGGCTAATAATGGAAGCTGAAATAAACACATTTTCACTTCGTAACTAGAATTACGGTGACATATTACAGACTTAACGCGTGACAGCTTCTCGATACAGTAAAGAGATAGACGTGCATACACAACACAGTCAAGCCTTGGCGAACTTTTTCGAATTTCCCGAAAGAAAGTCCGAATTTCGCGAGCTTAGGGGAGTTGAGGACTTCGAAGTGATGCAGAGGCAGGATGACCGATACTGAGTTCTAAAGACACAACTTCACCGCATGGCACGGTGTGCGCCAACCGTTGCCACGAATGATAGAGTTATCGCTTGTGATTGAAAGAGAGAGGGGGGCGTACGCCTTCTCGTGGCAATTTTCACATATCCCAAATGCCACAAAAAGGCGTACGCCCCATTTTCTCTTCGAATCAGAAGCGATAGCAAATCAGTCGTGGCAATGATTGGCGCACAGCCTCAAGTACGCAAACGTCGCCGCACCAACGCCGACGTTTGAGTATTTGTAAACAGATACACCACATGCAGCCAAAGAGCTGCGGCTTCTTTCTTTTTTTTGCTCTCTATGTGTCCGCGTGCGCTTTGTCTTTGTGCGCTCTTTTACCATGTCGAATTTCAAGAAACAGACTCTTGACCTTCCGACAGTCCTGTTAATACACCTTTCAGTTGCGCCTGCGGAACAAAACATGGTGTTTATCTATAAACCTACACCGTACTTTACACGCCGAAAGGCGTATAAAAATTACTGTATATCGAGAACATCGCCAAACAAGCCCTGAGGATGTCATAAATAAAAAAAATCAAACAAAAACATCGAAGATGTCAATACCCGCATTCTAGAGAAAGAAACCGAAAGGAAGAAAAATGTCTCGAAAAGCGGGAACGGAAGCTATATTATGTAGCGTCTTCCACGTATTTTTAACGCAACCGAAACTTCAAAAAGCTTTTTCCGCGCATCCGAATAATGTCGGGTGTGCACGCCACGACGAACTAGAGCAACAACGTCCAGCGCCACACGCGACAAAGACGCCAGGCGAAAATATTCGTGCATGTTGTATGTGGCACAGTTCTCCAACTATTTTGTATATTGACATCTTTCTCTCTCTCTCTCTCTCTCGCATCCTACGACGCACGGCAATAACTCTGTTCTGGCGTTGTACCGCATCTAGTTGCCTATCGGTCTCCAACACCCGGCCTTGTTTCCCTCGCCGCTTTGTTTTACACGTCTTCACTCGACAACGTTCCCTAAGTTTGCCATCGACCATGAAGGAATAACATATTCAAATTTATGAAGGTTTCTTTACGCAATACTGAGCAATGCGTCGGAATATATAGACGCGCGTACGAAGAAAGAAAGAAAGATAAGCAGATTCGTCAATTTTTGTTTTTTTTCCTCTATGCTTTCCAGATCGTGTTATGCCGCGCCCGAACTATATTGGCGCGCGCATTTATTCCGTAGCTCATTTACATAGCAGATCTGTTAGGCGGAATCGAAGTTGTTTGGATTGCGAAATGCGGTTGATCAGTTTCAAGGCGGCGTCCCAGATGCGTCTTTGACGGTTTAAACGTGCTTTTGCGAAGCTTGCATTTGCTAAAATGAACTGGGTATACTGTTTGTCGAAGCGCGCTGAATACGTGCAGTCGGGAAACCTTGTCGAAATTTCTTATCAGATTGGGGGATGTATTTCTCTGGTGTTCATGTCATTTCGTGTTTTTTAACGCTCCGCGTGATATGCGTGTGTGCATGTAAAACGGGAACGTCTACTCGGCGGGTTCGTGAAGTACAAGAAGAACCGGATTTGGAACCGGGGGGGGGGGGGGGGGGGAGAGGGCTGATGTGTGCATCATCGTTTAAAAAGCGGTTCTCTTTCTCAAATGACGTTGAAGACCGATGGAAATTCTACACTCCAAAAACGAAACTTCAGCGCGGAACGCGCTTTTTGACGAATAAAAATTTCGCCCAACCATTTCGCCGAATAATACAGTTATGATTTGAAAGGAGAGAGCGGTGAGTGCGCCTTTTTCTGGCAGTTAACTAATATCCAAACTGTCACAAAAAGACGTATACCTGCCGTCTTCAACAAATGAGGGGAAAGAAAAGCACATAAATCTGAATGACGGTTCGGTTCTGAAGGTGTTATGCAGTAAGTTTTGCTTTGAGACTGTGCCTAACTATTCAAACAGTGTGTTAGGAGGAACAACGCAATATACTTTCACAAAACCTAGACTTGTGAGAATGTCCTGGAAAATCAGCCTTCGGAGGAGCGTGATCTTAGAGGTGCGGCCCGATCTGCTGCCGTGACGTAAGGAGCAGAGTATGACGTAGGAGCAGCATAGCGACTAGCCCTGAGAGGACCACCCGATGTAAGTGTCTCTCGCATGGCTCTCTCAGGGCTGTTTGCTATGCTCCTATGTTTGCTATGTTGTCCCCCGCGCCAGCCTCATAACCTCATGGCGTGAACCTCACTTATTCTTTTACGAGCTCTTTAATTGTAGGAGACTAGAGGCTCGTAGATGGTGTACAGATCAAAGACCTCCCTCGTGCGCTGTAGGGCATTTACGATCACTGTCTTTGTGCAAGAGCGCTTTCGCGTGCATTCTGTCGCTGTCAAAAGCAAAAAAAAAAAAAAAAAAAAACACAAAAAAGAGAAAAGAACGAAAAACGTATATGCAAAACATTAGTTTTGTACTGCTTACGCAACCCAAGCGGCACACAATATTGGGCCCATATTGGATGGTCATTGGCGATACGGGTCCAATATGGGACCCGTTTCGCCAAAATTTCCCCCATATTGGCTGAAACTGGGCAATATGGGCCCCATATTGCCCAGTCTAAGCCAATATTAGGAAAATCCTGGCAATATCGGCCCCATATTGTCCACTTTGAGCCAATATTGGGAAAATCCTGGCAATATGGGCCCCATACTGCCCGTGTACACGCCATATTGACTGAAAATTCAGAAAATGGTACGTACCCGTGTTGCACAAATGCCCAAGCAGCACGGCAAGATTGGACGTTGAAACGTGTGAAATGCCCAATATGTCGTTACATCCAACAACTTCCCGCTGATGATACACATTGTTCGAAGCAGTCAACATACGTGGCAATCCTTTATTTGCCTTTTTGCCTTTATTTTTCCCTTTTTTCCTGGGAATAGCAAGCCGCCATACCGGTGGCTAACCTTTCCCTCTTATTTTTTTATATATAATAAACATATCCCCCCTCCCCCCATTGTAACGTTCACTAGAACTCGACAACTCAACTTTCCACGCTCTGGAAGCAGCCGCCATCTTGCTTCGCGATGCAAATGCCAATCGGTCGAGCCGACTGAGAGCGAGCGGGTCGTTTGAGCGAAATCACGCGTCCTACAACTAATGCGCATGCGCGACAGTCGGATCGGACGTTTCATACAGGCTAGAATGTCCCTGGTTCCTGCAATCATAACGGAATTGCGGCAGGTCAAGTAAACAACACAAGGTTTGATGGGAAGGGATGGCTCTTCTGTAAAGTTAGCTGCTTTCAAGTTGCTGCAAGCAGTGCGAGTTGCTCTGGCGTACGACCGTCACCGTCACGAAAGTGTTTCGCTCCTTTGTACTATCGGAGCGGGTTGGAAATTTATGGTTCATAGAATATTGCGATCCCAATGAAGGCTTCTGAGGGATGTTTGGCATTGGCAGTTCCGTGGGACTGCTTGTGTCCTTCAGCAAGACGGGCGTAGCACCCGTTCTTCGTTCTTGGGGCGATGCAGTGTTTTTTTTTTTTAAATTGTATGCAACGTGGATCAATGAGATCTACAGAAATGAAAAAGCAGAAAAAAAAGAGAGCAGTAATATCAGTGGTGGAATTAAACCGGATAATGCTTTATTATTACGCGGACTCCCCGTTGTCGTTATCACATTGGCAATATTGGCGCAAAATGGGCTTGCTTGCCAATATGGGCTGCCCATATTGGTCCAATATGGAACCTGGTTGCACTCCCCATATTGGTCCAATATTGGCAGCCCATATGGGCCCAATATTAGACCAATGGTGGCGTGCTGCTTGGGAATACATCACATATTTCTACATCACATTACATCACATTAGGCTGCGCCAGAAACAGAACACTGTATACAAAGTCCACCATGGCGGTAGTGATGACCAACGTTCCACCGTTCACGCTAAAGACAACAGTGTTTACGCCCCCCCCCCCCCCCCCGTGGTTCCTTCCATTGTCACGGCTTTCCTTTTTTGTATTCCTGGTCTCAAGGTAACAAGGAACCGAGTGCCAACATTATTTCTTAAACAGCTGGCGGGAGGACACGATGTCATTGCGTATGCGCTTCGTACGCTGCAGTCATCTAAGATTGATTCACTAGTCCCGGAATGCCCTTTGGCTGCTTTTATTGTTCCGACGGCCTCAGAGTCACAGCGAAAGTGTCCATAAATACACTTACATATTCATTGCATATTCATTGCTCAACCAATGATGGACTTAATTGCAACCTTAAGAGCGATTGTGCCAGCAGCCTTGTATATCGTCTTGGCCGTTTCGCTGGTAAGCGCCTCCTTCAGCTTCTTCCACTTGCTGTATTCCGACTCGTCGTCTATGTCCCCATTGCTGTCTTCAAGAATATAGCTGACGGCTTCCAGGGTTGCACCCAGTTCTTCTTCGTGCCCTTTCATGGTTGCCTGCAACTCAGCCTTAACGTTTTCCAGTTGCCTCTCCAGTTCCTCCTTCTCCTCTTTGGTGACGTCATCCCTCTTAGTTTCACTAGCCAGAGTTAGTTGACGATCCACCAAGCTGAGGATCTTTGAAACTGTGTCCTCCAATTCTTGGGCGTCCAATGCATCTGAGTGGTAAGGACACGTTTTAAAAGAGCGATAAATCCGTAGTAGTGCCTTCCTGTTCAGCAAAATTAGTCTTCGAATGCCTACTGAAACAATCCTTTGAATCGAGCAAGAACTCACCGTGTGTTTCGACGACGACCTTGGCGGTCCTACGAATGAAATTGCTAATTAGGTAAAACACTTTCCCTTGAAGGGCGAGAAAGATTTTCAGAGTTGGTGCGGTGCATGCAATAATTACACGTGTATTAGACAATGTGTAGAATGTAAGCAGGTCGCAGCAGTATGTGGGTGGATACTCACGTCGGCACTGTAGCGCCATCTGTGACCATTCCATGGAAATAAAAGTGTCATTCAGTTATGCGACGTTATTGCATATACAACAGTGGAAATCTACGTCACTTAAAAACGAATGAAACGCTTAAAAATCTGAATGTGAAACTTACAGGCCGCAACAAGTAGAAGTGCGGTGATAGTTACTTCACAATTCATGCTGAATGCAACTGTAAAGTAGAGGCCGCCTTATCAGACAACGCACATTCGAGGCGTAGGAGAACAAACTACACGGTTAGTGAGACCTGTTATATTCAATGTGCTGGTGTTCATTCCAGCCTAATTTCCGAACTTTCGTTACCAGCCGTAAATTAATAAACCAAGCGTAATTTTGAACACTATGCGTATAGAATCGGTGTGCACGTGACAGCAGTTCTTACCTTGTGCCCAACACCACACACCGCGAAGCGTAGTGTCTCGAATCAGTTGACGATCCGTTACTTATACTCATTTCGGCACTGCGTTAGCCAATGTGTCCCATTGTTATAGCATCATAGATATTACAGAAAATCCAGACGCTTACGTACAGGGGAGGTGCTGAAGCGCCAGGACGACAATAGGAAGTCTTAGGAAATCGGAGCGCCCTCCGATAACGATTGCGTATCGCTCTCGGTCAATCCGATATTAACAACGTGATGCGACCCACTTCGAAGGAATCAGGCGGTTGGCTTATCATGTTTGCGAAAAAGTCATCGTGAAGCTTCTACCTTTTCTAAAACTCTCTATTGTCTCGTGGGGGGGGGGGGGGGGCATATATAAGTTTGATAAGCAGGAGGTGGCGTCCACGCAAGGAGAGGTCAGCCAGACCTATGTCGGCTTGCTACGCCCTGGTGGAGCAAAAAAAATGAATGACCAATGTGTTTCCGGGTAGAGTACAGTTAGCTAGGTGAGAGACCACTTATTTCTTATCCGATGTGAGTGAGCAATGATAAAGTCCAGTCAAACTGCTCAGTGAGACACCTGATGGGTGTCAATGTGCCTTCACCCCGTGTAAACATATGGATGGTGCCTTGCATACATTGGCACTTTCCTCACAGATTGATCGAGAAGCCCCGCTCTCGGGGAGCAGTATTTAGCATGCTCCCCACATTGCCTGTACAATTTGACTGCACGAAGGGAAGTCCCTCAGGACGAGAGCCGCCGATATTTCGAACAGAGACTCTTCTTGTTCTGGGAATCAACTTTTCTTCTCAAACTCTTCTCTGTTTTCGAAATATCGGCGGCTCTCAGCCCGTGTAAATATGGATGCTGCCTTGCTTACCTTGGAACCTTCCCCACAGATTGATCGGGAAGCCCCGCTCTCAGGGAGCAGTGTTTGACATGCTCACCAGGTTTGTCTGTACAATTTGACTGCACGAAGGTAAGTACCTCAGGACGAGAGCCGCCGATATTTCGAACAGACTGTTCTTCTGGGAATCAACTTTTCTTCTCAAACTCTTCTCTGTTTTCGAAATATCGGCGGCTCTCAGCCCGTGTAAATATGGATGCTGCCTTGCTTACCTTGGAACCTTCCCCACAGATTGATCGGGAAGCCCCGCTCTCAGGGAGCAGTGTTTGACATGCTCACCAGGTTTGTCTGTACAATTTGACTGCACGAAGGTAAGTACCTCAGGACGAGAGCCGCCGATATTTCGAACAGACTGTTCTTCTGGGAATCAACTTTTCTTCTCAAACTCTTCTCTGTTTTCGAAATATCGGCGGCTCTCAGCCCGTGTAAATATGGATGCTGCCTTGCTTACCTTGGAACCTTCCCCACAGATTGATCGGGAAGCCCCGCTCTCAGGGAGCAGTGTTTGACATGCTCACCAGGTTTGTCTGTACAATTTGACTGCACGAAGGTAAGTACCTCAGGACGAGAGCCGCCGATATTTCGAACAGACTGTTCTTCTGGGAATCAACTTTTCTTCTCAAACTCTTCTCTGTTTTCGAAATATCGGCGGCTCTCAGCCCGTGTAAATATGGATGCTGCCTTGCTTACCTTGGAACCTTCCCCACAGATTGATCGGGAAGCCCCGCTCTCAGGGAGCAGTGTTTGACATGCTCACCAGGTTTGTCTGTACAATTTGACTGCACGAAGGTAAGTACCTCAGGACGAGAGCCGCCGATATTTCGAACAGACTGTTCTTCTGGGAATCAACTTTTCTTCTCAAACTCTTCTCTGTTTTCGAAATATCGGCGGCTCTCAGCCCGTGTAAATATGGATGCTGCCTTGCTTACCTTGGAACCTTCCCCACAGATTGATCGGGAAGCCCCGCTCTCAGGGAGCAGTGTTTGACATGCTCACCAGGTTTGTCTGTACAATTTGACTGCACGAAGGTAAGTACCTCAGGACGAGAGCCGCCGATATTTCGAACAGACTGTTCTTCTGGGAATCAACTTTTCTTCTCAAACTCTTCTCTGTTTTCGAAATATCGGCGGCTCTCAGCCCGTGTAAATATGGATGCTGCCTTGCTTACCTTGGAACCTTCCCCACAGATTGATCGGGAAGCCCCGCTCTCAGGGAGCAGTGTTTGACATGCTCACCAGGTTTGTCTGTACAATTTGACTGCACGAAGGTAAGTACCTCAGGACGAGAGCCGCCGATATTTCGAACAGACTGTTCTTCTGGGAATCAACTTTTCTTCTCAAACTCTTCTCTGTTTTCGAAATATCGGCGGCTCTCAGCCCGTGTAAATATGGATGCTGCCTTGCTTACCTTGGAACCTTCCCCACAGATTGATCGGGAAGCCCCGCTCTCAGGGAGCAGTGTTTGACATGCTCACCAGGTTTGTCTGTACAATTTGACTGCACGAAGGTAAGTACCTCAGGACGAGAGCCGCCGATATTTCGAACAGACTGTTCTTCTGGGAATCAACTTTTCTTCTCAAACTCTTCTCTGTTTTCGAAATATCGGCGGCTCTCAGCCCGTGTAAATATGGATGCTGCCTTGCTTACCTTGGAACCTTCCCCACAGATTGATCGGGAAGCCCCGCTCTCAGGGAGCAGTGTTTGACATGCTCACCAGGTTTGTCTGTACAATTTGACTGCACGAAGGTAAGTACCTCAGGACGAGAGCCGCCGATATTTCGAACAGACTGTTCTTCTGGGAATCAACTTTTCTTCTCAAACTCTTCTCTGTTTTCGAAATATCGGCGGCTCTCAGCCCGTGTAAATATGGATGCTGCCTTGCTTACCTTGGAACCTTCCCCACAGATTGATCGGGAAGCCCCGCTCTCAGGGAGCAGTGTTTGACATGCTCACCAGGTTTGTCTGTACAATTTGACTGCACGAAGGTAAGTACCTCAGGACGAGAGCCGCCGATATTTCGAACAGACTGTTCTTCTGGGAATCAACTTTTCTTCTCAAACTCCAGATCCAATACTCGCTGTTGGAAATATCGGCGGCTTTCACCTCGTGTAAATATGGATGCTGCCTTGCATACCTTGGCACCTTCCTCACAGATTGATCGGGAAGGACCACTCTCTGGGAGCAGCGTTTGACATGCTCACCAGGTTGTCTGTACAATTTGACTGCATGAAGCAAAGTGCCTCATGAGGAGAGCCGCCGATATTTCGAACAGACTGTTCTTCTGGGAATCAACTTTTCTTCTCAAACTCCAGATCCAATACTCGCTGTTGGAAATATCGGCGGCTTTCACCTCGTGTAAATATGGATGCTGCCTTGCATACCTTGGCACCTTCCTCACAGATTGATCGGGAAGGACCACTCTCTGGGAGCAGCGTTTGACATGCTCACCAGGTTGTCTGTACAATTTGACTGCATGAAGCAAAGTGCCTCATGAGGAGAGCCGCCGATATTTCGAACAGACTGTTCTTCTGGGAATCAACTTTTCCTCTCAAACTCCAGATCCAATACTCTCTGTTCGAAATATCGGCGGCTTCCACCTCGTGTAAATATGGATGCTGCCTTGCATACCTTGGCACCTTCCTCACAGATTGATCGGGAAGGACCACTCTCTGGGAGCAGCGTTTGACATGCTCACCAGGTTGTCTGTACAATTTGACTGCATGAAGCAAAGTGCCTCATGAGGAGAGCCGCCGATATTTCGAACAGACTGTTCTTCTGGGAATCAACTTTTCCTCTCAAACTCCAGATCCAATACTCTCTGTTCGAAATATCGGCGGCTTCCACCTCGTGTAAATATGGATGCTGCCTTGCATACCTTGGCACCTTCCTCACAGATTGATCGGGAAGGACCACTCTCTGGGAGCAGCGTTTGACATGCTCACCAGGTTGTCTGTACAATTTGACTGCATGAAGCAAAGTGCCTCATGAGGAGAGCCGCCGATATTTCGAACAGACTGTTCTTCTGGGAATCAACTTTTCTTCTCAAACTCCAGATCCAATACTCGCTGTTGGAAATATCGGCGGCTTTCACCTCGTGTAAATATGGATGCTGCCTTGCATACCTTGGCACCTTCCTCACAGATTGATCGGGAAGGACCACTCTCTGGGAGCAGCGTTTGACATGCTCACCAGGTTGTCTGTACAATTTGACTGCATGAAGCAAAGTGCCTCATGAGGAGAGCCGCCGATATTTCGAACAGACTGTTCTTCTGGGAATCAACTTTTCCTCTCAAACTCCAGATCCAATACTCTCTGTTCGAAATATCGGCGGCTTCCACCTCGTGTAAATATGGATGCTGCCTTGCATACCTTGGCACCTTCCTCACAGATTGATCGGGAAGGACCACTCTCTGGGAGCAGCGTTTGACATGCTCACCAGGTTGTCTGTACAATTTGACTGCATGAAGCAAAGTGCCTCATGAGGAGAGCCGCCGATATTTCGAACAGACTGTTCTTCTGGGAATCAACTTTTCCTCTCAAACTCCAGATCCAATACTCTCTGTTCGAAATATCGGCGGCTTCCACCTCGTGTAAATATGGATGCTGCCTTGCATACCTTGGCACCTTCCTCACAGATTGATCGGGAAGGACCACTCTCTGGGAGCAGCGTTTGACATGCTCACCAGGTTGTCTGTACAATTTGACTGCATGAAGCAAAGTGCCTCATGAGGAGAGCCGCCGATATTTCGAACAGACTGTTCTTCTGGGAATCAACTTTTCCTCTCAAACTCCAGATCCAATACTCTCTGTTCGAAATATCGGCGGCTTCCACCTCGTGTAAATATGGATGCTGCCTTGCATACCTTGGCACCTTCCTCACAGATTGATCGGGAAGGACCACTCTCTGGGAGCAGCGTTTGACATGCTCACCAGGTTGTCTGTACAATTTGACTGCATGAAGGGAAGTGCCTCAGGAGGAGCAGCCGATGTTTCGAACACAGTCTTGTTCTGGGAATCAACTTTTCTTCTGAAACTCATCTCCGGGATCCAAAAGTTTCCGTTCGAAATATCGGCGGCTCTCGTCCTGAGGCAGTTGGGCGATTTTCTACCCGTCTACATTTTGACTGCAGTACTTAAGGCTGGTTCACACTGCAGCGTTTACGGCTGCGTGTACCTTCGTTCTATCTTGAAGGACGTTCCGTTGCAGTGATTCGTTGTCCGCGGACGTAACACGCAAGCGCAACCGTATACGCAGCAGTGTGGATCAGCCTTTATTCTTAACCAGTTTTAGTACATCGGAAGAATTATACGAAAACGATACGACAAAGGAAGTTATCAAATCCAAGTTTAGCAGTGTGATGTCACCCACTTCAAAGAACCAGGTCGACTGGCTTATCATTTTTTCGGAACCGTTATCGTGAGCGCGTTCCGATCTACAAACACTCCCTAATACGGAGTTCTGGCGTATCGGAAGAATTCTGCGAAAACGATACGACAAAGGAAGTTATCAAATCCAAGCTTAGCAGGGTGATGTCACCCACTTCAAAGAACCAGGGCGACTGGCTTATCATTTTCTCGGAACCGTTATCGTGAGCGCATTCCGATCTACAAACACTCCCTAATACGGAGTTTTAGCGTATCGGAAGAATTCTACGAAAACGATACGATTTATGACCCGAACAACCACAATACTTCGTTGATTATTGTGCATGCGGCGTTCATTATGAACGGGGATTTCCATGTTTTCGTGACGCGAATCTCTCACGTGTTTGATGTTGATGTTGACAAGAAAAAAGAAAAAAGATAATAGGGAGAGATTGAATTCGACACACGAAAAATTCGGCTACTCCCATAAGCAGACCCCCCTCCCCCCCGAGATATGCTGTATGTGCGTCGGTGTTTGAATTTTGCAACATGACAACGCGCAACAGCTTGAAGGATGAGGGTGCACTACGTTGTGACTCAGAGGTGTCATGCGCCCGCACAAACCAGTCAGAGACGTATTTAGATTTCTTGGTAGAGTTGGCCTTAACTGTTGTTTCCGATTGCCATTTGCTCTGAATAAAACAACCAGGCCAGACTGATTTCTGCATGAGCACATACTGATATTGTTTCTGTTTGTGAAAATGTGCAATGTATTCTCCAGTTTGCTTTCCTAGGTACCAGCCAGAGCCCTAGCGACAGGGGCAGCCGCCCCGGGCGCCCTCGTCAAAAAATGGCGCCGAGCGGCAGGCCCTGGCAGGTTGGTTGGACAGTATAAAGTGGGAATGAAGACAATTTGAATTTACGATCTTGGCAATACAAGTAGCGTTTCCTTTTCTTTGTTTACAGGGCTTCCGACGGCAGTGGGAGGGGGGGGGGGCGCTTGAAATTTAACCTACCCTGGGCGCAAACTCCCCTCGCTGCCTCTCTGGCAAACGTTTCTTCTTCATTTTTTTTCATGCAACTAAAGCACTCGCCTATCGAGGAATAAGTAGTGGACTTCCTCGCCATCTTATACATACTGATTGCGGCCCCGACGAGGGAGGTAACATCCTTGGTGGACGACGAAGTGCTTAAACGTTGTAAAGCGTTCGTCGTACGTTATAGCGTGGCAGGAACGCACACGGGTATCGTATATTTTTAAAAGGCCCCTTTTGACCGCGCGTGCCTATTAGCACACATTGATGCTCCCCGACGATGAATCATTCCAGAGAACAACCGGGGGAGAAATAATACGCGTGAAAAATATGGAAGGCCGAACCTGTGGATTATAGCTGAGGCCGAAAGAAACCGTATGAAAAATCGGCAGCTTAGGCAAATGGCATCTGCTCGCAAATGGGTCAGAGTGATTCTTAACGTTACGCTCAGGGGTGCCGCTGGGTCATTTTTCAGGAATGGGCAAGATCTCAGATCCGGCCGTCGCTGCACAGTCCCACTTTATTTAGGACGAATAGGTCGTGTGCTGTTTGCGGGCTACGGAACGAAAAAGAAAAGTGTGAGAAATACGACGGGAACCTTCAGAGATGTGCAGCCTTGACCACGTCGGCAGGGCTCTCGCAAAGTCACGAAAAAATAAAAGAAAAGAAAAGGTCTGAGCCAGGGGCCAGAGTGGGGGGGGGGCAAGTGTCCCCTTGCCCCCCTTCAACGGCACCCATGGTTATGCTCACTATGCATCGGAATTTGTGGTACGGATTACGCGAAGAAATTCCACTTATGTGTGAAGGTAACAGGCCGTATTGCGAACCATTCATTCTTCGTCTCATAGGATGAAAACTTGGGGTAGTTGGGACATACTTCGCGGTGCAAGAGCGCCAAAACACAACAAGGAGAAGGAGACACCACAGAACGCCGACTCTGTGCAGCCACCAGTCAAGAGTTCTGCGACATTGTCTCCTTCTCCGTGGTGTGTTTACGTTGCTGCACCTCAACGTCACTCTTCGTCTTCTTTTTATTATTAAATCAGGTGTCGCGGGATATACTTTTTAGGTTATGGAGTCAACAAGTTTTCGATGGAAACTCGGACCTGTTAAAAATTAAGACAAAGTAGGAGTAGAGAATTAAGGAACTCGAAGGAGGTCTCATAGTGTCATATTGCGATGCGAAATGCCTCATGGTACACTGCTTGTGTTCCCTAGATATTGTCGCACACGCTGCGAGTAACCTATAGTGTCAGTATTTGGTCGCACAGCAACCTAAAGGCCATTCTTTGAGCGAGAATACGAGATTATAACGTACAGGATTCTATAAAACGAAGTAACCGGCAGCAACCACACTATGAAATAAAAAAAGTATCACAGTACGCTGCCTGTTTCCTATTGTCCAAAATGTGGCAACACGTCGCCTGTAAACTTAATCTGTCGAGCATAGAAATTCCAGTATTCGAATCCACACAACCACCTAAAAAACTAACGCTTTAGCGAAAACGTCGAAAAGGCGCCATTATATCGAACAGAATTCTACAAAAACGAATCAACTTGGACGAGGCACCGTCCGCTCACACTGGCTCCGAGTTCGTTAAAGGTGATCCGAATTTCTAAAAACTTCTTCCCTGCCTTTCCCTGGCGGCTTCTTTTCCCACTTTAAGCTCTAATTGGCTGATGGGCTATGGAAAGAATTAGGCTTAGTTAAAACTTTCACGGGACGCCGGCTGAGCTAGCTGTCAGATGCACCGTTTGTTTAAGGGATTCCACGAGAATGCTCGTGGTGCGGGGATGCGAGCCCCTGGGGAAGGAAAAATTATGCGCGCAGCAATTGAAGGCGAGGGAATGGAACATGAGTAACTAGGTTTGGAGGGAACGGTGCAACCCTTTTCTGGCTAAAAGTGCAGGCGCGATCATGATAAAGGGTGTTTCTATAAACTCTCTGCAATTGTAGATATGGCGGTCTGTATGTTAAAACACTTCACGATGCAATAGAGGAATATGAAATGATATTTGGGCGTTTACGGCTAGCCATGCCGATCCACGTACTCGTTGGGTAGATAAAGAAGGGGGGGGGGGGGGATTTGCAAACCTTCAATCGTACCAGCAGCCCACAAACTTGAAACACGCACTTGTTGTAGTTACGAGTGCGTTGTGAATATGGCTGCCCCTTGCCTCCGTAAGAGTTTCTTGGGCAAATCGTCGAAGGCGTGCCAGCGTGGTGTAATGCTTTACGCACTGCTCAGGTAATCAAATGTTGCAGGTTCGACACCCGCCGCCCGTTTGCTCTCTTGGCCGTCTTGTGGTGTTCAAATGTTACGTCTTTAGAGAGGTCGTGTATGATAGACAGATCACTGACACAATGTACTATGTTCCGCGGGAAGTCTTCTCGGTTGGAGTATGTTGTTGTACGGTTTAATTATACCGGCTTTGTGTAACACCAGAAAAGGAAATTAAAAGTCGGTCGTTTCGATGCCTATACGGGCTTCATGAAAAGCGCAAAAAAAAAAAAAAAAAAAAAAAGAAAGAAACGCTGGTCAGTGTCTTGGACATGGCTTGTGTGGAGGAAACACAAAGAAGAATGGGCTGATGACGTGCGCCATTTGCGTTCACTGCAGTTCTGTCTGGTTTTGGGCTGGGAGCGTTTGGTTGTGGGTAGCTCTGTTGGTTCCAGTGTGCCAAATAAGCTGAGGTGACCCACGTTCGAATCCGTGAGCCAGCTGTGCAGTTTCAGTGTTTTCCCTGGGTTTTCCTCAGACGTTTTAAGACAAATGTCGACACAGCTCCCTGTGAAGTCGACCCAGGACGCACGGTCCCCCCTGCTCTAGTCGTGACGTTGCCCGCCTGAGCGTGGCCGACTACGCTAACCAGTTCCGTCACGATGACATCTGCTGGTTCGTTCCATTTCAGAACAGCCCTGACCATGCAGCTCCCATGACATAGTGGTTATAGGATGATCGCTTTCCAGGCCGTGACGGGGAGGTGACACAGGATTGAATCTCGGCACCGGCTGTGCTGTCTGAGGTTTTCCCCTCGGTTTTCCGAAGACTTTCCAAACGAATGTCGGCACAGTTCCCAATGAAGTCGGCCCAGGACGCATAGTAACCCACCCTGTCCCTCACTCCTTGCTACTGTCCACTCTCCATCTGTCCACGTCTGTACGCCGCTCATAGCCACGGTTGCTTCGCGGCGCTAACACGTTTCTTTTTTTTTTTTAAGTAACAGCTTGGACAGCGTTTTGTTCATGCGTTCATGATGAAGCTTATATAAGCATCGAAACGGCCAACTTTTGACCATTTCTTCTGTGTCAAGTCGATGTATTTTAGAAACGCAAGCACAGGTCTTCTGGCTCTTGGTCTAGCTTTCAGTGAACTGCGCGTGTCCCGTTAGAACTAAAGTATTTCTCTTTCACTGCAAGTCAAATGATACAGGTTCGAGGATATTATGAGCATTATATTGTATTGACTATTTTATCTCATAACCTAAGAGCCCTAATTCAACCCATAAGTGAATTCCCCATTCCCTGCACACATGCCTCATTACATCCGCAGGCCCTGCAAGGACGCCATATCCGTTATCGGCGGCCATCGACCAAGGAGAGAAAAAAACAGGATCACCATTGATCCTCAATCTCTAGCAAGCCGGAGAGTAAACACCGTACTCCTCTCCGCCGTTTAATTTCCTGCACAGTGCTGTCAACTTAAGCATGTTCGTTTCCACTTGATTACTTAGCGCACGACTGCGGTAACAGCCAAGCGACATTGGAACTCCAATTTAGAGCGCCACTAGGACCTTGTAAGAACAACATGAGTCGAGGAGCTCATTAACCGCATATCAGCCTGCTCAAGTGACGTCGTAGAGGAAGCAGTAATGAGGTCACTTCCGTTTTGTACGGTCCGCCGCCTCGGGCTACGACTTTGACTCGGTGTAAGGCAAAGACAAGCATGGGTTGAGACGGCTCAATCAGAGTGTGAAATTGCCACTTGGGACGAAGGGAAGATTGGGAAACATGCCCTTGGGTGGTTGCACGGCGTTTCAATAACATCTTTTGTCAGGTGCATATTACCGGATGCGATGAGGGGATATTGGAAAAAGGGGTTCATTTCCCGAATGTGAAAGGCTGGATAGAAGAGATGCTTCTGAAGTGAACCGCTAGTTGTTTCTTGTGATTTCCAGCGTCGTTTATTTTTCTTGCGTGGTCCTGCATGGTCATTGCAAGATAATGGTCATCAATGCATGATCATCAAGAAGTGGTCGGTCAAAGAAAAGTGCAGGGAGTGCAGGGAGGTGTCATCCCAAATGGAAATTGCCTGCTGTCAACCACCGGCGAGTGGTCCGTTTTTGGTCGGCAAGCGACTTAGTCGGCCACTGCACCTTGGACCAACGTTGGTCTGATGTCGCTCACAGTGGTGGTTGGCGAATGACGTTGGGTCGCGAGCGTTGCGTGACGTGTTGCGAGCGCGCTATTGAGAGATTGGCATAATAAAGACGGGCCAGCGTCGGCCCTGCACTGCAAACAAACTCGAAAATAATGCAGCTGAAGAAAACACGCTTGGACGGTTGGCAAAAAGTCAGTTGGCAATTGGTCGACGACTCTTTCGCCAGCCAATATTGGCATAATGTTCCATAGTGATAGGTAGAGCGAGGTTTTGCAAGCCGTCTTGCAGGGGGCAGATCTGTACCAATAAACGAGCTCATTGGCCAAGCACTTGCCAAGCACGGCTAGGTTGGCCAGCCAGGCTCTTGCCAAGCTTGGTCAAATCTCGGTAGCGTCGGGGAGAGGGAAACGCGGAATGGTGTAGTACTGCATAAGTTCGACTTTCGGTTGGTCAAGTGATTGTCTCAAACCAAAAGCACGTGCACCGGCCAAAACAGAGCCGTTATATTCATGGTGAACTAATACGACATGCAATTCCACATTTCAGTGTTGTTTGTGTGCGCGGAGAATTTAACTTAGACACTTCCCCCTTCATTTTGACTCATACGCGAACAGGACTCTCGAATTTGTGGAAGCTCGCGAGACAACATGTGTATATTATCTGTTCTTCCTCAGGAAAGAAATGCAATTTCTTTTCTTTGTGAGCTGTTTGAGTCTAGTGGTCTCGGGCATATTGCGAGCTTTTATGGTTCTCCCCTACGCCGTTACCCTACGCCGCGAGACAATTGAGTGTCAATATGAGCGACGCCACAGGACTACTTTGGCCTAACTTGGCACACTGCAGGCTGGCCAATGCTTGGCAAGACATTGGCCAGGGTACAGATCTGTGTCAAGAAACAAGCTTGTTAGGCGATAATGCACCAACCAAAGTCGGGTAGGTCAGCCTAGCTTTTGCAAGCTCGGCCCAACATGTGCTCGTTGCTTCGGCATAGTTGGCCCATCGTTGCTGTTAATGGGTGGGCCGCCATATAGCCGACAAAGCGCAGGCTATTGCCCAGACTTGGTTCTACACTGGCCCTGTTTTGGCCCCATGTCTTATAGGTCGGTCTGCTACATTGGTCCAAGATTGGCAGTATTAATTGGAGCCGAGTAAGGGCAATGTCAATCCCCAAGCTTGGCCCAACCTTTTTTTTTTTTTTTTTGCAAGGACGGCCCAACGACTTTTAGGTCGCACTTAAGCACCCGCTTGAGGGTAGTTACAATAATGGTGGGTTTGTGTCACCCCTGTGTAGTACGCCATTGCATGCTATACGCCATTGCGGCCTTTCCACTTAGCTTCTCTCTCCTATCAGGTATAGGTGCGCGTAAAGATGTATAAGGAGGAAGAAAACCGAAAATACCCCCCCCTCCCAAGAAAAAAACAGTTTGTTTCGTTTTATTTTCAGCCGCTCAAAGGTCTAATGAAAACCTCAAAAATTCAAAACTGCGCCTTTCGTGCGTCAGCATGTTGTGAGGCACCTATCAGTCTTGGTTTCACGTTCAGTCTACAAAGAACTTCGATGAGCAGCGACGAAAAATCGCCATCGTCATTCATCGTTTTTGCTTTTAAGCGCAGTGTTCGTGGCACTTTTGTAAAACAGTTCGTCCGCTGTCGATCGAACATTGGATGCATTTTCACTTTGTGCGAATCGCGAACCCCAGGAAAAGGGGTAAATAACGACACGGTGACATCTCTGCGAAAGCGTCACGTCACCGTCTGGGGACCAATCTTTCAACCGCACTTCGCAGCACCGCCGTCTTGATTGTTTTGGGCACGGGATTCGTACGTTTCGCATCATAACTTAGCACAGCGATGCCGAATCGCTTTGAAATCTACAGGGATTGAATGGCTTTATATGTAGACAAGGCAATGTTCCCCTAGCATGCGTAGCGTAATCGTTGGAGCACGGCACGCTAGCACGGGTGTACTTTCATCGGGTAACACCCTGTATATACGTGTCATTAAACAAGCAACGTGCAGTAGTAACCGTATCATCATTATTTTCATTCTTTTTCAAAATTTTCGGAAAAAAACACGAAAACAACCTGTTCTTCCTTTTTTTTTTCAGGCTCAAGTTTTCCGGAAATTTTACAGCTCTACACTCTTAAAAATGAACTTCACCACATAGCACGCTCCTAGCCAACCACCATCCCGAATGACAACGTTCTCGCCCCTGATTTGTTGAAAACGGGAGGAGGAGCCTATTTTGTGCCGTAACAAATCTAGGGCGAGAACGTTGTCATTCGGGGTGATGGTTGGCTAGGAGCGTGCTATGTGGTGAAGTTCATTTTTAAGAGTGTAGGTGCGCACTACATAACCATTAGAGAGTTTTACAATAGAGTGCCCATGCGATTTGGGGTCCGCAAAAAAAGGGAGCTTCACTGCACATTGCGTAGAGCATTGTCTGTGTTCTGGACAGTGACGATCCTTTATTTGTCTGTAGTCCCAATCCGCTTCGATATCCCATATTCTAAAAATCACCATAGATCAAACATTTGTATCTGCTGGTCGCTGGGATTAACCTGCACAGACGTACACCTTGTGTGTGGGAAACGTTAATTGCACCGGTGCCCGTATTAGACGCAAAAGTGCGAAAGCAAGCTGGAACATGCTTCTAGAAACAAATCCAATATACTGGGTGCCTTTTTTTTTTCTATACATATTTTTCATAAAAACTATAAGGGCTACAGACATCCTGTTTCTGTTATCATCAATGGGCCGGCGGACGTTCTTCGCCATCTATTGCTCAACCGTCGAATGACTAATTACCTAAAAATCGTTAATTAACTTTTTAATTATAAAAGCTATGAAGTTGTCCCAATGAGAACGTCTGGTCCCTTCGGTCACCTGATACCGTAACCGTTTTCAGACCAAAAATCCGTTCGATAGATCGCTCGCAAAAGATTCGTGAAGAAACACAATTTTTTTTGTTGATTGCGCATCTTCGGAGACGCGTCTTTCCTTCACCACCAGTGTGAGAGGGTGAAAGAGCACACTATCGCCTCTTGCGTCCTGGAAAAGATTAAAAGAAAACAGAAAATGCAACTCAAGATAAGGGCAGTTCCGATATCGTCACCCGATACATTTGTTTTTGCTTTGTGTCCGCAAGTTAAAGCTCATCTTCGAGGCCTGTCTTATTGTGAAGGGGCTCCTTATTTTATTCCCCACCTCCCCGGCAGCAATGAGGTTGAGTATCGCCTCTGGCGATGAACCTCCCCACTCTCCATCAAAAAATAAAGTTGTTGTTGTTGTTGAGGCGGCATTGTGCTCCCTCACCCTCCCACATTGGGAGTGAAGGGAAAGCGCGTCTCTGGAGATGCGCAATGAACAAAATAAAGAAAGAAATTGTGTTCACTCACGAATTTTTTTGCGGGCAATCTATCGAACGGATTTTTGTTCTGAAAATGGCTACGGTATCAGGTAACCGAAGGGACCAGATGTTCTCATTGGAACAACTTCGTAGCTTTTGTAATTAAGAAGTTAATTAACGATTTTTAGGTAATTATAGTCATTCGGCGGTTGAGCAACAGATGGTCAAGAACGGCCGCCGGCCCAGAGATGATAGAAATGAAAACAGGATGTCTATATAGTTTTTTTATGAGAAATCTGTATAAAAAAAAAGACACCCTGTAGACAGGGAATAAAGGGGGGGCACACCACAAGTTCCCAAAACTTGTCACGATGTCTGAGGACTTGTTGTCTGTTCTCTTTTGTCCCTGCCTTGTGATAGTTCTTAGTCAGTCGTACCGATATTTTTCACGGTTCCCTTGCCGTGCCAAACGCAAGTTTTAGTGAATCGTTTTCCATCAAACGATTCGCGAACGGTACGGGGGAGGGCCAATGGGAAGACGGAGTGACTCAGAATGGAATCATCCCTAATTAAACCCTAATTACTCTCAAATGACGGTAAAACATCCGTTCTGTTCGCCGAAGTCCCCTCCACTGTTTACGAAGTCCTCGGTGCTGTTAACGTTTGTTCATAAACAAGGCAGTAGCAATTCATACGCGTTCGAGAGCGCCACCTGTTCCTTCTACCAACTCATCGTTACATCGTTTCACCATCAAACCTCTTGGATATTTCCATGCGGGTACAATACATGTACCTCGTCTTTAACCGCGTCTATCCATGTCAATACAGGTACGATGCATTTGAGTGTACCACGCTAGCGGAACCCCTGCTTTCATTTTGGTAGCACTTGGATCATTTACTAACATCTAACAATCCCGGAATTGAGACTAACAGGCCCTAACTTGGTGTCTGACTTCCCCGCATTACATTTTTTTTACATATCCCCCTCGGATAAAGATGATGCCATAGGTTAAATCTCCGTTACTACTACGCGATGCCGTCCTTTTTTTGTAGACACAACTACACCATAGATCGTCCATCGTGGTCCAGGAACAACCAACGCTCCCCGACGAAACCCTCATACTCCCAATTTGAAGCGAAGCCAAAAGGGTCAACATTTTCTCTGCCACAATATATATCTCGCGCAAAACCGAATTTCTATTTCCTGTACGTTCTCTCAATACATATCTCTATGAACTTAAAAGTTGAACTGAGGTCGTCAAAATAAAAGACGTCTCTCTATTGACAACTCTTCGTGCACTTTTCGAAAAACCAGAGAAAGTCCTTTCCCGAAGATTTCTGTGCAAACTCTATCGTGCACAGAGCCATGGAATGGATGAGAGAGCAACGCTGCGCTGTTTTGATTCCGGGCCGGCGATAAAATAATTCTCCGGGCACAGGAAAACGCACGAAGCTCTCTTCTCTGGTGCTGTATCGATTCTTCGTTAGGCTAAAGGAACCACTACCTTGGGCAAAGCAGCAGCTTCTTCGGCGGCGGCGGCGGCATGCATTAGGGACGGCGCCGGCATTCGTCTCGCAAAATGGCCGACCGCCGTCAGCGCCTCCTTGTGGGACGTTAAGAGGAAGAGGTGGTGTTAGCGGCGACGTTAAGAGTCTTCCGTTAGCCGTTACTCTGAGGGTGATCAAGTATTGTGCGGAATGGGCAGCCCTGTGTTTGGGCAACAGGACCTGGCAGGTCTTTAGGGAATGGGGGAATTTGGGGCGTTGTTTTTCGACCGGTAATAGGGCGGGGAGGGGGGTTAGATTTGAGCGGCGGATAGGATTGACAATATCCGCATCAGTACTGTATCCACACATGCATTATCCGCGACCGCACTAGTGTAAATCGTTGTAACCGCACCCGCGGGGATAATGCGTATAGCTGCGCAGCCGAGGTTGTTGCATTTGGAGGGAAAAAATCTGTAAAATGTTATGTTTAATATGGGCGTGTGGTAATAATTATTTTAAGACCGAAGCTAATAGTAGGATACGTAGTAGTAGAATACGAGGAAGACACACAAAGTATTCACGTTAGCAAAGAACACGAATCAGCGTCCCGCGTTCCACCGCCTTCTCTTATGTCTCGTTCTCAATGTGTGGGCTACGTATTCTCCACTGTAGCCTCTGTGCCTGCATTCTGTAGCTCTTACGTTGTCTCGGCTTTACGAGCTCTAAGCTGCTGGATATAACATTTCGAGTGCTGTGCATCGCCTTCAATGACAAATTATTCAATGCAAATTTTACCTAATATTTGGCTAGTTACTGAGGAGCACAGCAAAGGGTCACATCACAACAGAGCGTTACTTCAACAGAGAATATGTCAGGATGTAACAAGGCATGTATCATGTAGGCATGTATGTGACTCTCCGTGAAACAGCCTGTCTTTATTGCGGCCGTCTTTGCGCGTGACGTCATCTAATTCGGACCCACATCGTTAAGGGTAAGGTACTGGTATTAGCTTTAATTATAGGCCTACGTAAAATCGTAGCGCTGGCAGTACACATTGGGAAGTTCATTGCAGCGAAAGCGTACTAATGAACCCCTCCTTTGTGGTAGCGGGTGTTAAAGGGACACAGAAAACGTTGGCGTCTTTTGTAGCCATTAAAGGCTTGGTGGTTCAATTGTCGGTTTGATGGCAGAGCGGGTCTTTAAGTTTGCAAGCGATGCTGTACGGTTCGTTACTGGAGGCGGAGATGTCCTCCCAAGTGGCTCTGCTTGCCTTTGAGGGCCACAACTGAGGTCTCCTCTGGGAGATGCAAGGAGAAGACGTAAGAAAACGTGCAGTCTTATCCTGGAGGACAAGCCAGGCATCGTGACCTAAAGTATTTTGTGGCGACGAAACACCGAGAGCTAGGAGTCGCAATTAACCATTCTCTGCGGTTGGAAACCATAGCCGGGTCTTCCAACATTACCCAGATGTGAAGCTCCTTATTCGTGTATTTAAACTGCTTTTGAATGACTCGATTTTGAGTGATATGGGATATGTTGTGTGCGTAGTATACTGTCCCGTGAAACCATGGTTTGTCAACGACGGATAATCAGGCTTGATAATTGAAGCAATATCTCTATAGGAAAGGCTTGACCCTGAGTTACCTCCATCCTTAACGTTGACAAATTGGTAAAGTTGGTAAATGTCTAACATGAAGAACTAGCGCTGAAGACACGGGCAGCTGCTTCTTCTTTGCTGGTCTCTGCCGTCTCTGTCTGTGTCAGTCTAGTTCACCATGTTATACCATGTTTACCTCCGTCTTTCGGCAAACTGCGTTTCATCTACATGGGCTACGACTGCATGTACCGTAAAGCCGTTGACTGCCCTACAAACTGGTGAAGTCTTCCCTCAACAACTACGATACAAATCGCTGAGGACATGTTCTGGTGCTGAAAGCACGCCGACAGTCGCAGGGTTCGGGAAACGATGTTGGCTCGTCTGGACGGCCGCCGGCTCTTTGACATCGGCCAATTCTGTGTCCTCAGCCCATTGCATCATCCTAGCGGCTGCTTTGAAAGCACTCAAACTTTTTCTTGAAGAATCCCAGCTAATATTCATTTCGCGATTATCTTTCGTATGTGGTGAGACGACGTCTTATTGGCTGATGATGACGATGGCGTATTGTTGAAAGAGATCGCCATTGTTGGCCTCACTCAGGTGGGCAACGTCACAGCTAACGCTCTGGAGGAATGTGCGTCCTGGGCCGACTTCTAAGGGAACTGTGCCGACATATGTCTGACAGCGTCTGAAGAAAATCAAGGAGAAACCCCAGACAAGGAACCTGGGTACCTGCCAGTCTCGACATGACATGGCCAGCACGCTAACCACTTAGCCACGCGAGTTTGTGTTATCGGCTGAACTGTCGCTTACCTGCCTAGCGCTACTTTTTTGCCCTGTTTTTTTGTCTTTTCTCTTTTCACTCTGTGTTGGTTGTAACCAGATGGAGTAACCAGCCGGAATTTATCATCTCTTATAGGGTTGAATAGCCATGTACGCTCGTCCGTAGGTTTATAATGCCACGTGACCGTAACTTTATGGTCAACGATGTCCCAATACAGCTACCTCATTTAGATGCTTTTGGCGCGCTGCACAAACATGTTGCCGATCTCAGACTATTTAAAGTTATTGATGTATTGCACTTTTCTACCTTACACTGCCAATCAGTAAGAACACTGCTGCGACTGCATTGTCAGAGAAATGAGTGGTACCTTGTGGCCGAAGTATACAGGGTGTTTCTTTTTATTTGCAACAAATTTTCATAAAAAGGGGAGTTGCCCTAGGACGCTTTTACTTTTGTCAGTGGATTAGTTCACAGGGCTGCTACTAGGAAACACTATTTTTTCTCAATCAAGGGACTAATTACCAGAGATATTTTAATCATCTTTTTAATTATTGACTTTAGGGAGCACATTGCAATTGCGATATTAAAGCTTCATGTGCACATGACGCGCTCGAGGCACAGATGAAGCACAAAAGTAATTACAGCGCGCACTACGGGCCTAAGTATTTGACCGCTGTCGTCTACTGTAAACCGCAAGTGGTCGGCAAAAGAGCGTCAGCGACGTTGATATCTCCGCCCTCACTTAACATCACAGAAAGGTGACATACGCGATATAGGGAACCCTTGTCGCGGTATGTGTCACGATCTTTGTTTTGTATTTCTTCTTTGCTTTCTTTTCTTCCTTCTCCTCTGATTCCGCTGGGCGCGGCTCTCACCCTTCCCCGGTTGGATAAGCGCTGATATGTAGCGGTGATGCACAAAGTTCCTTGCAAGCAAATAATAAAACCAGAAAACAAAGATAGTAAAACATACCGCGAAAGGGGTTTGCTTGAATTGCGTGTGACGTCTTTCTGTGACGTTAAGTGAGGACGAAGATATCGACGTCACTGTCGCTCCTTTGCCGATTACTTGCTGTTCACAGCCGATGACGGAAGTAAAATACTTAGGCCTGTAGATGCGCTGTGATTACATTCGTGCTTCATCACTAGTTCGAGCGCATCATGTGGACATTGGGCTTTAATATCGCAATTACAATGTGCTCCCTAAAGTCAATAATTAAAAAGTTGATTAAAATATCTCTGTTAATTAGTCCCTTGATTGAGAAAAAAGACGGTTTCGTAATAGCAGCACCGTCGACTAATCCGATAACAAAAGTAAAAGCTTCCTAAGGCAAATCCCCTTTTTACGAAAATGTGTTGCAGATAAAAAAAAACACCCTGTATACAAAAAAAAGAAAAGAAAAGAAAAAAGAGGCATACATTAGGTAATCCTGTTCCTAGCGCTGGCGATCCTGGAGTACATGTGGTACAGTGTTGGAGGTAGGCAGGCAGGAGACTCATTTCAGTATTTATTAATATGCTGCTTCTTGACGACGGCAGACAGACCGCGATCCCTTGGGGCCTCGCTCTTTGAGACTGATGTCTGATGTCACTAGCTGATGAAAACTGATGTCACTCTTCAACATTGTCCAAGTAGCCCTTGCCGCACGTCTGGTCGTGTCGGTCCAGGAGCAGTGGGCCACCAACGTCCTTGTTTCGTCCGCCCAGGTCAGGTAGACTGGTGAAAAGAATGGATGACATGGATGGATCCCATGTTCCCGATTGACAGATTGAAAAAAAAAATGAATATGTGAGATCTGACAAAGACTTTACAAAGAGGTTACTCCAGTATACACGTAAATAGAAGACAAAGTGCAACCCAATACCTTAGTCCGAATACAGCAATCACCCTCAATGCACACAACACAATGTATACCCTGCCCTCAGGACAGTAGCCGAGACACACAGAGAGTTAACAGCGTGTCCAGAAGGTGATATGACCTAAAAAAATTGCTCCTCTTCCTCACAATTAGACACATTTTCTTTTAATTTCTGACCCTCTATTCTTTCTCTTTTACTCCCCCTTCTCCCCTTCCCCTTTCACAAAGGAGTGAAATTGCCGCCTTGTCTGAGCAGGCAGACCTCACTCCTCTTCCTCATACCGTCACCACCACCATCACCACCACCACCAAACATTATATGTGGGAAAGGAACCCCGTGATATGGCCACTCATAACAACAGTTACTTTATTGCCCATTAGTTCAGAGCTGCTTTAACGTTCCGAAACTTTCACCCTTCTTTCAGCCTGCTGCAATAAAACACAATATCGAAAACCGAAAATCATTTTCGGTTTTCGATATTGTGTTTCATTGCACCCTCTACTTCAGGGTCATGTAACTTACTTGTCAGGGTTTTCCCCTTTTGTACCTGGTGCTCATTTCCAGTGCAAGTGAAATGCGGGCATATATACATACATACTTTCGCCTTACTTGCTGTAGTGAAGCCAAAAATAGTGGCGCGATTCCTCCTCAACGTGCTGCATTAGGGTGTTCTCAACATCATGTCGATGGATTGCAGCACTCTATCAGGTTATCGACTAGCTTTGCCGCACTGAAACGCCAAAGAGCCCAATCTTTATGCGCGAGCACTTCGGCTACGATCCCCTGAACTCTGTCAGAGAATGTTGTTGCACACATTATAAGAAAAACAGAGGGCACCACTTCTGATGCAAATGGCCAATTATGCCTGGTGGCGCTCGAAGCCATGTGGTCTCTCCCTCAAACAGCATCGGAGACTCCTGCAAAAAGCAGCTTGTCGGAGACCTCCGTGGGTCTGAGTGGGGGTGAGTTTCTACTCGCTTGTGGATCCTTCGATTTTCGGTCAGATATTTCATACACACAAGACACAGGTAGTACATACGAACTGACCATACCGCTTGATTGTCCTTTTCTCATGTTCCAGATACGGCAGTCCCGTGGCTAGGAGTACGAGATGATCGCCTTCCACGCCAAAACTGGGAGGTGACTGATGTTCGAATACCGGCACCGCGGCTCTGCTGTCTGGGTGTTTTCCCTGGGTTTTCCTCGGAGGTATTCAGAAAAAATGCCGCCACAGTCACCACTAAAGTATACTAAGTTCGTAGGACTTCCCCAGGTTTCGTGCTGCCGGCATTCCCTCACGTAGATCATCCGTCAGTAAGACTCCACCAACGAATTGAGAACGACGCGTCCAGAAGGCAGCCATTGAAATGGTTGTGGTAACTAACTCCTGTTACACGATATGAACTGCAGCCTATATCTAGCCAAGGCAGGCTGTATATAAGACCAGAATATGAGTTTCTAGATGTACTCGTATGAGATTCATAGTCAGGAGTTTGACACAGCGCTTTAGAAAATTATGCCTACTCTGAATACGATCTGAATACTAGAGTAAGCTTTTCACAGTGCTCATCGTGTATCGGTAAGAACGGCGCGCGTGACAGTAAAATTCGAAACTTGATGACGCACGGCTATAGGAAGGCATCCGTTATCCCTATCTCAGCTGAGACAGCGCCCCACGGACACTCCATTCGACGTAGTAGGAACCCCTAAAATTTTACCGCCTATTCGCCCGAAGCGCGCGCAATGCATAACTAAACAAGTGAACCTTGAGGTCCCGGCAGGACCAATAAAATTTTTACAGTCTTAACTCTCGCCGCGTCTCGTCGTTAACTTTTACGAGCCAAGCCCCGTGGTGTATTCTTAAGCCTAATTTCGGCAGGACCACCGGATCAGGTGGATCGGATTGAGTCCCCGTTCGATCCCGTGGGGCTGACCTTAATCCGCGTAGTCCGCTTAAGCGATGCGACTGACTTAGAGGGCGCCACTTGATAACATTCCTTCTTAGACGAACGTGGAGAAAGACGGATGAAAGCTGTAAATGGGACGCGTTTGTTTTTTTGTGGGCCGTCGTTCCCTGATTGAGAGCTTGGTTTTTACGAGATTTTTATGGTGATGGGAAATGGGGAAAGACGAGTGAAGGTTGTAAAATATTGGAAACGTTCGGGGACCTTTTTACTGTTTCTCTTACTGGTCTTGTCCTTTTCTCTTCTGGTCATTAGCAGGTAAAATGTTCGACTGATGCAGCTGTTGACCTAGAGCTTATGTAACGTTTCCTTGGGTTTGAGGAATATAGACACAAAGCATGTAGACGACGCAAGACTCAAAGTACTCGGATGTCATAATCTCCTTTCTTGTCGCTGTCGTGTCCTCCTGTCGTGTCAGTGTTGTCCTATTCTGGCCGCTCCGATGCAGTCAGTCCTATGGGTTATTGCGCTGTAAGGTGGGTAAGGTGGTGCAACAACCAGCACTTACTGGTTGTTAAACCTGGTTACACCTGCCATCCTAGAACGTCTTAGAGTATCCAATAGACGGCCGTCTCAAAGCACGACACAACACCCGAGGTAACAAGTCATTCTCTCGTACTCCAGCGACAGGTCCACGTAGAGATCCCCCCCCATACACACACACCCACACACCCGCACACCGAACTCAACCACATACCAAGCGGTGGCTGGCATGACCCTCGACTTCCCGATGCGTTTAACACAGTTCTCTTCAATAGCCATTACTTTGCTTTCTTCTCTCAAAACTCAACCCATGTTTGAGCTACTCATACTGTCTTTGCAGACAAAAGTTTTTGATGAGCTTGCCGAACGAGTCTAGTGCTGCGCAGCTGTTGGAATAGGCGCTGCTAAAACGCTGTCCAAGCACATAACTTTTTTTTCGCCTCCCTCGTTCGATCTCGTCCAGACGTTAATTGGGTTACCTCTTCTTCTCTCCCTCTACAATCTTTTCTGCCTTCTTTTCTCTCTTCCTCTCTCTCACTGACGCGCGCTCCTCGAGAGAAAGTAACCGGAGGAAAGGGCAGAGAGGACGGAGGAAGATAAATAAATTAATAAATTGATCGTTTAACGACGCAATAAACTGCTCTCTTCTAAACTCTTCCGTGTTCCTATGGACCTACTCAGGAAGTCGTAGAATATACACATAAATCCTTAAGTATCTGGTGGGCTAGGTATATGGCAGCCATCCTAGAATAACGGCGACAACGCTGTGTCACTATAACCGTCCTTGACAGGGGTGGACCACACGCAAGAAGGCATAGACCTGCCTGCATCAAAATGTACAGAAGTAATAGTAATTATTCTACTATGAGTAGACTCGCCTTCCCATTTTTCCTTATATCCATCATCATCATCATCATAATCATCATCGTGATTAGTACGCAATAATATCGCTAGACAAAAGCCCTCTGGCTCCTGCACCTTTGCTCCACAACGTAATAATGCATATAATTATCATGCATAAAGCACACACATACATGGGATAACGATGTGGTGGGTAATGGTGTAACCATTCTCCGCCGTTATGGCGGTACACTGCCCCATTGCGCTTGTGGAAGGGATGAGAGAAAGTGATGATGATGGAAAGGTGTCCTATTACAGTTTGTCCATTGGTCCAGGGCTGGAAAGGAACTCAGCATCAACTCATAGGCCCTGCATCTGATGTGAGGGGTCCGACCATGGCCCGAGAATTTTGGCTAAGTCGAACTGGCGTTGTTAGTTTCTAGCATATAGCTTTTTTGTTAAGATTATCAATTCGGTTCTAGCTCTATTAATTAGTCATTCTCTTTGGACATCTTTGTTAAACTACAAACGTTTCAGTTACCTTCGTGTAGCCTCGGTTCTTCTTCTATTAATTAAGCATTGACTTTTGACTTATCTGTTAAACTGCTAACGTTTCAGTTACCTTCGTGCAGCCTCGTCTCTAGTTCTATTAATTAATCATTCTCTTTAGACTTATTTATTAAACTACTAAAGTTTTAATTACCTTTCTGTAGTCTCGAGGCTACAGAAAGGTAATTAAAACGTTAATTACCTTAATTAATAGAACTAGAACCGATCGGTTCTAGTTCTATTAACCATTGTCTTTTGACTTATTTATTAAACTACTATCTTTTTCGTTACCTTCCTGTAGCCTTCGTGTGAGACTCACCTATTAATTCCTTTGTATTAATTCGCGGTTGTCACAACCTGTCTTCGCATTCTGTTATGTATACTTCCATAGACATCTTTACATGCATCTATGTTATTACTACACAGGCGTATATACGAGGGGTGTTCAAGTCAAACCGGGACTTTCTGTCTGCTGAGTGTACAAATGGCTCGCGCTACTTCTTTTTCGTCATTTTCACACCCGACAGCCCTCCGCGTTCACCACGTGGTGGTCCAAAGTTTCTGCAAAACTGAAGACACGTGCTAGACAAGATGGCCGACAACGACGTGAGCGCGCACATCAAACAGCGAATTGTCATGAAGTTTCTCGTGAATGAAGGCGTAAAGTCGTCTGAAATTCGCAGAAGACTTCTGGCTCAGTACGGCCACGGTACACTTAGCCCCAGCAAAGCGTTTGAGTGGTGCAAACGGTTCCGAGACGGCCGTACATAAGTGCAGGACGGTCCCGGCCGGGGCGGCTCAGAGACCAGTGTCAGAGTTCCTGAGAACATCCAACTTGTGGAGCGCCTGATGCTCAAGGACCGGCGGATAACATGTCTCGAACTGGCTCGAAAGACGGACCTACTGTTGGAACGTTGAACACTATCATTCATGAACACCTCCAGTTTCGGAAAGTTAGTGCCGGTTTGGTACCGAGGCAGCTCTCCGTGTTTGACCGCCAGAGAAGACTGGAAATCTCCCAAGAGCTAAGGTACCATTTCGACACTGAAGGACAGCCGTTCCTTGATCGGGTCATCACGTACTATGAAACATGGGTGCACCATTTCACTCCTGAGTCTAAACGCGCATCAAAACATTGGAAGCATCCGGGCTCGCCAGCTCCCAAGATGTTCCGAAGCACCCCGTCTGCGGGTAAGGTCATGGCCACGGTTTTCTGGGACAAGGCTGGCGTTGTTCATGTTGATTTTCTGCCCGTTGGTGCCACCATCAATAGAGCATATTACTGCCCGGTTCTCAGGGATGTGCATAAGGCGCTGAAGCAAAAGCGTCCGGGCCTCATCACCAAAGGAGTCCTCCTCCTACAGGACAATGCACGTCCGCATACCGCGCATCTCACGACACGGACCTTACAGGAACTTCTTTGGGAATTGCCTGCCACATCCCTCTTACAGTCCAGCCCTCGCCCCCAGCGATTTCCATCTCTACTAAAGGCGTTCCTTGGGGGCCGCCACTTCAGCTGCGACGACGAGGTCAAGAATGCGGTACGATCATGGCTGCTACGCGCCGGTAAGGATTTCTACGCTGCTGGCATCCAAGCCCTCGTGAAACGCGGGGACAAGTGCATTAGTGGAGCTGGAGATTGCATTGAAAAATAAAACTAATTTATCGCCTGTAAGTTCATTTTACTTTTGCGAAAAATGAAAAATTCCGGTTTGACTTTTAACACTCCTCGTAGTAAGGGTAAACTCATATAGATTCCCACCTTTGGGAGTACTAGATGATACGCAGCGAACGGATTTCCAGGCATATGTCTTTTGGTCGGGAGACGTTTAGATGCCGCGCCTTTCAATGTTCTAAGCACGAATCAGGTCGAAGCGGACCCATTAGTGTAGCCTAATGTTACTATGCCTTTTTTGCGATTAGTGACTGTTTTGAAAATAGGCGCCGATAAGTGCCTAAACGGGTACTTTACTTGCTGCCTCATGTTCATTCCATACGAACGAAGAAAACGAAAAACAAAAAATCATAACAGCCGAGTACACGCTTCGCCGCGTGACACCAGAGAATGCAGGTGTCTCCCAGTGTGACAAAAAATGAATTATTTTTCGCCTGTATTCTTTTTTATTATTCAGTGTTAGCGCCGCCAAGCAACTGTGACTATATGAGCGGCGTACACATGTTGATAGATGGAGAGAGAACAGCAGGTAGAAGTGGGGTGCAGGGGGGGTTAGTATGCGTCCTGGGCCGACTTCACGTGGAATTGTGCCGACATTCGTTTGGAAAGTCTTTGGAAAAACCCGGGGAAAACCTCAGACAGCACAGCCGGCGGTATGATTCGAACCCACCACCTTCCAGTCCTGCGCACGACCTTGGCTACCACCGACGAGCTCGCCTGTATTCCTAGCACCCGATGCAATACCGTGTCTGCCCTTGCAGCTGTGCTTAGTGGTGACCAGTGCTGTATAAGTTACTCACAAAATGTAATTAAGTTACAGTTATATGACTTTAAAAGTAAGTAAATTACACGAAAAGTTACTTAGACTGTAATCTACCTCAGCTATATAGCTACTTGCGAAATGTCATTGAGTTTCTTCTCAATTACTTGCGGTTACTCATGTTCAAGATGACCATATGTACAGCTCCCGTCAACCTTAATAATAACACTGGAGCAAATTCGGTCACATTTCCGAGCATGATAATAGCCGCCCTGGGGGTACTGGGGGCGTGTTAAGTGAACAAAATCCTTGCGTTAAACTAACCGCATAATTTTGTTCAATTTAAATTTTCTGATGACCCCAAGGGTTGCTGTAATCGCGCTTGAGAACAAGACAATATTTTTCCGGTGTTATTATTAAGGTTGACAGGAGCTGTACAACTTTGGAACACTGTATCAAACGCAGCACTTGTTGAACTTCTGAAACGACCCACATACTCACTCGCTTAGTAGTCAAGCTCATAATGCTGACAGCAGGACATTTTTTAACTTATCATTAGAATCACTCTGTAATGTTCCACCCCTGAACCGAACACCCACATGGAAATTCGACTGAAGAAGCAACCTTCCTCAGACTATAGACCACTTTACTGTTTACAAACAACAGGGGCCATTTGCGCGTGCGCGCGGTTGCCGTGGGCAAAACACACTGAACGCAGCATGCGAACGCTTTCCGCAAGTGCGACATCGGTCATGTTGCACTGCTACACCACTGTCGACTGTCTCCTTCCGCAATACCCGAATAATTTGGAGTTCTGAGTGAATCCGACAAATGTCGCTACAAGATGAAGTTGTTTATGAATGGTATACAACATGACGATCCCTTTTCGCTGCACATCGACAACTGGACATCCCAGCCACAAAACGTGCCGTCGATGACAATCGCATCGTAGTTTATCTAATATTTTCGCCGAGCCAGTTCACTGCTGACACTGTGCAAGAGCACATGCCACTGGAAGCATACAATTACTTCACCTTAGGCGAGCTGTTTAATCGTGGCGTTTCTGAGAACAGCGCTAATTTGCTACCCGCTCACCGATTCATGTTAGCGTTCGTTTATTTGTACACAGGTGTCGTGACGGAACCTCACAAAGGCGCTGTCAGGTAATCTTTCCGTTTAACTTCAGCGATCAAACGATTTCTTCGTTCTGCATTGCGCGGAAACTGATGAAGAGTGATTTTCCCACCATCCTTTCCCGAAAGGGTTGTGTACCCGAAGGATACACGGCTTCGGTGCATGCCCACTTTGCACGTAAACAATCACTCCGATTGACTGCTGTTTTCCCACGCTAAACAGACGACCTGCCGAGTGCGGCGCCACCGTGAGAGTGATGTGACGTCAGGCGCGAACTGGTCTATAATTACTCGGAACAAGTAATTAAATCAGAGTTGCAAACAAACGTTTTAGTTAAGTAGTTGGTTACAATAACGAGTAACAGAAAAAGTAATTACGTACAGTGACTCAGTTACTTGTACTTTACAGTTCTCCTGGTGACGCTCCTGCTGTTCCCGACGATATATTCCTCGCGAGTACCGGTCCAAGCAGCACAACATCTTCGCCCAATATGGGACCACGATTAGACCAATATTGGCCAGTATTAGCCAGTATTGCCAATATTGGTCCCATATTGATCAAAGATGTTGTGCTGTTTGAGGGGGGGGGGGGGTTCGTAGAAGCGCGCACCACCAAATCCCTCGACATCGTGAGGTCGTTCTCGGCGTGTAATGCAGGCGAGAGAATTTCACGCCGGAATACATTGAAACGATGCTTGTTTTCTACTCTCTTCGTGCTTTCAATAAACAGACGTGTGCACGTGTGCAGACGTGTTGTTGTTGTTTGTTGTTGTTGTTGTTTGACGTGTGCACTGTGCTCGTGTTTCAATTCCACGTAAAGCTGCCGCGCGATCAGAGCGGTTTTGTGGACGCCCAAAAATATCCGTACTATTTTTCTTCCTCTTTCTCTCTCTCGCTGGCTGTGTCGTATCTTTGCAGTGTAACCGCAGAATGACTTCGGAAGTTATAGCGTACTATTTCTGAGCAGCGATTGTAACAGAAATGCACGCGATACAGTGGTGTGTTGCTATGGTAATCTTCTAGCCCGCCATAATGTTACCGTAAAGCAACCACAATGCTGACGTCATCGCTTGCAGTGCTGGTAGTGCAATACTAATGGTGCCTATTCCGAGTAAATTCGTGCCTTTTGGGGCCTCTTTTATTGCCTAAAAGCCTAATTGCCTATCGCCTAAACTAAACGAACTAAACGCGTTTGTTTTAGTTCTTTAAAATCCGGCATCTAATGATAAGTAAGGAAAGAACGTCCGAAGAGGTCCACTAAAGTGTAAAAACAGCTCCCGCGGGATGACGATACCGTTACCTTGATACCACACAAAAGGAACCACCGGGATTCAATCCAGTAATATTATGTATTATTATTATTACGTGCACGTTCTCACCTCTCGATTATTTTGCCTCTCCCTTTCTTCGTCTACTTGCTCTCTACCATTCCGAGATCATCCGCGAGTTATTTGTTTCGTTTCTCCGATTTCTTCCGCCGAACCATTTCTTTGTCTCTCCCTGCCTTAGTGTGCCCAGCGGTAGGATTTCCTCGTTTCCGTTCATTCCGGCCCAGAGGTCAAAAAGGCAGCGATCAGCACATAAGAGTCTCCTTCGTCTTTATTGGTGGTGGCTGCTTACTCTTATTGTTCCGTACCACTGGCTCGGTGAGAGTCCTTCTTCTTTAGGGAACGTTTTCTGTCTCTTGTTCTACGAAAGGAAAGATATCGGAATCATTTCGCCTCCGTCGTAGCTCTCCTGGAAACGAAGTCCGATCTTACTCTGTCTACAACAGCCCTTTTTTTTTCGGTATTGTTGCAGGAGGTTCCTCCACTTCACAGAACGATGGCGCTTTTTGCCAATAGACCTCTCCCTGTTTGTAAACAAATGACGTCATAGTGTTCGACAGCGCCACCAATTTGGTATAGTTGAACTACACTCGAAGCTATAGTAACGAACAAGGTTGCGCCCGTCTTGAGGTCACGGATTACGATGGTTTCTGAAAGGGACGCGACCTTCGGTCCTGCTCTTCTTTCAATAGGAGGCAGCGAACAAGTGCCCATTCGTGGAACCCAGCCCGCCCTTTCTGATTTGTTTCGGTTTCAGTCTGTCTACCGACGTTATGATGACGTTTCTTGGGTACAAGTCTATTATGGAGTGGGAGAACATGCTGGAATGTGGACATTCGACAAAAACACATTTGACGTGATTACTGATTTCATGAATCATCCTCCATAATCATTCATCATCATCATCCTTTCAGAACTCTTCTTAATGTCCTCGATAGTTTTCCTCTTTCTTCAATATCAATATCTGTGAATTGTTCATCTAATACGGCTTTTAATCGTGCACTGGAAACTTTCTTGATTCTTCCTCATCCCATCGTCGTGCATGTAGTAGTAGCACTTGTTGTTCTTGATTCTTAAGTTTCCAACCGGCGTATCCGCACGGGCAACTTCAAAGATAGTTGAATACACGTCACATTTCCTCCACACATTCCTGCGCCTCGGGAAGATTCTGTTCGCTCACCGCCGAATATTCCTTCTTCCGCGGATAGTTTCCTTGTGTAGTCTGCTGGAACCATCGTTTAGAGCGTCCTTCTTCGCGTTTTCTTACAAACCTTCCAATGTGTCTTCCAGCGCCTTTCGAATAAACTTCCCATTTCTTCCGCGGTATAATCTTGATGCGCCACGTTCGTGTTCGCCCTCTTCCCACGACATCTCGCCATATAAAGTCGCTCGTGCATATATCAGGTGGGTGCCGCACACATGACTGCGGCTAACACGGCGAAAATCGCTATCGGGACAGCTGCTTTACGCCACGAGAGATGACGACGCCATTCGGGTGTATGGCAATCAATTAATAATTCAGGGTTGCGCGTTGCTCGTTTTAGCACATCTTACGCTATCGCCTTCGCGTACGTAAGGGATAGTGTTGATGTTTCTGCGCACGCCCATAACAGAAAGGGAGCTTTGCGCATTGTGCAGAACCACAAACGCTATCCCTTACGTACGCAAAGGCGATAGCGTACGATGTACTAAAAACTCTCCAATAATGGTGGTCCAATAGTGGCTTCGTTATTCGCGAGCTCTTTGCCTGCCTACCTTTATGTCCAGGGCCAAGTTCACAGAGAGCATAGTCGGTGGTGGGATTCGGACCAGTGTCCGAATCCCAGTCTCGTTGCGAAAGCGGTTATCGTATCCGCTCAGTAGACAATAGTGAGTTTGAGTGCATCGTACGCTGTCCCCTTTGCGTACGTAAGCGACAGCGTCATGGTTCTGCGCAATGCGCAAAGCTCTCCTTATATTTTGCGCGTGCGCAGAACCACCAACGCTAATCTTTACGTTCGCAAAGGGGATAGCGTACGATACACTACAACTCTCTATGAGAGAGTTGTAGGAAGGCGTTCACAATAACAGTTCCGAAAACATGATAGGCATCACCCTCCCCAAGCAGCACAATGTACTGAAAGTCGAGTGCAATAGGGGTGGTCGGTTTGTGTCTTATCAGAGTACTTCAGTTTCACGAGTCTGTTCAAGGCCTTCCACCTACCCGTCCAGCCCTATTGCACTGACTTTCAGTACATTGTGCTGCTTGGGAACTGCTTGTTTGAAGCGGGTGACATCACATTGCTACGCTTCGATATGATAACTTTCTTTATCGCAACGTTTTCGTAAAGCCCTTCCGATACACTAAAACTGGCTGTTCTTTGCCATAAACGGAGCCTGCGATAATGGCAAGTTGCGACGAACTACATGAACGACGCACCCGGATGTGCTCGGCTGTAGACCGGAACAGAAACGCAGGAGTACACATGATGGATTTTGCCTTCCACGCCGAGACTGGGAGGTGATACGAGTTCGAATCCTGTCACCGGCTGTGCTGTTTGAGCTTTTTCCCTGGGTTTTCCGAAGATCGACTTTCCAGATGAATGTCGGCACCTAGTTTTCCCTGAAGTCGCCCAGGACGCATACTAACCCCCCTGTCCCTCACTCCTTTCTGCTGTCCTCTCTCAATCTGTCCACGGCTGTACGCCGCTCATAGTCGCAGTTGCTTCCTGGCGCTAGCACAGAAAAAAAAAAAGACATGATGAATTGCGCAGCCGCATGCGCTACGAACGCGTACGTTTTCCCCTGTGTGCCCTTGCCACTAGCTAGTTTGCTTTTTAACCATTCTTTCGAGCAAGCAAATAAGTTAATGGGCCTTCATTCCTCTCCAACCCTTCTCCCCCCTTTTCCGAGCACCATCCTACTCGCATGTAAAATCGGCAAAGGTAACTTGTTAGAGAAAACTTTCTGAACGAAGGCCAAGCGGATGTGCTGAACAGTAAAAGCTTATAGATCACATTTTCCTTCTTTACTCTACACTTGGTGCGCTTCGTATATTTCTGCAACGCCCTGAACCGGAAACGAATTATGGGCTATACAACGAACAGAATTAAACGGAAGACTGAAAAAACGAAACAAAAACAAAACAATGCAGAGCAGCAGCAGCTTATGTAACGGATCATACGGTCGCTGCATTGCGGAAATGGCTGCACGGGCGATTTGGCACGGCTCTTGTTTATGTTCAAAACTGTCGCCCTTCTGCAACTGTAGCTGCTGGATCGAGACAATATACCCGGCGGTGGAGTTGGAGCTGGTTGGCCAAGAGCTGAAATATGACGAAGCAAGGCAACCGCGACCCATTGTTATCGCTCCCTTTGAAACAATACCCTACAAACCCTTTCTCAAACAGATGGCAGAGCTGCCCCGTAGAGAAAGGAGGTCCATGTTTTCGGAGTTCCCTCCATACATATACTAACATCATGTACGAATGCTCCCCGGGATTTTGACTTCCGGAGAATTCTGTGGTTCTGGGGGTTATGCGAAGGTTGTGTTAATGTCGTGGTTGGTTTCTTTTTCTGACACCATTAACGGAATTCGTGTTGAAGACGTGCATTTAGTCGAAGAAGCTAGTGTTTGCTATCGGGAGGCCAACTAAGGGACAGCAAGCACAATTACAATTGAGAACAGAAGAGTACACTTGTACCTCATGCCACATCGTTTCCTACCGCTGCTAGCTGCATTACGTCATCTTCCTGCGGAAACAAGTAGAGTCCCCCCACCCCTGTCGAAGGTTTCCTTTAAAAAAATCCCCGGACTCTCAGCACTGGATAAATACATATAGGTTTTTCTGCTGTGTTGAGCGGTTATCACTCACCATCTTCTCCCCCTCAAGCAATGGGATAGGGTGCTGCCTCAGCGGCGAAACATCCCACTACATCACATCCCATTACATATTTGTTGTTGTTGTTAAGGAAGACAACATTAAGATATCCGATCAGATGAAATGCGCAACTTCACGTTCCCCGTTAGTAAGATTACAATGAGATGCACAGAGTAGGAAGAAAAATATATGTAAAAAAAAAGAACCCAGCCTCAGTTTGATTTTGTATTTTTTATTTATTTATTTTCCCCACAAAGCCAATAGACCCTGCCTCCAGCTTAATAAACCTCTACCCGACAAACGTCATCATGACGTTGGTAGACAGACCGGAACCGAAACAGATCGGAAGGGGAGAGCTGGGTTCCATGAATGGGCAATTGCTCGCTGAAAGAAAAGTAGGACCGAAGGTCGCGTCCCTTTCAGAGACCATCGTAATCCCCTCAAGACCGTGGCTTTCGGGCGCGACCTTGTTCGCCACTAGCTTTGAACGTAGTTCTACTCTACCAAACTCGTGGCGCTGTCGGACACTATGACGTCATTTGTTTACAAACATGTAGAGGTCTATTCCGTTCATCCTAAAATCCAGTAACTGACATTGCGTTACACAAGACTGCGGTGTCACTGTTATTAGAGACTCTTATTACATCGTACGCTATCGCCTTTGCGTGCGGAACAGATAGCGTTGGTGGTTCTGCACACTGCGCGAAGCTCTCTTTCTGTTATGGGCGTGCGCAGAACCATCAACGCTATCCCTTACGTACGCAGTATACGTATAGCGTACCGAGTTTTAGTTGTAGCGTACGGACTGTGCCTCTGCTATTTCTTTGCGTGCGCAGATCAATTGTGTACGGAGCGCTAGAACTCTCTATTGTTTGCTTCGAATCATAAGGGCGTCCTACTCCCGAGTATCGCAAAAATCTCAACCGCAGCATCGACCATGCTTTCATCGTTCATTAAGCCGCACTCCTTTATTTCCCAGCGGCGTGTCCGTTCACACGTGCGTCTACAACGATGACGGCGGCAGTAAATCTTACGGCGCGGCCCTCTTTGCAAAGGCGCTATTTTCGCCCGTCCCTAACAAAAGACAGCCTCCACGATAAAGCCTTGTTAGCGAATGCAATTTTCTTTTCATAAGCACAATAGGATCCCGGTTTTTGTTCAGATAAACATCTACATTGTGCGCACGCCTTGTCGCTGTTGTTCAGCGACGCCAATACGCTGCCGTGAATCTGATTTTTGCGCGCCGGGGAAAAACGAAGGAGTTTTCAATGCCATCATTAAGGACTAAAGTCTATATGTATTTATATGGATTGCGGAAGAAACGCAGCCTGATTTGGCAACGATGCAAGAAAGAGACGCTTTTGTTAGTCAGGTGTAAGGGTGGAAGGGAGATATAAATAAGGTTGGGTATCGCGCGCTTCGAAAGAGACACATAAGGAATGGAAAGGAAGTGCCTTGTTTGTTGAGTGATTGAAATGAAGAAGCCAGTTTGCTGAGACAACAGCTATGAACGAAGATTTTAAGATGAGTTGTTTCTGGTTTTCAGTGCTTCATTGAACTCTTCGTACCTTTTGCAGCTCTCCGTCCAGGAAAGGGGGAACGAAAAGCGAGCTGCCGTGATCAATGCTTCACAAAACTATAGAATGCGTTTTGTCGGCTGACGTAGTCCTCGCATTTCTTTCGCTTTTAACGCGATTGACTCGACAGTTGTATAGGAGTTTCTCACTTGCAATCATAGGCGGAGAGTTTTCAATCTGCCGGAGGGGGCCGGGGCACAACGTCCCCCCCCCCCCCACACACAGCTTTCATGTACAGAGGTCGGGCAGGGTGTCGGGAATTCCGTGTTGCGATGTTGTGAGGCAAATTTTTACAGGATTTTCATGATCGCTCGCATGAAACACGCGATTCCTAGGATATCCCTCGAAACTTTCATCTTGATTGTGAGTTGGGTAGACTTCCCAGAGGCGGCCTGCCCCCCCCCCCTTGGAAAAGTTCCGGGGGGGGGGGCTCAGGCCCCCAAGCCCCCCCGCAGTCGGCGCCTATGATTGCAATGGTATCTCGCTGATCTCTCCAATCTTCAGCATGAATCACACAGCACCTTCTCGTCGAACTACGTATGTTGACCGAACGGCTGGCTCTCGAAGGCATAATGTTAAACACGACAGTAGGAGAGATATAGGCAAGCTTGTGCAAAATGGACTTGTATGTAGGTAACACATTCCTCGCGCATGTGGAGCAAGAGTAAACACATATGCGAAGGGTTCGTTATCTTCTATTGCTCCTCATACCCGAGGAAAATGTTGAGTGTGAAAGGTTAGTCAAGTTCGTATGACGCGAATCCGAGCCCTCAGTTAGTCAGTTAGCTAGTAAATTAGTAAAATAAGGTAAACCCTGGTTTCAGGAATCCACCATGGGTGCTACCCGCTCCATCGCAAAAGCTGTATTGCTATTGCAAACCTTGAATCTAAACTCTGAATCATAGCGGGATCTCTCACATACTCACGGGCACTCAAGCAATAGAGCGGGAAAACAAAATAGCACACTACAGGTCTACAACATTCGGTGTCGGCAGTTCACACTAAAAGGGAGTTCGCACTTATTGGCCCTTCGCTTATTCCACGACGTCGAGGAAATTTACCATGTCTTTTTTCTCTTTTTTTTAATTCCGTGTTAGCGCCGCGAAGCAACTGTGGCTATGAGCTGCGTACAGACGTGGACAGATGGAGAGAAGACAGCAGGAAGGAGTGGGGGACAGGGGGTTAGTATGCGCCCTGGGCCGACTTCAGCGGGAACTGTGCAGACATTCGTTCCCATGTCTAAATGTGTACGGAGTCTACATGACACGTCACATTGTGACGTGGCACTGACGTTGCATGCTCGTGATCTCCTCCCACTGGTGGTCACGTTTCGTGCTAACGACATTGAAAGATGATAAACTGCGCTATTTTTCAATGCGGCAATCATAGTACTCATAAAAGAAAATGTGAGAACGACAATAACGAAGTGTCTTCGGGATAAAGGAAGGGTACGGACGCGACCGGATTTCAAAACCAATGTTGCGGAATGGGTTGATTCATTCAATTCCAATTCCATTCCAAGGAGTGGTCGCGAGTCGAAATTCCATTCCTTTTAATTCCTCGGAATGAAGACGTAAGTCTCATTCTCATTCCACCCAAGAAATCGACATTCCCATTCCCACTCCGGGGTTAACGTGATGCACTGTAAGTTATTAACTTGTGATCAGTAAAAAAAAAAAAAAAAAGAAACATGTAACGGGATACCAGATATCCCACCAACAGTCAACTCACAACAAATCGTATACTGCTTTACTTTTATGCATTTTATGTTCCTTTGTTTCCAACATTAACATCTTAAAACAAGAACCAGCGCCCCGACGAGCGTTTACGAGCAAGATTGCCTGCACGTACAGCGTCCGAAGTGCGGACTTTTTTCTTGCGTTGTAATCCGAAACTATAGAAGACCTTCGGTTGAATGGTTGCCAGACACTTACTTTGAGTGGCCTCTGCTCAAAACCCGGCGTGCTGGAGGCGAGCAATTTAACACCATTCGCTGGCCATTCCATTCCGACTCCAAACAGGTCTAATTCCATTCAAATTCCATTCTCAACAGCTGGTGACTTAACTCCATTCTCGTTTCGTTCCGGTGCGCTAAAAACAGGGCATCACTCCGGAATCATTCCAATTCCGGAATTTTAATTCCGTAACTCTGTTCAAGACACCATTCAAGGCTTCGTTTTCGTGCAAATGCTATAATCTCGACAGGTGCGCCGAGAAAGTGACCATCACCATGGCGTCCAAACGCGTTCGTTTGACGTCACGTGAAAACAACCTATACATGCATTGGTCCCGGTCCACATTTTAACCCGCATATATATTGCACACGATCCTGTTCAACACCACCCGTATTGATGACAAACTCCGTAGCTTTCAATCACCATTGATGAGAGTAAATAGTGTGATCCCGCATATATCAGCCAAGAGGCAGGTGAGCGGTGCCATTTCTGTCGATCAATACGGGAGGCAACAGTGAGATTAAGTGGACCCACTCTCGGCGCGGTCTGCCTCAAATGACCTGTCGCTATCGGCCCGTATTACGCACGGTCAACTTCTGCCGTCACACATCGCCTCTCGCCTCAACCCCCCTTCCGGTGCGTTGGTGTACCCTTCCTCCAGCACGGTAACTATTGAAGAGGGCTTGGTCAGAGGCCAATGGGACGAGTATACGAGGACTGGTCAAAAAGAATCCGAAATTGGATTTATATTTAACAAGTTCGCGTTTTTGTGTTTCGATTGTATTTTGATTTTTGGAGAAAGGAAAAAAAAGTCGCAGAGTAAGTTGCCCCCGATGATTAAAACACAGTGAAAAAAAAATCAAAATGCAGTTACAAACAAAATAGTTCAGGAAGTGCTGAATAGAAGCGTATACGAAGAGGGGAGCCAAGTCCTGTAGATCACATAAACAAAATACAGAAACCGTCACTGAAGATTTTTGTACATGTGCGAGTCTCACTCCCGATACATCGCCAATAGTTATCGTAGTCTTCTCGAAGTAGGTTCTCATAGCATCCCTGCACCACACGGCATTTCAACCATGATCTTACCCACCTTCGTTGTCGATATTCCTTGTCATTGTCGTCCCTTGCTTCTGATTTGTACAGCGCAAGTGCTGCCAAAATGTCACCATCGTCGTTGCCCATGGAATCACCAGCCACATAGCACGATAACATCGTCAGGGCGTCCTCCATGATGGGTTCTTGCCGTAGCGCGATTTCACGAGAGTTCGTGCGGTGTGAACGCGTTGCAAAGTATGCGCAGAACATGAAATCTTTTGCAGAGCAATGCTCGCCAGCACTGTTGTTGCTGTAAGTTTTTCGGTTTCCCAGTGTGATAAGACCACGAACAAATGCAGAACATCAGCGAGCACGTATTTGCAATCGCGTGGTCTGCTGTTGTTCGCTAAGTGTGAGTAGGCCTTCGAGGGGGTTGGTTGCCCATGATCCAGGATGTCGCTAGCGCGGCTATAAGATTGCCCGCTGTACGAACACTATGTCGCCAAGTATGGTGACTAAAAAAATAAAATCAAAGCATGTCTGCATTTGAAAAAAAAAAAAAAATTGTGACTACAGTTGGCGTGAACTCCCTTTATTTAACACACACATCTATACCAGGCTGTCAAGTTTCTGAGCTGATTTTGATGAACTGATCCCATAGCCACCATACGCTAATGGCCATGGAGGCCGGCCCGTCGGGGCTGATAGCTTTAACTGCATACTAGTCACGACTTTGGACAAGTGTAACACCAACCGTAATTGCGTTCTCGTAAACAAAGCCGTCATTCAGCGCATCTTCCAGTTTGCACAACTGAGACTTACCGTTGCCGCTATTCGAACTTTCGACTTGCCTATTGAAACAATAAGGGTACTTCCGAAACAAGTTTGGTACATCAACACAATGCCGAACATTCTTTTTGTCGTCACTTGGATGAACCATGATAAGCGTATAAGGCAACAAGAAGGGCCATGTCAAGAGCGAGTCTTTTTGACCACGACAGATATACAGGAGGACACCTATGTACATGATATCATCATATTTGCTCAACTTCACGCTTAATTTTACAGAATAGCCACACAACGCGAAAACATCGGAGAAGCTGTAGGCAACCTCCCACACAATTGCTCTGTCTTTAAGCCCGTCGACGTCTTGAACGTGAAAAAAAGCAATGTGGGTTCCGTATCCAATGGAAGCTTGGAGCATATCGCTCATGCAACTCAATTTGTCCTCCATGGACGGCGAGAAATCTTGGATGCGTTTCGACATCGCTTCAAGTTTCTTGGCGCACTGTTTCCAACCTCCACCCGAGCTGGCCGCATTCTCAGCCGCGTCTTTTTGCAATCCCACAAGGGTACTCAGCGTCTCCTTGATGGAAATGACGCGGTTCTTCAGGTCGTCCGTGCTTGCAACTTGGTTGCTACATTGCTCTTCAATCGAAGAGAATGCGTCCGAAACAGTGCGCATAACGTTGGACATCGTCACAGAAGAGAAGCTTTGTCCCTCTTCAAGCGTGTGCAGTGCTGCAGCGTAATTCGTGACGCATTCTTTCGTAGTGTCGATCTCCAGAGTATGGCTATTTAGCCAGTCTTCCATAGCACGGAGCTTATCGGCTATATCTGATAGTGAAGCGTCGATCTGCCTTCCAATCCTGATGACGATCCCGTCAATAGAAGCATTTTCGCTCGAGCACAAAGTGTTTTGAGCCCCGCACTCTTCTTCCATATAATGGCTGATGATGTCCTTACGGGGTACGGTTGCGCTGCACTTCTTGCAAGCTAATGGATGAAACTCACAGTCCTTCAAGAAGTGAGATTTCATTCGTTCGAGCGATCCAACGAATTTACATCCATGGCTGAAGTTGCAACAGCGAACATCCAGTTTCTCCAGACGCGTCCTTCTGATTGGTAAAGTTTGCACTTCACTTTCAACGAACTCTTGCTTGTCCAGCGGACACCGTCGGTTGCTTCCAAGAACGCTCTGGTAACATCCTTCACAAAGTGAGTGGAAACATTCGAGTCTGAAGATAGTTTGAGGGATGACTGCGCACAAATCGCAGGATGTCGTCGAGGGGAGATCCACAAATTCCAGGGGACGCCAGTCCAGGGCTGGAAAGTGTCCCAAAAGGTAGCTTTTGGATGACATTTTAGAATTCGAAACGAATCCTTCGTCCAGACACCAGCAGCAAACGAACCGAAATGTAGCATGCAATATGCCTTTCTGCAACGCGCGGAGTGATAGCTACTTCGCTGGAATACCGATAACGATGCGCGACGTTCTTATCAGAGCAATGCCATGTGCGCCACGTTTTGATTATAGCCAGGTTTTGATTATATTACGTTTTGATAAGATAAATACCTCTGAAAGATCAACTATTGAAGGGATCAGCTCTTGTGTACTTCAAGATTTTTCTCCATGACACCGGTCTCCTTTCTATCCTCTGATGCGCCTGCGCACCTGTGTGCTGTGTCTGCATTTTTGTGGGTTGTGTTTATGACTAGCGTTCTGTTGACGTCTCACTGACTCCACTGACTAACGACCCCCATTCAACGTCGTTCATCACCTCACCATCGGGACAAATCTCAACCTGCCCAGTGTGCCTTGGGGTAGTGGGCCGCACCTCATGTGGCGAATTTCCCCATTCATCATCATTAATTTATCTGTTGTTGTTGTTGTTATATACAATGCGTAAATGTTATTCGCCGTTACGGAATGTACAGGAACGAACATGTCACACACGCACGCACGCACGCTCACACGTGTGTGTCTGTTGGGTGATCATGAGATGTGTGATTTACCCCCGCTGTGACGGTGCACTGCCCCATTTTTCTGGTGGGATAGCGTTCGACAACGGTCCGAGAATCTTGGCGGTGTCGATTGGACGTTTTCGTGAGCAGCTATACGCTCTTCATGGTGCTGCCCACAAGCGAGAATGACGTGGTCGTCGTGGGCCCCACAGTTGAGGAAGGGTGAGAACGAGGTGGAGCCGAGACGGTGTTTGAAGGCAGGGGGTAAAGGCAACGTTCAGCCTCATGCAGTGGAAGAGTGCTGCAAAAGGCGGGGTACTCGCGGAGGAAGTTCAAGCGCAAGTGGGTGGTCATCAACACGGAGAAGAGAGTGGGCGACGTCGTGTGGCCGTTGGGCCTGCATCTTGGGGGCGGTGAGGATCGAAACGGGGTGTCCACGTTCACTCGAAGATAGCATTATCGGGGAAAGAGATGCGCGCGGACGAGATATCAAAGCAGCTCTGTCTGCTTCCTCATTACCACGGATGGCGACATGTGCGGGGATATCCACTGCAACGCGACAGTGTACCCTGCAGCTGGAGCCGTCTTGTAAACTTGCAGGACATCAGAGACAACTGGTCTGAGGAAGACGCGTATCCCCAGGTTGGCCACTCACTGAACCGCGGGTTTTGAATCTGTAAAGACGACTGAGGAGGACTGAGGAGAGCTGATAGTGTTTGATTAGGATGGCTGAGTGGGCCTGTTGATACATAGAAAGGACATGTGTACACGGGACCAGCTGCTCCGCTGCAACGAGTTATTTATTTGTCAAGGCCCCCGCTTTTTTTACAGGTTTGTCATGTGACCAGAGGGGAACATATAAGCACACAAGGGAACAACATCATTTACCGTACTTGCTATATAAATACGTCAGTTCGTCTTGACTAAGTGCGTAGTTAATTAACGTAGTCGTATTGTTAACGTATCGTTAACGTAAATAGTAAGCGATAGTCTTTTTCATGGCAAAAAGGACGGTGTAGAGCTCGACACACGTAGACCACGCGAAGGTGTCCCGTGCGAATGACTGCAACCACTGAGGACTGACTCAGAGCGGATGGGAAAGCGTGAGGACGAACTATCCCGAGTAGCTGACCCGTTAGCGAGCTCGCATTCGTCATGCCCGGGGTAAGCTGTCCGGCGACGCAGGGGCAGCATCGGTTTTTATACAATGCAGTCCATTTAGTTTGGCAGGAAAAGTCAGCCCGAAAGGACGGCTTGCTATTCCTTGTTAAATAAGTGATTCCTTAGTGGGTATTTGAGTTCCTGGGGTAGTTAGAGTAGGGCGATGTGGGGTCAAAGGTATCCTGGGGTGTCATATGTTTCTCGGAGAATGTACGGCGGTGCACAAAATTTCTCAAGGTGCCTATCTTGTAGTTCGCTATCTCTGATAGCAGGCTGTTCGCATTATATTGGCTAACTGTGTAGTAAACGTTCATTACATAATCGTACTTAGATCAGCCCCTCCTGTAGGGACTAGTGGGACACAAATAAAGTGCTAGCTTTACGAGTGAGCCAGGTATGTCATGCACTACAGGTTGTGGCGATTCCCCTTCAGAGTAATGACTATGGACCAGGTCTTACAAGAGCCCTGGTCGTGTTTTTAAATAAGATAGAATGACGGTGGCCAAGGAGATCAGGCTTGAGTATGATAGAATAGAAGGTGTTACGGGGCAGCCGTGGCTATAGAAGACGATGATCGGCCCTCGTGTAACCCGGTATTGTCCGTTCGAACCGTCCTGTTTCGTGGGCCTACGAAAGTCATGACTATTCAGAATTCAGTATTCAGTATTTATTTCAAATGCCCATGAACAGCAAGGGCATCTATAATGGTCCACTAATAAAACGCAACGATAAAATGAAAACAGTGTTGCAAGCAATCAGGAGTTTCGACAGTTGTAACAACGTATGATTGTTATTAGCGCGCAGCATCAGCAGCGGTCGGGATCAGCGTCAGCTCTCAGTAGTTGCGTTGACGAGGCCTAACATGAAGAAGCACACCTAGATGTTAGGTAAGCAGCTTGTACACAAATGTACAAATACAAACAATGGACAAGGCAATCGTAGAAAAAGCCAGGTGGTTGACCGGCTTCAGCTTGGATTTCTTATTAGTTACGCTAGCCATTGCACCATACTGACAGGGCTTCAAGAGGACCGCCACATGTCGCTGTCCTCATGCGATTAAGCTTTCTTTGTTCTACTTCTGTTCCACTTCTGTGCCAGCTGCGACCTAGATATTTGGTCATTGCCCGTTAGCATAAAAGTTGAGTTCGAATCTCAGACTCAATTTCAACAGCTTCGATAGCGTTTCCCAGGCGAGCAGCGAGCGCGTGCTCAATACACTGCCAAAGTTATTGAGCTTGAGTCTGAGACTCGTACTATACTCGCACTCAACTTCTATGCAAATGAACCCGCCTCGTTGTGTGCCTGCTTGGGAGAGATATAGCAGGGTCTGTGAAGTGGGCCAGTACGTGTTCAGACTGTTCGAATAAGGGCTTCAGAAAGTCGTCGGGAAATTGTCTCCCGGCGTGGTTAGCGCAGTTGACCGGTATAAACAAGGACAGTGGCTTCGAGCCTTACCCATTTGGTAAAAATCGTGATCCGTGGCTTCGTGTCGCGAGGCAACGATGATCATGAGAATCACCACAGTGATCGGTTTTTCCGCCTTAGGGTTCTTTAACATACACCGAAATCTCAGCAAATCGTATCTAACATCCTTCGTGGGTGCAGCGGGACTGTTAGCATCACTTTCGATTCGAACGCAAGCCAAAGCGCGGCGTTTGCATTTTCCTCGGAAGAAAAATAACGCATTATCATTATCATATCCAACGCCGATGCTCGTGGCTTGGGTAGACCTATAATCTTCGTCGCTACAGTGTCATCGCTGTCTGGCTTAAACGCGTTGGGACACTTTCATAGATGGCGTTCAGTTAAACCGTGAACGCATTGACCGCACCAGAATATTGATGAAAAAAGAATTATTCTTCTACGTGTGGGTAACCTAGCGAGATACTAACCCTGAAACACACTCCCGAGCAAAGCGTCAACGTCACAGAGCTCAGAATTGCGTCCATTCCCATTGGCAGCCCTAAGCACGTGACTTCTCGTGCGGTGCTTTACTGTCGGCGGCGAGGGTTGTGATGTCAGAGCCGCACGAGTTTCGGTATTCGAGACGCCCATTTTCTCCGCTTCTATTACCCTCTTCGCTGTGAAACGTTCAATATACAGGGTGTTACCCTATAAAAGTCTACCCGCGTCGGCATGCCGTGCTCGCCAATTACGCAATGCAGGCGGTAAAATGTGTTGTCTACGTATAAACCTCATAAGGACATTCATCCATGGCAAATATCGAAGTGATTGAGCACCGTTACGCAAAGTTATAGCGCAAAACGTGAGGTTCCCGTAGGCAAAACAGCCAAGATGGCGCCTCTCAGTAAGCAGACGACATCCCTTTTGGGTGTCGTCTGCTGAGTACGTCGGCATTTTTCGTACCTCACGTTGCTTACTTCTGAGCAAAATACGACAGTTACACGAAAGCGAAATGAAAACTGCAGTTCCATCAGGCTGGCAGGATATGCGACACGTCGTCGTCTGGGGAGCAGCATGGCAAGTGCTCTTCTCAACGCCGCCATCTTGATTGTTTTCACTACGGGAATTTCACGTTTTGAGTTATAACTTCGTGTTGCGGCGCTTAATCACTCCGAAATTCACCAAGATTAAATGTCCTTATGAGCTTTATATGAAGATCGCACAATGTGCCACCTGCATTAAGTAATTGGCGAGTACGGCATGGCGGCACGGGTAGACTTTTATAGGGTAACACCCTGTAGGTTCACATCGGTGCAAAGAACCGTCTATTACGTTTATCTGAGATAAGGTCCGATGGCCCGTCGCAACCCCGTTAACTTCCATAACACAAATATATGGCTTGGAACACATCGTATGTGGGCTTCTCGACACCATATTGCGATATTTGTAAGGCTAGTAAACGATTCACTGAAGGAAGTGTCTAGCGTTCCGTCTAGACGGAAGCCGAAGCACTGCCGTTAGGGTTCCGTCCAAAGTAAGTCGACACCCAGTGGAGCGGTTATGGCGTAATGGGTTGAGCCCATGTAGACTGTGCATCCGTCGTGACTGAGGTTAGGTTAGGTCTGGCGAATACGTATTTCATGTGTCGATAGAGCCCACGTAGACTGTGCATCCGTCGTGACTGAGGTTAAGTTAGGACGGAACGCTAGCAACAGCAACTATTCCGTCTGGACGGAACTCTAGTGGCATTTACTATTCCGTCTGGACGGAACGCTAGCAACAGCATTCACTGAAATAACATAGTATCCCAGCAAAAGTTAATGTCTGACTTTCATTCAGGTGCTTTCACGACATTACACGCATTCAAAAAAATACTTTTCCTAAACAATCGAACTATTAGATTGTATTTACTTTTGTTTTTCGTGACAACGCTACACAATCTACCTCGTGCAGCTAGGAATAAGACAATAGACAAAGGGGAAAAAGGATGGTTTCATACAGTTCTTAGTATGGGCTGCCACCAGGCGTATATAGGGCAAATAAAATTTAGCTGATGACTAATTAGCTCACCATTGTCAGCTGAGACCCGCTGCCCTATGAATGGTGCGTTAATTAGAACTGTTTTTCTCGCCTCTACTTTCCTGTGAAAAGCGGATTCATTAGCGCCCCGTTGTTTCTTCCGTGGTTCACTTAAGCGTGCATCGCGTTTAGCGTTAGGTTGGTTAAGAGGACGCGTTCGGCGCTGTTTTCCGAAGCGGGCTCCAGTGTTGTTAGCCGTTGCCAGAACTAAATATGGGTTGCGGTGGTGAAAGTGAAAAATGTTACCGGGTCCAGCGCTGCCTAATGACATGGAGGCAAGTGGTGCAAGCCTGAACGGAAGCTGTAGCATACCGATGCAGTCTTATAGCGCGTTAAAGGGGTTGCAACACTTAAATATATCTGCAGAGGTGGGCAAATGCCCCCACGATCTTTGTTCCCTGCTCAATGTTTCTCGCCAGAGGTTTTTCCTCACTTCACCTCAGTATTTTCCTCAAAATGTTCTTCTTACCTCACCGCGATTTCCTTTCTGAAAGTTTTCCTCGTCTGAACCTTCTGACGGAAAAATTTCCTCTTCCTCACCTCACCTCTCCTCTCCTCAATCTCCAGAAGGTGAGGAAGAGGTGAGGTAGAGGACATCCTCACCCCCATCTGTCCAATAGTGAGGATGCCCACCTCTGTATAAGTATCGTTGCATCATGCACCCATTGTAAGCATTCCTATTGGTTCTCCCAAGCACATGGTCTCTATCGCGTCTGCCGCATTGGCGGCCACCGGATGAGTTTCGATATTGACGGTGCCTATTTCCCGCTCCTCTATCACCTCGTGTGCTAGAAATCTTGAAATGCGGGCCTTCATCATCGATGCACATAATTGCCTTTTACGCTTAGCTGGCATAGCCTGAGGGGAAATATCGGAAACCTTTTGGGGGTCGTAACGTATAAGCAGAACTCAGACACACACGCACAAGCGTGAATTACGATGGTTCCCGCACTGCACTGTTGGTTACGTTTGCGTAACCTACATAAATTTCAATCCACGTGGATTCTCTGACGATGAGAAAAAACAACAACCTAAGATACAAAATCCAGACTCAGGATATGAAGCTGAGCTTAAGAGGTCAGAGAAGGGAAAAGCCAAACGGCAACATCATAACTGTGTGTCTTTGTGTGTGAAGAAAAGTAATAGAGAGGAGATGAGATAAAACTCCAAACAACACAACAAGTGGGAAAACCAAGAGACTGTCTCTGCAACTAATTGTGTTGCAAACTGTGCAACAGTTAAAATTTAACAAAAGCGCGATGCAAGGAAGCCTTCTACATAGTACGACGTGGTGCCATTAATGGATCAAAGCGTCCTTGGTCCATCAAACGAGCTACATTCACCGAGGCGTTCCAATGGAATGAGTGTTTGAAGAAATGTTTCTTCGATCATCCAACACGTCTGTTCAACTCAAATTCGAAACAAACCAAAGCTGTAATCATACGAGATCGTAAGTGTGTGTAATGGTATTCGTTCTTTAGTATATCACGTCCGTACCTTGTAGTGTAATGTGGAGCAGATGGTGCTTCATTGTAAGAGGAATCATTTTCAGAAAGAATGACTTCGTCGTGAGTGTCTGAATCCTGAAAAGGTATGCCAGGATCCAAATGTGGTGGATCCTTGAACATTTTGGTTTGTGTGACGTGAACAGTTTTTGTTATTTCATCATCCAAACTTTGCAGAGTACAAATACCGTGGGGGTGCGTGGAAATAGCTTTAAACACATTGTCCTTGTATTTGTGTATACAGGGTCTCCCAGAAAACGTGTCATTAGAGTATAATAATAATAATAAAAAAAAGTCGACGGCATTTGTTCTTACTAGATTTTTTGCACCTCCTGAAGTGAACTTCAGTTTACTTATCAGTTTTTACGAACTGAACTCAGAAGCTTGCCAAGTAAAAGTCTCTACCCAACCCGTGTGAAGCGGGTGGCAAATTTACTCATGTTTATGATAATTGACACGGATATTGAGGAGCTATCCCATCGCAAAAAAATAGCCGAACATCATGCGTTTCGGAGCGCCCACCCAGCGCTCGATCGCTTTTTTCGCGCCCTCCCCTTCAGTCCTACGAAAGGGGGTTGCTAAACCCAGCGCACACGGGGATAGTAGAAAAATTGCTTTTATTTTCTCGCTTCGGATACCAGATAAACAGGCATGGCTTATCGTATCCGGCTTCCGCAGAAATCATGTCTTCTATCGCCCCATTTGAAGAACTCTCACTTTTCTGCTATCCCTGTGTGGACTGGGTTTAGCAATCTCCTTTCGTCGGACTGCGAGCTAGGGCGTGCAAAATGTGGTCTGGCGCGAGGTTGTGGGTGCTACGAAACGCGTGATGTTCGACTGTTTTCTCCGATGGGATAGCTCCTCCTCAATATCCGTGTCAATTATCATCAACTGGAGTAAGTTCGGCTTCACATTGGTGGAGTAAAAAAGCAACCTTTACTTGGCAAATTTCCTAGATGAATTCGTAAAAACTGACATAATAAAGCTGACGTTAGATGACACTGATATCAGGAAGTGACAAAAACCAAGTGAGAACAAATGCCGTTGACCGCGTGATTCTAAGTGGCGTAGTTTTTTTAATAACAATTTAATGGCACGTTTTCTGCGATACACCCTGTATATACGGGTGTTCAACCCCGGGAACTGACAGCCCACCAGTCCTATCAATAATCCGATTTGCGCGAAGGGATCGTGTGTTTATTTTCTGTCTTTAATTATCCCGCACGTGCGCACAACTATCCTCTACACGCCAGTTTCAATTCCACACATCACAACACGCAGTCGTATTTCTAGGCGAGTCTCGTCTGCCCACGACCGGCAACCATTACGGAAACGAAAGCAAGCCTATCATAACTTAGGCGCTCAAAGCAAAACATATCTGACAACTTAGAAACGCGGATCTAATTTAAAACAGTAAGCTTCCCTGCATCGTTTCATTTTCCGCTTTAATTTCCGTAACGTCACTTTCGCCTTTCCCTCATCTCACGACGCTAATGGAGCTCATATTTCTCGAGCAGAAAGTTTTTCTCTTCTTCTTCTTCTTCTTTTGTCTGCCCTTCGAGTCGACTCTTGTTAACTGGACTGAATTTCCGCCCTGTCTTTGTGCACGTCCAGAAATTGGCTTTGCGGCTGTCTCGGGGTTTTCCGGCGACGCAGCAGCACAAAGTGCTTTCGAATCGGCTGTCCGAATCACCGAGAAGAATCGCAAAGCGTTTCGAACGTGTTTAGGAAGGACTTTGCATAATTGATGACGTTAAAAGTCGGACGGATTACGTCCTCGTGCGCTTCAGAACTGTGACGACGTCTCTTTTTTGGACCGCCGCTGTGAAAGCGCTCGATCGTTATGTGAACCGGAAAACGAGCTTATTGTATGAAAAATGTATGCTCGAAATCCCGTCTGTGATGCAGAAGCTATTATTTATAGCTATCCGAGCGGAATGTTCTTTCCTGCGAGCTTGCAACGCGACGGTTAAAAGTTGATGGTTATAAAGAGCAGGGAGAGTTCGTGTTGCTCAGTTTAGAAAGGTTCGACAGAATTGCGCAGTTTCATAGTGATTCGATAATTTTGGAATAGGGGACCCCATGAATACCACAAAGGAATAGGGTGGTGGTGGTGGTGATGATGACGAAAATGTTTGCCGTACTCGACCACGTGCAGACGGAAAGGTCACAACTATCGCAGTTCGAAGAGAAAAAAACAACAAAGAAACAAGGCACGGAGCCTCCACTACGTCACGAGCCCCTCGTGTCGGCCGTCCGCGGCCGCTTTCTCAGATTGTTTTTCTTTTTTTTTTTTGTAAATTCGTGAAATTGTAAATACTTGGCACGGTGACTCCTGGTGGACGTCCCGTGGTGGTCCCGGTGACGAGGAAGGATTTCGAGCGATGTTAAATGTGACCTCTTTAAAGCGTCTGAGCAAAGCCTTAGGGAAAACACACAGACAGCACAGCCAAAGCCCGGATTAGAACCCGTATCGCTCTTCAGCCTCGCCGTGGAATAGGGCAGTCGCTACTGCAGATGCCGACATTTTATTGTTCTGTGTTGCTAATTTTACTTTGTGTGACATGTTTTTTAGCCTTCAGTGCATTCATTTACGTGGTACGACATGTAGTTTATCCTTTGGTGCATACTTTTGCATGCATAATGTAAAAACCCCGAGACTAGGGAACGCGAAGGGACAGACACAAACACGAAGTCTCAAAGTCGCGTTGAGACTTCTTGTTTGTGTCTCTCCCTTCGTGTTCCCTAGTCTCGGGGTTTTTACATTATGCATCATCTTCACCAGCTCGCTTGCTTCCTAGCCATTTTTTCATTGTACTTTTGCATGTTGTTGTCTTTTTGCTTCCCACGTGCTCTGACGGCCACACACGGGTAGGCGTGTTACGGTTGTGTAAATAGTTCGTTTTTTTTTTGGGGGGGGGGGTCGTTTATCTGAAGAAATAAGAAAAATAAGAAAGAGAGGGCGGTCTGCCTGCCGTGACGGGCGGCAAGTTGCCACAGAGAGAGAGAGAGAGAGAGAGAGAGAAAAGATAAGCAGAAAGGGAAACACGAAAAAACGGGGCACAGCAACAAGACACACGACACATGGCGATAATACTTTCAGTGCAAAGCTCGGTGGCTGTGCCATCTGGTCGTCACCTTCTGCTCACGCCATATAGTTCACCATAATCACTTTCAGTTGGTCACAGGTTCGTTGTTCACAGTTGTCACAGGTTGGGATCTCAATAAAATATTTCTCAGTGTTATTATTATTACATTGAAAGTTTATTCATAATACTTATAGAAAGAGAATGAAATAATAATCATAACGTTGCATCGTTCGCGCTGCTCCAACCAAGAGTAACATCAGCACAATCTTCCAACGGTTTCCGCAGAAGAAAAATGGCCTGATGAGAACGCTTCGCGTCCTTGTTTTTCTTCCTCTGTTTACGGGCGGACAATGAGGAAGATTCCACAACTGAGTTCTCCGCTCATTAATTCTTTTTGACCCCATTCGGAGCTCATTCTTCCGCGTCCCTTTGAAGCCAGCATTGATTTATTTATTTGTGAGCTCCCCCGCACGACGAAGCAATCCTTGGATCATTAATTTTTACCTCAATCACAGACGACGTTCTCTGATTTCCTTTTCTATCTCGCATTATTATTGTCCCGGAGGTTGCCTTCGTTTCTTTTTCTTTTTTTTGAGCTATTGTGCTTCCTTTCTTCCCTGTGGAGTCCTTCGTCTTTTCTTCTATGCTCGGTCCGCTTATTGGAACGCGATTATATCACATTTTACTGAAAACGTATTATATCGGATACAGCTGGAAGGACACCCAGTTATTGTCACGCATCTCGTTTGAGTTTGATTATAGAAAGAAAAAAAAATACCTGGAAGATAATAAATTCGTCACCTGACGAATTCTGCTAATCCCACAAAGGAAATGAAATGAATGAAAGGAGTGTTTTCGCAATCTATGCTTTTTAACAAGTTTTCTGTCTAAGGGTCTTAAGGAAGTGTGATGTGTTTCAATCAGCCGCGTTTTTTGACACGACTGAAAGAACGCAGGTTGAGTTATACAATCAGCTGCTTTGGTGCCAGCTGTTTTGATTTGGGGGCCAACCAAAAAATTGTGATTCGTAGCCAGCATATACGACCAATTCTTCTCAATTCCGACTTGAATCGTTCGAGCTTAAACGATTACCGAAACAATATGCGAGGGACACGTATTTTGGGGGGTTTTGCTATCGCTGTACACCTACTCTTCCTCGTAGATGGTGAAGGTCGGCATGACTTTGCGCGGGACGTTTCGGAGTCAAGGTGGTCATGTCCGTGAAGAGAAAACTGGGAACGCTCTCGGCGCTTGTCACTTGGGATTCTCAGGGTATAAGGGCTGTGGGGGTGCGACATAGGAATAGTTCGGTTCCGTGTGCGATCGGGGTGGTGTACTTGGTGTCACTTTCCTGTGGCAAAGTGTACATAGGCGAGACAGGTAGGTGTCTCTACCGAGCGGCTCAGGGAGCATGACAATAAAGTTAGCTCCACGGTGATACCACTACATCACACATGGCGGCTGATGTAGCGACCTGCGGGTGCACGCCAGACTACTGATGTTATCTTTAATTCTAAGGATATCAACGTCAGGCAAGTGGTTGAGACATCCGACATAAACAAGCAAAGGGACCAATGTATCAGCTCTCCAACTGCTGTATTATAGGAAAAACAGGAAGATCTTATCGGCAGAGGTGTTTAGTTCGGCTGATAGTGGGTCGCGTTATCACGAAAAGATATTCTGTTTGCCGAGTGGGTTCACCGTGGGTGTTTTTATCGACTCTATGTGTGTATTTGCTTCTTTGAAATTTGCACAGTAAAGGTTGAAAGTGCGACTTGTCCTGTGTTTGTCCCTGTTCCTTGTCGCTATATGCCAACTACAGTCAACCCTCGTTTTATGAACCCTCGATTTGTGAATTCCCTCTGATTGTGAACGACCCTCGGTGGGACTAGACCTCCTTATTCATGTACTTCTTCCTCGTTTTATGAATCCTTTGATTTATGAATGATTTATCAGGAAACCAAGGGTGTTCATAAATCGAGGGCTGACTGTATACAGGGTGTCCACGCTAAGTGTGAACAGATTTCTTAAAAATATATATAACACTTTTTCCACGATGAAATCAATTGCAATATAGCATATGCTAAAGGGCACTCCCTAGCAGGGCATTAGCAAAGTCCAAAGGCAATGTCTGAATTAACTTTCATTAATTAACTTTTTAATTATAAAAGCTACAACGTTGTCCCTATGAGAACATCTGTTCCTTTAGGTCACTTGATATCGTAGCCGTTTTCAGAACAAAAATCCATTCGATAGATCGCCCGCAAAAAATTCGTGAAGGAACGCCATTTTTTCTTTATTTTGTTCATTGCGCTTCTTAGAAGACGTGTCTTTCTTTCACCCCCAATGTGAGAGGGAGAAAGAGCACACTATCGCCTCTCGCGTCCTGGAAAAAGATTAAAAGGAAACAGAAAATGCAACCCAAGATAAGGCCAGTTCCGATAGAGTCACCCGATACATTTGTTTTTGTTTTGTTTCCGCAAGTTAAAGCTCATCTTCGACGCATGAGGCGGCACTGTGCTCCTTCCTCCTCTCCCGTTGGGGATGAAGGAAATACGCGTCTTCTAAGAAGCGCAATGAACAAAATAAAGAAAAAAATGGCGTTCCTTCACGATTTTTTTGCGGGCGATCTATCGAACAGATTTTTGTTCTGAAAACGGCTACGATATCAGGTGACCGAAAGGAACAGATGTTCTCATTGGGACAACTTTGTAGCTTTTACAATTAAAAAGTTAATTAATGAAAGTTAATTAAGACATTGCCTTTGGACTTTGCTAATGCCCTGCTAGGGAGTGCCCTTCAGCATATGCTATATTGCAATTGATTTCATCTTGGAAAAAGTGTTATATATATTTTTAAAAAATCTGTTCACAATTAGATTGGACACCCTGTATATTGTTATCATTGGGTTCATCACTGGCACTATTGGTTTATTGTTAAGCTTTTTTGTCTTGTGCATATCTTGTTTATGCCTGCCTTGGCTGTCAACTGACTGCCGGCAGTATTCACAAATAAATAAAACAAATAAACAAATGTAGGCTAAGTGTGTGACTTCAACTGGCACGAGAGCTACAGGGTGTCATACACACAGCAGCTATCGACATCCGACAACCTCAATGGAGACCATGAAAAAAAATTGAGCTGGGAAGTCAACTGGTAACAGTTCGTTCCCAGTTTGCACCAAATGGTGGTCAACTGGAACCAACTAGTACAAAACTGGTGGCAACTGGAAAGTAAACAGGTACCAGTTCAAGCTGGCTGGTGGCAACTGGGCACTTGGTGGTACCAGTTCAAGCTGGACTGGTGGCAACTGGGAAGTGAACAAGTACCAGTTAAAGCTGGGCTGGCGGCAACTGGAAAGGGAACTGGTACCAGTTGAAGCTGGGCTGGTGGCAAGTGGGCACTGTGTGGAACCAGTTGAAGCTGGTCTGGTGGCAACTGCAAAGTGAAGTGGTGCCAGTTCGAACTGGGCCAGTTTACATGTTTGGGGGAAGTTTCGGTTTCGGTACTGGGACAGGTTTCTATGAAGAGTACAAGACGATCGAAGTTACAGGAACAGTCAGAAAGTAACTTTACAGTACAAAAAAAATCATATTTCAATTTTTGGTGAGGTTCGTTAGTATTAACGAAAGCTAATTTGGAATTGTTATATTTGTATTTTGCGCTTTTCTGCTCCTGCGATGAATGATGCGTTTACTGTCCATGTGTAATGATCGCTTGCTTAGCAGCACGCCTGAACAGAGATTTTTCTCCTTATGTTCTTAACACGGATGTGTGACATAGAGGTTGGTCGTATAATCTAAAGGATTTGTCTCTAAGTTACGACAGTGCGGCAGTACAACGAGCACTAGCGGCTTTAGTGCGGCTGGACGGGCGTCATAGGATTACAGCTCAGCTGTGCAGACCGCTTTATCGTGAGTACTATGTTGAAGTGTTTTTCCTTGTGCACCATTTAGAAATATTACTTCCACTAGAATCTCTTCTTTTTGTTCCGCGTCACATTCGTAGCACCCGCAAGTGCATGCCGTTTTACGAGTGACATCCGGTTTATGCTAACGTTACCAGCAACTTTTTCATTCTTTTGTCGTTGTCATCTCATTGTTGTTTTCTTCGTTCATTCGAGTGTTTTAGATCCTTCACACCACGGATGCTCTCGAACCAGTGTAGTGCGCCAGAGTAGTACTCATTGTCCCCGAAAGACGGCGAATCTCTTAGTTGAAATGCACAGCTACTACGCAACAGAAATATTGAGAGATTCGCGTGCTTTCCGTGGCACCAGCTCCGGTGGCGCAGCGGTAACGCGTGCGCTTGGAGACTGGGAGGTCCGCGGTTCGAATCCGCGGGCCGGCTGTGCCGTCTGGGGTTTTTCCTGGGTTTCCCTCAGATGTGTAATAGGCGTATGCGGGCACAGTTCCCCTGAAGTCGGCCCATGGACACAGCTATCCTCCCCCCGAGCGGATTCCGCTCGGTCTTCCACTTCACCCTTTCCTCTCCTCCTCTCCACCACCTTTCCCTTCCCGAGAAACATGCCGCCTAATCAGGCAGGCAGACCTCTCGGGTTCCTCCCAACGACACTCCTCCTTCCTCCTCCTCCCCCCTTTCCGTGGCAACCAGCTCCGGTGGCGCAGCGGTAACGCGTGCGCTTGGAGACTGGGAAGTCCGCGGTTCGAATCCGCGGCCCGGCTGTGCCGGCTGGGGTTTTTCCTGGGTTTCCCTCAGATGTGTAATAGGCGTATGCCGGCACAGTTCCCCTGAAGTCGGCCCATGGACGCAGCTATCCTCCCCGCGAGCGGATTCCGCTCGGTCTTCCATTTCACCCTTTCCTCTCCTCCTCTCCACCACCTTTCCCTTCCCGAGAAACATGCCGCCTAATCAGGCAGGCAACCCTCTCGGGTTCCTCCCCAATGACACTCCTCCTCCTTTCCGTGGCCACGACTGCTCAAATTGAGTGACTAAGTGACTGTCCAGGCACACACTACTTGTTGCAATTGAATGCATATTTACTTATGCCTTTTCAGCTTTCCAGAAACCTTAAGCTGCTGGGCTTCCAAGGAAAATAACGATCCATCATGTGCTATTAAGAACATCTCAGATACTGTGTTGGACGATTCAAGATGTCCACAAGGCAGTCAAGCAAGGAACCAATCAAACATGAAATATTATCTATTCCATGTAACTCTGTAGTTCCTCAACTGCTATAATTTGATTACGTTATGGTTAAGCTACATGTACATTAGAATACGTGTAATGTTTGACTACAAATAAAATGCATTTTTGCATTGCAGTTCATTGGATCTGTTTTTGTTGAGAACAGCGATCCTGCAAAGAGGCACCGGTTACAGACTAGTGGGGCTGTTACAAGCTAAACTCTGTTCAAACAGGGACCACCCCAAGTGGAGCCACTTCAACCCAGGATAGAAAAAAATCTAGATATGTTTAAAAAGATCCTCTCCAGTGAGCTTTTGTGGATAAAACCTGGATATTTTTGGATATTTTTGGAGAATATAGACCAGCCTAGAAATGTGACACAGAGTAAAAACAAATGTGTTTGCTGTTCTTCTTGATTTCAGGTGACCTCTCATAGTTTCGGTTTATGAATTTGCCTGTCTAAGTAACATTGAATGAGTTTCTATTGTTTTCCAAAATGTAGAGTCCCACGCACGCGTGGGTGAATAGTGTAGACACTGCACGCCTGGATTAGGTGTCGTACTTCACTTAACATGCCTCCAGGAACCAGAAGAAAGCCTCTCCCTGAATGGGCAGAAGTAGAAGAAAATGGGAAAAAGCTAAATCTGAAAAGTTCAAAAAGTCCAGTTAAACAGTTACAAAGTTAAGAAAAGTTCGAAGTTAATGTAATTAACCTAGGCTTTTGTAAACAGCCAACACTATACAATAAAGCGGCAGTTTTCCATGTGACGTTGCATTAAGAATGTCTTTCATGTCGCATCTGGACAAAATCTCTAAAAAATCTGGATTAAATTGTGTGGATAAAATAAAAAAATCCACCAGATAAAGTCCATGCAGATTAAATCCAAACAACCCTGGTTCAACCGGTCCCATCTCAACAACGGTCCGGTTAGAAACCAGTTGGGCCAATTGGTGCCAGTTGAGACTTTTACTGGCCAAAAACCAGTTGGGCCAGCTGGTACCAGTTGATCGAACTGGTCCCTGTTCAACAACACAGTTCACCCAGTCCCAGTTACAACCGGACCAGTCTCAACTGGGACTGGGTGATCTGTGTTATCGAACAGGGACCAGTTGAGCTGGGACCGGTTGAAGTGGTTCCACTTAAACTGGTCCTGTTTGATAACACAGTTCAGCTGATACCAGTTCAAAAAAATTTCGCCTGGGGAAACAAGCATTTTTTACTGTGCTGATTGGAGCATTTTTCAGAGTTCTCTTGCTTCGAAGTCAAAAGCCTCACAACATAGGTATAAACATACCTGGATATGTTCCACGTATGACACAATTGGAGGTAGGCATATTTTTGTAACAAAGCTGCCGCTGCAAGGACGACTGTTTCTTCCTTTCTGTGTTCTGTTTTCGTCGACGTAGTAAAGCAATGCCTGAATGAAATGTTCCATGTGGTCACAATTGCAGGAGCTGACCTTATGCACATTTATGAGCGTTAAAGTTTTACAATACGCTTTACTGCTAAATGAACTTTCTGTAGATCGTATATATTGTTTTGCGTTTTTTTCCCCTCTCTGAGCACTTGAAAGAAAGAGGAACCGAAGTACTGCAAGCTCGTAACATGAAGGACAACGCAATGTGGTCATCAGTGATGCGCGTTGTGTATTTGTTCTTCTTTGCCTGTGTAGCGGGCCGTCGACAACGACGAAGATGACCACGCGCCTGGAGCACCAGCCTCAGTTCCACTGGCACGGCCATGGAGATAGGCATACCATCATCGCCGGTCGGGACTCATGCAGAGAAAGACCATCGTCCTCTACATTTGGTGACCTGAACTACGAACACCTCAGTTCGGTAAACAATTTGGCCTTTTACCATCCCAAATTTTGCAACAGCTTCACCGGCATTGTGCTGAGTGTCCCATCCTGGAAGCCTCCCATCCCAACGACACCCTGCGTTCACGCGACAGCCCGACCATTCAACTGCGACTCGACTCCTTCGAACCGTCTCATCCACGCGCCACGACCTGGTCACATTTCCAAAGGCTTCTTCTGCTCGGTAAGGCCACAGCTGTACTGCAGACGCCGTATTGCGCAGCACATCCCTCCGGCACACACGCGCTTCACAGCTGCATTCACCTTCACTCCTGCCGCACCCCGGCACTCTTCACCGCACCCTGGCACTCTTTCACTGCTGGCCGCGACACTCGAGTCTCGTGCTCACCTGCCGGTCGCGGCAGCCGACGTCACGGCACGTTTCAGCCGGCCATCTCATCACCGCTACGCAGCCTTCTCTCCCTGGAACCCTACGAGCTCTCGCTCCCGTGCCGGTTGCAGCACCCCAGACCACGACTCCAGCGCCCAACCACGACGATGTCAACGCTCATTTCTTTCAATCCTCATATAGGCCGCTCCCGCCCCACTCATCGACCTCTGCCTGCAAGGTGTGCTGTGCCGGACCGTGGGCATGTCCCGCAGTGTGCGTCATCCACGGTCGCTCTTGCTCTCTCCCTCCGGTGTAGACGTGGTTCATTGTTCTTCTTTCTCGCCGCTCCGCGTCTGAGGGGGTAGCATTGTAGCGGGCCGTGGACAACGACGAAGATGACCACGCGCCTGGAGCACCGACCTCAGTTCACTGGCGCGGCCATGGAGATAGGCCACCGTCATCGCCTCTCTGTGGCATACCATCATCGCCGGTCGGGGCTCATGTAGAGGAAGACCGTCGTCCTCTACACCTGTATCTATAGTACGCAAGAGTGTATTAGAGAGAACATTAGTCCCTTTCAGACTCATTTTGCATAGTTATCTTCTTGAGTACGAAGGACAAAACCCGGTACCCTAGTTCATTATATGGTTAAGAAATTCTTTCTCAAGCACATGACAGATTGCCATTACGCAGGCAAGCCATTGTACAGTACTGGACAGAAGGTTACGAACACATTCCGGCGCATTCCTTCCTCAGAGTGAAACGCTAGCAGCGTATAGTACCGTACGTACTTGCAAACAGGTGACCGGGTTACCTAGGCACCGTACGGTCCCATTCGATGCTGGCGTGTCACTCTGAGGAAGCAATGCGCCGGAGCGTGTTCCGTAAACTTGTCCAGCGCTGTACAACCCTTATCGTGGGCGCATCTCCTGCCCTAACATCCCGACACCCCTGGACGCACTTATTGCGAAATCTCAACAATGCGCGGTGTGAGCAGGGTGGACATAAGATTTTGGTTGAAGCCGTCACCGCGAAAAAATAGAGGTGGTGTGGCTATGCTACTTAGCTTCGGAGGCTGTATGGACCAACGAGGTGACTGTTCCTTCATCAGTGCTGTACTGACACACAGTACGGTGAAGACTGCATCGCAACGGAATCGGCAAGCAGCTTACGTCTGGTATTATTTAAGAGCGCTGCTTTAAACGCCTGGCCACATAGCACACACGCGTGACGTCAGATGATGACAGCGTCAGCGTCATGATGACAATGATTCAATGACTATGATCGATTACGTATCACAAGCGTCGTCGTTGACGTCACATTAGCCCCCTCCCGTGAAGGGGAAGATGGAGGATGGCATCTCATGGACGTGGATATGGATCTCAGTGGGCTTGCAGTAGTGCGGTGCATCTGGTGCGCTTACCATAACCTGACCGCCAACTGTACGCTGCTGTCCTGGGCGTCGTGTATCCATGGGGCTGGGGATCGTCATCTGGTCTGGATCCTCAGGACCTTCGTCGTCTGGTCTGTCGCGCCATCTGGGCGGGCTGGGGCGTCAATGGCAGTGACAGCAGCGTTGGAGCCACAAATCTATAGTATAGGAGAGGAGTCACAGGTTGTGCAGATGTTCCCGTAGGATGTTTGAGGGCGACGAGGTGACAAATGTAACGTGGCAGCACAGCGTCATGATGGCAAAGGTGGATGGATAGTAGGGGCACCCCTGGCGGGCGTCTTTTTAACGTGGGTCCAGCAAAGAGCGAACTGTGCGGAGATGCAAAGTTTCCTGCATTTCAATGACTCAATGTTCCTTTTCATTTGCGTCCGTGGCCAGAGCGTCCCTGTCTTTCTGTTGTTCATATTTGGCTTCCTAGGCTTCCGGTCGATGCGGTGGCGCTGGTAGCGCCGGCCTCTTCCCCCGTTGACTTCGTTTGATACTTCGAACTGGTTTGTACCGCACATGGCCTGCAGTAGGCGAGGTATCGTTACAATTGCCTTCGTTGCCCGGCACTACTTCGTCATTTGTTTTCGTTGAGCTGGGCCCTGTTTGTACTGGAGTATTCTCGTTGCTGCGCTCCTGTCTTTGTCGTTCCTGTCTGTTCTGTGTCATCCACTGTCTCAATCGGCGTTTTGTTGCTGTCAACTCTGCGAGTGCTTCTTCTATAGGGCATGTTCGTTTACCTCCCAGGGCGGCGCAGTCCAGTCGCCCAGGCGTCGCTGCGTTAGTTTTGCCGCTGAACTTGACGGGAAACGCGAAGTTGGTGTGTACTTCGACACAGTGTTGCGTGCAATGTTTCCATTTTGATTTTTTTTAAGCAACGCGCGTGATTGGAAGGAAAGTTGTGACGCTAGGGTCCTGAGGGTTTACGATATTGGATGAACTCATTTTATGAGATTCCATCTCAATTGCTTCACGTTGCCAGCGGGCTTCCCAGCGATGACGTTACCTTTCGTCGTTTTCCCATGTTTACAGCACACCTCAAAAGAAAAAGAAAGAAATAGAGAGAGAAAACACGTACACCATATATGGAAAGACGTCATGATTTAATAGCGAAATAAATAAATCAAAGAAACACTTCCAGAGAAAACACTTTCACGTTTCACAGAAGTTGAATTCCTTTGTTCGTGTACATTCGTTTTCGTTACTTGTTTCTTTACAGCATCGTACAAAAGTTATATATATTATATATATTGTATATCATATATAATATTCTCACTCAATTATGTTTCCCTCTGTCATCGAAGTGGACACAGAAAACAGTGTTGAAGTCGAGTTTTTCTCGATCGCAGTTAGCATTACATTCAACGCACCTATGTACATAACTGAAGTAGTCACTTTATGTACACACATTTGATAAAAAGAACAATATTTACACCTGTCACTTTGTGAAACACACACATTCAAGCTTGAGACTGATAATAACGAAGGAGCAGCCCCCGTAACATCCGTTTAAAATCTGCGTCGTAGTGTACTGGGTAACTCAGTTTATTGTGAAAGAGACCGAAGCAATTTAGAGTAATCATCATTTCACAATTTACTGAACGATACTTCAATTGTGTCTACCAGTGGTTCTAGTATTATCGCAGATTTGTGTGCGTGTGTATTATTTTGCCAAGTGTTCGAGTTAGATCAATTAGTCGCTATGTCGTGAAGAATGGTTTTCGAACGCACAACTTGCGCTCTACAAACTGCAAGATAAATACGGCGTATGGAAGCACATATTTTCCGCTGGACGTGTTCTTCGATGAGCAATGCCATTAGGCGGTCGAAATATATTACTTTTCTTTGTTACTATATTTTTTCCCAGTCGCCCTGGTCTAGCAGAAGTTATTTTGTCGCTAAACGTACCCTTTCCTGACCGGTCACTTTCGCAAGTGTACCTTAGCCTACTGGAATTAAGCCCAAACCGCAGTGAAAATCTACTCCATATACCTGTTACCTTGGTGTTAAGCCCGAATTCTTTATCGCGTAAGGCGGGTTTCACAAGAACGTTTTCCTCGACCGTGTTATTAACGGATCCAAAACGGACCCATGAAAGCTGCGGAGCTCGACTCCCTATAGGTTCTGTTTTGGAAGCAAACGGACGAGTAACACGGTCGTGTGAAACTTGCTTAAGACGTATTCCAAAATGCAGAGACAGAAGCAGTGAACTCAGAGGCAGATAACAGTGACTTGAGCTCCTCCTCGTCAACGACCGCCCGCACAAACAGACACTTTATCAGACCGACAGGATTGCTGCAGAGATAAAAATGCTCAACGTCGACAATTTAAGACACTAGATCGTAAACCATGAGCAGTTCTGGAGTACAGTTTGTACTCAGTATGTGAGTGCCAGCATGTACCCACTAGATATAGTACGACGGATATATTCGGAGCAGCGCGCATCGTCAACCGCTCGCACAAGAGTAAAAATAGTTCCTATACAAAAAATGATCACAAGTATGAGCTGTCTTCCGTAGGAGACCTTGATTCTTGAGTGCCATACAGCTTCTCCGGTCCTGGTGTATGATGCTCCGCACGTGGTGCACCACAAAGTCACTGTTTGTTCCTCTGAGTTTGTAAGATGTGTTATCCTGCGCGCACCATGACGTTCTTGCCGGATTTCGCTGATATCGTTGCGAAGATGTGTCACTTATCTATTACACACGTGGATGTTGTAGCGTGACAAGAGGGAACATATGCAAGTCGCTGGAAAATACTCAATTTTTTTAGTACATCTGTAATTCCCAAGTCGCCTAAGAGCACCGCATGAAGAAGAACAATAGTTATTTCATTGAAATGAAAAATAATATGCAGATTGTGGGAGAACAAGTCGAAGCTGTTGCGCGTGCAGAAATGTTATGTTGTTACGCTAACTGAATGGATTTTTATTTTCCAATCATTTAACCGACCATCGGTGAAGCTCATCGTAGTATGTGAGCACTTGCCGATTGTTGGTTATCTGTCTCGACTTTGCTTTTTGTAAATACACAGATGTCTCGTAGCGAATTTTTTTTATCAGGTTTGCGTTTTGAACGATATCATTCTGCCAGTTCCCTTTCTTTGTAGATGTGTCATTCGTAAAGACGTCAAACACAAATGTGCAAACATATAAAAGTATTCCTAATTAGTGGTCACAACCGCCATTAACTCCATTTCCACTTTTGTTCCGCAACGTTCACCGCCACTCCTCATTCAACGCACTCTTGTCTTCCACCACCGCACCACAAGGAACGAACTGCACTCTATAGACACGGAGAACGCATCGACTTGATAACATAGACGTCCGCCAACGGGTCATCCGTGTACGCAGGTGGCGGCGACATATCGTTACGCGGGAGAGGACCTCCACTAGACATGAGGGACATCACCACATCCATTGGAGCGACGGGAGTCTCCTGGAATTCTGGACCTTCCCCCGGACGGTCCAGAATCGGATGCCAGGGTCAGCTGTTGGGGCTCTCCAGCTGCAGGTCATCCGTGGGGACCTGTCGAGACTCCTTTGTCTTTTCTCGCTGCCGACACCATACTATCACCGCGGCTAGAAGCATACACACCAGGACGAACCCTACCCCGCCGCCGATTGCCACGTAGAACGTTGGGAACTTGTTACAATGCTCCGGTCGCTCGTCGTAGCCGGATGGGCAATGGACAGTGCCGTCGCACCAGAGTTCGGGAGAAATGCACGCACTGAGCTCAGGGCACTCGTAAAGGCAGTTTACGTTACGAAGTGTGAGGCCCGAAGACGTCTTGAGGAAAGGTTTGGTAACCTCGAGCCAGCGGAGTCTGAATTGTCCGCCGGTGAAGGCGACGATTTCAATCACGACTCTGTCGGCGAGGGTTCTATGCTCGCGCTCGGTGGTTTCGTTGTACCACGATGCTGAGAAGATGTCGAAGTCGGTAGACGACGAAAGGGAAGTTTCTTCGTGGGCAGGTCCAGCGCAGACCACGGCGACCGCCTGCATGATGCCGTCCGCGTAGACGACAAAGCGGTTGCCTGAGTTGGGACAGCCACGTGAACCGTCTCGCCCTTGGAATTTTAGGTAGAGGTATTTTCTGGGAGAGGACTCTATAAACCAGCGGCACCGTAAAGGCAGTTCGTGGTCCGCCACTCTTGTTGGTGCGACGAAGAGCAGCTCGCCCTCTGATCCGTTCTTCCTCTCGAGACCGTTGTCGCACGACGTGGACGGCCTGAACTCGTACGTCGCTTCGAAGCCGTAGTTATTGAAATCCTCTAAAGATGTCATTCCACTGATGGTAAACGTTAGCGTCACATTGTTGCCGACGGATTCAATGAGAATTGGTTTCCGGGGTGTTGACGTTACGTTGCAGAAACATCCAATCGGGGTGTAGTTGTCGCCCCAGTGGTCCATGACGTGTAAGAGGGACAAGCGAGGAGTTGGTCGTCCAGTCATGCGACAGTTGTAGCGTTCTGTGACTTCATCGAAGTATTGTTCGCAGCCGACTGTCGGGAGGTTTAAGGTTACCAGGTAGATGCGTAACTTCTCGGAAGACATGCCGGAGTAATAGTAGGAGCACGTCACGTTCTCTTTTCCACCACGACCATACATAAAGACATTTTTCGGCGAAGACACTACCCCAAACTTTGATGCGCTGCTCTGAAAATGACGGTGACACGGTCCATGGTTTGGGCCCATGTCTGCTCCTTGCTGTTCCGTGTCGACGAACTCGTACCTCGCCGCGAAACTACTCCGGCGAACGGGAAGTTCAGTGGTCTTGTAGAAGTTTTGCTGCACAATCAATTCGGGGCCGGATGATAAGTAAGATTCCTCAGGAACTCTGCAGGGTCGTAAAGGAATGTACTGAGGGTACTCTGCCGCCCTCGCGCAGATACGCGGTGACGTCTTCTCGCAAAACTT